>NC_140600.1:10204721-10804721 GCF_057381915.1 Diplotaxodon limnothrissa
GTTTTACCCCTGAATGACGTCACATTTTCAATCTCTATATAATATGCATGTTAAATTTTATATTTGGGGTGAAATGTCAAGTCTTTTCAAGTAAACCGGTTCAAGTCCCAGGTCATTGGTGTAAAAGTCCAAGTCAAGTCACAAGTCTTAGAACATTTTTTCAAGTCAAGTCTAAAGTCATAAAATTAATGACTCGAGTCTGACTCGAGTCCAAGTCATGCGACTCGAGTCCACACCTCTGCACCAGACCAATGGATGCCCTTTTTAACTGTGTCTTAGATATACGATCTTGGATGGCAGAAAACTTTTTACAGCTTAACCAGGACAAAACTGAAGTTTTAATCGTCGGTCCTGAGGCTCAGAGAGAGAAACTCTTGTCTAAATTAGAGGCATTTTCACTATGTCCTTCGCTACAAGTGAAAAACCTGGGTGTTAATTTTGACTCTGAGCTTGGTTTTATCCCACATGTTAAACATGTAACCAAAATTGGATTTTATCATCTAAAAAATATAGCCAGAGTTCGCCCTATTCTCTCTCGGGCCAACACGGAGATGCTGATGCATGCTTTTATTACCAGTCGCATTGATTACTGTAATGCCCTGCTCTCTGGTCTTCCTAAGAAGAATATTTCAACTTTACAACTTTTGCAAAACTCGGCAGCTCGTGTGCTGACGAAGACCAGAGGGCGGGCCCACATTACACCGGTTTTAGAATCGCTGCACTGGCTCCCCCCGTGTGTTTCAGGATCGATTTTAAAGTTCTTTTATTGGTTTTTAAATGTCTTAATGGTCTTGGGCCTTCTTATCTCTCAGATCTGCTTTTACCATACGAACCCTCGCGGACCCTGAGGTCCTCTGGTACTGGCCTTTTGATTGTCCCTAAAGTCAGGACACATACTCACGGAGAGGCAGCTTTTCAGTGGTATGGTCCTCGTCTGTGGAACAGCCTGCCGGAGGAGCTCAGGGCCGCAGAGAACGTACATGTTTTTAAGAACAGGCTCAAGACCCACCTTTTTAATTTAGCTTTCACCTAACGTTTATTTATTTTATGCTTATTTATTCTATCCTGTTATTCTATTATTAATTTAGACTTTACCTAATATTTATTGATTTTATTCTTATTCATTTTTTAATCTTCTTACTCTATTTATATTTATATTGTATCCTGTTCTTATTTATTTTATCATTTTACCCTGTATATATCCTATTGTGTCATATCTCCAGTGTTTCCTTGGAGGGTGCTCTCTGCACCGGGGCTGTGATCGACCGTGGCTGCTGGGTTTCTGGGGGTCCTCTCAGCCTGGCTGGGGGGCTCCTTGGCCTCCCTCCTGCTGTGTGCCCAGCCTGGAGGCTGCGGTCTGTGACCGGCTCCCGGTGCAGACGGCTCCCTGTTATAGTGTTTCCTCACTTGGCTCATGCGAGCCCAGCCCAATTTTTACTCTTTAAGTGTGCGCGTGTGTGTGTATGTGTGTGTGTGTGTGGGGGGGGAATATGTGTATTCACATCATTTATGTTAATGAGAGTGTGGGGAGTGAGTTGGAGGGTGGGGTGGGCTGCTTTTAACTATGTAAAGCACTTTGTGCTACATTTTTTTTTTATGAAAAGTGCTTTATAAATAAAGATTGATTGATTGTGCTATGCTGTTGTGTCACATGCAAGTGAATGCTGTTACAGTTTGAGATTCTTAATCCCAATAACAAAATAAATAAAATAAATAAATACAACATAGTAAAATGCACACTATTTACAAATTAAAATACTTGCTGTGTCATTATTACAGGCAGTCAAAACAAGGTTTGCACATGTCCTTGGAAGTGAAGATGCTTTGCTGACTGCTGTTACACTACCAAAATTCAAGCTTCATTGGTTACATGACCAGGCGCGGACGGACCTCACAAAGGCCGTCCGCGCCTTTGTGAGGCGCTCTACCAGCACATCTGCTGGTAGAGTGTCGAAATTTTTCCCCGAGCAAGATCAGCTACAACCATGTTCCAGTGCCACCAAGACAACACAGCACCCGAGTTGTTCTCCTTTGAAGAGAATTAGGACATATATGCCACTGCTGAAGCTGAGGTAGCCGAGTACCTCAAATCAGAAGCAACAGGGTTGGACTCTCTGAAGCATTTCCCGATGATAAAGAAACTCTCTCTTAAACTTAATGCAGCCACTCCTTCAAGTGCCCCAGTTGAAAATACTTTTTATTTTATTTATATATTATTTATTTTATTTCTCTTTGTCAGGCTGAGGCTGTAGCCCTCTGGGAGGCACTACAGGAGCCTCTGGACTAGACCACCAGGTACCGGAACAGCTTCTTCCCTACAGCTGTCAGATTTCTGAACTCTGCCTCCTGATATCTGACCCACATTAAACTCACAGACTTAACATACACACACCCACAACCACCTATAACTGAACACACAATGGACAAAAACAAACAAATGGACAACTGTACCCTCATACACACAATAATAACATGGACTGAACCACTGCTCACGACCACTAGCACAAATTATCCACATATCTCACTGGTCTAAACTGCACCACTGTAGATGCTGTATAGACAATCATTCTGTACAATACGACAATAACAATTCCACAACTGTTTACAACTGTTTATAACTTGCATAGTTCATATTTCTGTATAGTTTTCATATTTATATCCTGTTCATAGCTTGTACACTCACTACAGCCTGTACATACTTATAGTTATAGCATATTCATAACATACCTTCATACGTGTACATTGCAACATACCAATAATAGACCCATATATTGTACCCACATGCCTATATCAGACCCATTTTTGTAATATATCTATATTATTGCTAATATATATTTTGTAATAATCTCTATTATGGCTAAAGCACTTTCTAAATGGATGCAAACTGCATTTCGTCACCTTGTATTTGTGACATGTGCAATGACAATAAAATTGAATTCTATTCTGTTCTATTCTAAAATACTTTAAGTTTACCCGTCATTACTGAACATGAGGTCTCCAGTTGGTGCAGTTCAGCAGTTAAGTTTACAAAGAATGGACAAACCTCACTGTGTTTATGTTGAACCATTTTTGCACTATTCTGATACCTACAGCTCCTAAATGGTCTGAGGCACAGTTTAATGTTGGCACTGCTAAAAGTATACTTTCTACTCATTTCAGTGGCAAAAATGAATATATCTTTCAAAAGTTTCAACACACTGTAAGTTGTCTTTTGTGATCCAATGCTTCTTCCTAGTGATACTACGTAGAATGATTAGATTTATAACACTGCTGCACCAGCCCCAAAATGATGTGTTTGCATTTGTAGAGGGTTGAAATAGATTAAAACAGACAGATAAAAAAGTGACACATAAAAAAAAACATTGTTAATTTCTAATTTAGTTTCTATCATTTCATCATTAACTTGCACTCACACTACGACACTGCCATTTTAACCATTTTTGGTTCAGGCCATTAGGGGGCAGAGTGCACTTGTGGCAGGTTAGTGCTAACATGTAAGCAAGCTAGAAGACTGGCATCCTTGCTGGGTATCCAGTTAGGGAAACAACACATTAATAAGAGAATTATGGGTAAAACCAAAGTTACTTTCCCTAGTAACTAGTTGCTTTGAAAGTAACGAGTAACTTGAAGCAACTGAGTTACTTTTGATAGAAGTAACTAGTAATGTAACTAAGTTACTAATTTAAAGTAACTTACCCAACACTGGTCATAAGGGCAGTTCTTCAAGAGCCATGTATTCAATGAGGTGGTAGTTATTGTGAAAAGTTTGAGAACCACTGCTATAGACTATAGTGTACACTGTACACCCTACTTACTGGTTTTTGATGTGTCAGTCTGCATCTTTCAATTGTGCGTTTCCGTAACACCTCCGCACCACCCAGGCGGCAAAAATTTGAGTGCAGTCCAGTCTTAGGAGCACCTAACATACTGTACAGGACCCTCAAGCTTCCAGGCATGTGGTAGACAACCCAAGCTTAAAGGATAAACCACCCGCAGTGGCGAGAGGAAACATGACATGTATGATTGTTATTTATGTGTAATATATCTGTACCTTCATGTCTTTCCTTGACTCTTTCACTTTACAGGTACATGAAAAAATTGTAAATTGAGAGTTATTTGTTTGTGTATGGTTTGTGTGTATTTTAATGCCTCATCTTCTGCCATTAAAACTCTGTATACATAAAATATAAAAATTAAGTTTTCTGTAATACCTTAATAGAGTTTTGATTTCCATTTTAATTTTTTTCCCTGTTATTCTCATGTTTGTGTCTAATCATTCTAGTAATGACAAGTCAGTAAGGGCATAACAAAGTTTTAGTTGCTGTTTAGTACTTATGAAATTTTGGATCCCTATCATGTTATAGGTGGGTCCATGGTCTTAATTCAACATCAGTATATACAGTACAGGGAGTGCAGAATTATTAGGCAAGTTGTATTTTTGAGGAATAATTTTATTATTGAACAACAACCATGTTCTCAATGAACCCAACAAACTCATTAATATCAAAGCTGAATGTTTTTGGAAGTAGTTTTTAGTTTGTTTTTAGTTTTAGCTATTTTAGGGGGATATCTGTGTGTCCAGGTGACTATTACTGTGCATAATTATTAGGCAACTTAACAAAAAACAAATATATACCCATTTCAATTATTTATTTTTACCAGTGAAACCAATATAACATCTCCACATTCACAAATATACATTTCTGACATTCAAAAACAAAAAAAACAAAACAAATCAGCGACCAATATAGCCACCTTTCTTTGCAAGGACACTCAAAAGCCTGCCATCCATGGATTCTGTCAGTGTTTTGATCTGTTCACCATCAACATTGCGTGCAGCAGCAACCACAGCCTCCCAGACACTGTTCAGAGAGGTGTACTGTTTTCCCTCCTTGTAAATCTCACATTTGATGATGGACCACAGGTTCTCAATGGGGTTCAGATCAGGTGAACAAGGAGGCCATGTCATTAGTTTTTCTTCTTTTATACCCTTTCTTGCCAGCCACGCTGTGGAGTACTTGGACGCGTGTGATGGAGCATTGTCCTGCATGAAAATCATGTTTTTCTTGAAGGATGCAGACTTCTTCCTGTACCACTGCTTGAAGAAGGTGTCTTCCAGAAACTGGCAGTAGGACTGGGAGTTGAGCTTGACTCCATCCTCAACCTGAAAAGGCCCCACAAGCTCATCTTTGATGATACCAGCCCAAACCAGTACTCCACCTCCACCTTGCTGGCGTCTGACTCGGACTGGAGCTCTCTGCCCTTTACCAATCCAGCCATGGGCCCATCCATCTGGCCCATCAAGACTCACTCTCATTTCATCAGTCCATAAAACCTTAGAAAAATCAGTCTTGAGATATTTCTTGGCCCAGTCTTGACATTTCAGCTTGTGTGTCTTGTTCAGTGGTGGTCGTCTTTCAGCCTTTCTTACCTTGGCCATGTCTCTGAGTATTGCACACCTTGTGCTTTTGGGCACTCCAGTAATGTTGCAGCTCTGAAATATGGCCAAACTGGTGGCAAGTGGCATCTTGGCAGCTGCACACTTGACTTTTCTCAGTTCATGGGCAGTTATTTTGCGCCTTGGTTTTTCCACACGCTTCTTGCGACCCTGTTGACTATTTTGAATGAAACGCTTGATTGTTCGATGATCACGCTTCAGAAGCTTTGCAATTTTGAGACTGCTGCATCCCTCTGCAAGATATCTCACTATTTTTGACTTTTCTGGGCCTGTCAAGTCCTCCTTTTGACCCATTTTACCAAAGGAAAGGACGTTGCCTAATAATTATGCACACCTGATATAGGGTGTTGATGTCATTAGACCACACCCCTTCTCATTACAGAGATGCACATCACCTAATATGCTTAATTGGTAGTAGGCTTTCGAGCCTATACAGCTTGGAGTAAGACAACATGCATGAAGAGGATGATGTGGACAAAATACTCATTTGCCTAATAATTCTGCACTCCCTGTACGTTTTGAGCGCCTGTCATCTCCTCTTTCAGCCTGTTCTCACTCCCGAGGCATAACATCCTGATGATTTGTCCTAAGGAACGCGGAAGGTGACCTTCAGCGTTCTTATGGTACGCGCCGGGTTATGGGTGAAATACAGTAGAATGATGGTCTCGCGGTAAAACACGTTCCAGCCATGTATTCCAGCCCTAACCCTAACCTTATCCTTAACCAGCACTTCAATGATGTTAAATAGCATTTTCCAAAGTGATCTGAGGAAAATGAACGAACATGTGTGGATTGATTTCAAACGGTTCTCATGCTTCCTCATGTATCCGATCTCATCATTCAGGAACGTTTTGGGTGCCCGGAAGCGTAACATGTTGACGATTTGTCACCTAGCATAAAACTCTACGCCTCGGATGTGAGAATGGGTTGCCTCTCCATCTTGTCTTTCTGCCACTTTCCCCCACTGTTGACCTTGTCTCTGGCTATGTCTACACTAGCACGGATAAATTTTAAAACAGCGTATACGCCAGACCACGCTCTGCGTCAACACTATCGTTTTCAGAGTTGTTCATCCACATTGATACGGCCGAAAATGCTTGTGTTCCAGTACTGCACATGTGTGAAACTCGAGACAATTTGACCTGCGTCATTTCTGCCTGCCGATTATTTACTCTGAAACATCACGGCAGAATTTTGAGGAAAAGCACCAAGTTTTTTAAAAATGGACTAACAATGAGGTGGAGTTGTTGCTGCGAGTAACACAAAAGTACAAAGTTGCAGAAGCGAGTGAGAATTAAAGAATTTGAACAAAAGCTATCTGGAGTATGTACAGATAGTAATCTGTAATAGGGCTGTCAAAATTGAGAGCAAACAAAACAACTGCTGTATAATGCCCTTCACTATCTGCATCACATGACAAAATTGTGTCTCCGGGCTTGCTGTCCACACTGCGACACGAAAACAGCGTTTTCAAAATGCTGCGTTTTCCCTTGACCAAAAACACCATCTCAGTGTGGACGGAAGGCCAAAATAGAGAGAAAAAGATGCTAATACATTTTCAAACGAAAACTTATTAGTGTGGACATGGCCTTTGTCTTCATGTTTAGTTTCTGTTCACAGTGAACATTCATTTTGTTTTCCTGCAATGAGGTTGTAGTTAATGTTCTCACCTGATTACTGTAATTACTTACTTAATACGTCTTTAATATATCCTGCGGTTTTACCATTCTCTACTTAGCCCTAAATGCTATTATCTTCTTCTCAGTCCCCCCACAACACTCTGCATTGGGTTTTTGTCTCTCTGACCCTTGCATTTAAGCTTAACCTTGACTGGATTTCATCGGCATGTCTTGAGTTTGACACATGCTTTATATTGTCATTTTAAAGAAGCAAAAGGCAAATCTCAAAGTGTTAAGCGCTTGTACAGCACCAGATGCTTCTCCACTGCTCTCATCAGCATAGAAACCACACACATATAATGTAATTTCAAAAGTTCTATCCAGTAAATGAGTATAATGTTTTTTACTATGTGGCCCTTTTTCTAAAAGATTGCTCTTTCCTCATAATACAACAACCACATAGTGTAAAAATTACTTTAAATAATACACGGATTTCTAATACCAAAACCTTTCTTTCTAAATATTTATTATATGTAGTATTTCCAAATATTACAACATGTGCCAAGTTTTGGAATTTATCAGCAATACATTTTTACATATGCATACTTTTGTCTTTTGGCATTGCCACCAGGTTCACTGTGTATTTAGAAAAGATATGAAAAGTTTGAAATATGACAAAAATAAACAGATTTGCAAGTCCAAAATAAGACTGCAGTCATGTTTCACAGACTGTATATTACATGTCAAGTAATTTTGAGCTGTCTGACCATGTAACACTTAAAACTTCTACACCAGTGTGGACAAAAATAAGAAAAGATTTAAACATACCACGAGTTCTTTAATCCATTCACATTGATATCTTTAATGTAGGCGCCACACTGGTGAGTTGCTACAAATGTAAATGTCAGTGCAGCTCATGCTGTTGGGCTAACATCCATGCTCTTTCTCCTCCAAACTTGAGCTGGAAGTGTGGTGGCTGTCGATGTTGCTGGAAATATCTGGGGACATCGAGGACAGCAGGGGATCACTGGGGGAAATTGGCCCTAGGGTGTTGTCCCTTACCAGCTCCTTCATTTTACACGCACTAGAGCTGCCGTAAGGGCCAGGTTCCCCCGCATCTGCTGGTATATGGTCAAAGGTGATGGTGCCGTTGTTGAGGTCTAATGTGGTTGGAGGGGACATGTCAGGGGCAGAACTATGCTGGTAGAGCTCTGATGGGCAGTCACCAAGGACGGGCTCCTGCTTAATGGCACGAGCCATTAGCTCTGACGTACAGACAGTTGGGGATGACACCACTGTAAGACCATGAGCACGGGCTTGGATTTCCAACTCCTAGATAGAGATAGAAACGGTGGAAATGTTGCAATGTTTTAACACTGGAACAAAAAGTACATCTACGCTAATCAACTTCAAAATCATGTTTTGTGCAAATTTGCTAAGCCAGCATAAGACCTGGAACATAGAGCAAAGAAGAAAATCCAACTAAAGGCATCTTTTGAAACTCACTAATGGTTGTGCTGCATCTTGTTTGTAAAGTGCAAAACAATTGGTGAAAAGTGGGAGGATGCAAATACACTGCCTGGCCAAAAAGTCGCCACCTGGACTTAACTAAGCAAATAGGTATGAGCCTCCTATTGGACAATTACTGCATGGGCGATTATCGTTCAGCTGGCAACAAGTTATTTAACCCCAACTGGGCTCAGTGCTCAGGGTAAGAAGAGAGGCAGATGAAGTGATGGAGAGACAGTAACTGCCTGTGTATATGTACGTGTGTAAAAACTTCAAGTAGTCAGATTAACAGCAACAGTATTTTGTCTATATCCGCCATTGTAGAAATAATCACATATAAACAATAACGTGGCGCACAGCATCACGTCAAAAAAGGGGCACACCTTTGACATTGCATCTCCGTTTTCCTCGTCCACACGTAAATGCAAAAACTGAGTTTTCAAAAGTCTCCACCCTGGCAGGAATTTTAAAAAAATCTCAGTTTTCAGTGATCGAAAACACCGTTTACGTGTGGATGAAAGGTGCAAATGCATAGAAAAATCTGCGTTTTCAAAAATACCCATGTACATGTGGACGTCGCCATAGACTGGCCACCACAGAGTCCAGACCCCATTGAGAATCTGGATGGAAATAAATCTTGTGACATTGCAGAAACACCCCCGTTCTCTGCTGCCTGTTGGAGCAGGGGGGCTAGGAGGAGGAGTTGGCCGTCCGATTAGGGTCTGGAATGTGGGGCCTGCTGCTGCCGAGTCGGGGCAGTCTGCTTCTCTCCACCCCAGGGAAGAGGGTAACACTACCTGGGTCTGGGTACCTAGACCTGGGGCTTAGAGTACACTTGGGGAGTGTGATTGTGTGTACAGCGTCTCTTTATGTCTGTCTCCACGTTGGGTGAGTGTTGAGTAATTGCATATGAGAGCATGAGGGTGGGAATGGATGTTTGTATCTGTGTGTGCCTGTATGTCTGTGTCTATATGTCAGGTTGGGTATCAGACGCCACCCCTCTAGGGACATCTCAGGCCCTCCAAGGTATGGAGGCCTATTCTCCTCCGTGCTGCACAATGATGTTTAATATTTAGTATTTTCTGTTACATTCCCATAGATCATCGTGATGTTGTTTATTATATTGCGCTTTTTTTCCTTCTGATTGTTCTCTCTTTTTTCTTTCTCAACAGGTGATCCAGGTGATTGATACATGTATTTTTTGTCTGCTTATTTTGTTGGTTTTTGTTGTTTGCCCTTTATTACCTTTCCTCTTCTCTGCTGTTTTTCTTTCCCTCTTTCTTTCTCCGCTTTCTTTTCCCCAGTTAAGTCTGTCCCGTATTTAGCAAAGTGAAAATAAAATAAAATAAACAATAAAAGGTGAACCAAATAGACCAATACGGCAAGGCTGGGATGGTCCATTTGGTAAAGTAAATCCGTTGGGCATCTTTCTTCGCCTTTAGACACTAATTCTGATGGCAAAAGAGGCAAGAGGAAAAAAAAAGACATTGCAGAAACTTATTGAAACAATGCCAGAGCGAATGCATGCCGTAAAGGCAATCCAACAAAATATTAGAGTGTGTGACCCTTTTATTTTGGTGGCAACTTTTTTTTTTGGTCAGGCAGTGTATGACCCAAATTACTCAAAATTGGCTGAAACATCTGTTGAACAGAACAATTTTTTTCCAGATAAAACATTCTCTGGTTTTGCACACAGGTTCTTTTGCCACCCTTCATGCTATAGCTGCCAAGCTATACTGGCTGCTGGCTGGACAGGATAATTCCCTTATATATAAGAATGTCAAACACAAGTAGCTTTCTACATATTACCTGTAATTGATGCATTAAAAGAACAAGCATTTGTTAATTTTGTGTTAAATACTGTACATCTGGGATCAAGTAGATTTTTGCTGTACTAATTTTGTGGTTTTACGTAAAAACAAAACAAAACATGACCATAATAATTTAAAAAAACCTACATAACGTCTGCAAAGCCTTAGAGTGACCCACCTGTATACGCAACATGAGATGCCGATTTGCGTGCTCTAGCTTCCTCTGTCTGCACTCAAGCTCCTTGGCTCTCTGCTGCTCGCGCTGTAATTTCCGAATATAGTCCACCGAGGCTTTCAGAATAGTGCCCTTATTCCAGCGCATGTCTCTGGGGTATACATGAGACAAATATCTACAGTCAGACTCAGCTGACCAGAACACCTCAGGGTTCTTTACATCCTGCTGAGCAAAACGGCAATTGCATTTTAAAGAGACTTTGACACATTAGGATGTTGAAACACGGTTAATGCATGAATCACTACAGTAGGCAGACAAGTAGATGGCTGGGCACATGCATCCATTACCTTAAATACATGCAAAAACACTTACGGATCATTTGACTTGGGTATTAAGGTTCCCAGCTCTTTAATGCGATCATTGATGTTGAATCTCCGTCTTCGTTCAACTAGAATGCAAAGTAAGGACATGAACTGTGAACACGGATTATATATTATAGATTATATATATATATTATAGATTTACGAAAAAACTAGCAGTAGAAAATTAAGTATAAAAATAAAAAAACTATTTGCTTTTTAGGATATTTAGGCGATTGTGTAAACCACTACACAATGAAGCTACTAAAATTAAACATAAAAAAATTGAAATTCAGTAATATTTTGATTGCCTTACTTAAGTTGTGGTTGTCCTTCTTCTGTCTCTCTTTTGCCAGAGCACGAACTTCAGCCTCTGTGAAGCAAAAGAAGGCTGAATAGCAATACTTTAGACAAAAGCATTTGATTACAATGTGATTTAATCCAGAGTAAATGATTTCATTTTATAGGTTTGTATTTCACATGCTTTGAGGTTTGTTTAGCATATTTGAAACCTGTTAATCACAAACAATACAAAAAATAACAATCTGAAGGCTAGAACTGGAAAAAAGCTTAAAGTTTGCATCTCAGA
The DNA here is from genome assembly GCF_057381915.1 of Diplotaxodon limnothrissa. Classification (NCBI taxonomy): domain Eukaryota; kingdom Metazoa; phylum Chordata; class Actinopteri; order Cichliformes; family Cichlidae; genus Diplotaxodon; species Diplotaxodon limnothrissa. Next base: position 10,216,242 of record NC_140600.1, read on the forward strand.
TTTTGCAATATACAGTAGTATAATGTGTGCAATTTAAAAATACACAAAACACTCAACATACAGTTTCTGAAAGTGAAGTTTTACAGTTTACAAAACATTATGTCTTTTTTTTCTCTTCATTTTGCTTTGCTTACCTACTGGAAAGCTCTCTGGCCTTTGATAGCTTTCATATTGGCCACAGGATCCAGGCTTGTCCAGTACTTGCTTCATGCCAGGAGCTGGAGTAATTATTTGGCACATGATTGACTTAACAGTATTTTGTGCACTTCTAAATTGCACACAATATTGACATCAGCCTAAAGTAACCTATGTATTTAGATGTAAAAGCGTCTGAGTGGACTGGGATTACATCATACAAAACAAGGTTATGCATGTATTTTATCAGCAGTAAATTTTTAGACACAGAAAGGTCACAGAAAAGTGTACTAAACTGAGTGTCCACAAATATACCAGTAGTAAACAACATGTAGTAAAGCCTTATACTTTTTCTAATCCAAACGCTCATAAATTGAGTGTTAGTTTACCAGTGAATTCCCTTTTAATGTTGGGTGGACAACTGTTGATGGCGAGGCCTGGTAGTTGGAGACTTTGGTTGGTGTATACATCCAATAAATTTCCTGACACAGGTAGCTGTTGGTGTTAAAAACCTGTCATTATAGTGTCCTCTTGAAAAGAGCAACTGTCATATATTTTATTTAAACTCAAAGAAGGTGTCAACATTACACACTTTGGTATTTATTGTAGTATTTATTTTATCTTAAAATAAATTACCTGGTTGTTCATTTGGAGTCCTGGATCCATCAATCCAAGAACATCGTCGTTGTAGCTTGACTCCAAGCTAATAATATCATCAATGACATCATCCATCTGTATAACACAAAGGCACAATTCATGAACTCCTCACTCTCTGTCGAGACATCTGCATGTAAGGATACTGAATGTCCTCGAAGTGAGCAGGTGTACCTCTTTCTCACAGTTGGTGCTGAGGGTGAGCAAAGCCATGGGACTATTGGGTGCACTGCTGCCAGGACCGGGTGGCATACTGTGTTCGGGGGGCTGGCTGCCAGCTTTACCACCCAGGGTGGTTGACAGATACTGCCTCACCTGCTGCCGCTGAGCCTGCTGGATGTGGTATTTGGTGGGACTTTCCAGGTGGGTCTGGACCTAAGTGGCAAAGTCGTAAACATTACACCACATTAGTTTTGGATTTATTTTTTGACTAAGCTCGTGTGATACAGTTAAGGGTAAGGAGAAAAATACACTGGCACGTAGAGAAAAAAATAGATTTAAAAATGAATGTTTTCATTATAATAATTCATCTGTCCCGGTGTGGTAAAAGCACAAATTAAAAATGCAAGAACTTAAATGTTCAAATGTTTCCAGCTTCAAAGTGCAACTTACAAATCCAAATTAATCACACTATACTACTCTGTTACATTAAAAGTTCCCCTGAAAACAGCCTTTTAAAAACCAAATAATCTAACGTGCTTGCTTTGCAACATTACGGTGATAAGATGTTGAAATGTCCAAACAACATTTCTTTTACATTTTTTTTCATCAAGCTCTTTTTTTCTAAAAGAGCACTATATAACATTTCAGCACCTGTCCAACTCGTGCAGCAATTTAAATACGACTGTGTGTAAAACAGCTTCCCTGTCTTCATTTAACCAAAGACTTGTGAACTGGGTACACATAATGAAGTATTTAGAACTCAACCCTAATCCTCAACCTTAAGTCCTGTTTTCAAGCGCAGCAAAGATATTTTGACTCTTTTAGTGTAAAAATCGCATCTACTCTTTTTTTTTTTTTCAAAAATTTTAAAATATGTCAGTCCATCTCACCTGATAGTGGCTGTATTCAAGCATCTCCAGCATGGTTTTTAGGTATTTCAGAAGTTGAAAATAATGCACATACAGTACAATCCCTTTGTCTTGTTAGCTTACACTGTGGTCCACAGATAGCTTGTGCAAATCTGACAGCAGTCACTGGTCCTGCTTAATTTATCTGATATTTAAGGCTCATTAGTTATGCAAGTTAAGAAATGGAGGAGGACACCAAGACTCATCCTCCCACTCCTGTGTTGTTCCAGATTAGCTATGAATTTATGTCTTTATACAGCCCATTTGACGTCACAACCTGCAGCTCACAAAGGAGTCTTTCTACTGGTTGGCCAGTAGTCTGCAAACCGAAGCTTGCTTAAGGCCAACTAACATTTAATCTTTAGTTCTGCTCATCCAGTATAAAACATTATTTGTTCTGAACACCCAAAACACAATTGACACCATTGTTTCACTACGATCTAGCCATACGAAAACTCAAACGTATGCTGTTTTCCCTAGCCCCATCCATTTAAAACATTTTTTAGAGGTTAATTACATTTGATCATCAGCAGGTAAAAGTTAAAGTCACATTGATATCATGTATATATCTAAGGTGAATGTCTTGGTTTAGCAGCAAAATATTTTTTCATTCCTGTTTTTCCTATCTGGCTACAGTTTTGTGCTGCCTAGGTCAATTATCTTTGTATTTAGGAGAATTAACTTGGAACTGAGCAAAAGTGAACAGGGATTTGTTGCTTTTCAAATCTTTTATTGAACACGCTTCATTTTTGTGAATTGGTTGTCACCAAGTTCAGTCAATGTCGCACTGCATTGAGCCCAGAGGGTGTGCTGAATGACTTGGAAAAAATGTTTTGGCCAGATATGCATGAAGCGTAACGATGGTGGAAGTCGCGTTGTTTTCTTTCAACTGAAAAATTTACACAGATGGTCCTGATATGAATAAATCTTTTGAACAAAAAAACAACAAGTTGGCTTGTCTTATATAAAGAACCGAGAAGTAGTGACCCCTTATTGGCCCTTAACAAGCATAAAAGATGGAACATGGAGATAATAATACTGAAAGCTGGGAACCAGTGCTATTTTACCCAGCCTTACCAGAAATGGAACTATCAGGAACCATAGATAAGAAACAAAGATGGGGAAACAGCAGAAAGGCATTACCCAGGGTCGAGAATAGTTGCAATGCTTGTCCAACAGGTGGTATAGAGCCACATGTTACACACATATATCAATATTTATTATATGAGTATATTAGGTAAACCGTAGGTGCTGTGTTTATCCAAAAGATTGATGATTAACTTGTGTTACATGTAAAATAATATCTGGGAGCAACAAGGGAACAATGGTGTAAAAAAATAAAACATTGCATTTTTATGCTGGCTGTGCTTTTGTCCTTTAAGCATGAAATACATAAACTGGATGCTTCAAATAAATATGTCTTGCGGCCAAGCTGCAACCCCTGGAACTGGAAAATGAATTCAATGTGGAAGTGACACAAACTGCAGCTCCTCTAGTGGCCTGTGTGGCTGACTTCAAAAGCGAGTCAGCGCGCACAAACGTACATGTTAATTGGCTTTTTAATGCCAGGAACAAAAACAAAATTGCTCTTTATGACTATTTTCCTTTCACCTTAATAACGGGCACCATTTGACCTTCAATTTGACCTTCTTCTGTCAAGAGCGTCCCACAGCGCTACAATAATGTCGAAGTCCAGGGATCAAATCACCTTGTTGGTGCAAACGTATTATTTTAGTTATGTAAAACTGTGTTGTTGTTGGCATTTTTCACAGATTCAACTGGAAAAAATGGGAACAAATTATGTTTGCAGTTTTTTCTTGTGATACAATATTTGAAATTTTAAAACTGTCACGGCTAACAGAGTGAGCCGTGTGGAGAAATAAATGAGGACCCAAGAGCAGGCACTCGCTGAGATGCGAAGGAGGTTTATTGTAGAATAAAACACAAGGAGAGGATGGCAAAACGGAACTAAAGATAATCTATACTGGGTTAAACTAAACGGAAAACCTGAACACAAAGGAAGGTGGGCGAAGGCACATGAAGGTAGACAGCAGGGAGAACACGCACAGGTGGGGAACACAGCTGGAAGTAATTGACAAGACGAGATAGGGCAAGCAAAACTGAATATACTCACATGAGACAAGGACCTTCACAATAAAACAGGAAACAAGAAACAAGGACGCAGACTTAACCCTGAACTAAACCTACACTAAACACGAGGGCACAAGACACAAAACCTGAGAACAAAACTCTAACTAGAATAAACTGAAACAAAGGATTATAATATTCAAAATGAGATAACTAAAGAATCAGAACATAAACCATAATTCAGATAAATACCAAAATACAAGAAACTGAAAATGCTGGAAAAATGACCCAAAACCGTGACAAAAAAACACCCAAACAAACAAAACACTACATTTTCGGAAATATTTGTGGGTGCTTTCTTTTTTGTTTGGTTGTTGTTTTGTACTACTTGAACGCTAAAGTGGCCGTCACATGAGATGACCGTGCCAGCAGTGGCCCATGGGTCATTTAAGTTATAGATGCTTCCACTAGGCAGTATCATTCGAAGGCAAAGCATAGATTTTCATTGCTATGCAGATGATACCTAGCTTTCATATCTATGAAGCCAGGTGACACACGCCCATTAGGAATGTCTTAAAGAAATAAAGATCTTGATGGTCTCCTATTTCCTGCTTCTAAATTCAGATAAAACTGAGGTTATTGTACTACTAGCCTACTAGCCTGATACAATATATTATTAACTCTCCTAAAACCTCCCTGAAAATCATTCAGGGTCGATTCAAAATGCTGACAGGAAATAGAATGAGAGAACACAATTCTCCCATATAGGTTTCTTTACATCAGCTCCTTAAACCAAGATTTGGAAATCTCAGCCCAAGGTCTCAAGCCGCATTTTATCGTAAAGACCCCATAGTAGCATATCACACCAACAGAGCACTTTGCTTTCAGACTGCTTGTTTACTTTTGGTTCCTAGAATGAATCTGCTTTTAAGATCAGGCTTAAAACATTCCTTTTTGATAAATCAAATGACCCTGAAACCTCCCTTAGTTACGCTGCAATAGGTCTAGGCTGCAATAGGTCTAGGCTGCTTCCCATGATGCAACATGTATACACCATCTGCATTTAATCATTAGTTATTATTATTAATCTCTGGCTCGTATTCACAGTGTGGCGTTTGTTCTTTTTCCTTATCCTCAACCCAAATTATTATTGAACATTTTTAATGTCAATGTTGCCAATGTTCACAAAAACAGACTAACCATTTTCACTGTACTGCTACTATTTACAGTTTTTGCAGTTTTAATGAGAAACTTCATCACCACATTTATTACGTTACATTTTATTTAAGAAGGGCAAATAAAGCCCACGTTCACAGACACCTGTCTTTTCTGTTTGTAATAGTTAGGGTTGAGGACATTTCACTCATGATGACAAGCAACATTAGACTAGCTGTGCATGTTCTTGTACCACCGACATGGTGTCAAATTTTCAGGCCATACTTCACAGAGGGGTAACATTGATGTCACGCCAAATTATTTTCCATTTTGGGCTCTGCAGATTAACCATTAAATAAAGTTCCACAGTGCTACCAGTAATTAAATTACTCATTTGAAAGCAGATTCAATGTTTTTGCTAAAAAAAAAACTGCAGCATCAATTATTTACACTATTTCACATTGCATTTTGTGATTGTCAATAATATTTTATGTCTGCTTTTACAAGCAGAAAACAACTGCAAAGCGAGAGGTACTCTGCACTGAAAGCTCTTTGTGTGCTTCTTTTTTCATGATGAAAAATAGTACACTATCTCTATAATCTCACATTTATTCAGAGATCCTCTCGATGACGCTTTTTTGACGAGGGAGCTCTTTAATGCCTATATGAGCTACTGCATCTCGTGTACCGCTGATAGAACACGGAGCGTCACGCCTTTGCCTGAATTAGTGGAAACTCAGTAAAAGCTTGAGAGGTGAGCACAAACAGAGGAGGAGCCCCCTGGCTCGACAGAGGTTTATACAATGAAACAGAGAAAGCATTCTTTGCAAACTCATAGTAGAACGTTTCTTTGTCTCTTCTTCACAGCTTGGCCTTTTCCTTCAGCAAAACCTTTGGGTCCAGAGGGAACTATTAACAAGGGATGTATTTCATCTATCCCTACAGCAAGACGAGCTCTCACTTTATTCACAGACTCTTTGTGAGACAGAGGTTTATTACCTTCTCAAGGAAAGCACATGGGTTCGTGCTTTAAACTAATGCCTTTAGGACCAATAACATTTCGAGATAGTCGTCACTCTTTGACCCCTGAAAAGAAATACATCCATTCATATCACTCCACCAGCCCCACTCCACTGTTTCCAACTTCCTTGGCAACAAGCCACACTCAAAGCATTCAGTCAAAAGGAAGATGCTAATTGTGTGAGCTAACATTTAAGAATATGGCTACAGTAGCGGTCCTGACTACTTAAGATCTTTCCTATCTTAGGCAATGCGAGTCAGTAGCAGAAGTACAGTAGACAGATTGAAAAGTCAAGCATTAAATAAATTATTTTAGAGTTCATATCTTGAGTTTGAGAGAACAATATTAGTGCAGTAAAATTTTCTCTGATTCAGCCATGTGCACACTGAATTTGATCATGGTAGCAGCAAATCGTTTTGTGATATCAGCTCTCAGTGATATTATTGCAAAGTGGCAGCATTTAGGAACTACAACAAGTCAGTGACAAAGTGGCAGACCACGTAAAGGCACCAAAGCTCTGTAGACTCAGTAACTGCAGAGTCCAGCCTTTCACGGATTTATATGTAAAACTACAGAGCCCCATAGTTTACAATAAACACACGCACACGAAAAGATTTGATTTCTCTGGTCCCTAGTCAAGCTAAGCCTGACTGAAAGTAGTATTAGACATATCCAGGACATACACATTTCAGTCCTATCAAAGCACTACACGACTAGTAATAGGGGTCAACAAAACTATATAAAACATATAAACAAAAACGGAGGACCACAAAAGTTAAAATGAGGTCCATAAACAACAAAAAGTCATCTGTAAATTCTTTTTTTCTTTTCTTTTCCAAGTAAACCCACAAAAACAGCACTAGTCATGCTTATATTTTGGATCATTTTGACAATTTTTTTTTTATTGTGTTAATTTAAAAGACAAAAATTAATAACGCCTTATAATGAATTTAAAAATACTATACTAGCAAAAAATACTAACATTTTCTTCTGTGTAATTTTCAGTAGTAGAATAATCGATCTCCAACATAATATCATTTTTGTAAATATAAAGTTTTTGTATTTATGGAAGGAATTCACATAAATACAAACACAAATATGAAAGTTTGTGTTTAAGGTGACAAATTTCCCAAAACATATTTTCCTGACAAATGTAAGACATAAGCTGTGAATATCTTTAGTACAGGTATTAGTACCTTGACTTTTTCTGATAATTCAGTAGAGAAAATGTCAGTGCCCATAAATGATGCACTGCAGGATTTTAGCGTGTTCAGTTAACAAACAATTAAATCTGATATATTAATGCATGGTACCGTCAAATTTGTTATTATTTTTTTTCATGTCCTCTAGCCTGATATTTACACCATGTTCCCTTTTCCTCCGTTTCCCTTTTCCTTCTCTCACAGTGCAGAATTAAATCAAGTTGTGGCCACAGTACTTCAGAGTGTAATTACTGCTCCACAAGGGGAGAACTACAAGCGCAAGGAACATCAGACTACCAGCACAGATCATCTAATCTCTGGACGTTCACAAAGAAAAATCTATGGTGACATACAGAACACATGATGTGACTTGTTTGTAGTTGATTCTTCACTTCACTCTGCAGTGCTGGACTCAATCTTAGGGTTCCTCCACCTGCCAAAACCTATTTGAACTACTCATAACACCGTGAGACATAAAGAAGCAGACAGAACATATCGGTTAAAAAGGTAACTTTCACCTCAACTTACATTTCCCATTTTTTGTTGGTGAATAACTGTTCTTAGCTTAAATTTCAAAGTTACCAAAATGACATGCTGCTAAGCAAAACAATGCTTATTTTGATTTAAATGTCAATGTGGCCATTCATATCAATGAAGAATATCTAAAAATGACATTTTTATTAGTCATAAAATAACTTTTACAACATCTGAACAGACCCTAGTAGAATTATTAAGATGGATTTTTCACATTTCTGCAGTGCATAGTATTGTGTGTATTAAATAACTTTTCTAATAATAATAATTTCGCTTATTATTATTAGATAATAAGCAGAATTATAAGTCACTGAGTGGGCATCAATTCTTATCTGAGAGAGACCGAGACAGACCGAGTCTGTGGCATCCTTGTCAAATGAAGCTGAACTCCCCACTCTATCTCTGAGGGAGAGGCCATTCGGACAAAGCTCATTTTCGCCGCTTGAATCTGCGTTCTCGTACTTTCAGGCACTACCCAAAGCTTGTGATCAGAGGCTCCAGTGCGAGCTGGACGCCACCACTCGATGAAGCCAACAGAACCATATAATCAGCGAAAAGCAGAGATGAAATTCTGAGACCGCCCAAGGTGAAGCCTTCTACCACTTGGTTACGCCTAGAAATTCTGTCCAAAGAATTATGAACAGACTCGGTGACAAAGGGGCAGCCATGGCAGACTCCAACTCCCACTGGGAACAAGTCCAACTTATTGCCGGCTATGCAGATCCACCTCTTGCAATGGTTGTATAAGGATCGAATCGCTTGTAGCAACAGGCCAGACAAATACGTGACCCGGGACATTCATTGCCACAGAGGACAAAATTGGGTTTCTTTCAGTGCTTTTTAATATCAATAAGGACCAAAATCTGTAAGAAACTTCTTGAATAGAGGCTTTATTACATTCCTCACTTGCCATAGTTCACTCATGTTGACATGATTTATGATACCGGGACACCAAAATACCAACATATTTGGCAACATAAGTAGATCACAAGAATATGACAGAATACACTTTCCTGGAAAATGGGAAGTGCTTTTCCACTTTGCTTTAGCTGTTTATTCATTTGCACTGTGAAGACATTGAGGATTCCAATGAAAGCTTCATTCCTCCACATATTTATGTGTTTAATTTCTCATAAGACAGCAAGCTTCCATCTGACAATGAGCCATCTCATTCAATTGTCCTGTTACTTTTACTATGTATGATGGTAATAAATGAACATTTAATGTAATGTGTTGGGTCTGTCTAGCACAGGATAAATGAACATTTAATGTAATGCTTTTGTTAAACCCCTTGAATTAACGCTGACAATCAGCCCTTTAATCAGATTTTACCCTGGGTTAAATTCAAATGGTGCTTTAATCAGGAGAAATCAAGGAAAAACAAAACTATTAAAAAACACTGTATTTGTCTTTGAAGTTCACACAAAGATATAGCATTTAACAAGACAAAGCAGTCACATATTTTTACACAACCGTGACCACTGTTATTCCAGAAAACCCCGAACACAGAACACAATCTGCTTTCTACTGAAGAAATGGCCCCCATTAAAACTTTTAATGTTTTAGTATAGGTCGCTGATGTAGATACAGTTATGAATTCCTTTGCGTACATTGCAACAGAATACATAATAAACATAATAAATAAAATGTTACTGCGAAGCCTCTTTTTGAGAAAATTGTTTCTTTTTCAAGAAGGCAGCAAAAACTCTCATATCCAAAGTGGTCGTAAGAAGGATTTTGAGTTGAACAACCACACTATGTTGTTTTGACATGGCCTGAAGGAGTCAGTTTGCTCTCTTGCCCAATGCCCTCACTAGCACTTCTCTTTAGCAAAGGCAGCTACAGCAGAGACAGGCCAATTCATTAGGAGGAGGAGCTTGGGACAAAGACGTGTTCTTTTTTCTTTCCCTAAGGCTAACGGGTAACATTAGAAAGAATGTAACATCCTCTTCCAAGAATGAGACACGCAGTCCAGTCAGTGTGGGATTAGAAACATGCACTTGCTTAAGTTACAAACAACAGTGCTTAATTTAGCAGCTACATAAACACGCTGTCTGGCTGTCATGTCTGATGTGGGAGCTTTGCACTAGACTAAGCTTTGAGTTTTAAAATTGAAATTTTAACCAAGCAGCGTACATTTCCATCTTGCCATAATGAGAAGGGTCACGCACTTACTCAGTGCCAGCATTTACAGATGAAATGCAGTATTAAAAATATACAAATGCTATATTTTGGGTTTGAAAATTCTTGTCATGGATTTTGAGACTTGTTGAGACATGTCCTACTCTTGGTAAACGTTATCTCGAAGGATCGAAATTGAGAACAGAGCTTTAGGTATACTCTGAAAAATGTAACAAACAAAAGACTCTCTCTTAGGTCGTTTACAGCTCAGTCTGAGCCAAACCCAAAAATCAAATAGTACAAAGATCTCGCATTATTCAGCTTATGTGCCTGAAGTTTGAGGAAAAGGTCAGTGTAAACCACAAAGGGCTGCACGCGGACTTGAATCTGATGGTTTTTTTTATTTAGGGCTACGCAGTGCCATCAAATGACTTTGGAAAATCTTTGATGGCACTGTTGAATAAATTCAATTTTTATGCATGAAGATTTATGAATTTTTAAATTAGTTTACATGTTATTTTAAAAATCTAATATAAAACAGATCATATAAAATAATCTTTTGCAAATAAAATCATACTACCAGTAAACATCCTACTAGAAATAAGAATAATGAAAACATAAATACAAGCTCAGAGTTTAGCACTGAACATTATATTATATAAGCAAAAAAGGTAATAACTGCCACAGGAAAACATGAAAAATGTGACTCACCTGACAGTTTATTAGGAACAACTAGTATAGCATTGGACTGCCTTTTCTGTACAGAATTAATTCTTCGTGGTAGAATAAACAAGGTTCCATCACTCCCTAAAGGTGCTCTGTTGGACTGATATCTGTGGATGGCATTTAAGTAAAGTGAACTTATGGTTATGTTCAAGAAACAAGTTTGAGATAGTTGGAGATTTGTGGCATGGTGTGTACGTGCAAAGGGATGGCCGGCAACAATACTCCTGTAGGATGGGAATGATGTGCATTCAGAGATGCTGCAGAGATGCTATTCTGCGTGCCTTGATTATGGTTATTGTTGCTTTCCAATTGGATTGAAGCAGTCTGCAATTATAGCATCAATAAGGGATTTTCACCATTGTCTAAACCCTAGACATCGTTGTGTGGGAAAATCCCAGTAAACTAACCCGTGGGTTCAACAACCATTCCACATGCACTGAGTTTGTCCCACATGATTGGTTTAGATATTTGCATTAACAAACAGTTAAGCCAGGGAAACCAAACAAAGTCAGGTAGTACTGGTCACAGTACCAGGTAGCAAGGAATTGCCAAAAAACTGTAGTTCCTCTAATAGCCTAAACTTAAGAAAAAATTGTGCAGGGGTTACATATTCATACAACTCGCCCATTTAACTTGGCATGTGGCAACTTTGAGTGGCGATTACCATCTGACTCAGAAAGTAATCTCCAGCAGTTTCAGGTTAAGACCACTTCCTATTTGTACCAGTGTTCCACAGGAATCTATTCTTGGACCTCTTTTATTCACTTTCTATATAACCAATATTATCTTTACCCAACCCAATATCACAGTGTAACATGCCAGTCAACCCTAGCTTGTGCCACTATTGTTTATATACATGCTTCCACATCCACCTTGAAGGCTTGTGTATTACGATTTATCACAGGAGATTTTTTTCTTACTCATCATTTCTTACATAAAGAAGCGGTATGATGCTCCCTGGGAAACTGAAGAGAGCAGCATTTTATGATATTTGTTTACACGGCTCTGCTGAAAAGATTTCCTGCTTCCCTCAGCTTCTTTATGGAATTTAAGCACGCTACTTAGGATGTCACATTACGACCATAGATACTTTGATGCTCATAAATGGACTGAACTACAAAAAATTATGAAGCTGCATTTTCTGATTTCACTGGAACATTTCCACAGATAATATTTTGTGTGATCATGTATAATGTGTCCTTTTATTATGCAGCTGTCTCAGTTTTTGTATAGCCTTTGTGTACACTGGTCTCACCTGAAATATAGAGCTCAATCTCAAAGAGACTACCTGTTAATAATAACCTTCTTAATATGGTCAGTTCAAAATAACTGATCTCTTTTTATGTTCATAGTTTTTATGTTCATTTTTGAATAAAATGACAGAAAACACAAGTCTTATGCATAATGAGCTAGATAAATAAATAAATAAAATTATTATTAATCATTAATCCTTCAAACGATACCATGCAGAATCCTACCACTAACCCAGAAAATAATGGCTTTTGAGCAACTTTGATAGGAGAGAAGCCCGGTGGGACGTCATGTGCGACAGAGCTGTAGAAACAGGTGTAATGCCTTTAAACAAGTTAACTGACACCCTCGGTCCTCTTGCTTCTCATCTTTCTCACACTGTAAGGAATCTCAGAGTGTTTTTAGATAGCTCCTTTAAATTAGAGAAGCAAGTGTCCACAGTTGTGAAAACAAGTTTTTATCAGTTATGTGAAATTGCCAAAGCTAAGCCTTATCTTCCTCCAAGAGACCTAGAAACACTTATTCATGCCTTCATCACCTCTAGACTGGACTACTGCAATTCTCTCTATTTGGGTCTCCAACACTCATCTCTCCATCGCTTGCAGTTAGTCCAAAATGCCGCTGCACGTCTTTTAACAGGTGTTAGATTGTATGAACACATCTCTCCAGTTTTAGCAAATTTACATTGGCTCCCTGTAAAATATTGTATTGATTTTAAGATTCTTTTACTTACTTTTAAAGTTTTAAATAATATGGTGCCTAGTTATTTAAACGAACTCAACATTTATGACCCCGAAAGAGCACTGAGATCATCTAGCCAGATGCTCTTAGCACAACCAAGGTCTCGATTGAAGCATAGAGGAGATCGGGCCTTCGCAGTAACAGCACCCAGACTCTGGAATAATCTGTCAGAGGAGATTCGTACTTCAGTCTATTCAGTCTTTTAAATTGCGTCTTAAAACTCACTTTTTTACTGGCTGTTAATTCGAGTTCAGTATGAGTACCATCAGGCCTGTTTTATGCTTCTATTGTTAATTCACTGTCTTCTTATTTATCTTTATTTGTTTCTCTATTGTTTTCTCTTGTTTTTAACAGATTGTGAAGCACTTTGTTCAACTCTGTTGTTTTTAAATGTGCTATACAAATAAATTTTGAATTGAATTGAATTTGAAATTCCGCCTGCACACATAATAAGGGAATTTTATTCAAGCACAGCTGAAGCAAACAAGACAAAGTTCTGAAACTTAGAAGGTGGACTGGCAGGCAAACTTTAAATAGCTGCTGATGGAGCTTTTTCATGTCCGTATGTTGTTCCATGCAAAGTAAAACAGACGTTTTGTAACAGCTCTGATATGATCTTAGAAGCCACCGTGTACACACAGCACAACCCCAAGAGGAACAGTTCCAGCTCATAGGCACAAATTAAGGAAGCTTTCCTATCAGTGGTGCACCATGGAATCAAAAAGCAGTTATTATTACACACTAAGATGTTAAACTGCAAAAAAAATCACCTTTAAAATGTTTCTCTAACAAGTTTTCAAACTGAGTGAGATTTGGTTTTTAGATGACCTAAATATAATTTTATAAGCAGTGCTGTCAGTCTTAAGTAGTCTGAATTTTAGCTGGTTCTTAAAGCTTGAGAGCAGCGTAAATATCCCAAACATGATATAGATCAAGTGTTTCTTATCTTACGTTTTACCAACAAGTCGAAATGATCTAAACTATTAAAGAAACATTTCACTAAACAATCCATCCTGATATGCCATTGCAGGAAGTCTGGTTACTCAAGTAAGACGTTAGAGTTTTGTGTTGCTACAGGTACTTCCCAAGGATAACATAATAAATGGGCTTTATTTAATTCATCCCACAATTTAGCAAACACTTGGTTGAAGCAGTAGCTCAAAAAATGACAACATTTCTGTAGGGTTACGAGTAGAAACAACATTATCAATTCCAATAGGGGTCCACAACATGCATCAAAAAAATGAAATGGAAAAGGTTAAGGATGTGGGACTACATTATTCTATTTGTTAAAAAAACGTGTAAACATTATCTCAACTCAAGTTATTTTTTATTAATATTATAGTTGGTCTTTTTTCCTATAGGGTCTTTTCTCCAGCCATTAGGTCTGACAAAAAAGAGGCATTTGCATAAATTAAAGTTTTGGTTTTGTTTTAACAACAACATGTCTTCGCTTCATGTTTCGGTGTTTTATGACCCAAATTTCTCTGCAGCTCAAAGCTGTCTCCTTGGTTATGAAACTGTCAAGCATCAAACCCCATATCGTCATCAATTACCAGCCATCTGCACCAAAATTTTGGCCATAACTCAGTCAAATCCAAAAACAAAGTCATATGCAGTTCTGTGAAACCCAATTCTTAACACTGCTGAGTGAGTGCCTTTGTCTCAATCCCTGAACTATTTTACACTCCATTCTCACAGGGGTCAGAGAAAGCTTGACTAATTAAGGGCCCCCCCATCCCCTTTTGGACTTCAACTGAGCTTTATGTTTTCACTTTCATGCTCCAGCAGCTCTGCCTGGTACTTCTAAGCTAATTTTGCACTGAATACATGTCTTAAGGGGGGTCTCTCTGATAATCCAGACAGACAAGGTTCAAACTGTCAGGAAGTGTTTGCCCACATGGCATTTCTGTCTGGGTTGTGTGAAAGTTATGAAGTATAAGAAAAAGATCCTCCAAAAGAATTCCATAAATAATCTGCTTTATTACAGTACCAAGTAACATTATGGCAGGCTTAAACACAATGATATATCAAAGGTGCAACACATCAGCAAAAAGACTGTGAGCAGCAGGAATGAACCCAGTGAAACAGAGCGATGGTAAAGTCATTTTACTTTAACTCAAATACACATCAAATCTATAGAGCCAATCCATCAGCTACACACCAACTATAGTCAAAATTTTCTTTAACAGCTCCTTACTCACTTAAAATGCAGAATGTAAATACTCATACTTTCTCTTCATCTCAAACCTGGAAAAATAACTATATTTGAAGACCTCTTATTTCAGGAAACTAATATTTATAACTAGCGCAGACTGAAAAATGTGTACACTCACACTTTCAGGGTCTATCCGGTCATTCCAGGACTCAGATGAATGAAAATATGTCAGTGTAGTGGAGCAAATAGGATTAAATGCGTTTAATGCCAAATGTCTGGAAACAGGAATTCTGTCAAGAGATAATCCCCTGTATGGAATTAACACAGTCCCCTCTTAAAAAACTGTATTTGTTCATAGTCCATAATAGAGTTGAAATTGTGATTTAAAGAAGAACAAAATCCTTAAGCAGTTTTTGGAAACAAGGATCAACTGGAGAATACCCATTACTGATCATCAGTGACTCAAGCAGGTTTTCCAGAGTCTTGGAAGCCTTACCTTCAGGTCCTTTATGGATGACTGGCTCACAGCAGAAGGGCCAGGTGGAGGCGTCAGGTCGTGGACAGACCTGTGTTGGGCGCCGTGGTGAAAAGGGTGACCGGACTTCTTCTTCCTCGCTTCCCCACACTCTCGAACCTGGTAGGGGGAAAACACTGGCATCTCTTGGAGTTGGACCTGTGACATCACGGCCGGTAGAGGGGGGGAATCCTGGCAGCGCTTGTAGAGGCCATGCTGGTCCAGAGGAGCACTGAAAACACCGGCCCACCCAAGGGCAAAAAACAGAGGGAGGAGTTAAATAAGCCAGGCTAAACAAAACGCTGGTGTGTATGTACTTGGCCAATGGCATTTTTTCCTGAGCCATCCTGAGTCACTGAGCTATATGAGGTATTGTAGTAGAGCACAATGTAATGATTGAGCAAGAGGGAAGCCAGAGATTCTTTTACTGAGAATATGTTATTGTTCTACGAATGAGGGTGAATGATGCATTTATGCTTCATGGACTGTTATACACTATAAGAGGGTGGGTAATTATCTATACAACCCTGAACACGGATGTAATCTAACTGATTAAGTATCCTAAAATAATACAGAAAGCATTACTGTAACGTCCATTTTCTTTTGTAACTCTGCTTTTGGTTTGTAAAAATATCAGGATTTGAGAAATAGCACCTAATGAACATCATGGTGTAACTTTGGTGTAGTGCTACACTGGGCTTTGCAGCTATTCAAATAAACAGTGCTATCTTTAGCACTATAAAAAAAGTGCCAATGCTAAAAACATTTAGACCAAACTATTAAATTACCAGGCAATAAATGTTCCACAAAGCTAAGGGATTTGTGCTATAATTCCTGGTTATGGGTTCACTGCATTATCTAACCTCTACCATGTTACTCATAGTAACTGACCAATGGACCAAAGGTCATTCAATGGAAAATCAGTAATTGGTTCCAACTTGACCCCTGAAAATGGAAAACGTTTTTTCATACAGTAACCCTAACATTTTTAATGAATTATATAAATCAATATGTAAGTCAAAACAAAGTTTGTCAGGGGTCTGTGGCCCAGCATTTATGTGTTTGGACTCTATTATATAAAGGGTTTCCTTTATGCATACATTTCGATGCCAGGAAAAGTACATTTCTAAGCTGAGCTGCTAAGCTGATCAACTGTAGTTTTTCATTCTGATCTTTACCTCAATGTCAATAACAATGGCCAGATAAGATTGGTAATATCACTGGGTCTGCTTGGGTTTCTATCTAAACTCTGCCAAGTCTGACAATGATTTCAAGGAAATCTAATGCTGACTATGAACTGTCAGACTCCAAATAACCAATCAGCTTTGAGGTGTGAGGCAGTGCCTTAGGCCTTTGGAAAACCTTTAATAAGCATCGCAGATTTACTCATGTGCAAAATCTCAGTCTGTCCACTGAGAGTTCATCCATTCGAATCCATGTACATATTTCAGCAGACAGCAGCTGCACATCCCAAACTGAACTGGGTCTGGCATTGCACACGCTGTCAGGATGAGGCATTCCCTCAGAAAATGATCCTTTTGATAAAACCACTTCAAATCCTCTCAGCCTGCGCAGCTGTGTGATAATCGCACTAATTAGCCTGGCATGTCAAATCTAGCCTCTGGTCGACAGCTATTGCTTTTACATCACCAGTGAAAGAGCTTCAGAAGAAACTCTTGTTTTTTCTTTTTTATGCAACCTATTTCACAGAAATTTATATCTTGTTTCATTAAAAGTGATTCTTTGGGGTCTTGCTTATGAAAAATAAGTTCCAGTTCATTAAGTCGTTTTATAATGTTCAGTGTTTGTGTGTCGGATATTGATTTTCCACAGAAAAATACCTTCCATTTGGCCTTTTAGAAGACAGCAGTTTTCATGCACTTGCTATGGTTTAAATCATACTTGTGTTATAACCATATTTTAAAAAGCTGAGTCATGCTTAATTTAGTCTGCAGTTCATTTGTTAAGGTTCAGTGAGACTGGCTGTATTCTCATTGTTGCCTTGCTGAAAATATCAATAAAAAAATCAATTAAAAATCGAAATAATTTGGATTATTTTTCTAATTTCACAAGAAGCTGAGTTACTGCGAAACAATCCAACTTTGTCCTTAAAACACTGTTCACTACAGACAAAAAAATGATTTACCCTGTCAGGGTTTAGGACATATGTACTTATGAGTCAAAAAAAGCAAACACGCAAAGTGAAATATTTTTATACGCACAGATTTTATATCCATATTATGCTCATGAGCTATTGTTTTAAAGTGTAAAATAGTGAGGTATACATTTAATTTCTTTATATTTTGTTTGGAAAATGGGAAAGTCTTCTTGAAGGATATACAAAGCTCTTCTTTGGATGTTGGCTGCCTTTTGTTCTGGTCTCTATCAAGATGAGCCTACACTACATAATGTTGGGGTGCAGGCTCTGGGGAGGCAGTTTGATGACTTCATTGCATGTTTTTTATTCACCTATGCTTTGACTTTTTTGGCAGCATGTTTGTGATCATTGTTATCTCTGAAGAACAAAGCCAGTCCCAATCAGACTGTTTCCAGATGATGTTATATGGTGGATCAAAATGTGAGTTTCTGAGCTCATAATTCCATCAATTTTGAAAAATCTCCATCTGTGAAACAGAGCCTCCACCATGTTTCACAGATGGCTTTAGACACCCACTGTTGTACGTCTTTCCTGGCCTCCTCCGTTGGATTCACCGCTCTATAAGACCTCTTGCCAATGACTTTAAATATGTAAATATGGCTACCTTTGTGAGCAGCCCTTCTCAAGAGACCATTTCTGATGAAACTCCTGCTTCAGAAAATGGATGGATCAACTGAACGGCCTGATATATTTGTGTCAGGAATTTGCTGGATTTTTTTTCCATTTTCTGAAGGACCTGATTCTCAGATACTCTTCATCTGCTGTAGATATTTCAAGGCCTCGCCTAGTTTCCTCAAATGTTTTAAGGACACACGTTGTAAGATGCCAAGTTTTCAGCTTCTTTGGGAATCATCTTGCTGGTGCAAGTACAATTTTATATCTGTCTGTTAAACTGTGTTATCTTTGGCTTTTTCCATAGATACAACAAAAGAAATGAGAAAAAAATCACATGCTTTTGCAATAGACAGTAACAGTAAGTAAGTAAAAGTGGCTAAAAAAATGTCAGGTCTCAGTTCTCAGGAAAAAAGTTGTCAGGTATCAGACAAAAAAATGTCAGGTCTCAGGAAAAAAAATGTCAGGTCTCAGGAAAAAAATGTCAGGTCTCAGGAAAAAAATGTCAGGTCTCAGTTCTCGGGGAAAAAGTCAGGTATCAGACAAAAAAATGTCAGGTCTCAGACAAAAAAAAATGTCAGGTCTCAGACAAAAAAATGTCAGGTCTCAGACAAAAAAAAAAGTCAGGTCTCAGACAAAAAAAAAAGTCAGGTCTCAGACAAAAAAAAAAGTCAGGTCTCAGACAAAAAAAATGTCAGGTCTCAGTTCTCAGGAAAAAAGTCGTCAGGTATCAGACAAAAAAAAATGTCAGGTCTCAGTTCTCAGGAAAAAAGTCGTCAGGTATCAGACAAAAAAAATGTCAGGTCTCAGTTCTCAGACAAAAAAATGTCAGGTCTCAGTTCTCGGGAAAAAAGTCAGGTATCAGACAAAAAAAATGTCAGGTCTCAGTTCTCAGGAAAAAAGTCGTCAGGTATCAGACAAAAAAAAACATCAGGTCTCAGTTCTCAGGAAAAAAGTTGTCAGGTCTCAGAACACGAGCTATCAGACAGAGAGAAAATCTTCCTGCAGGTGGCGCTGTTGTCATGTGCCAGACGAATTGATTTCCAAATACGTCATCAACGTGTGTGACAGTGGAAGAACATAAGGTCATTGACCTCACCGGAATTCTACCACAGTTCATGCTCCGAACGACACAACGGCTGTGTCCCAATTAAGAGACCGCATGCTTGGAGTACGCATTTTGAGACCTATTACATCACCGCCACGCGACTATGGCTGTCACAATTCGAAGTGGGGTTAGGGGTCCCGTATGTCCCACAATTCATATGGATGTGGATAATTTTGCCGAGAAATACGGCAGACGGCAAAAGCGGGGCGACCGAAGACTAAACTTTCAAAAGTAAGTACTGAATATTATGTCACTTATTTATGTGCAAATGTTTAATAACGAAGAACACTGAAACATTACTGTTGGCCACATGTCGGCAAAGTTACAAATATTAGCGATGTTTGTACTAACTTGATTTTAAAGCCTTTACTGTAAAATATATGCAGTTCAATAGTTGTCCTTAATCTGACAGAGAATGTGATGATTTTATGGATAATTAAGTTCAGTCATATATCCACAAACACAAGCTGAAAGTCAGTGATGCTGCTCGGTTTGCAGTCCTGAATATCACGGCACAAGCAGGATTCACTGCACTGTTAATGTTAGCTATGTTATATTGCTGCCTCTGTCCGGTGGTGTCGAGCCAAACGGACTTTAACGTGTGTTTGAACGAGCTGACGGTTCACTCGTTAAGCTGAAAGAAAGATGCTTTAATCACAGGAGTCACACATGTGTCCACTGTACCATCTGGGAACTCTTCTTGTTTAAATCCTCCTTCTCTGGTGCCGTTTTGTAGCAGTGTGTACACCTGAGACTGTCACCTGTCTGTCCTGCACACTCTCTCTTTTTCTTTCTCTCTGATTGTGTAATAAAGGTATGAACATGTATTAATAAGTTACACTTGTGTTTGAATCCTGCAGCTTATCACACATTTGATTTCCATGTGTGACAACTGCAAGTGTCCAGAGTGAGGACAGACTGAGGGACCCACTGCTGCACATCATCTGTGAGGCTTTGCAGCCCTGATCATCCACCAGGACAAACTCAGCAGTGTGTGAGGAAGAGGAGGAGTGTAGCAAAAAAATACACTTCTTTGATATTCAATTCAATTTTATTTATATAGCACCAAATCACAACAACAGTCACCTCAAGGCGCTTTATATTGTAAGGTAGAACCTACAATAATACATACAGAGGTGTATGTATGAAAGAGGTGAACAGTAGTTACTAAATAAGTTGTACTTTTGTCATTTATTTTTAATGCTTGATTAAAAAAAGTATTTTTGGAAGAGTCATAGAAACCAGCCAAAGTCGGATACTCCTTTCATCTTCGTCAGATGACATATTCCAGCAAATCTATAAACAACAACAAAAAACAACATATCGGGATCACAAAATATCTTGACAGTAGCAACAGAAAAAGAGAAATAAAGAAAACAGCGACAGAAAGGATGCAGGCTCCTCGTAAGCTTTCAGCTTGTCCATTCGCTGAAACGTATATAAAACAATTACTAACCAGTTTAAATTTAGATCGCGTTTCAACACCACTGTCGCTAGCTAGAAGGAATTAGTCAGACAAAAATAGTGCTGACTTATTTTATCGTACAAAATTAGCTTTCCTTCTCTGATATGCGTTATGTAACTTTCACAACCTAACCGCAACTTAATATAACACAACTGTCCAACAAGTATGGACAAAAGGGAGAGCAAATTAAACTTACGTTGTGTCGTTAGGAGCATGAACTGTGGTAGAATTCCGGTGAGGTCAATAGACCCTGTGCACAAGAAAATGCTAACTTCTTGGTTTGAGACCGGATGTAGGGTTGCTTTACTTTGCAGTCAATCGCTACTGCGAAGATATACTCCAAAATCAGGTCTAAAACTCAAAAACGGAAAGATTGCGTTAAGTTACAAAGAGCAGAAGGTGGGAACACTCACCACTGTTGTGTCATAAAAAATCTAATGATCAATTTTGACGTTTAAAGAGTTTAGATCGATCAGTTGTTTACATCACTCAACACAAGCAGAACTGCATTACTGCAGCAGAAGACACATCGTCCACATTCAGAAGCACATCTCTGTATAGTGACTGGTCTTATGATTTAAACAGGCAAATGTTCAGCATTCACACTGCAGGTGAAGAATAGTCAAACCAGATGTTTCCCCCATTATGTCGAGATCAGCTAGTCAAGCACACACCCACACAGCATGTTAACAAACCGTGAAAAAAAAGCCACACAAAAAATGAATGATTGCTGGTAAGGGTTTCTATACTTTAGTATTTACGAAGGGTATGTTGTGACTTACCTTCAAAATTACAGTGGTCCCTCGCTATAACGCGGTTCACCTTTCACCTCGCTGTTTCGCAGATTTTTTAGTGCAAGTTTGCATGCTTTTTTTTTTTACGTCACATTGTCCTGCGTCCTGATCGCTGCAGACGATCTCCTCCGTGACGTCTCTCCTGTACAGTACAGAATCGCTGCAGTGTGACTCTGAAGTGCAGTACTGTATGTCCACGATGTCCACGAAACGTTTTTCAGCGTCAAAAAATAAAATTGGCTACTTGATTTCACCTATCGCTGGTTATTTTTAGAACATAACACCCGCGATAAATGAGGGACTGCTGTTTACAGATACTGAGAAATATAAAATTTGAATCCCTTTTTTCTTTTGCTCTGAGGCGCGGGGGGAAAATATTGTCAAGTCAATGAACATCATTTACACATATATTAGGTAAATGCCCAAGACATCTATAGAAATGTAAATCGCCGCTTGATTCATTCATTTGCTTAACTTGTTTTGGACCGTAAACAGGGCGCGAATAGGACACAGGAAACAAAGCTCCCCACAGGAGTTTCCGCACGGGAGGGGACGGGCAAGATGGCGGACTGAGCAGTCGCATCCATCTGAACTCCTCACTAAAGTCCCGATGTTTTAATCTTGAAGTTATAAAATCCACTCCTTTGAGCTATATTGACGACGTTTCAGCCCGAACATGAAGAAAACCAACAACACGAAACCTCCGGCAGTGAAAAACCTCCCTTTTACAACCCAGAGAAACAGCGAGCATGACTACCCAGCTCCGATGGAAACTGCTAATTCCAGCAGCAACAAGAGGGACAGACTGTTAACAACCCCTGATAATACTCCTGAGAAACCACATATGGAGAAAAAAGCAAAAGGTACGGCTAGTGATAATGACTCCAACACATCCACTGACACTATACTGAAAGCTATTGAGAGTCTTGGAAAACGTGTTGATGACCGCATGGACGAAGTTAGCAAACAAATTCAACAACATAGCGCCATGCTGGCTTCCATCGCTAAATCGGTGCAATTTAATTCAGAGGAGCTGCAAGAATGCAAAAAGAAAATAAAACACCTGGAAAAAGAGATGGAATCAATCAAAAAAGATAATGACGATATTAAGGATCGTGTATTGAGCCAGGAAAGATACAAAAGAAGATGGTGTCTTCGTATCAAAGGGAAAAAGGAGAAAACAAATGAAAATATCAGAGAAGAAGTGGTGGAACTTCTAGGAAGGATTGCTCCGGACCTAAAGATAAAGATGAAGATGGAAGAAGCAGTTGATGTTGTCCACAGAGTGGGAAGAGCGGTGGAGAATAAGCATCGACAAATCATTATTCTGTTTGTGAGACGTGCCGTGAGAGATGACATCTGGAGGCGAACAAAGGCTTCTCCCGTGTGCAAAGAAGAAGGCATCCGCTTTGCTGAAGACCTGACCCCAGAGGACTGGAGATCCAGACAAGCGTTGTGGCCAAAAATCGACCAGGCACGGAAGGAAGGCAAGGCTGCAGGCTTCAGGGGTCCTTTTGGTTTCATAGAAGGCAAACGTATCAGGGTAGAGACTCCAGGTACGGGCTGACATCTGACTACGAAAGGAATATACAGTGGAACATTTCGGATGATGGGACTTTTACCTCAAGATTTTCCTACTCCATCTCCTAAACTTCCTCTTTAAAGCTGTTCATGTGTTCCGTGTTCCAATTAAAAACTAATATTTCTTTTTTTCCTTTAACACAAGGGGACTTAAAGACTCAATTAAGCGCAAAGCTGTTTTTCTGTTCTGCAAGGGGCAACAGGCAAATTGTTTTTTTCTCCAGGAAACTCATTCTGAGGAATCTGATGTGAAATTTTGGTCACAACAATGGGGAGATAAAATTTTTTTTAGTCATGGTAAATGGTAAATGGCCTGTATTTATATAGCGCTTTACTAGTCCCTAAGGACCCCAAAGCGCTTTACATATCCAGTCATCCACCCATTCACACACACATTCACACACTGGTGATGGCAAGCTACATTGTAGCCACAGCCACCCTGGGGCGCACTGACAGAGGCGAGGCTGCCGGACACTGGCGCCACCGGGCCCTCTGACCACCACCAGTAGTCATGGTACAAACAGGTCGGCTGGGGTTGCTATTTGTTTCAACAGATGTCCTGGTAGGTTTTTGTGCAACATGGCAGACAAAAATGGACATTGGGTTGCCTGTGTGTTAAATATTGATAATACTCTGATTATTTTGGTTAATGTTTATGGATACAACAATGATCAAGAGAATAAGAACCTGCTGCATCAAATTTCTACAGTTATAAAGGAACTTTATACCAAATTCCCTACTGATTATATAGTAGTTGGAGGTGATTTCAATGTGACTCCTGATGAATGGTTGGATAGATGGCCTTCAAAGTTTTCAAGAGAGCATAAAAACCCAATATTTGAAAAATTCGCTAATGATACTAAATTAATAGATGTATGGAGAGTGTTAAACGAAGATGTAAAACAATTCACCTGGCACAAACCTAATGGTCAAAGCAGGTCACGTATTGATTATTGGTTGGTATCCAACTCAATTTTACAATATGTTAAGGAAACAGTCATCTCTAACAGTCCCTTAAGTGACCATTGCGCCATTATTCTGAGACTACAAAGCAAAGACCAAAACGACACATTTAAGGATTATTGGAAATTTAATTGTCAGATGCTGAGAAATGAGGAGTATTGTAATTCTATTAAAAAATTAATTTTAGATATTCAGAATGATGAAGCCATCAATACACCGATACTCAAATGGGAATATCTTAAATTTAGAATCAGAAAAACCTCAATTGCATTCGGTAAAAAGTTAAACAGACAAAGAAAAGAAGAGGAATCAAATGTAGTAAAAGAACTTATGAATCTGTATGGCAAATTGAATTGGACTGAGGAAGAAAAAGGAAAAATTAATAATTTACAATCTAAATTGGACGAAATGTACCTTTATAGAGCCAAGGCTGCTTATTTGCGATCCAAAGCCAAGTGGATAGAAGAGGGTGAAAAGAACACTGCCTATTTTTGCAATCTAGAAAAACGTAGACAAGAATATAACTCAATATGTAACCTAATAATCGACGGAGAGGAATGTACAGACCCTAAACGCATTTCAAATGAAGTATTTACTTTTTACAGTAACCTTTATAAGTCTTCATACTCAGAACAAAATGTCACCTCCTTCTTTGACAAAATCAGTAATTGGATTCCAGTAATTGATGATAATTTTAGAGAAATTTGTGATGAAGACCTAACTATAGAAGAATTTGATTTTGCTATTAAGAGCATGGCATCTGATCGCTCACCGGGACCAGATGGTATAACAACTAATTTCTATAAGCACTTTTGGGAAGACCTAAAATTACTATTATTCAGTGCGATAAATGAATGTATAAATCAAAAGAAGCTTATGACAACAATGAAACAGGGAGTTATAAAATTAATTCCAAAACCGGGGAAAGATAAGAAAAAACTAAGTAATCTAAGACCTATAACACTTTTAAATACAGACTACAAAGTTTTTACAAAAGTTTTAGCAACAAGACTAAAAACAGGTATTTCTGAAATAATTAGCCCAACACAATCAGGATTTCTCAAAGGACGGTTGATCCAAAATAATATCCGCTTGGTTTTGGACCTCATCGATTACAATTACCTAATTAAGGATGATGGTTTTATGTTGTTCTTGGACTTCCATAAAGCATTTGATTCTATTGAACACACTTTTATTATTAAGACATTTAAACATTTTGGGTTTGGTGATGCATTTCTGGATATGATCACTATGTTATACACTGATATTAATAGTTGTGTTTCTCTTTCAGAAGGCACATGTCCCAGGTTCAGGGTGGAGAGAGGTATCAGGCAGGGCTGCAGCATCTCACCTCTTTTATTCATTGTAGCCACTGAATTACTTGCTATTACTGTCATAAACTCAAACATCAAAGGATTAGACATAAATAATCACAAATTAATAATAAGTCAGCTTGCCGATGATACAACAGTCTTTCTAAAAAATAAAGAACAAATTCCATTGGCCTTAGATACAATAAAGATCTTTTCTGATGCTTCTGGACTACGCCTGAACCTGGACAAATGTGAACTCATGAGTATCCACAATTGTTCTCACTCTTCTTTGTATGATATACCTGTCAAAAATGAAATCAAATATCTTGGAATCTGGATAACTAAATGCATGGCTGATAGTGAAGAAAAGAATATTCAGAATACAATTGACAAATGCAAAAAAACTCTGAACCATTGGCTACAGAGAGATTTAACGTTGTTCGGCAGGATAATGTTGACCAAGGTTGAATCTTTGTCCAGATTAATCTATCCAGCTTATTCCCTAGCCATCCCACCAAGAATTATAAAAGACATCAATAAGGTGAATTTTAATTTCATATGGAAAAATAAACATCATTATGTTAGTAACAGGGACTTGATAAAAGATTATGAAGAGGGGGGTTTAAAAGCAATCGATTTTGAAATAATGAATGGCATTTTAAAGATTAATTGGCTACGATCTTTCTTGAAAAATGATAATGAGATCTGGTTCTTGATACCATCTCTTATTTTCAACAAAGTTGGGGGGATCCAATTCCTTTTAGTATGTGATTTTGAAATTTCTAAACTACCCATAAAACTTTCCAAATTTCATCAACAAGTTTTGTTAAATTGGAAATTAATGTTTAAACATAACTTTAGTCCCCACAATGTTCCATTGTGGAATAATAGGGTGATATTGAATCGGGGGAAATCTATGTTTGTGGAAGAATGGATGACAAAACAAATTTGGTCTGTGACACATATAATGGATGAAAATGGAGATATACTTGAATTAAACAGGCTTAATGAGAAATATGACATGAGTTGCTCGTTTGAGCTCTATAAAAAGGTTTCACAGAATATCCCAACAGTCCTTGTAAATACGGTAAAGAACAATTTTTCAAATATACAGACTCCAAATTTGCATAAAGTTAAACTAGATGGTCTTGAATTGGTTAATGGAAAATGCAATAATCAGTTTTTGAGGAGGTATTTGGTTAACACCTTATATCCAGGTAGGACAAAACATTCACTCGTCTTTAAAGATTATAACAAATCTGAGATCTCGTTGATCAGAACCAAATATTTAACATTTCCAATTCCCCCCAAATTTAAAGAAGTCCATTTTAGAACTACAAAAAATATTTACCCCTCCAATGAATTTATGAGAGAAAGATTTAAATTTGTGTTAGACAACTGTTATATTTGTAAAATAATTTCGGAAACAACAGAGCACATGTTCTATGGATGTGTGACAATCCAGAATTTATGGAAATCTCTCCATGTCCTAATATTGTCCCAGTATGGATATATAGATTTTTGGTCTTTTCAAAATATTCAAATTGGAGTAATCCTTAAGGACAAAAATAGTGAGTTTTTAATTAACAATCTCATTATTATAACAAAGTATTACATACATAAATGCCGATATGCTAAATCCCCCCCTTCATGGCCTGCTCTTAAAAACGACCTCTCCCTGTTCCGTAAATCTCTTAAGCTAATAAATAAGCCCCAAGCAATCAAATTGCATAGATTTTTAGAAGAGTTTGATTTTTCTTAGCCCCTTATTTAAGTTATGAGTCTTGTTTATGGAACCTCACTTTTAGAGATTTTACGATCCCCCTTGTCTTCTTTATTTCTGTTCCTTGTTTTTCATTCTTTTTTTTATTCTTATTTATGTTTGTATTGGTTATTCATCTTTTTATATTATTATTATGTAGATGTGTGAATATGGATGTGTATGTATGCATATGTATATGCATATATATGTATATATATGTGTGTGTATGTATGTATGTTTACTTTCAGTTACTGTCGATTTCATTGTGGTGTATAGGAGATGTGATTCTGTTCTGATTGATTTAATATGTCGCTTGTCTCTTTGAGATTGTCATTGTTATTGTTCTAAATAAAGTTCATATTAAAAAAAAATTAAGAAAAAAATTAAGAAAAAGAAAAAAAAAGTTTCTGCACGGGAAGTAGCATATGCTAACGTGCACATAGTCTATGACTTTTCGTTCTTTCACTGTCACACGTTGATGACGTATTTGGAAATCAATTCGGCTGGCACATGACAACAGCGCCACCTGTAGGAAGATTTTCTCTCCGTCTGATAGCTCGTGTTCTGAGACCTGACGACTTTTTTCCTGAGAACTGAGACCTGACATTTCTTTGTCTGAGACCCAACGACTTGTTTTCCTGATACCTGACGATTTTTTTGCCTGAGACCTGATGACTTTTTTCCTGAGACCTGACGATGTCCTAAAATGTACACCCTACGGGGTCTGGTTGAGCATTTGGAGCCTCAATACGTGCTTCCAAACCAGCACTTAATCTCCGAGAACGTTATCCCAGAGAAGTAAAGCAAGTGTGTAAGTTCATCTCTGAATTTTTGTAAAGCATTCCCAGGCTAAGCTTAACAACCGATATATGGATTGACTGCCTCTCATTCTCTCTCCCCCTCCTGCTGCTACTTCAATCATGAAACTGATCAATGATCAGCTGATCAGCGTTTCTGTCGCGACTCCCGTCTCTCTTGTTTGTTTAGCGCCCACTTTGCGCCAGAAAGAGGAAACCAGCGGATAAACAACAGTAGCACGTTTAAGCTGTTGTTAGAATTTATTTAATATTACTTTCTACACCAGGATCCTTTTCTATTTAGCTGACAGCTGGTAACTGTGCAGGGGCAGGTCTAGCAAAGTTTTGCCGGGGGGGCAGGTAGGGCATTAACAGGGGAAGGGAGGGCACAAAACCATGCTTTTCTTTCAAATTGTCATGTCTAGCTTTTAATAAATAATTATCTGAATCTTACAACCAAAGTTTTTATCTGATGTAAAATGTATCAAAATCCATTACTGTATATAGTAACTATTAAGTCTAATATACCCTAAGCTATAGTACTTTTTCCTTCGGGAAGATACCATCTGTGCAGTCTGCAGTTCTGTTGTAGAGAGATGGTGAATATGTTCAATCATTGTAGAAAAATTATCGATTTCTGTGCATTTTTTTTTTTTTTTTACACGTGCATTAAATTAAAATCAATTACGTCAATTAAGCATTATGAAGCGGGCGGGGGGGGGGGGGGTGTCCCTATTTTTATTTTTTTTTTTTGCTGGGAGTTGGAACCCTATTAGTTAGGTTGCTTAATATTTCCACTAAGTACTCTTTAAAATACCAGAATAGGGAGGATGGAGTATTAGATTGATCAGTTTTGCTGAACTATGAAATATTTTGGGTACACTGTATTTTTTGCATACAGGTATACCAGAATAGCTTTAGTTTTATTTTTTAAACTTGAGTTTGAACTTATACAAAATGCAGCAAGATATTTTAAAAAAAGAGAAGGTTTTATTGATTATAAAATACTCTATACTGGATATTAGATATATATCAGTATCAGCAGGTATCCAAATTTATGATATCGGTATTGGACGTAAAAAAAAGTGGTATCGTGCCATCTCTAGTACTAAGCGAGAAGTAGTCTGAAATTCTGATACATATAATTGTAAAAAAAGCATACATGCTAGGCAGGTTACAGTATGGTCTTTCCTTAAATGTATTTTTTCCCATTTTAAATGGAAGCTCGAGTTTGTTTTCTCAGGCCTGTGTCCTCACGTTCATTTTTCTCCTGCTATAACAGCTGTTATTCCAGCTGCTGTTCTATGTACTAATCCATCAATGAATACAACTACAACCATGTGATGGCATGCCACACATGGTAAGCTCCACACCTCACCACCCGTTGATTCACTTTAGTTTAATTTACAGTCACTACTTTAAAATATTCTACTTATTGTTCAATATTGTTTCTTTATTAAATGTATTTATTTTTCCATCACACCTTCCAATGTTTATATGGTGTGCACACATTAACCTTACAAGGTCAAAGTTCTGTTTTATGTTATATTAATACATCTTTCTTTGTTTGAGTTACCTGGGGGTTTGTCTCCTCCTGTCTGGCAAAGGTGTGGCAAAGGGCTGGGAGACCTGAAGTACCACTGACAGCTTAATTGGATTGCACCACATGCTTCATTGCCTGGGGGGTGTTTCATGTTTGTCTAATTGTTTTGTATTAGTTGGTTATATGGCAGCCATCTTGTTTCCCCCGTGTGTGTCATTTGGTTTAGCTAAACCAGTATTTAAGGTCACCTGTGTGTCATTTCAGCAGGTCAGTTTGTCATTTCAGCAGGTCAGTTTGTCATATGTTTGTTTGAGGTTTTGTTAATTATTATCTTGAGTTTAGTTTATTGAGTTGACCTCTTTTATTGGTCTGCCTGTTTAAGTTTTGGCTTTGTTAAATATATTTTCAGATTTTTGGGTCAATAAAACCCATTTTTTGAATTAAAACCACCTGTGTCCTTTATGCTTTACTGCTTAGTCCCTGACAAACCACAATGTATTTTTTTCAAAGATATGAAATGCTAAAGGATGAGGATATTAAAACACTGTTTACATTGTTTAAGTGTAGACAGGCCAAAAAAAGACTATTGGAAACAAACATGTAGACACCCACATTCTCACCCACTGATAAGATGCACAAGTGGATCTTATCAGTCACTCAATATCCTACGTGTTTTGTCATAATTAAGGAAACAACGATCTTCTTCCCATTTACAAAAACATGCTGATGCACAGTGTACATGGATAGTCATGTGATGTGCATTCATGTGTCATAGTTTGAGGTTTCTGTTTAGTTCCTACTTTATTTTGGAATCTCTGATTTTATTGAATGTTGGTTAGTTTGCTTCCGTCTTTTAGCTTTATTCACACTGTTACACCATATACTGTTGGAAAATTGTCTTTCAGTGTTCCACATCAAACTTTTCTAAGTTTTTGTTTCCATTTTCTTGCTCAGGTATGAGTTTTTGCATTTTACTTAGTTTCCTTATGTTCCTAGTTGAGTTTTTTGGACTGTTTTGCTTTACTTGCCCCTCTGCCACAGTGACTGACCTCCTTCTTGGTGCAAATGTTTCAGACTTCACTCTATAGGTGTGTTGTGTTTGGGTTGTTCTCCTTATTGCAGTATGGAACAAGATGACAGAAAAACAGCTAAAATAAATCTCCCCGAAAATGTTTTGTTAAACATGTTTTGGAACAGCAGAGTTTTGATAAAACTTTAAGGACACATTTTATACATATTTTCACCAGTCATAATGATCCCAGAAAGTGAATATGGCCACTGTGTAACAATACTTAAGCTTAACTGGTTTAAAAAAAGAGAAATGCCATTAGTCATGTTTTGCTTCTCCATTGTGGTTAGTTTGTTCCTTACATCTGCATGTGTTTGTCACTTTTAAATACAGAACCAACTATCTGTCATAACTAAACCTTTAAGAAATGTGACTTGTAATTGCATATATGCATAAACATGCCCTAGCAGATTATCATTTATCTTATTATAATTGCACACCTGTGTTTCCTAAATTGATTGAACACATATTTAGTGCCACCATGGAAATTTGACTAAACAATAATGAACTGATGCATCACAAATATAAATAAATGGATCATGTCTACAGCAAAATTAGTCCCACAGAGTTGTTTGTGAAATTAAGATCTCAAAGTCTCCAAAAACCTTTTGCCTTTTGATTTTGTATAACCACAAGCCATTTCTCTACAATCGGCATTTAAGAAAAAGATTTACATGCATGTGCAGCACAGACACACAGCTGATGTGTTGCCAGTTGTTGGTATGAAGTTCCAATTTAGTTAATGATAAACAAGCTTCAGTTAAATGTAGAAAAAATGGGCACGTGAAACATAATATTAAGGGAAACATAGCTAAATAGCTGAAAATAAAAGAAGATATATTTACAGAGAATCAAGGACGTTTCTTACCTTTTTATTTTCATGACAGTGACTCCAGGATTCACCCTTTACCACTGCTTCAGATTGAGAAATTAGATCCTTTCCTTTTTCTTTTCTTTTTTTAAAGAGCTCTAAAATGTAAGAAGTGACACAACGCTGTCTCACTCATGAGCTGGCCTAAAGACGAGTGACAGATGTCTCCACTTCCGTGATTTAATTGAACATATTGATTTAGGGAAGGAGAATGAGCAATTTTGGAATTTTGCAATAGTACTGTTATCAGGCAACATTTTTTCCATTCAGAGCTGTGATGGTGAACAGTTTTGCACCCCATTTACATCAAGAATGCAGAGGCTGCATAAAATGACAGAATTCAGTAGATCTTATCATTCTGACAATTTAATATGAAAGTAGGTAACAGAAAATGTTGAAACAGAAATTTTGCACGTTTAAAAGGGTCCTTTTTGATGAGCTGGTCCAAGGACCAAGAGTAAAATAAAATTTTATTTATTACAGTAGAAATCAAAAAAGAATAAGAAATAAAACCAGACTAGGTACACTAAGATAAGATAACCTTTATTAGTCCCACACGTGGGAAATTTGTTTTTAAGTATAAGTCAGTAACCCCTTTTTATACGGCACCTTTGAGACACAAGTGTAAAATCAATAAGAAAATTAAGGACTTGCTGCTGATTTTTTTGTTTTTGTTTATTTGTTTGTTTGTTTCTGATGGTTTTCTTTGGTTTTATAGTCACACACGTGCTGTAAAGTACTGATTATTTGGTAAGTTTAGTTTGGAATTTGACCTTTAGTTCTGTGATTTGAGTGTGTTGCTGTTGTAAGAGACTCAAAGCAAGCTGAGCATACCCAGGGTATCTTCCTGCTATCTTGATTCACTAACCCTAACACTGCCAATCAGGATACGGGGTCATACGAAGCCGGTCGGCAGCTTGTTGAGTTCACACAGGCTTTTCTGATCTGGGTATGAGTACACTCACATTAAAGGTGTGAAACTGGCAGCATGTGACAAATTACACTGATTATTTATTATTGAATGGCTGACTTTACAAATGTTCTAATATTAGGAAAAGGTTACTGTTACGTTCTAAGTCTAGGAATGTCTTGAACGCAACAAAACATTGGCCCACCACACTCCACCCAAAACAAGAACCCAAACAATAGTATCTTTTAAAATGCTAAGCAGCCATTTATTTGCTTCAGCAGTGAGCAGTGCCAAAAATAACAAAAAACTCCCTAATGGTCCCTACGCTTCCCTACAAAAAAATGAAAACCAAACAAAAGACAATTCTCTTACCTAACTCACTACATGAAAAACAGGAGAAAACTTAATCAACAAAAATGGCTTCTCACGCCTACTAGGCTGCTGCAGTGAACAATATATACAAGGTGGGGGGGGAAAAAATACTCAATTGCTACTTTACAAATCTATTTACAGCTATATACAAAACCACAATACCAACACCACAATGATCACGACCCATGACAAACTGAAACACAGGGCTTAAATACATAGAGGGAGCAATCAGGGAATGGACAACAGGAGGGGCAAAGAGCAAACAGCTGGGGCAAATCAGAACTGACGAGACAAGGAAGCGTAACCTGAACACACTGAGATAAGACAGACCTTCAAAGTAAAACAGGAAACACATAACAGTCACGCCTAACACAAAACACTGACAACATTGGATCGTAACATTACACACATAATAGAATGCAAGCAACACAGCTGCTGCAGATGTGTGACAGGAAAAGCACTGTACAGTAGTTTAGTGTTAAACATGCTGAGAAACTGCTGAAGAGCGATTTGATAATGAGGAGGCGATACGTAAGAAGTGCTCATCAGTGCACAGGCGTTTTAGGAGCAAATTAAAAATTTAAGTGAAGATCATTATGTCTGTCCTTTACTGTATTTTATATTGATATATACATTGTTTTCATATTTGCTTGCTTATTGATCACTAGTCTTTAAGCAGTGTGTGTTTCTCTGCACTGTGTTATGTAGCAGGATAGCTTATGTAGGTCTTCCTACCATACAGTGTGCAGCACTTGTGCCAAAGGCAAATTGACCATGTTACGTTATGCTATCGCTTCATAAAAATCTGCTGTATCGTTACAAACAGCTTTTCAGTTCTGTGGTGATGGTAGCTCTGAACCACCAAGCGAACCATGACATTTTCTCCACGGGGGTCAGTGTCCTCATTTCCTTCATTATCAATAGAAAGTCTTGTCTCTAGCTTGACATCATGTTGTGTGCTCCAACACTGAACTAAAACTAATGAAAACCAAAGGTGGGAAAAAATGTTGTGTTCTTAGAAATCTAATTTATTCGAAGTATGTCTTTTGGTGCTTTATTACAAGTAAGAAGTATAATTAGATTTCTGACTCTCACTCACATGTGTTAAATGACAGACGCATATGGAACACAATGATATGGCAGGAGGCTATCCTTAGTCTTCCTGTGGAAGCCCAAATTTTCCGAGGTTGTAAACGCTGCAGCGCAGCCGCTGAGAAACAGGAAGCATGAGTTGTGATTCAGCCATTTCCATGTTGTAACTTGGATCTAAAATTGGTGCTTTCCTTCCCTGACTGTTTCATCACCTTCTTGCACTTGGATGATCTGACTGTTGAGTACCTTCACAGAAGATTTTACAACCCAGCATTTGTCTTAATCTGTGTGAGTACAACAATTATCTAGTGAGTTTTTGGAGGCCTGGTATCCTGTGGAGAAAATAACTTGAAATGATTTATGGTTTAGTTTTTGGGATCAATTGTCAGAAGAAAAAAAAACACATCTGGTGCAAACAAAATCCTGCTGTTTTGCCCTTTAGCACATTAAGTTAGCCATAGACTGTAAATATGGTTTGTCAGATGTGTTTTGCTTCTTGCCCCACCACCCCCCATGCGTAACTGAGTTAAGCATACAAATGAATTTTACTTGTTGGTGTGTGAGGATGCAACTTGTTACAAGCTTAGTTGTGTGCACACAAAAGGACAATTCAAAGCTACATCTTGTGTTCTTCCCCAATGATAATGGGTTATTCACAGGATCTATTGTAGAATAGCACAGATAACGCTTCCTTTTCCTAGCCCATCAGTGTGTGGTCTCGTAACACACAATACCACAAGCAAGCACTGTGCTGTAATTCCTTAGGTAGCGCAGAAGTGTCTTCTAAATTTCAAGTCGAATAGAGAAGAATACAGTAAAATGCATCTTTCATTTGTCAGACAGACCCTTCTTTGTCCTCTTTATCTTTAGTTCCTGTGTTAGGATTCCCTAAAGGTTCGGTCACGTTTCAGCAGCAGTTTATGGGAATGTCATGACTCCAAGTACACTCCAAATATCTAATCATTCCATGTGTCAAAGTGAAACAGCAAATAAATTAGAGTGTAAGCTGTACTGTTTGTACTAAAGTGGAAGTACAGTGTATCTGAAGCATGTAATGAGAGTAGAGCTAGAAATTTGATTGATAAAGGGATTTTCTTCTTCTTTTGGTAAAGTAACAAGGTGGTATTAAGAGTTGAAGATGCTAAGATGTTCTTTGGGGGTTACCTGGATGAACCTGGATGGATGAAGATTAGAAATGAGCATATCACAGGGACAGTTCAGGCTGGACACAAAGTTAGAGTAGTGAGGAACAGATGGTTTTGCCCAAGTGCAGAGGAGCAATGGTGAATATATTTGGCAAAGGATGTTGAATATGGAGCTTCCAGGCTGGAGGAAAAGAAAAAGAGCATAGCCGAGATTCATGGATGTGGTGAAGGAGGACATGCAGAGGGTTGGTGTAATAGAGGATAAGGATAGGATGAGATGGGGGTGGCTGTGGTGACCAGAGATGGGTAACGCGTTACTGTAATCTGATTACTTTTTTCAGCTAATGAGTAAAGTAAGGGATTACTATTGCAAAAATGGTAATTAGATTACCGTTACTTTCCCGTAGGAACGCTGCGTTACTGCGTTACTAAAACCGTGATTTTTTTTGCGAGAATGTCTCATGGCAGTGACGTAAGCGAGTGCGACGTTCGTGACAACAGCTGTGTGCAGATCAACAATGGATCACATATCGAGTGTGGGAGAGAGTATGAGCGTGCAGCGTTTAAAGCGTGGAAGTACTGACCTTACTTTAAGTTTGATTCCATAAAAAGTGACAAAAACATTAGTGTCCATTGTGCGTGGGAAGAAAACTTCTTTTTAAAGCGAAAAAACCCCTAAACTTCCAAGCAAACACCGACGTAATGGGAAACTCACAGAGAAACTCACAGAGAAACTCGCGGATTCTTCCACTGACCGCTGCGGCACACCTGCACCAGGGCAAACCTCCGCCTACCGCAGTCCTGCTTTACAGGTGAAAATAGAGCAACAGGACCGCTAGTCTTTGACTTTCTTTATTTTCTGCTGTGTTTTACTTGCATCTATTTGAAAGAGTGAGTGTAAACACACACAAAAAAAAATTTTATGTGCTGGAATGTGCAGAAAATAAGTTTAAATGTTAAACAAACTTCTTCCAGTCAGTGAATGGTGCATATAATTAAATTTTTGCTGGATGCATAAAGTTAAAAGATTAAAACTAATAAAACAAGTTTTAAAAAGAGACTTTTCCCTTTGATTACATTTTGTATGATGGATTATGCAGAAAAAGTAGAATTGGGCTGAAAGATCTATCGCTTTATTACCTATTCAGGTTGTAAATTGTGTTTTTAAAAAGTAACTAAGTAACTAATTAATTACTTTTGAAAATAAGTAATCAGTAAAGTAATGGGATTACTTTTTTGGGGAAGTAATCAGTAATTAGTTACTGATTACTTTTTTCAAGTAACTTGACCAACACTGGTGGTGACCCCCAAAGTGAACAGCCAAAGGAAGAAGAGTGATGTTTTATTAATTAATTAATTATTTACCCATAATTACCATGGTATCAGTTTGAGTTTGTTACCATGGTATCAGTACTCTTACAGGATCACAGTGCAATAGGCTAATTTAACAAATATTTATACCTTGACCAACTACCCAACTGACACCTTTCTTAGTGTTGACTTTTAAGTGTAAGGTAAGACTCGACACTGGGGAAACAAAAGCCCATGACCTTGATGAAGACCAATCGGTGTCTTAGGAACTTCCTGCCAAGAAGGTTGCAGCTGTAGGTGTGTTTTACATGACCGTTGTCACTGCATTTTCTTGCAATGACAGGAACAATATCATGAATACATAACAAGCCAAACTAAATGCTCGCTGGGTTTCAAAGCACATCACATTTTGGCTGTTTTCCCTCCTTGAAGTTGTTGAACTCCTGTAGTCCATTATTTGTAATGCTGCAATCAGTCAGTAAAGCAAAAGAAGGTACCAGTATATATTAGCCAAGAACAAATATATATGTTATCTTTTGCCACTTACTAAATACTCAAAAATAGTATGATGAGGAGCAAAAGAGTTAAACAGTTACGGTATTTTTTTTTAAAATGAGGATTTCTTTGTTGTAACCAATCCACGAAGCCATCAGCTGGTCTGCTGACTTGGTGTCTGGGGCCACGGGCAGTTTCTCAGGGCTTTCCATTTACGCAGTGGTTTTTAAGGCCAAGACATTCAGCAACACCCGCTGGTAAATGTTCACGAATGCAGATATATTTGGAAAAACCAATAAAAAGTGAAATTGTTGTTAAGTGATAGCTTCTGCTTTTATAGACTTTGGACGGATTTATGTTGCCATTGTTGGAGGAGCCGTCAGACTCAGTGCTTCTTTACACTGTCTAAAGTCTTTGTGTTTCTCTGGTGAGAATCTATAATAAATATAAATTCTTACGATATTATTTCTTGATTTTTTCCCCCCAAGTTTTTATTGCAAAATATTTTACAGTTTCATTGTACTGTGAGCATCAATATAGTTTGATATTTTAAGAAAAAACTGAATACACCACACGACTCCGTAGCTTTTGCATCATGAATTTGAAGTAATCATTTTCTGTTTGACTTTTAAAGTCTCACATTATTGTGAAGGAATAATCCCAAGCATGAAAGATATCAGCAATGATCTTGGGGAAGTAAGTTGCAGGCCATCAAACTGGGATGAGTTATGAGGTCATTTGAAGTCCATCATTCCACCGTGAGAAAGATTATCCTCAAGTGGGTCATTGCTGCCAATCTTCCCAGGAGCTGACTTCTCAGCAATCACCTGCTTCTCCAATCACCTGCAGAGTATTTTAAAGCAACTCTTTATCTCCACTCACCTTGATTACTGCGGCTGTTTCCCTTTTGTTGTATTTCTTCATTTCTTTTACAACATGTTGAGAATACTTTAGAAAGGCTGAACCTCTTTAGGCTGTAACACTTCACCATGATTTATATGTTTAAGAACAGTGAGACAGTACATCGATCTCATGTTGCATTAGAAAAAAATGTTCTGCTTTTTGGCATCTTTCAAATAAGCACTGAATTTTAGAACAAATATAAGTTACATTTTGACATGTGATAGCTGAAAAACCTAAAACAGATATGTGGGACATACATTTATAAGCATTCAGGTGCCACTATACAAGCATAGAGCATAATAGCAGTTTTTACTTTTCATTTTTCTTGCATTACCCACTGGCATGTTTTCTTTTTACTGTGTGAAAGGTTGTTGTGTAAGACCGCTGTTGGTATGTCACATAGCTGACTGCAGTGCACATTATCTTGTAGTCAGGAGATAATGTTAAAGGCTGTGTGAGGTTACTCAACTGGTACAGAAGTACTAGAATAAAGCAGCTCTGTGTCAGTGAGTAGGTCAAACAAACAGTTTCAGGTCAATTTTCACTAGAGGGCGACAAAGCCAAAAAAAAGCCGAACAACTTCACTCCTTTTGACCTGGAATGTTGTTTAGTGTCTAGGTTACGTTTTCTTAATATTGTATCTGAATAATATGACCTCTTGGGATTTGGACCTAAAAAAGACTTTGTTTTCAATTAATTGATTAATTGTTTCAAAAGAGAGTAGCAGCAAACAGAGGAAAAAGTGAGAAAATAAACAGAATTGTGTGCTTAGTCATTTAATTACATCAACATTTACCCCCATACCTTCAGAAACGCAGGCTAGTTGAATGTTGATAATAAGCTTCTTTGCATAATGGAACTTTTATCGGCGTTTGTTGATGGCACAAGGAACCGCGTTCACACACAGCGATTTTTGGAAGTGTTCCCAAGCCCATGCAGTGATTTGCATGACTGGATCATGCGTGTTTTTCATAAAGTGTCACCTGAGAACTCAAAGATCCCCAATGTTGATTTTTGGTATTGCACAAAGAGATTTCTCAAGATTAACAGGGAGAGTTGTTGGAATATTATGTACTTCTGCTGATAAGGCATTTTGATTTTATTTAAGTTTTACATTGAGGAACATTATTCTGAAATTGCTCCACAATTTGTTTTGCAGTTTTTTTCTTTGCAGATTTGTGAATCTTTGCCCATCTTTACTTCTGATAACCTCTGCCTCTCTTAGATGCTCTTTTTATATCCAGTGATGTTACTGATCTGTTTCCACTTAACCTGATTAACAGTAAAGTTTTCCTCCAGCTGTTTCTTTAAAAATATAAAATATGAGCTTATAAAATTTGCAGATCATTGGATTCTGTTTTAAGTGAGATTTTGCGCACCATGCCAACGTTTTTGGAAGTGAAAGTGTGTGATAGGAACTGATTTGTGTTTTGTGTTGATAAGCTCCTATCTACATTTAAAGCTTGCATTACACATCTAGTCCACATAGTGGCACTGCAACAGCGTGTGAATGCTGCTTCTCTCAGTACAGCTGTTGGATTGAAGTTAAAATTTATTTTTAAAAAATCTAGTGTTGCACATTAGATAAGAAAACAATTAGAAAAAGAACACATTTGTACATAGGGCTGAACAACATTATAACACACAGCATGTGATTTTGTCCTGTCAGTGTGAGTGCTCTGTCTTTACTTGGCTTCCTGTTGAGTCAGTATCTCTCCAGCTGCGTCCTAATAATCTCAAAAACCTGCAAAAGGTTTCGATTCTCTGCCAGTGTGATCACATGAGATTTTGAAGACAAAGAAAAAGCAAAAAGATGTTTTTCAAGGGGAAATTACCCATCCCATACTGGCTTACCTTTAGTTTTTACTACATGATGATCATCATCATCACCTTTATGTATAAAGCACTTTAAAACAACCACAGCTGACACAAAGTGCTGTACATTGGAACTATAAATAAAATTACATGAGATATAAATAAAAACCAAATAAAAGAAAAGTAAAATAATTAATTAAATAACTAATTCAATTAAAAGAGAAACTAAGTCTCACTGAGCAACTATACAAGATATAAAACATGACTTTCTTGATACAAATACATAGATAGCCTGAAAAACATACACTAGAAGACATTAATAAAGGGGTAGAAATACATTAGGACATCGCTACATAAAGTGGCATCCTCATATCTCAGGGTTTTGTTTTTTATGCACATTTGTCACACTTACATGTTTCAGATCACCAAAGAAATTATAATATTAAACAAAGATAACTTGAGTAAGTAAATATTCAGCGTCTAAGGGATTACTTCATTTGTTAAGGGTAAAACGCTGTCCAAAGCTATTTGACCCTGTGCGAAAAAGTAATTGCCTTTCTTTGTTAAATTATTAAACAACTGTTAATGTTACATAACAAAATTACTCCAAGACTGCACTGACAATTCATCCAGGAGTTCACAAAAGAACAAAAACAAACCAAAAAAAATACGAACTTGCCTTATATTTGCCGGAAAACAAACATCTTGATGATCCGCTAGACTTTTGGGAAAATATTCTGTGGACTGAGAAGACAGAAGCTGACCGTCTTTGAAGGTTTGAGCCCCGTTATGTCTGTTATAAAAACAATACTCCATAAAAAGAACACAATATCAACAGTCAAACACGGTGTTGGTACTGTGATGGACTCACAAGCTAGTGTACTCATAGTACTGGTGCCAAGATTGGATAAATGGAAGCGGTGTGACAGCAAGGACAGAAAATCTGTACCACATCAAACTGGAGATCTGTCAGCTGTGGTGACGCCTCGGGAAATAAGGGAGCAACTCAAATTATCTACCTGTGTGTTGTGCATGAAGATTGCTGGAAGCCTAATTTTACCCTAAAGAGTCATCTCCCCTTCCCTAAAGAAATAATTACACAGCCTATAAACTGCATGTTTGCCATGAACGTTGAACAGCTATCAGAAAGGAACGTGGCAGATGTTGGCAAATCATCAATATGGTTTGAGGAATATAATAAAAACAGCCATAATATTTAAAAATGCAAAAAGGTTTGTTTTTCTTTTTCTTGGCTGGTTTTGATTGTTCTTTAAATTTAAACTTCACTGTCTATACACAGTGTCTGTGTTCTATGATCTTTTTTCCCCCACAACAACGAACTAAAAAGCCCTTCATTTTTACAGAATATGTGGGGGTTGGGTTTCATTTAGTGAAAACCCACTTAATTAATTCACCCTGACCTGGAAAATACTAAAGACACGCTGAAAAGGCCAAGCTGTGAGGAAGAATGATAACTGGTGGCACAGGACCACGGCACAACAGCTTGAAGGTTTAAAAGAGGGGAACGGGAGGGTCAGTGCTCGTTTATTGTTGACTTTACTTATTGTCATCCAGTCTTTGTTCATATCAACCTATTCATGAGCATGTGGAGTTTGCTTGGAGAGGATCTTGGAAGTTGGCCGGAGTTAATGTCTGTCAGAACATAAAGGAAGATGACATTAGCAGCCCATCAAGGTCAAGGTTGGTGTTGGGTGAGTTAAGCTTTACTGGAGGGGGTGGGGGCAAAATGCAACCAAAGACCCAGAGGACAGGATGCACACCAACAATGGGCCAATAACTGTGTGACAGTATGTCAGTCAGAGGCCACTCTCAGGAGGGTAGACTTGTCTACGTGCTAACATCTGTTCCACGAGCACAAAATAATCCCTTTGTGTTTAAA
Organism: Diplotaxodon limnothrissa; assembly: GCF_057381915.1. Lineage (NCBI taxonomy): Eukaryota > Metazoa > Chordata > Actinopteri > Cichliformes > Cichlidae > Diplotaxodon > Diplotaxodon limnothrissa. Next base: position 10,257,591 of record NC_140600.1, read on the forward strand.
ATCCATGGCTTCCTCCCTGTGCACAAACTAAGGCCCTCTTTAGAGAGTTTCCCCATCTTGTCAGTTGTTTAACTTCAGCTTCAAATCAGCTGCTTCGCATTTATTTGGCTTAAACAGATACATTTTCAGTTTTCAGATCTTCAGTTTTCTGTGAGGTAAAAATGAGTTCATGTACTGCAAATAAGGGTTTTCTTATCTTGGTTATTCCATTTTCTTTTTACATGTATCTGCTTTCCCTCTGTACTCCATATAGGACATTTTTTTGTTACTGTTTTTCTTTGTCTTTTTTAAATAACTGGGTAACACAATGGTGCTGTTGTATTACCATAATGAGAGTACAGCTTATTTGAAGTGTCATCAGAACAATAGTGGGCTAATCTCAATGGGAGCCAAGGCCAAGCAGAGATTTGGTGTGCATGTGAGGAGGTTTGGGGGGGTTTGATGCACACATGGCACTGGGGTGAGCCTAATCACAAGCTCACAGAAATCCTCACAATTAGGAGGGGGGTTGGGGATGTCCCTGGGGTTACTCATTTAGGTTTGGTGGGCATTTAGCTCCAGTAGCACAGCACGCCTTCGTTTAAACATGAGGACCTTTTTTTTGTTCTCTCCTCCATGCATATACAAGGCTGAGGTAGCCAAGGGAACGTCACCTTATAGCAACACCAGCACGTACTTCAGCTGGTTCATAATAAAATGGACAGTTTCATCCCTCCCATTTCCTTTCTCCTGGAGTTTCTGTGGATTACTCAGCTTTCCTATTGTTGAGCCAACCCCATGTAGGCACAACAGTGTGGCACTCCTTTCCTTTCCTGTGATCACTGGAAAGTCTATAATACACTGGTGTTCTTACAGGCCTGCAATCTAACCTCAACTCCCTGCACAGTATTGCAAATATATTGTGATGTCAGATGGATAAACATGATGTGATGAATGAGAGTGAACCAAAGCATTAAAGCAGCCTGTCAGAAAAGCAAAACGGTGAGTAAAAACATGCTAAAAGGCTCCAAGGAGAGGAGCTGTGGGAAACTGGGGTTTGGATAGGGTTTCCCTTTGAATTTGGCACTGCAGGTGCTCCATTTGACATGAGCAACTAACATGAGCAAACATGAGCAAAATAAAAATGAATGATTGGTTATATCAGAAGTTGTTGCACCTGGCCGTCCCCAAAATCTACTGAAAACCTGGTGCTGTGGAGCTTTTTCAGCTCTCACCGCCAAAGTATTGTTGTTGTTGTCATTGTTTTATTGATTTGTCATGTGGTGTTTTGTACAGCAACCTGTTTGGATCGGTTGGAGAAGACATTTAGCTGGTCGTGGGCCATTTTGCATCCCTGATCCTTTTCTAAAACTCACATTCATTTTTCCGTCGTGTAAAAACTGAGCTGTGGGAAATATATAACACTTTATTCCACTTCGACAAAACGCTTCTCTGACTTCTGGTAAAACTCTCATATGATCGCCATAAAAGCTGCTTGCTATTTGTGTGTCTATTGTGCACAGTTAACAACAACATAAATATATTGGGGAGGTACAACCGCCAGTGCGAAGGGATTAACTATGCCTAATGGACTAAAACTGGCTAAGTCTGGTGCAATAGGGAATACATTTAAAATTACAGCGGTCTTACGAACATAAATTGCTGAATCGCTTTTTAAATCTCCATTACTGAAAGTAGTTAATCTTGGGCTTACTCTGATACAGTGTTTTGTTTTTAATTGTCTCTTCCGCTGAGCAATGGTGGATTTGGGCAGCAGAGAGCGCCTCTCTATTGGCTCCCAACAGCAGCAGTGGGAAATTCATCTGCCCCATCAGGGCATCAGTGGAAGGTAGCGAAGAGGAGGAGGAAGCCGGCAGGAGGCGGGGAGTGTGAATGGATGGGACTCGCCGTGTGCGTGGAGTGTGGTACAGAAGGTTACTATGCCGAGCAGGCAGCAGCCTCTTCTCCTCCTGGACTTTTCAGCACGACTTCCTCTGAAGCGGCTCCTCATTTTAGCAAGAAGTCTCATTGTGAAGAAGCACCCGCTTTTAATAAGGAGCGCGGTTTTTTTTGTCCTTTCAAACTGACCGGTGTGCGCTCAGACGCTCTGCGGACAGACAATAAGTAGGAGCGATCACATCACAACAAAAGAAATACGGTAAGAATGGTTTCATTCGTACGGGAACATACCGCTTAGAACCGTTTGTTTTTTTTCTGGAATAATCTAATGTAAACACAGTGTGAGGGGACCTGTAACAGGCTTTCTGGCAGCCACACCGTTTGTTTTGTTTGTCTTGGATTATCAGTATGTGCTCATGTGACACCTGACAAGATGTTTGCTCTTCACCATACTCCAAGCTTGTAAATTAAACACTTCATCAACTCTTTGAAAAACTATATTGTGTGGCAAAAGTTTAAAAACACAAATCTTATGACTGTGACTATGACTGGATCCTATGACTGTGCAACCCGCCTGCGTTTTCCGTGACTACTACTGACCCAGTGTCAGCTGGGTGCTGAACTGTTGACATGTCAACGTGAGTGACTTGCTGGTGTGTTTATGACGTTGTCAATGATTAGTGTGTCCCAGTCAGTAACAATTGTGGTGCGCCGTCAGGTCAGCATAAAACTGAACTCGTGAACATTTTTTTTTAAAATGCAAAAGTCTTAAAGTACTCTGTGGTCAGCCGGTCATTCTCCTGTGTGTGAATATCCTGTTTCCTGGCCAAAACAAACAATGGTTATCCAAGCACGTGATATCCTGTATGGGTCTCATATGAGTGTATTGTGTAAGTGTGTGGATGGTGAAAAACAAAAATACTTTAAACTGAGCCTCTCTATATAAGAAAAGAAGTCAAGGCAAGAGTTTCTCTTCTCTTAAAGTGGAATTCATTTGTGATGATACAGCTCTGGCATGAGGAAACCCAGTGACAGGAAGTGTGTGAGTGATACAGAACAAAGGCACGGGGCTGCTTTGTATAGGTGACTATATTGAAATTGTGCCTCATGAGTGCAACATGTGCTGCCTGTCTTTCTCTTTTGACTCACATACAGAGGCAAACTGCAAAGGCAGCGCTGCTTTGTGTTGACTTTTAGTCTAGGATGTTCAGCTGCTTTTAATGGGGTCAGCACTTCTGATTCAATAAAGCTATTAACTGTCGCAGAATATTCCAACGCTTGCCTCGGCACATAGGAGTCATTTGCCCATTAGAGTCCATTAACAGCCTTAACCACAGGGCCGGTTTTTTAAAGGGTAAACAGTAATAAACACCACGTCAAGTCCACCTGTGCAGTGTGACCTAAGCTGCACAGGTGCACGTCATTGAAGAGACGTGTTCTCACCTCTCCTCAATGAACCTGCTTTGTGTTAAAAGTTGCTCATCAGCATTTTTTTCTTTCCCACGCATCTAATCATGCATAGGTATGAATGATAACATTTGTCAGTTAGACTATGTGATACAGTCACCATGCAGGTTCATGCAACCCAGCACTTTCAGCAAGCAGAAATCCTGCCAGACTGGTCTGAGAGATGTCTTCCACTCTGGGAGATCAAACTTACTATCAAAGAGTGCCATGTGACATGATGATGTAAACAGCAATTCTTCCAAATTTTATACAGAAGTATAAAGTTTGCTTGCTCCTTTAGCAAGCTTGTGAAAACTTTTAAAAGCGGACATCAGGTATTTCAAGGGCACGAGATTCAGACAAAATATCATAAAACTAACGTAAAGTATATTTAACAGAGCAGGTGCCATCTTAATCTTAACTAGTATCGTTTGAGCACCAACAAAAATCTGCATTAGTGCATTAGTACTGTATTGACATGACATTTTTTAACACTTCAGAGGTACAGAATGCATTCTTCACTCATTGTAACTAAACGTGTGTAAATCCAATGCTTAGATAGCATTAGCTAACATAGTTTTACTGAAATGTTTAGATGCTGCCGGCCATTTACGATTTGTATCTACCAATTTGTGGTAGGTAGCATCAGTCTACAGAAACTCTAGCAGAATCTCTGTGTTTATGCTAACTTTGTTTTCTCCCTCTGTTAAAAGCAACAAATCACAGAAGAGTCTCTTGTGTGACTTGTGTTCAGATATTTCTTTTAAATTTAAGGAAGCTTGAACTCGTGGCCTTAAAATGCATTGTTTTTGTGCATCTCCTCATTTCCTTTAATTGCTACTGCATGAGGGACTTCTGGAGTCTCAATGACTGCATTAACGGGAAATGAGTGAAACTGAATTCTTCATTTGTAAAACGAGAGTTAGCTTTGCAGAAATTCCAAACATAAAATAGATGTTGCCCTTTGATCATCTGACAGTATTCAAGTGTTGGGTCAAAAAGATTTCTCATAACTAAAGCAAAAAATGTGTGTTGATTAGACCTCTCGGAGTGCTTGAGGCCTAATTAAAAGGTCAGACGCTGGAGTGTTTTTCAGTTCAGTGTTTGTGGGTCATCAGTAATCTATATTCACAGTGGAAATCTATTCAGATCACCAGACCTCAGGACATCTGAATGAAGAGGTCATGCGGACGTTTAGTGAAAATATTTAGTCCTAAATGTTTTATCACTAATGTGTCAGTCCTCCAGTGTTTGCAGTAAATGACTCTAGTTCTTTCCATAACATAATCACTGAAAAGTTGTGTCAACAGGAATCTGTTCCTCATTGGTAGTGAAACAGCTACGCAGTGTGCAGACATCTCTTTTCCTTTCAGAAAGGACATCCTGAGTAAAACAAAGAGTCTGGACCACAGTTTCGCATTCAAAGCACAGACACTGGGAAATTTCCCACTTTAATTGCCAGTTTCAAAATTTGCAGTACCAAAAATGCCACATGTGTACAGTGATAGTTTTCGCTTGGTTGCTGAGGGATGCGGTCCTTTAATGCGGTGTGCTCAGACTCTGTTTGTGTGTTTATTTCCCTTCAGAATAAAGCAGAAAACACTTGCATCAACCTTGGAGAGTGGATCTGAGCTGGGTTTGGTATTCCTCTGGGAGTCTGTTTCCATATCATTTAGATAAAAGAGACTGCATTAAAACAAGCTCCAATCTGTTTAAGGGCAGGCCCTTCCCAGTTTGTGGACAAATTCCCCCTCAAAATGCATCATTCAAGACCACCTCCTTATGAATTATTTAAAGGATGGACACAAGGTTATATTCACGGGTTACCCACGCGTATCAGTGGCTACTGAACCAGGGACAGGCACAGAATAAAAGGGTAACATTTGTGGTAAAATAAATCACAGTTTCAACTGTGCATGGCTATACCAACATAAGTGTGTTCAAATTGGGCGAAACAGGCAGTTGGCGACCGTCTTGATAAGAAAGCTGGTCCACTTCAGAAGACTTTTGCACAGTATAGCACAGCCCACCTTTTTTTTTAAAAATCTTTATTAGATATTGCTATATAATGTTGTTGTTTTGTTTTTTTACACACAGCTAATGTATATACACTCCAGTCCCAGTTCAAACTCCCAGTTAAGTCCAAAAACTAGCTGTGATGCATTACATTCAAACTCCTGCTTTCTGGGTGACACCGCTGTCCTGTCAGTTTTTCTACTTCCTCATTTGACAAGATGTTTATCTGGAGCATAACCCTGCAGGCTGTACGGGAGCCCAGTGAGTTAACAAATGACAACAAGGGGTCCCAACAGTATCTAAAGAGATAGGGTGACAAGGTGCTGCTAATTAGGCATCTGAAATGTTGCAGTATCACTAAAGTGTCAGTGAATACAAGCCAAAAATCCCATCTTGCAATTTGTCTACTTGTATCACCAAAAGTGTTATTAATTCATTTTTATGGTTATATTTCTGCACCTTTAAGGGTCATGAAAGGATTCTGTTCAGGATCTAAGGTTGTCCACTCCACTGTTTGGTGTCACAGTCCAGTGCTTTATTCATCCACCGTCAGCCTCATCCTCTTCCCTCTAACGTTTCTTTGGTACATGCTTTGTTTATCCAAAGAAAGTCATTGCCTGTGACCATAATCCAGCCAGCGATAATGTTTGCCAACCTTGTGTAATTCGGAGAATAACTGAGGGTGTACAGATAACAGAAGAAGCAGTTTCAGTGATACTTGTTTCTATTGCTGCAAAACCCTGTCGTGGAATTATTATTATTATTATTATTTTTACTATGATTCCAACAGCAAGCGGGTCAGTAATGTTCCCATTTATTCCAGAGGATAAACAGTAAAACCCACATAAATGTGTTCGGGAATAACCGGTGTCCTTAATAAAGCTTCCGGGGAGATGCATAAGCTAGAGCGGACTCACTCATTTTATGACAAATGTGGAAATTATGAAGCAGTGGATACCAGTTTTTTGGCATCATCTGATTATTTTTAAAGAAAAAGCGGTGCTGTTAATTTGAGCCAGATACAAACACATAAACTCAAAGTAATGATTCTTCATCCTAATTTTAAAATGCAAAATGCAACTGAAATATATAAAAATCAAAGATTTATTTATTCAAATAATTAATAATGAAAGAAAATCTGAATGTATACCAATTAAGTACATTTCATTTGACCTGATTTTAACTAATTTCATTACACAAGTACAGTCAGATATTTATTATTATTATTATTAATAATAATTTATTTTGAGTGTATAGACCAGGGATGTCAACCACATACAGCCACCATGAGTAAAATTGCAGAAAAAAGTCACAATAGTTGATTCCACAGACTGTAGGAAAGTCTGTGCAATGAACTATCAGGACCTTTTTAATAAAATAAAGTTTTTGTTCATTTATCTTTTATTTAATTTGGTGGAGTATGAATGGTAATGGGAGTGAACAGTCTTTATCAACAGGAAATCGTTGCACTCCTTCATGGATTAGAGTTTTTGTCGGGCCAATTCTGGCCCCCAGGCCTTATGTTTGACACCCCTGGTATAGACAGACACAGGCATTTGAATGCCACGTTGGTATCAGGATAGGCAAATAACCATTTTTAAACAATGTCTCTCCATCCACTTACATTTCCTGGTTTTCCCAACTGTCTGTATTCATAAGACTTCTTGAATCATAACACTGTGTACTGCTGCTCAGGTGTGCAGTTGAGATGTGGATCTTCTAGCAGACCTGAGCAGAGGAGCACCTTCCTCCTCCCAATTTCAGCCACATCCTCGGGCATTTAAGGGAACCTTGAACCCAACAGCTCAGTGCACAGTTCCGCTCCAGAAGTGAACACCCCCGTTTCTGTTCTTCCTCCTGCTCCTCATCATTGCCTGTTTTTCTGACTAGAATATAATTGCTGTGAGGCTGAGAAAATGAAAATAACAACAAAGCAAAGCCCTCCACCACCTTTCTTTCTATCTGTGCTGCTGCTGTCGGCTTGCCCGGGAGGTTTTTTTTTTTTTTTTTTTTTTTTGGAGATATGGAGGGGAGTGACTCTCCCTGAAATGATGCCGCTTGTGCACCTCTCTCTATCTATTCAACAATCCCTCTCCTGTAATCATTCCCCATTTCTCTGTATTTCACTCCTGAATACACACTACACCCAAATTACACATTAGGAGAGCTGCGAGGTGGTGATGTAAAGGCGGGTGCTTAAAAGCCTGAATGTTCAGAATGAGAGTCCCTGCCCGGCAAATGTGTGTAAGGTAAAGGCGGAGGGATGGACGGAAAGGGCTTGAGTTGCTATTATTATCCTCTCAGGCACAAATGGAGAGGTACATGGTGGTGGAGCTGGAAAGAAAAAAGCAACCGTGCTTCCCAAGCAGACATACCCCACAGCTTCATACCCACAATGATCAATACTCCTCAGCTCTTAAAACCCCATGTGAGTGTTTCACACATTTAGTGCCAGAAGGGTTAGAGGCATGTTAAAGACACACACTGGAGACTTCTGTGAATATGCGATGCCCTCATAACTCCTCACAAAGTAATTTCCTGCTGAATTGGTTTGATTTTTTTTTTCAAATCATATCTCTATAAATTTATTTTGTGTGGGTCTGTGGCCGTACAGAGTGTATATATTGATGGCTGGATACTGCAGGTGCTCGCTCACTAGAGCGTAGCATTCATCATTAATAGAGGGGTTACCTGAGCTTCCTCTTGTACTGGGTTAATAGTGGAAAGCAACGCCCCCGCTCCAGCTAATACACATGCAGACACTAGCTGCTCACAGATTGCGTGAGTTTAGAAAGACAGAAATCATCCAGCTGCGGTCACCTTCACCATGGCAGCTTGGGATGAGGGGAGGAGTTGGGGGCAAAGGGGGTGGAGGGTGGGTTAGAGCGATCTGCAGGAAGTAATTATCACCTGCCCTGTGGACCGAAAACGAGCATCCTGCTGGTTCACTCAGACAGATCAGACTGAGCTTTCGGACATGGATGAGCGTCTGCATTTTAGCTCTAACATGCAGGAAAGATTTAGGAGTGTGACACAATGACAAGGAAACTGCGTCATAGGGGGAAAACCTGTAATTCAATAGAAAAATACGACTTTGATCTAGAGGGTTTTTTATTTTCAAGGTTGCATTGTGTTCCTAAGAGGCTTGTGTACTGGGTTTGTACAATGTGAGAGTACCCTTTAACCTACTTTATACTATTGTATCAGCCGTGTGCTTACTAAGCACTTCACAAAAGTGTGCTAAGCAACAAGTTGAGGTCTTCCCTCAGCAATGTTACCTGCAGAATCAGACCTGGACTAGAAATAAATGATGTCAGGACAGCATTTGATGACACTCTACACTGGACTTGGATGGAAAGCTGATATGGGGGTTGTGTGCAGGGCACAGTTATAACAGGTGTCGAGCACACCGGGAAGAAAGATGACACTCGGTGTCCTCAGGGGCAGCGGTGGTTGTCATAGTGGCGAAGATGATCAGTGGTTTAAAATTTGTGTGGTTACATTTAAATGGTTTTCCAGAATGGACTTCTGAATATCATCAAAATTAATCACATTACATTTTAGGCATGCCAGAAGTACCAGACATTTGGTAGCTTGTGGTAGTACCAGTAGAACTGCATGAGTCTCGATATCAAACCAAAATTTATCCCATGTACTTAATAATTGTAAAAAAAAAAAAAAAAAGTAGACTGGGTACTGTACTGTAGCGTTAGCAAGTTTAGCGTCATTAAGCTAGCTTACGCATTTAATGTTAGTCATTACAAACATTTTAGCGTATGGACTGCAGCAGCTAGGGGCAACACTAGCTGTCAATATGGTAAAGTGTATTTCCAGATAACATAAGCAGGATAATACTTTGGATTTTGTTGAATACTGGACTGAAACTTTGTTAAAAAAAATTGTTAAAAAGATCAAGATCAAGATATAAACAGAAGATTTATAAAATTTCACTTGCAGTCGTCACCTTTGGAAATCTCTCATCTTCCTCTCTTGTCCTGTGCTTCTCTCTCAGTCACACTTTAACATTCTACCACGTAGAAAAACGTTGCTCCGTTTACATTTGCTGCTCTTCTGTTCTACTAGCATATTGCTAAAGTACTGTTACCGCAACTTTACATCTGCCCCTTGAATGCATCACAGTGACGATGAGGGAAAAGGGAGGTTTTGAAGATGTAAGCAGGCTATGTCCTTATTTTCCGAGTAAACATCACCATGGCATCAGATGGAAAGGCATGAGAAATTAACTCATTTGACAGTATGAATTAACCTGCCCATCACATTTAATTGCTCATTAACTGAAGGTGTCAGAATGTCATTCCAGGCCTGTTTAACCTCTGGCCGTATGCAGCTTCCTTCAGTTCCAGAAGAATTGCTTCCCTGGTAGAAACGCTGCAATAAAAGACAAGCAAAAAAACAATATCAATAATATACCACTGTGTTTTCAGAATTTTGATATTGAAAAGTATTGTGCTATTTATTCAGGTAACAACTCTGATTTCATGTCATAAAGAAAAAAATTCAAACATTTGCAACATTTTCTGCCTTTATTACTTTTATCAATATTATTATTACAACTCACAAGTTATTTCAATTCAAAAGGTGACTGGGCACCAATAATTTGCACTTTGCTGACAACTTTTGCATGTTGTCTTTATCATTTTCAGTCAAGCCACAAAATTAGAGTTCAGAAAGACTCAGATCCTGTTAATGTTTCTGCTTTGATGCCCTTCGTGTTGTTTTCTTCTTGCTTCTTGCTCGCAGACCACAAAAACGGTTACATGTCATACTTAATGGTCTCTCTGGTTTTAGCTCAGTTTAGGTCTCCGCCTGCTTCACTCACTTCGTCTGATGTTTTTTGCTGTTGTTGGCATCTTGGTCAGTCTGTCATTCTGTTCTGTGGGTCTCTCTGAGTTTTTTGGCAAAGTTGTTTTTTGGAAGCTGCAAATACACAGAAGGAGAGCAGCAAGTGAGGACTTTCAAGCTGTAAAAGCAAAACGATGAACTTAAGAAATTCTCAAATTTAACACAGAGGCAGGTGGTTTGTTTGTTTTATGACCTCTTTTTTATTTATTTATTTATTTTTAAACCAAAGAGTTATTTAAACCAGTTTCAAAATGCAAATACGGATTGGTTCAGCTTTGTGCTTTGCAATGCAGCCTAGTGGACTATATTTTTCAGCTACTGCCTCATCTCTCTTCCTAATCTCAATTTTTGGATGCTTGTGTGTTTCTTTACCACAAGAACTGGGTTCTTTGTCTGAGCTTTGAGCACTTTTTCTGTCTTCATGGCAACTCCTAAGAATATTTACAGTTAAAATTTTAATTTGCTCTCATGTGGTGTGTTTTCAAGTCAATAAAATATTGAAAAGCAATGAGACATGTTTTCCATCTGCTGTGTAGCAGCTGTTTCAGAATTTGTGACCATATAAACAGTAAAAGTATTGAATTAGACATACTTGCAGCAGTAAAGCAGAAACAGATGCCCTGTTTTTTTTTTATATTTAGGCTCTTTGCACTACAAACTCCATGCACATATAAATCCCCATTTGACTCGCAATGAACTCAACTCCACTTCAAATCAAGGCACCTCATGAAATTGCTCTGACAATGCCAGCACCTTTGGGAGCTCTCGGCCCGCTGAGAGCGCTTGTATTCATACGACAGGATAAAAATAGAGGTATTCTACCATATTGGTGGCTTAATACTGACAGTACAGTATTCCCATAAGACCTCCCATAAGTCTTTACTTTAAAGTGATGTCTCCGTGAGTCTCACGGGTTCTGCAGTGTGCCTGCGCAGGACAGGGGGGTAGACATGTGCACTTCACAGCTGCACATCTGTTGTGGTTTCTCAGACATGTGTTATATGGCCAGATAAGGCCATATCACTGATCTGATTATCTAGTCACTAAATTGGATTGGGAATGATAAGCCAGAGGGACTCACATGTACAGATGCAGATATCATCTGCCAGGTCTCTACTAATCGCGAACCGTGGCCACAAAATGGATTTAGACACTTCAGAACGGAAATGTTTTGATTTAACAGATGGGAACGGGAAGACTCAAAGGAATTTCTAGTGTCGATAATTTTACGTGTGTTAAGGGCACAATTTCTGTTATCAGATGAAAACCTGCCAATACATCAGAGTATCAGATCACTTACCCGGGGTGAAAATCAGATTAAGAAGCAACATTAGGAATCAAATTGAACATCCACAAATAATGTAACCACAGATACTAAGAGTAGCATTAATGCAGGCAGGCTCAGCCACAGTACCAGCAGATCACATCTGCTGACATAATTCTAATAAATTCCTCTGGGAAATTTCTTATATAGGGCACCGACAGCTGCTGTACCTCTGCAAGCTGCTTGGCAACCCACCTTCTCCTTGCAACCTAGCTCTCCCTGTTATGCTGTATCCAGCTTAGTCAGTGTGCTGGGTCTCAGATATAAATGACTGCGGAGCAAAGATTGAAATGCATTTTTCAGCCAGCTGGTGAGCTGTTTTAAATATTTGCAAATAATTGTCTGTAAAGTGTATGAAATTTGTATGAGTTGTGTCATAATTTTCCCAGAGCCATCTTTTTAAATTGTCCAAAAGTAACTGATTGACAGCTGACTAACAGCTGTATTTCTCTTTAAATTCACTCGTGACTTCTGATTTCGTGGGGTTCCAAAGCATCATATTTCAGTTTTTTGTATTTGCAAAACAGTTCTTAGTGTTTCAGATCATAATACAGATTTAGATCATAATACCCTCTCAATAACTTCACCCCGTGCATGGCCTCAAGGCTCATTACAGACTGATAGTGTCTCCTCCCCTCCCCCCGCCCTCTGCTCCGTCCCTCTTTGTTTCACTGGGATGCCTGTGGTGATGTGCACAGTGGCCATTCGTGTTTTTCGTCACTTGGATATGATATTGAAAACTTCTGACACTGGCTCTTTATGCTTCTTCTAAGAAATGCCTGGGCAAATCTGTGCACCCGCAGTCCCTTGAGGCAACATTTTGTCGTGGCAGTCAGTGTTGGGCTGTTGACTCATATTGTGGCCTCTAGGCCCCCTGCACCCTTCCCCCAGCTCCTGACCTCCTCCTCTTCATAGCATCTGGGTTATTCACACACATGGTTTGTCGTGGCCTGTGGCCTCCAGCGTGCCCCTAAGGGCCATCCTGTACAGCAAGAGGAGCTGGCCCCAAATCCCTAGTCACAACCCAAAAGCCGATAGGTGCATGGTGGCAGCCTGAAGCCCCGGGCCCTTGCCTCTTTCCCGGTCTTCCTTTCTTTTTCCACCCCCCACACTGCCCAAACACACACAGACACACACACGCAAAGCTTTTCTGTCTCACCAATGATTGCCAAATGGAGCTCTATCACACAGTGTTAATTGGCTGTAATTAAGATGTCTTGTGGTTTCTTAAACAGATGCGGTGACAATTTCAGTCAAGATGCATAATAGATATCTCTCACTTACGCTGCCTTGGTTGTCAAATCTGAAAGCTTTTGTCTTTAAAGGATTAGTTCTTTCTGATTTATTGATTTCAAGCCATGTGTCAGGGGGAGGTTAACAACAGTGAGAACACACAAGATGCATAACATCTGATAATCAGCGTAGCCATGCTTGCACTATTAAAGCCCTTTAAAAAGTAGGACATAGACTATGCATGACCAAAGATGGCCTTTTTAATGTTTTATGTTCCACATTTGTTCATCTGTGATGTATGATAACAAATCATGCTCTGATCGGGTGTCATGATCTCAGACAGCTGTGTCCACCTGCTAAATTTCTAACTACAACTGACAGTCGGGAAGCGTGATAAGTGTGTGTGGGTAGGGTCCTGTGAGGAGACGGTACTGTAAGTGAGAGTGCCGACCTGCGTGCGTTTGTATGTGTGTCAAGCGTACTGTCCAAAATGTCTTCCATTCAGTGTGTCAGCTGCAGTCTCTGTATGTGGCAAAGCTCGTCAGCTGCAGGCGTGTGTGGGTGACAGCTGTTTCCCTGCCCTGCTCCGGCTCTGTTCTGTTCACCGGGAGGCCTACCTCGTTTAGACTATTAATCTACCACTTACTGTACACGGTAATTGCCATCCCATGTTGAAAAGAGCCCCGGGACAAGAAACCGTGATGATCTTGGCAGCGTGGCTCCCCCTGTCATGCCCTGCCTTGTATTCTCTACAGATTCAAGCCTATTAACACGAAGCTTCAGGGATAGAATTTGGCTAAATTGTAACAACTTGCCTGTCTGTACTCTTATTACATTTTCAATCCACATGTCACAAGTGAAATAAGAGCTTTATGTGAGGAGAAATGGTGTGACATTGGCAAAAAAAAAAAAAGCATGAGGAAAACCCTCCAAACAGAATAATTTACCACAAAAGGATTGCCTCCATTTGCCCCCAAGGGTTGTCTGACACCCTGTTACCCCATCTGCTGGCAATAAAGGTGCATTGCAGCGTCCGCAACAATGATCGTATTCTGTCCGAGGTGAAGTACAACAGCAGCTGGAAAAGAATGAGCCTTTAAGTGAGCACAGCCTTGTGAAAGCACATGACTAATTCAGAGTGACACACAAGTGACATCAGAGGGGGTGACGGACCATGCTGTGACCTCATGGTATTTACGGCTGCTGTGACAGTGGACGATAAGAGGGAACACAGGTGATAAATTCTCTCTGTGAAAGCATTTATTTAGCTGTCGAGTAATCACTTTACCTTGAACTGAGTGGACAGATTTGTACTTGCAAGCTTGTTTTGTGTGAGATTTCAGAAGTTAGAATGAGTGTGTCACTATGATCACCAGGAGACAAAGAAACCTATTTCAGGCATGCAGAGATCAAAGCTGGTTTTGTTGTCTTTTTATGTTGTTTTTAAGCTTCAAGCTCATTTGTGCTCATAAGTTTGCAGACACAAAAAGCAGAAGATGCGCCATTAGTCACGATTGGCCGACACCACAGAGCCCAAAATGCAAGTAACTTGGGAACATAATGGAGCAATTATGTGCTAATTAGCCACACATCCCCTCTAAGAGTTAGAGACTGAATGACTATTCAATATGAGATTTAGTATTTGAGTAGTTGTCACAAGGTGTATACAGTACTGCATCTGCCCAAAAAAGCAGTTATTTAAGATTTAACATTACTTACAGATCACACAGAGTCACAGAGTATCAGATAGATATTCTAAATATGTATCTACCCAACGGATGATATTAACTTTTATCTGGAAAAGTTCATATCAGTTAGTTCCTCTTTGAAACTTGGTATAGAGAGTAAAACTGTGTGTCTTAAAGACAGCATCTGCATGTCTATACACTGATAATTGTTTGTTTAACCAGTGTACCTAGCTAATTTATTGTTCACTCTACATAATGAATGTACCCACTACCAAATGGGTTCATTTAATTTTGCAAGAATCAAAGAGTGATCTTTTTTTTTTTTAATGCAAGAAATTGTTTTCAGGCAGTTTATGTGACATGCTCTAAGTGGAAAGTCAAGATGTTTACATGGCAGAAATGCATAAGCCCCTGTTCATGTTTCAGAATGATGTGGACCAGAACACATCGGCCTCCTTTGCACACATGGCAAGCACGTGTGTGTTCAACAGCAGCAACAGTGTCCACCATATGTTTGGCTCTCTCGACCGCTGCCCTCCAGGCAGCTGTGGCTTTGCACGCCTGTCCGTGTTTATTATAGTTAGCTGCAACTTTACATTTAGGACAGTGAATCCTTTCACTTAGAAGTAGATCCATCTGATTCAAGTGAGATGGATTACAACATCACATGTATTTAATCCTTTCTGGACGCTTGAAATGAATGCAAGAAAATGAAAGTGTATCCCTGGCATGCTGTTCGGTACAGTGATGGCACATTACCAATCTTTTGTTTGCCAGGGGCTGCCAATCTGAAAAAAGATGACTTAAATGAAGTAGGAAGGGAGCTAAAACAGACAGTAGCCTGTGCACTTCCTGCACAGAGACGGTGCATGCATAGCTGCGCACACAATGCATTTTAGATACATGGCGGCTCCTGATGGGTGCTAAGGTTGTGTTTGTTTACACACAAACCTTCACTTCCTGCCCTGCTTTTTCATTGGTAATTAATAATACACAATTTTCACTAATAGGCTCCTTCTCTCACCTCTGTCTCCACCCTTCTTCTGTGTTGTCATTGCAGATGTAGCAGACGGTTACATTGATCATGTGCATTGAAACGGCACCTTGTTGTCTGTGGCCACTTTTAAATTTCTCAGAAACTGGGATCACATAGACAAACATCAGGATATTGCTTCGATGTGAGCCGCAGCACTCCCCCATCTCTCCTTTCGTGCTGTTTTTGCTCAACCTTCTCCAAGTTGTAGGTCTGACTCAGGTGTTCAGCTCACGCGTGAAGTTCACCTATTATTTACAGCCGTATGAAAGGAAGAAACAAGGCGTGTTTGCATCAAAGCCCTCCCAACTGATTTTCCCCAGACGGTATCACTTTTAGTTTTGCCTCGTCAGTTTTGCCGGCCATGCTGATCCAAACAGGACCAATTATTTTTAGTGTTTCTGCAGAATATAGAGGGTGGGAATGTCTGGACTCCTCAGGAAATTGCTCCCCACATCCCAGACAAAGTGACGGACCATTCCCACACCCTTTCTCAGACAATGAAACTCAAATAAATGCTGAAATAAAAAAGTAATGCGAGAGATGTAGTCATTCGCTTTTGCCCAATCCCCCCCCCCTCAAAAAAAAAATTCAACATTATACTACTGTGAGCCACAGATGAACGAATGTGGGACTTTAGAGTGGCCAGCTGAGGTTTGTTCGCATGTAAGTTGTATTAGTATACAAGTGTGTTTATGTGGTGGGAGATGGAGCCTTTGCAGCAGGGGCTTTGTGGTTCTGTCCTGCCCTCCCCTGCACTCTGTGAGGCAGTGTTTTGGACTGGGGCCCAGGACCAAGCCAGAGGCACGCTGCTCTGCTCCAGCCTCTCCAGAGCGCCGACTCTCACTGACATTACATCAGCTGGGGGAGACATAGTAGACTAGTGTGTGTGTCTGTGTGTACTGGAGTGTAAGTGCTCCCTTTAAGCTTGTTGCTCTCAAGCAAAACAAAGTGGTCCACAGATCAGCTCTTCTACTCATTCTGAAAGTGCAAGGTGTCACCAGTAGAAGAAGAAAGAAAGGTGGCCAGCGGAGAGAAAGAGCATTCGGACATGGCTGTGCGTATCATACGTGGGATGGAGGATCTGGTGGCATCGGGTAGCCAGCTTGTCTGGAGCCTGGCGCATCAGACACTGAGGAGCTGGTACAATCGTGGGCTGATGCCATGCAGACGCTTCCTAGAAGCCTGGTTCAGGATTGGGAAATGCTACCAGGTATGAGGGCATTAGTGTAAATATCTCAAGTGGGAGGAAGTCAGATAAAGCTGATTTTACTAGCTGCCTGGGCAGCACTTGTGATTAATTACTGTATTGGATTTTTATGGCCAAACTTTCCTCTGACTGAAGTGAGTCAGTGCTTTTTCCTCATCTGGCTCATTAGTGCATGCATGTGTTTATTTGTGTGAACGTGAGGAGGCACAGGCTGCCTCATGCTGAGTCACAAAGTCTGTTTTTTTTTAACAAGGGTCCCTCTCCCAGGACACGTGGTAATCATTTGGAAAGCAGCGTGACCGGCCGTTTGATCTCGGCGTCCGGGTAACAAGGGGCACTTCCAAAGTTTTCTTTGAAATGCGTGGTTCCTGGAACACCTGAGCGCTGTCTGCGTGGTTTACGTATCTTACTTTCATGGACGTCATCTGGGCAGACTCAGGTTTCTCTCTCGGGTTTTGCTCTTTCCCTGCATGCTATCATGTGAAGGTAAAGTTCATTTGTGTCTTTGAAAGAGCAAACAGAAAACCTGACACTGACTTCTTTGAAAAGGAGTTCTGAAAAAAGACAGGTATCACATCCCTTTAATTTTAAAGCAGCGCTATTTTCATTTTCATAGTACTTGAAATTGACTTCCTCAACCCCCAAAATGCACATAATACAACAATTAAATGTAAGCATTCCTCTATGTCACTGAAAAGTTTGTTGTTTCCTAGAATTAATCTCTGAAGCATCAAAGTGGGCCTGTCTGTGTAGCTTTCAGTCTGTATTATTTGTTTAACCTCTTCATATATTTATAATATTATAATTTTGTTTTCCTTTGTATAACCACTACTTATCCATGTCAATACAGCCTGTATTATTTGAATGAACTGATAACTAGATTGGGAAACCATGGGTTAATTTAGTGAGGTGATAACCTGATTTTAGTCATCATAAAGAACGATACAAGACCTTGTTTCTGCTGTGCACATTATTTTACGGAGGACAGGATACCGTTATAGACACTTTTAACAAATAATTAAACATTGACACGGAGAGTAAAAACTTATGGATGAGAGGCTTTGTGTCCCACGCAGTTTTAGATAGTGAGGTCACTTTAACGACTGGCTGTGAGTTTAAAATCGGACCATTATCTAAAGACCTTTGTCCCTTTCTTTCTGTTTTGATGTCCCCGGCTTACAACAATACAGCATTGATAGATAGGCTCTTGGAAGGACTGTGGCTTGGACAGCAACAACAACTCATAAAAGGGTTGCTATAGTGATTAATCCCTGTTTAAACAATGGACATTACTGTCATCTACTATAATTCTTATCAAGGCAAATCTTGTTATGTGTGGAGTTCAGGAGAGTCCTAAATGCAAAAATGTGGCTAAGAGGTAATATAACAATATCAGCTTTAATACGACTTACCAAAACTGTTGCAAGACACAGTTCAAACATAAACCAGCAGAAGGTCAAACAGCACAACACCAAATCAGAAAGGCAACTGTACAGGTGGCCAGTAAACAGATAAACTGATGACTAACAAAGGGAGGACAGGAGTCTAAATACACAGGGAATTAATGAGACTCTGGTCAACGCAATCAAGAGGCATGTGACAATAACAAGGCTAGAAAAAAAAACCCAACAACAACAAAAAGAGGGAGTAAAAACGTGACATGACGCACACGAAAAGATAAGAAAGAAACACTGACAGACACAGACAAGAAAGCCCAGGAGACACAAGACAAAAGAGAGCAAGACACAAAGAAGTATGAAAAGAGAACCACATAATGGGCAGACCACAACAAAGCTGCCAAAGATGTGTTTCTCATACAGTCGAGCTGCTGTGATTCTTTATGTTTGTCTTTGGCAGAGATTCAGAGGCTTAAACCTTTGGACACGTGCACAGTAGACTGAGGAGGTCGTTTTAAAATCTGGAACTTTACAGCTTTCAGCAAAATTATGGCACAATAAAAAGTTAGCATGACCGTACACACAACTGAACACACACATCCAGCTGTCTCTGGAAGCGTAAGTCTCACTGAGGTTTTGGGTGTTGAAAAACAGCAGCTTGGAAAAGCAGCCTGTGCTGTATAAAAGTGAAATGACTGCTCTGTTGTGGTGCTGAGAACGATATGTCCTAGTACATTTAAGGTTAACAAAGTGCCACAAGACGTCTTCCCTGCCTGTGGTCTCCCTGAATGGAGGTCAGTGTGACCCTCAGTTACCTCCAAAGAGGCCAAATCCCAAAAGTTGTCACCTCAAGTAGGGTAAAGACCCTGCAATGACAGAGGAAAAACCCCCAACAATCAGACAACCCCTATGAGCAAGCACTTGGAGACAGTGTGAAGAAAAAAACTCCATTTTAACAGGAAGAAACCTCCAGCAGAACCAGGCTCAGGGAGGGGCAGTCATGTCCTGCGACTTGTTGGGGGTGAGTGGAGGAAGGCAGAACAAAGGACACTGTGTGAGAAAGCCAGACTTTCAAAATAAAAGATGAAATAGCATAGTGGTGTGTAAACACGTGGAGAGTTCCAATGATGGAGAAATGCTCAGTGCGTCATAGCAAGCACACAGCAGCTGGGGCCTATTACATCTTAACTAAATGATCACCTGATCCAGCCCCAATGAGAAGCTTTAACATTATCACTATAAGCTTTCTTATATGTTGAGATTGTGTTTGCTGGCGCTTCTTCCCTCTAGTGTGTTTCACAGGCTCAGTCTACTACATGATATTACAAAAACCACTTTGGGCTGGTCAAACTAAGAGGGAATGAAGTTTTTGAAAGATGAAATAACATTGAACCATGTCAATGTTTCAGCTGTGCTTGTAGTCGAACTTCCTTTTGACAGTACCAAGCTAGCTGCTTCCCATTGTTTCCCATCATCATGCCAAGCTAAGCTAACAGCTGCTCATGGCAGCCTTATATGCAGCTACTCTACAGACAGGAGTGTTTGAATAAAGCCTGCAAATATGAAGTGTGTTCATAGTACATTGTAGCAGACCGATGCCTCCACTAGCAAGGAATAATATATGTTAACACAAGGAAATGAATATAGCAGTGTCGCTGCATTCCTCAGTGCTACATAGAAATCCCTTTTCTGTATTAATGGCACTTGGAGTGTGCACGTCTCAAATGATCAGAACCAGATCAAAGTGTTGGTGGCAGCTTAAAAAATTTAGTTATAAGTTATCACAAGACAATAATGTTTACGGTGCTCTGCAGTGAAAGACAGTTCTGCTGACTGCAACATAATGAGTCTTACAAACCATTCATCATAAACAATAGACTGGGAATTCAATTAAACTCTGGAGGAGGACATCATTGTCTTTCACTGCTCTTTCTTTACAGCAGAGGAAAAAGTGGGATGACGACATCTTAAATGTTTTCATAGGACTAGTGTTGATGCAGAGGAAGGATATGTGGGTGAAAAGGACACACCAGCAGACAGGATATGGGATCCTGTCTGGCGGCAAAAGAATCTCCATGTCTTTTTCTGAGATTCACTGTGGCCTTATAAAAAGCAGACCTGTGGCCAAAGTGTTGCCAGTGGACTTTTAAACAATAGTTTTCAGACATGTAAAGAGAATGATCTTGTGAAGACTTTGATCTTTGGGAGCGTGGGTCCCAAATGGGTGCTTAGCTTGTGGATTTTCTTACCTATTCACTCCTTCATCACAAAGCCAATCGTGACACTGAAGAGGACCTGAAAAGAGGCCTGAAACAGTGGAGGCACAGCTTTGAGCTGAGATGCACAGGTGGATGTGGAGACAGTGAGGTGTTCTGGTGTTGTTTTACAGGAGTTGTCTTTGTTTCTCCCCTCTAGATGACAGAGGGCCGCCTGTGCCAAGTTCACCTCCTTGATGACCGCAAGCTGGAGCTGCTGGTTCAGGTACGTCACCCTTTTAATTTATTTCACATTGTATTTATGGTGTTTTTATGTTTAAAAAAATAATAGTAGTAGTAGTTTAAACTGAGCTCCTGCATATTATTTAAAACTTTACAGCCCAAGCTTTTGTCCCGTGAACTGCTAGATCTGGTAGCGTCACATTTTAATCTGAAGGAGAAAGAGTACTTTGGATTGTGCTTCATAGATGACACGTAAGTACATTTCCACATGTGTACACTTTAATGCAAAAGTGCACTTGAGGAAAATTTACTTTAACAATAAAAGGGAAATAATTGAAAAATAGCTGTATTGCAAAAATGATTTTCTTTTTTTTCTTTTGCAATTAATCCCTGCTCAGTGGCCAGAGTAACTGGCTCCAGCTAGATCGTAAAGTCCTCGATCATTACTTCTCCAAGACTTCGGGGCCTTTGGAGCTCAAGTTCCTTGTGAGGTGAGTGAGTGTTTTACTGGAAGCATCAGCCTATCATGTCTTATTGTTCTACACACTATAATAATGAGAGCCCCGTTTTGAAGCAACATCCACTGTTTCGTCATGACCAGCAGGTGGCAGTAATGGAACATGGTTTAAATCCAGCTGTATGTCTTCCAAACAGCATTACTGTGTTGAACATGATGATGTGCTTAATGCTCAAACACTGGCTGACTTGCACTGGCAATCTGTTTCTAGTAAGCCTTACTGACCCAAAATAAACTTTTCACAGGTTTTACATTGAGAAGATCACCCTCTTGAAAGACAACACAACAGTGGAGCTGTTCTTCCTAAATGCTAAATCTCTAGTGTTTAATGTAAGTGTTTGCGAGCAAAATGTGTTTTATATAATATATATGAGCAAAGAAAATCAGCTCACAGCAGGCTATGTGAAGTTGTTACATCTGAAGCAAAATATTTTAAAAAATTATTATTATTTTTAATATTTTGTATAAGGGTATCCAAAACTGGCATTTTAATAAATTGCACACAATAGCTGATTGCATTATGGGAAGGTGCATAACAGCTCTGGGTAATTTAATTTTGAGTAAATATTAAGAAAAAAAATCTACATGATGCACATTTTAAAAATAAAACATGCACTTTTCTACAGAATTAATATTGCCCATTTTGATTCCCTATTGTTTTAGCATGACAAATCACAAATTCCCATCATTTTGCTTCAGATGTAACAACTTCCCATAGCCTGCTATGCGCTGATTTCCTTTGCTCATGGTTCTTTACACTGAATTGTTGTGCCTACGTAATATTTATTCATAATATACTGTTATATCTCTCAGTAGGCCCTCTACCACCGCTCAAGAGCAGAATGCTGCTTTCAGTGGCAATTGGAAACCACCTAGTGTTGTTCTAATTTACTAACGGTGTTATCAAAGTCGAATGTTAATGTTTAGGGTACATTCAAACAGAACAAAAGGTTTCAACACAGAAATGAAAAACTCAGAGCTCCGGAGTCACTTTCCCTTTGTATTTTAGTTAAATTATTTATAAAAAAAAATTAAGCAAAATTATTGTGCTACTTGCTGACAAGAGTTAATAAACGTTAATAGATACTGGTGTTTGATTATTTTTAATCATTTTGAAATAAACTTAAATGTGTGAAGTTCTGCGCAAATTTGCTAAAAGAGGACAGGGGAACGTGGGGTATACGAGGAGCACATGAAGGCAGCACGTGATCAAACGTTGCGGTTGCCGTTTTTTCTTTTCGCGGGGAGAGCAGACTGATCTCCATGGGAGACGCAGACTGTTGAACCTGCTTTCGGACCGTACCACTTTGCCGAGGGGGCAGCAACTTCAGTCAGGGCATTAACCCAGGCTCTCTCTGCACTCCGGTGTGTGCGTTAAGTTTTAACGAGTAAACGACAGGATAAATTCGGGGACTGAAAAACATGTTAAATCCTCTTCACGGGCAGTTTTTTTTTTTTTTGTAACACGGGGTTGACTTTGCGAGAGTGGTTCAGTCGGTAACGGTGGGACCGAGGTACGGGACGGGAAGGTTTTTCTCTCAAGTCAAGTGTTTCAAACGGGCTACACATTGTCTTTTTAAATACCCTTGCCAATTTTTTCTTCTTCTTCTTTTTTTAACAACAGGAGACCATTGAAGTGGAGAGTGAAAATGTGTTCAAGTTAGCCGCGTTCGCATTGCAGGTAAGAAAGATTTTGTCGCAGCCTTTCCAGGCTAAAGTGTTGTCACTCAGCCCAAACGAGGACGCTCGGTGGACTCGCAACATTTGAAAATAGTTGTCTCTTGAGGGGGTGGGGGGGGGGCTACAGTCGGAGCTGTTGTTACCCAAACTGTGCCTTTTTATATCAACAGTGACGTCTAAAATCACCTTATGCTTCGACTACATGCTTGCTTTTAGCTATTAGCTATTGAAATGAATGAAATTCAAAATTAAACGTGTTGATGTTTACTATGTAATGTTGCCTTTGTAGTGACTGACCTCTGCGGTAATGTTAGCTACTAGCACAGTTTATTAAGTCTTGACTTTTCTAGCAATATTTTCACTAATTTCTTTGTTTTCCCATTTTTAGGAGGCCAAAGGAGATTACAGCAGGTAAGAACCCCTTGAAATATTGCCTGGCTCAAAGGTCTTTATTACATCAAGTTGATTTTCATTCAAAACAGTACTATCTGTTGAAGTTTAGAAAGATGTTTTGATGTATTGGATAAACGGATTTCCATACACATTTTTATAAGTTAAGTTATGCACTTGAATGCAGGCTTTGCATAATCTATAAAGTATTTGTTCCTGTCATCTATAAAGGAAGCAGAGTTTGCCAAGTTCATTGGTCAGTTCTGTTTGTTTAAACGATGGCTGTCTGTTAATGTACAACTTGCTGGCTCAGATTTTGTATTATGGTGGACTTATCTGAGTTAATAATTTTGTTTTTTCTTTTCTTTTTTTTTTTTCTGGTTGCTCTTGTGGCATTTACCTGAACCTCATGTGGCTTGGCATTATCCACATAGTGCTTTCAAAGACAGATTTACTATTAATTCCTGCCTTTGCGTATGCAATTGCAATGATGCAATGTGTTTGTGCTCTAAACATATGGAACACTTTACAGATTTACTTTTTGGCATGTAGTGATGGCGTCATCTATTAATAAATGTCACGTACCCTAACAAACATGGCCTGAATGACACATGTACAAACATGGGACGTAGTGTACACGATTGGGTCGATGACACTGGTGGGAGATTCTGTTCCAGAGCTCAATAATCTGTTCACTAGTTGTGATAATGCTTTCATAGTCAACTTGCTCTCAGAAGCCTGCCTAGTGATAAAGTGTGTGTGTGTGTGTGGGGGGGGGGTTTGTTTTGTTTTTTTTGTTTTTTTCCCCCTCCAGTCATAGAAGTGAAGGACATTTGCTGCCACTAGTAAACACTGGCCTGTCTGATTGAATGAGCAAGCAGCTTGAAGCAGCCTGAACCTGCATGTGTTGTCTCTTTGCTTTGCCTCTAAAGGCCTCTCCGTCCATTGTGCAAAAACAAAGATTTGTGCTTTGTAAGGCGAGTGCGCTTGTGTTGTTTGAATGGCGATATATATGCAATGCTGAAAATGCAGTTCAACCTCTTGTCAAACCTTTGCCTTTGTTCTCCTGCAGGAAAAAAAGGGAAAAACACAACTTGGCTGCATCTGCTTGTGCTCATTAACTTGCTCCATTTTCTTACAAGCGCGACTGACCTGATAAATATTAATTACCATTTATTATAGCTTCAATGCAGATTTATTCCTCTTGTGTTTCATTTCAGTGTGTTTTGATTTCAGGCTTGTTATATCCTTAAAGTGTAACATGCACTTTACTGTCTGAACTTTCAGTTCATGTGGGTGTAGGGATGGGCTGTACTTTGCCCTGACTCTGAAAGCACAATAAAAGAAAACTGGCCAACAAATCTGTAAGAATCAGAGAGGATGATGGGAAGTTTCCAAATCAAACAGTTCTGTTTTAGTTTTTTGGGAGTTTCGTTAGTCTGTATTTGCAGGGATATCTACTTGCATTGTGGTTGCTAGATTTTAGGCTGTAAAACACAATAGATTTTGTTTACTTTACACATTAATAAATAGAATGGATTTCCCTCAGTGGCAAAATACTTTTTTCCTTGTCTGACTTGATCATAGCACCCCCATCCCATTTATCTACCACTATTATTGTCCTGGTGCATCCCCCACTTCTCTGTGGAAGTATTTCTCATCCCTGTCAGTGATCTCCTTTATTTCTACTCCTGTGAGAGAATAGGCCAAGTAAATCCCCTCAGGAAGCATATGAATGTGCCTCCCATATACTGTATCAGCGAAGGGTCCTGGAGCAGTAAAGATTAGCTGCGGAGGAGTCAGGGAGCCCTCCGCATACAGACACAGCTGCCTTAAGAGGGATGAGCCAGACCCACTGTCCAATTGCAGACAACTTGGCGTCAGGAGGACTCACTGTAGTCATGCTTTTGTTTTGGTGTGGGCTGGCCCCCTGCTGTGATTTGAATTAATGCGCCATCAGGTCTCCCATTGTGTTCTGTGTTAGAATTCCTTTTCCTGTGCAGTATTGCATACTGATTCACACTTTATTGCTGTCCTCTCCGCACCTGCAGGTATAATTCACAGCAACAAGTTTCAGCAGTTCTCTGGGGTTTGGTGGAAGCATTGGAAATCACTGAACTGATTGATGGCTTTAATTATGCCTTACAGTTTAAAGAGCGGCTGGGGATTTTTTTTCTTTCTTTTGAGTAATTGTAATTACCTTCAAACGTAATCTTCAGACATTTGTCTATTCATCTGTTGATGATTTCGAGTTAACTTGAGTGTCTGTTTAGTTCAAAATGTGCGGCGCATAAACCGGCATTACACCCAGACAGTTTTGGTCTTCAGTTCTATTTGCAGGTGTACCCTGTAGTTAGTGGTCGATTCACAGCAACCAGCTCTCTCATTGTGCTCTCTTCCAAACTCGCCATGTCTCAGCCCTGTGGAACAGCTGACACATGAGCATTATCGCTCCCACACTGGGTAGGCTGCTCCGGGTTGGGCTGCACTGGGTGTAGGAATTGCCCCCACGCTGCATTCTGCGGGAAGATAACAGACATAGTAATGAATTCCAGATTGCTGACACGGCAGTGCGGCTGCAGAGTAGATCACCTCGACAACACCAGGCCCCAGCTCCCCATAAAATGTATGCCATCAAACACACAGCTAAGTGCCGTGGCAGCAAAACCCAGTCAACCTAGGAGAGGTAACTACAGGGGAGAATGAGTCAGGAGCCTCTGTCCTTGTGGTGGTTCACTCTTTTCCTTTGGTTTAGGGAGCAGGTTCGCATAGCTGGATCGTTAGGGTTCCGTCTTACCGTTTGATTCCATTACTCTCTGAAGATGAGCTAAAGTGATGACCACAAAGTCAGCTTGAGGTTAAATGGTTATGATCTTAAAGTCATTCAATACTTATTTTCAAGGTTATTGTAATTTAGTTAGATAGCACAAGAGCTGAGGATGTTCTAATAGCTTTATATTAAATATGGTGTGATCTACATATTAATATTATAGGCCTGTCTGAGAAGACATGGATTGTTTTGTAATAGGACTGGCCCATACAGTACTTTTCAACACAGGCAGAGGCTGCCAAGTGCTTGTGAATGGCTTTTGTTCAGGTCTCCAGTGGACTGGCCCGCCAAGCCTGAGCCGTTTTTGTCTGACAGAAACTGTAGACCCAGTGCTCCCATCTACAAGAGGCTGCAGTGACTCATGGTTCAGTATCAGAGACCTTGACAGTTAGTAACACCACAGTTCTGTACAGATAAAGTGATTACAACAGTTGGTTGGTTTGTGCATGAGAACACCCCTTCTTTGGCTTACCCGTGAAGAGGAATCGATATACTATTATTTACATGCAGTAAATTACATAACTGAAGTGGCTTACTGCGGAGAACCTGCATAGAACGGCTTTGATATTTTTTAAGAGATTATTTTTCTCCAAGCCCTTTGTGACTTAAAAGCTCTGCATGTGCTGCGCAAATGAAGTCTGGCAAGACATGAATAAAGCCCAAGTTTTGTCTTGGCGGGACGTTATACTCTTTCTACCTCAGATAAGAAAGATGAAAACAATATCCTGACAGTGCACCTTTTTTAAAGATCTACAAGGGTGAGTTATTGCTGCCATGCCTTAAGATTGAAATCCAAAACGCACTGTGAAAGTCCGAACATGTGGAGAAATGTTCTCGACACATTTTTAGACTTTGGGTTGAGATTTTTGCGTAAACACTGAAATTTTCTTTACTCATGGTCAACACAGGCCACTTACTTTAAGGCCAAAACAGGATACCTTGGACTTCTAAGCATGATTCCCATGTATAGGAAGTCTTGTACACTATTGTGTGTTAACAGGCAATAATCGGTGCAGTTTTGGTGCTTTACTGTCACACTGCCAGCAATAAAGGATAGCACAATAACTTTTTCTGTTACTGTAAATTAACAGAATTTTTTTCCCCCACTCCAGTGCTGAAACTGCTACATCAGACCTGAAACAGCTACCAGTCCTGCCCACCAGAGTATTAAGGGAACACCCGTCTCTCAACTACTGGTAAGATATCTGAGATCTTGTGGTCTGAGAAAACCACAAAATGCACGAGGATAATGAATGATTAAGTAGTTTCGGATTAGCACCAAAGAAACTTTTAGCCAACACCACAGCCCCTTTCTTCACGACTCTAACAAATCTGCTCACTGGTCAGCAACGCCTGGTTGAACACAGCAGTTAACTCTTCTGATGAGCTTTTTTAGGTGTCAAGGTTGAATGCAGACCTAGTCTCTTATTGTCAGAAGCTTTTTCCTCTGACAGTGTGACTCATTAGCATCTGGGTCGTGTTAATTACGTTTGCTCATTAGTCCTGGAGAGCACTGGGAGGTGCTGACAGCCACAGACTGTCTGAAAGATCACTGTCTGCCTCTTCAATCAACTTTGCTCTTGCTTATCTTGGTCATCTGAGGCTGCTACAGTCTCTGAAGCTGATACAGCAGTTTAATATCCTAATTAAAATTACATTGTTATGGTGCTTGGGTGACCACATGTACACGTCTGTCGTTCTCGCTTTCTCTGTGTGTTAAGTTTCAGTATGTTTGCAGTGTGGCTGTTAAGAAATGATTACAATGGGATGTAAATGTGAGGCGTTTGCAGGAGAGGTAGACGAGAGCCATTAGCAAGCCAGTAGGGCAGACTGCATTTTCTGCATGAGCAGTCAGAAAGTGTGTTGGAGAAATGGCCCTCGCACAGCAATCCCTCTGTGGCTTCAATATGCTACACTTGATGGATTATTCATTAAATGTTTTATCTATCCATTTACAGTGAGGAAAAAGTGATTGAACATTACAAGAAGCTGATAGGACTGACCAGAGGGCAAGCCATTGTTCAGTAAGTCATGAAAACAACTGTGTGTGTGTGTGTGTGTGTGTGTGTGAGTGAGAGAGAGAGACTAAAAATGATTTAAGGCTGAACTTCTCTTCTGCATTACAGCAGCTTCTACGTCAGGTCTTACTCTTTAACTTAACATGTCTGCTCTGTGGTGGCTGTTGTTTTAAGAGGTGACTGTCACCATGCCAGAATGTGTCATTAATTAGAGGAGGTGCTCTTAGAGTCGGCAGTTTGCCAGCCAGCCTTGGGAGAGTGTCAGCCCTGCACTGTTTTTCCCAGGACTGTAATTCTGTGCAACCCTGGGTCATTTACACTCCGATGATTTCTGCCCTTGAACTGATCAATGGACTCTGTCACAGCCCTGAAACAAATCGATCAGCTTGCCACTTCAAATGATTGTGGCTTCTCAATGGCTGTAGCTTAAATCCCACTCAGTCTGTTGTATTACAACAGCCAGATGACAGTGATGAAGTGTAAGTGGCTGAATTCCTGTTAACCTGTTCCTCTTTCACTGAAGGTATCTGGCCCTGGTGGAGTCCCTGCCAACATATGGAGTCCATTATTACCCAGTGAAGGTAATGGCAGTGCCTTGTGTCATACAGTAGCTTAACATTAAAACAAGCTTACGTCTACATCTAGTCTAAACACATCAATCTAACCCCTATTCCTACTTTTTTTTCCTATGATGGTTGAAATGTGAGCTTTTTGATTCAGCTAAGACAGCAATCTATCCATTCAGCTTTTCTCACTTTCTTATTCATGCACAGTTTTATTTTTCCCTTACCAAACCTAATTAAATCAAGGTGTGTGAGGAGATCAAACAGCAGTGTTGAAGTTTTAAGAGCTTAAATGTATTTGATCTCTTCTTGAGTTGCAATTGTTGTGAGCCTAACAGGGTAATTACTTTGGTAACAGGCCTCTTTCTTTTTTTTAGACACACCAATAAAGTTACCTCTAAGGAGTGAAAGTGTGGTTTATTTGCATGTGTGTGCTTTCCTGCAGGACAAGCAAGGAATACCGTGGTGGCTGGGAGTCAGCTATAAAGGCATTGGCCAGTACGATTGGCAGGATAAGCTGAAACCTCGACAGGTGGGTTGACCTCTCGTTATAGCTGCTGTATTTGCCACAGTTGCTCTTCTTTCTCTTGTCCTGTCTTTGGTGAAGGTATACTTGTACTGCATTCATCTGTTTGTCAGATGAATCTACTTTGCCAAATTGCATGAAACTTTATGGAGACACAGAGCCTGAACTAAAAAAGGGATATGTTAAATTTTGGTTTGGATCTGCGTTCCTATTTATAATTTACTTGTTTTACTTGTTTGTTACTTTTGTTTGGTTTGCAAAGTTACTCAGACTAGCTTAGGGTGTGGGCTTTATAAATAGACCTGGCTTTCTTACAAGTGCCATTTAATACTTGATCAAGTCACTCATCGAATGTAAAGTTGAAAGCTCTTAAGTTTGTGGAAGTATGATGCATTGAGGGTCATTGAAAGGCTTTGTCTGATGACAACTCTGCTTCCACTCATGTGTTTCTTGCTGGCTGGTTAATGATCCATCCAGACTGTAAATAGGTGTAATTAAGCCTCTGGTTCCCATGCCAGTCAGGAGAAAGAGGAACACAGATAGGGGGGGGGAAATATTTTGGAGTGTCAGTATGTGCGTAGTGCTTTCAAGGCTGCAGGAGTAAATACAGTATGGACCAGTATTAGCAGGGGTGGAATGCAGAGTGGTATGGATTATAAAATCTGCTTGCTAAGTTTAAGTGGTAAAATACACAAAGACCTACACTTTGAAAAAATAGTGTCATAGTCCTTTTTTGATTAATTCTAAAAATATATCACCAGGCCAGTGTGTTAAATAAAAATAACAGCTCTTGCAAAGCTGTTTTTTTTTCTATAATTTGTAGCTTACTCCAGTTATATAAGATTAGTGGCTTTAAAATTATACTTATAACTTGTACTGAATTTGTAGTGGTGTGTGTCTTAAAACATCACTCTGGTAATAATGTAGTTTGTATAGTATCCATTGCAGTTTAAAGATTCCCTGCTTATAGGGCAAACGTTCTTAATGTGTAGCTGTGTCCGTGATTGTTGTCTCCTTTGTCTGGGAGGTGTCATTTAACAATGTTCTACCCAGGCATTTTCACTGGCCTCTTTCTTTAGTCTCATCATAGCTGCTTTTATACAGTATGAACCTGTTGACATAGCAGGGTGTGCAGTACTGAGGCAAGGCATTAATGGGCAGACGCACAGCGTGGCTCTCCCAGCAGTCCTATAGGAGGGGTAATTATGGTGCTCCAGGGAAGCAGCAAAGCTTTGGGACCAGAGTTTTCTCCTCGATAGCCAAGTGGATAGGTAGAATTTGTATTTTGGGATGTTGGAAATGTTCATCCAAAGCAAGACTGCCTTTTTGCCTTTTCTAAGTCTTCTACTCAGGGCAGGAGCATAAAAACTTCATAAGAGTTTCCTGTTGGGGGGGGGAGAATGTGGCTTTTTTTTTTCTTAATAACTCTTTTTGTTGTTCTTGCTGGTAATTAGAAGCCTCTGTTTCCCTCATTTTCCTTTACCTTGAAGGGAGGTCTCTATATCCGGGTAGTATTCTTGTCTTAGTTCATAGCCCTTGTATTCCACCCATCCCATCCCTCCTTGCCTCCTGCCCATCCCCTCTCAGCATGCTGCATTCATTATGGTGTGTGTGTGTGTGTGTGTGTGTGTGTGTGTGTCAGAGGGAACACAATTGATCAAACAAAACAAAACAGTTATCTGTGG
The DNA here is from genome assembly GCF_057381915.1 of Diplotaxodon limnothrissa. Classification (NCBI taxonomy): domain Eukaryota; kingdom Metazoa; phylum Chordata; class Actinopteri; order Cichliformes; family Cichlidae; genus Diplotaxodon; species Diplotaxodon limnothrissa. The sequence continues at coordinate 10,288,326 of NC_140600.1, forward strand.
ATGTGGGTGAGGTGCTGGATTTTAGTATTAAGGGGAGGTCAGTTGACCATCACGGCAGTTTTAAATGTAATTTTCAATTCTGTGTGAACATTTTCCCTTCTCAACAATGTTGCTTTGAACAGTTTTTCATTAAATAGATAACAGGAAATTAGTACTTGCTGCCATTGTTGTAGTGCTGATTTAAAGAGGACAAAACATTTGCTCAGTGCTGCTTTTTTATTTTTTGATTGTATAAGTCTAGTAAAACTAAAAAGCAGCTATGATAGCTTAACCCAATATTATCTTCTTTCCACACACCCCACTTTGATCACTTTTAACTGAATACCCTGAAACTGAAAAGGCCCCTTTCCCTGCTGTGCTTTAGAAAAGTGACATATTTAGTAAAGTGAATACTCTCCCGCTTCCATTATGCATACATAATGGAACTGTATATAAGCATGTAGATAACACCCACTGATTATCTATCCCAAAGATCTGAATGTGGAATGGGAGGAAAAAGATGCAGAATTGTAATTAGGAAGCCTGTGATGCTTTAATATGAAGGAGCAAAACTGGAGTGCCACAACTGTTTCTGGGACTCAGGCAGATGGCAAGTCGACATTTAATTTCTTCTTAAATTAAACCAGGAGTCAGTCTCCCTCTCTCTCTCTCTGCGTCACTTGGGCTCTCTCCCTTCATGTAATGGGACCTCATGCTGGTCCACACGTACGATGAGCCAGCAGAACCAAAACCAGTCTTCAGGTCATTACGAGACAGTGTCAGCTGGGGGTATAAAAGTGTTCTCACTCTCTGTTCAAGAAAAATAAAAACTGAACAAACTTCTTTTCTATGGTGTGTGTTTTTGTTGTTTTCCTATTTTCACTCAACTCACCTCACTCCTGTTATGAAATAAAACAGGATGTTTTTTGTTCCAGGAGCTACATTTTTATCAGTTTATCACTACTTTGAGCTGTGTGTCATGTTGTGTCATGCCATGGAAATGTACAGTGTTCAAGTAGAACCCTGGTATGTGACGTACTCTGTGATGGGTGTGGCAGATCTTTTTCTGTATTGGCATGTGAGTCAGGGCTCCATTTTAAAATCCATGTATGATTTTTGAGGACTTGTGGCCCTGGGGGTCCTTGGGCTTGTGGGTGTGTCTCCATGAGAACAGCCTGATCCCATCTGAAACCACAGGCATTTCTGGCACACTTCCACCTGCCTGTAATGACACATTTGGCAAAAACAAGGAAGATGACAGAAAATGAAGACAGAAAATTTTTGTGTGCTGTTAATTCCGGTTAGTTTTCTGGTTTTAGCAAACTGATTCTGCTTTCTCTAAATGTGATCTGGGTGATTTCATGGACTGTTTCCTCTTTGAGAGGTCTCGTGATTGCCGAGTTTGAGGTGTGTCACATCTCTAACATTTTTTCGAGCAGTGGTTCTACCAGAAGCCGCCTTAGAGTTTTATTATGCGCTGGCACACAGGTGTGAAGTTTCTCTAGCAGAATGAGTGAGCCAACACAAGTATCAGTTGTTACTGTGTGATTGATGTTAAATGGTGGTGACTAGACAGTGGTAATTTTCGTGAGGACCTCCACAAGAAAATTAGGTCTTTAAATGTGTCTACCAGCTGCTAGGAGTGCAGTATTTAGTGGAATGATCTGTCATGCTGGAATACCCTGTTTGAACTAAGCATTTATGTACAGTTTCAGTATTGTAGGCTCAGGTTGTAGGGTAATTTGGGCCATGCTGTGTGCTCACTTGCTCTCACAATGGCAAAGAAAGCCACTGCTATTAATGATTATCCCAAAGTTACTTATTGCCAGCATGTTTTCTTGGTGGGGGAGATGGTTGTAGTGGATTATTATACATGGCAGTGCTCCGTCTTCTGTTTACAGTAAGGGCGGCAGAACACTTCCCACATTTAGTGTGGGGCATTTAAATGTCTGTGAGTGACAGTAAGCAGAGCAAAGGTGAAATATCTGGTTCATCAAATAGTTGTGTACAACCTGCTTATCTGGTTTGACCAAAAAGGAAGAGAGCTGCGTAGAAGAGAAGGGGGGGGGGAAAGAGAGTGCAGAGCAGTACTAAGCACTGGAGGCTGCAGGAGGTGTCCCTGCTATCGTAGGAGGAGAGAGAGGTGGAGGAGGGGTTGGGGTTAAGGAGGGGGGTGGGGGGGCGTGGCTATCTCAACCAAAACTCTTGCAACACCTATCTGGCTTCACAACAGACAAGAGAGAGTATTGTTCGAAGAAGCTCAAGCCCTGTGGGAAAGGCAAAGGATTCAATACAAGTCCAGAGAATTCCTCAGAGATTTGATAAGCACAGATACAACGTTCACGGTAAGCCATGTTGTGGTGTCCACTAGTTACCTGTCAGGCTGATTTAAATAATCTTTAAGTTGGCATGTTTTAGTATCTTTGTGCTCTTCTCTAGATTGTTAGTGTGTTGTGCTTTCTGTAATGTGTAAAGCATTGTGTCTGTCACTGCTGTGATGTGCTGTACTTGTTTTACTGAGAATAAACTCTGAAAATGGAACTGGATACTGGATTCTTAGCCCGAGAAGCATGTGTGTGTGTATATATATACGTTTTTGTACAATGGGGCGTTTCAGTCCTTGTCTCGTGAGTTGGTATCAGGTAAAGCAGTTTCTATGAACACTGGCAGCCCCATTGTTTTGGTCTTATTATTATGTTTTTTCCTGTACGTGAGCAGAAAAGAGTTCTTGAAAGGCAACAAAAACTTTAAATCTGTTTGAGTTGTTTCCGTATCGGTAGAACAGATGTTTCTTCTGACACAGAGAAGTCGTGTCTGTTCTCTTCAACAGAGAGAAATGAAAAGCTGGCTTGCTGCCTGGCACAGTTTTGTTCCTGCAGTTGCAGCAGCTTCATAATTACTCTTTTGTTAGCCTGAACTTACACCTGACTGGCTGGCCCACTGAGTCCCATTCATGACTTGAGCAGTTATTTTGTATACGTTATAAACCGTGTTCACAGGCAGGCTGCTGTGGCTGAATCTAAGCCAGTTTTCTAGATACCCACCTCTCTGCTTAGTATCTTTTGGTGGTATTGATTCCTCTTTTTTGTTCATGTAATGTAAATCCATATTTCTATAGTGTTGTGTTGGCTGATGTGTGCTCAGTGATGTGTAATCTATCTCTGTCTGTCCCTTCCCCTCCTTTCCGCCGAACCCTCTCTGTGTCTCTGCAGTTGTTTCAGTGGAAGCAGTTGGAGAATTTGTATTTCCGTGAGAAGAAGTTTTCAGTGGAAGTGAACGACCCGCACAGGTCAGAAGACAAACCCACTTACTTTATCTTCACTTAACCTAATAGCTGCTTTCCTTGTATTCTGAAGTGTTCCCATTTTAGCAACTGCTCTTGCTTCCTTATCCTACACCTTACACACTGTGAAGGTCATCTGCAGCCACTGGCCCATTTAGGACACCTTGTTAAAGCCTTTTAACATGTCTGTTAAATGAGTCTTTTCCTGCTGCTCAGTGGCTGTTTATTATTCTAAGGTTGTTATAAGCCCTCTGCCCTTAACACAAGCTTTAATGTGCCACTTCCAGCAGTTAAAGCCATTATTAAACCTAACAGACAGCTTCAGATTTAAAATTATTCCTCATATCTACTTAGTATATTATTACACAGAGATCTAGAAGTTTTAATTATTAGTTTTAATTAGATTTAATAATATTTTTGTTCTCCTTGTGCTGTCTAGTTATTTCTAATTTCCTTTGATTTGTTATATAGCTGTTATGTATGTAACGGGTTCTGTAGTTGGATAACAAACACTGTTGCTGAACTACGTGAAATGCTTCGTTGACACTTGAGCCCTTACTTCCTTTATGTACTCATATAAATGTGTTATCCATGTTATCGCTCTGTAATCAGGTTAACTAGCTAGCAGCTAGTTTGGCACTCCCTTAAGCATAGAATGACTGCCTCGCATTCTCCATTTTCGCCAACTTGCTAGAGCTGTGTCCACTAGGTCTGACTTTAAAATGTTTCATCCACAAACAAGCATGTTCTTTTGCTGCCAGTAAGAGCTGACTTTTAGAAGTTTCTAATGCTCTCTGAGAAACTGAGCACCCGGTGGATTAGTTTTTGATGACAGTGTCCTCACAAGAATAGGAGAGTCTGTAGTTGCACTATGCTGCGAGCTAATGTGGCTGAAGTAAGCATTTGATCATTTGCCCACAGGCCAGAGCTAAGTGAGCACCGTAATACTGAAGGACAATCAAAAATGACTTAAAGATTGATTTGAAAACAATAAATAAGAATTGGCTGTGGGTTACTGTTTTTTCTCTTTGTGCTATAGTGGAAGCTAAACTTGGCTGGATTTTTTTTTTCTTTTTTACTGTCATTCCCTTGTAATATATATTTGTAATATAAATACATGAAAAACAAGTTGATTAAAACCTTGTGCTTTATGGGATGATATGACGAGTAGTCTTTTCTGGATACATACCAGATTCATACTGTTGATACCAGCCAACAGATCTTAGACCAGCATTAGTTTGGCTTATATTTCCTGGGACTGTTTGGGGCACACTGGGCTTTAGGTACACACCCAAAATAAAATGAGGAATCTTTAAATGAACATATTATAGGCACTCGAATTTAAGCAATTAAACAGATTGTATCTGCAATACAGCAAGTATTGGATGTCCATCTTATCTTCTACAGAAGAGCAGTGACCAAGCGAACCTTTGGACAGTCTGGCCTGGTTATTCACACGTGGTATGCCAGCCATTCACTAATTAAAACCATCTGGGTGATGGCCATCAGTCAGCACCAGTTTTACCTGGACATGAAGCAAAGCAAAGTGAGTGTCTGCCTGTTTTTTCTCCTCCATGATTCACTTTGCTTTGTTCACACTGTCTGCCAGTTTTTCTATTGTGAAACACAAAGAAACAGTCTACACCAGTTTACACCAGTAATTTACACTGTTTGATGTGTTTAGAGAATATGCATGGTGGTTTCTCGGAGTAGAGTCAATCATAAGATTGAAGAGACCATAATGGACTTTTTCCTTGTTTTTAGTTTTTAAATTTTGAATGCTAAATCTTCTTGTTATTTGCATGTTTTTAGTTTGTCTTGTGGTGTTGACCTATTTTCAGTAGGCTGTAAAAGGAGTAACCTCTAGATGGATTGCAACAAAGAAAAGCTTGCAGTCTTTTTCAGTTTGAACAGTGACCGAATGATGTTTAAACGGTTTGTTGTGTCACAGCCTTTTACAACAATGACTGTTCTTCATGTGATACACTGCCTGATCCGTGTCCCTTACTCGTGACTAGTGTAAATATCTTGACTCAGAGTTTATCGAGGGCTTCCAGTTTTAAAGTAAACAGATTCCATGCCATTGAGTTTTATGTTGGAAGGTTGTTAGGTCTTAAGTTTAAAAGCTGTTATAATTCATGTAACCAGACCCTCTCTAATTCACTTTTGCAAAATGAAACTGAAAGTGCACAAAGTGCTTGAAATTGCACCCCAGGAAATACTTTTATGATGTTGTGGATATAGTATTCATTATAGAATTGTAGTATTTTACGTATTTTTGTTTTATTTGTAGCTTAAGGTGGGGGGATAAGGGATAAGGCACATGTGCACAAAGAAAGTATTTAGTTTGGAAAGCACAGAAAAATAAAATACACTGTGAATTAAAAGCAAAGATCCTGGAACAAGTGTTCAACTCTTCCGGAAACGCACACTGGGCTTGAGCACTGAGGCAGGTGTTATGTGTGTTATGTGCATTTCATAGTTAAGATGGTTGAGTGTGTGCGGTTGCAGTTATATGAAGTTATTCAGGCTATGTCTTGGAGGCGCATGGCATGTCAGGTTTGATGCCATGCACAGGAAGTCAATGAAGTCAATTGATGATAAATATTTAGCATGCCACTGCAGCTGTCATGATGCACTGTGCTATCAATAAAATTAAATACTATCGCCTTCCCTTTTCTCCTCCTAATCTTCTCTTTCCTCACTTACAGTCAAAGATGACCACTACCAGGAGTTCAGGAGACATCGCAGTAGACCTCACTGAGATCTCCGCCCCCCGGATCACTAAACTTTCCAGTATTGAGAGCAAAAATCACCTAATAATGGCCAGCAATGGAAGCCTAATCTCAACTGGTAAGCAGACAGATAATCAAATAATGACTTCTATTCTACATCAGATTGATAGGTGATAATGTATTAATTTTTTTTATTTTATTTTGTCCCTGTTCCAGGTTCTGCTGACTCTGAAGTCAGCGACGAACAGAAGAAAGAGAAGATTGCTGAATTGAAAAAGAAGGAAAAGGAACTTCAAGACAAACTGTCAGCGAAACTTGAAGAACTGAAAAAGATCTGCTTAAGAGAAGCTGTGAGTGTCTGTCTTACTGGATTTGTTTCCAAAAGTGTCAAATTCTCAGCTGACTTCTGGCTGCTATTCTCATTTGCAGGAGCTTACAGGAAGATTGCCTAAGGAATATCCCCTGGCCACAGGTGAGAAGGTTCCTCACGTGCGACGGCGTGTTGGGACAGCCTTCAAACTGGATGATCTTTTCCCCTATGATGAGGTGAATGCAGATATTTGTTTGTGCTGTGGTTTTGCTGTGTGAGGCTGCTGTGACACTTGAAACACCATTAGTGCCCCACTGTTGTTGTTTAGCTACGGCTCATTTAGATCAGCTGACTTTTTAAAGTGAGGCTTTTGGAGTTCAGTTCTGTTTTTGAGGCCTACACTGTGTAACATATCATATGAGACTCTTATGGGGAGCTGTACCTAGTTTCTGTCTTTAACTAAAGATGAGTATATAAAATGACTCTAAAAGACTGATGTCTTTGTGTTTTTAGCTTTGAGTGCTTTATGTCTGTTTCTTTGTTCATATGGGTGCCTCTGCTCCAACAAGATCTGTGTGTTTTTTGGAAAGTCCCCATTAACTGTGTCAGTCTTGTGTTTTCCTACAGGATCCACATCTGAGGAATCTGGAGAGTCGGTTTGCCTTGCAGCAAAAGATTGTGGAAGCAGCCATGAAGCTAGCCAATGAGGCTGACCTGTGCAAGACTGTGAAAAGGAAAAGGAAGCACAACTATCTTGACGCTATGAGAAACCTGGAAGAGATTGAGAAACAGATCAACGACTACAGGGTCAAAAAAGGACAGAAACCCACTCAGAGAGCCTCACTGATCTTACGAGGTAGATTTCACGAACAGTGGCAGTGACACATACTTGCATATCAGAGCTTGTAGAACATTAGTCATAGTGAGACAAGACTGTGGATAATAATATCAGAGACATTTCTTAGAACACTTGTCTCTCTCTGTCCTCTGACCAGATGATCCCCAGCCTTCAGAACTCAGCTCGCTATCTGACAGCCTCACTCTGGATGATGGTTAGTGTGCTCAGTGTGCATGTGCTTCCTAAATCCCATCTCATTTATGAATGAGTTATACTTAAAACAATGACTTTTCACTCCCAGATGATGAGCTTGGCTCCCAGAGGCAGCGGTCTCGTTCAGTCCAATACTCCCCCAGACCACACCACGCAGACACTCTGGATGCTCATTACAATAAAGACAGACGAGCCTCTGCCAATGACCAGCTCGCAGACAGCAGGTATGCGACCAGCACCCACACTCATGGAGCATACTTTATTAGTGTCCTAACACTGTGACTGAAGAGGAGACTGAATGTGAGCAACTACACAACTCTGTTCAGACACAGTATACAGGCAGAGCTCAACACACAGGCAGTTGGAAGTATGCGTGTAAAATGCTAGAAAATAAAAACAAAGATACATGTAGGCAAGTTGAGAGAACCACTGGATTGATGGGTATGATGACTGATGACAGGGAAACATGGCTGAACTGTTTTTCTTTGGAGATACGCAATGCCTGTTGTTTCTCCAGGGGCCTGAAGCGTGAAGCTAGTACAGACCTGTAGAGTAGATCCAGAGCTACATTCCTGACAGTCAACCTCCTCCCTCCTTCTCCTGCCTCTCCAACAGTCTGCTTATCAGCCCAAACACACCGGCTTTAAAAATAGATGAAAAAACAACATGTCTCTGCCTGTAAAGGAGCAAACAACAATCCCAAGCTGAGAGGAAAAGGGAAACAGAAGGCGGTGCTGGAAATGTTGTTTAAACACCAGCTACTGCGTTAGTGTTTAGAGTGGTGCGGGTGATGTTTTACTCTCAGGTTCATTTAAAAGAAGGGTGGTAAAAGTCATAATGCTTGCTGCTGCATGAAAAGATTAATGGTCTATGCAGTGGAACTCATTCAGGTGTAAGGAATGACTAAAGTGCCGCAGTCGAGCAAACCCTGTTTTGTTTTTTCCTTTTTTTTTTCTTCCTTTCCTAGATTTACTGTCAAGAAGATAGTGGTGTTAATCATCTGAACATATTTCCTATCTGTGTTCTAGATTACATTATGACCAAGACCAGGAAGCGCACCATTACAGTCACAATGACACCTTATCGGTCTACAGCAGCCCATGTAAAGCAGCTTCCAGGCAGCCACGTGATGCACGCAGCATGCCACCCACTCCCCTCCTCACCCGCAACGCATACAGCAGCACACAGCTGAGGTATGAGCTTTATGTAGTTCTTTCATTATTTTGAAGACCCGCTTCATAAACGGCTCTTATGCATTACATTCACTAAACTTTAATTTTAATTGCAGATCAGAGGATTCTCCACAACACTTCCGCCAGCGTAGCGGGAGTCTGGAGTCACAGTCTCAGCTCATGATCGAGACCAAACCATCCATGCCAACACTGACTGTCCCGTCAGCTCGACGCAGCAACAGCACCGAGATGCTCGATGACGGTTCCTCCTACACAAGCCAGTCTAGTGTGGAATACAGCGTCCCTGGTAACCACCACACCCACGGGCGCAGAGTGCGCGGGCGCCACAGAAAAGACATGTACGCCAACACGGGCAGCATGCCCAACCTGGCTCAGCCAGACACTCGGTGCTATGGCTACCAGCCTCGGGCTCGGCCCACCACAACAGCCTACTATGTCACAGGCTATCCCAACTACGCAGAACCGGAGCCTTACTCCAATGGAGTCTATGTTTACGACAATGAAATGGAGGGACACTATAATGTTAACCCTTCCTACCACCACACCCAAACAGCTTATCAAAGCCCCAGCGTGTATGGTCACTACGGTAATGACGAGATAGACGGTGCATCACAGAACGTGTACGCCACGATACGGCCATCCAGGCAGCGTCCAGTGCCTCGAAGCAACGAACAGATCAACAAGAACATCCAGAAGGCCCTGGTGGCTGAACACTTGAGAGGCTGGTACAAACGTAACACTGCACAAAAACAGGCTGCGTACGACTATGAGTATGACAGAGGCTCCCAGCAGAGTCTGGGCTATCCAACCACACATGCACCACAAGCCTACAGCAGCAGGAACCTTTCCTACTCGTCAGGTTAGACAATTTCACAATGTCCTCTGAATTATGTTTCTAACACTGGTTCTACATGTTGGTGGGTTGTTTTCTGACTTGTACCATTTTTCTGCCATGTCCTCAGTAGCCTCCAGTGGAAACTGGCACAGTCACATGACCGGCAGTGCTATGCTGGAATATGACATGCCCGTGCATGCACCGCAGTCTTTCTCTTACAGCACAGCCTCCTACGCCCACTCCACCCACAGCAGGTAAGATGGGAAAAACCTGGCCCTCAGCTCTTCTACTTATCCAATAAGCCACTCCCTGATCCTTCTTATCCTCAGAGTTAAGTGCTAGTGTTTAATTACCTAGAGGGAATGGCTACAGAAAACACGAGCTGCTATTTGGTGTTTTATCCCTTACACCCATCAGCAATGTGAAATAATGTGTTGCCAATTTCATCTTTTCTTTACCTTCACCTATAAATTATGAAACTGAATCCACAAACAGGCCAGTGTTTAATTTCACAGCCGTATTCATTGATGGGATTAGAGGATCTGTGCTGCCCGCAGTCAGTTCCTCCTAAGAGCTTAAAAATGGTTCTGCTCTCCCTAACTGTCCACTGGCCCCTGCTCTCTTATAGATATGGCGACTCCTGGCACAGCCCTGATGGCCAGAGGTGCTGTGCCTTTATCCCTGCTAGTTCTTCCTCCTCTGGTTATCCTTCCACTTCCTCCCTGCCCTCTTCTTCCTTTCCCTCCTCCTCCCCCTCCTCCTACTACTCCCCTGGCTGTCGGGTCAGGCAGGTGGCCTCCAGCCCTGCGCAGCCACAATCCTCCAGAGGGCACAGGCTCAGTAAGGTGTCTTTTTCTAAAGGTAGCTCATAGTAAGTAAACAGCATCGGCCAGACCCCGTGCAGTTGCTTCTTTTAGTGTGCCCGCAGTCTGACTCGTGAGTCTGCTTGTTGATGTTTTGAAGTGAACTTTGCATTTTTGAGATGTTTGACTGATCATTCAGTGTCATGTCTGATACTGTGATTGCATGGCTTTCTTAAGAAAAAATATAAAAATATATAAATATGCTTGTCCTACTTCCTCCTCAACTGCCACATTGTCATCCAGTGGTCACATTTCTCCGCAGTCTTCCTTTACTGTCAAGATTTTGTTTGTTTTTGTTTGTTTGTTTTTTCCCTCCACTCTTTGCCCATGCGCTTTCATTCACCACTGACCTTTGCCCCCCTCTCATGCACAGATGTCTCCCAGAGTTTGAGTGGCGAGGATGTGATAGGATGGCATGCCCCCCTGGGTATTTAGAGAGGTGTGGTGGTGCTTCCTATGCTACTGACCAGGAAAATTATCCCCTCCCCCCCAATAATCAAAGTCACAGGAGAGAAGAAAGGGTGAGAAAGTGTAAAAACTTCCCCACATGGTGATGGTGATGTGTTAATTTTTATGCATAGCAGGGACTGACAGAAAGCACCAGATCATTTGATTTCACTGACGAACTTTGGTGCCTCGTGGTGGTGGTGGGAGAGCACTTGTGTGGCAAAGGGAAAATGTGACCCCTGAGCACTGTTGCATTGGAAGGCCATGTGTTTGTGTATAGACGGCTATTGTGTCTGTGTGCATCTGCCTTATAACTGGGTGAGAATGTTTGACCCTGGCTTTGAAATCAGCATTCACATTACAAAATCTGAAACACAGGTGATGGCTCACATTGCTGTTTTATATTGACATTTTACCTTTGTAGTTTAGATGCACAGCCCAGGGTTAATCGATTCTAACCCCGTAGTCAGTCACAGTCAGCAGTTTGCAGCCTAATGTGTTTGTTTTGTGTGTTCATTACAGATCCTATATAGATGTCAGCCAAATGGACTCCCACATCAACAGCCAAATGCACACTAACATGGACCCCGAAGAACAGCTTTACTGGCATGAAGACTCAAAACCAGGAACAATAGTTTAGCCGGATACCTTACAACTGTGCAAAAACTTCACCTTGACAAAACGTCACTGTGCCTTAAACTGCACTTACCTGTTTTGTAATTTCCTTGTAAAAGGAACCCAAAGAATGAAGGAATTTAACTTCTGTGGAACTCAGCACGTTAAATGAAGTATTCTCATTTCTGGATCTCTTGAACGCAGTTGCCAAACTGATGCCCATCCCTGTATTTTAAATCACAACAAGAACCCCATTGGAGTGTCTAATCATGGGGTTGCGAGTGTTTGTAGTGATGGGACCTGTGCACTGAAACTATACCAAGCCCTGCAGTGGACTGAATGGTATAGCAAAGGGTATAGCATTACTCTTTAGAGATACTGAACCAAGGACGAAAACTGTCTCTCTAAGAGGATACCGAGCGGCAATGAACAAAGAACATGACTGATCCTGTTGTGCTACTTGCACACTCATATGAACACTGTAACCATGAAGGATTAGACACGGATTTATAAGGTCATTAATGAAGCACTGAACTCGTTAAATAGGAGTCGAGAGAAAAGGCTACTTCCGGAAACATTCTGCAGTCACCTGATCCACGTTTCTATTACAACATCTGTTACCGTTCCGGTCTCTACACTCGTTTGTCATTTACAAAGTATTCAGTTTGCTTCACTGTCAATACTTACACCATAATTGAGCCAAATGCTTATTTGTTGCACCACTTAAGTATTACCTGAGTCACCAGTTTCGAATATTACTGCCTCTGTGGGAAGACAGAAAAACCAGTTTTGTTTTGTTTTGAACATGGTTATTTCATCCATGCTGGAAATCATGGACTGGTGCTCCAAATTTCTCTCAAGAGATTAAAACTGTGTAAATGTTGGTATGTAAATACACTGGCTTAGTCTTTTTTTATTATTTTAGAGCATTTTTATGTATTTGAAAAGCATGTAATATATAGTAAACAATTATTGTTAAGCTGGTTCTTAGTAATTTGTATAATTACAATGGTTTGGATTAAAAAAAATTGAATTTCCCAGTGCTTTTGTTTGTGGGTGATATTTATTTAAAACTGAGCCTTCGAAGCGTCTTATCCCCCTTAGTGCAGGACAACACAGGATTTAAATCCAAATCCTTTGAATTAGCTAAATGAACGTCTGCTGGGCCAATTCAGTTAATGAAATTGGGTATAAAAGTGCAATAATCACCACTTCCAGAAGGAAAATAGGTAGAAAACCTAAAGTGTCATTTACATTTAATGACTGCAGAACACAACACAAATGAGTTTTCCTCATATAAATGGTTTGGAAGCTGCTTATCTGGTGTTCATTCAAGGAAGCAGATTATAGTAAGAGAGATAACTCTAAAGTACTGGGTTTTTTTCTTTTGAGCATCTTAAGAATGAATGAATACAGAGCTGCAATCACTCATAATGACAGTCAAGTGTGAATAAATGAGCCGGTTTTAGAAACTCACTGCTCTGCAGAGTTCTGTCGCTCTGCTGTACTTTCTCACTGCCTTGCTGTGTAACCAGGCGCTTTTTTGTGTGTGCGGGTTCTTAAGATGTAAACCGACCAAACCAGTCTTTAAAGGCTGTCACACCCACTATGGGCTATAAAACCTTTCCTTGTGTCTTCTGTGTGAATGACAAGCTAGTGTTTATAGCATCAAACCCTCCCTGCAAGCATTCATGTTATGAGAAGTCTGTTTTACACGTTATCCGAGCCCTCCTCCCTTCACATTGTACTATAACCTTTCACTACCATTCCCCTTCCTTTCCTTCCTGTGCTGCTGCACATTTTCTATCGATGTATCCTGCCTCGGGTCCCCTCTTTAAGACGGCCAGAGTTGAGCAGCTTTCCTTGCTCAGAGTGCCTCTCAGTTTTATGCTTCTTGAGCAAGCTCAAGGGAGGTCTTGGACAATTCCAGCTCCTCGGGCAGCGAAAGAGGGGGAGAGCTCTTCATCCAGCTGTCTCCCTGTCTCGGCCGCGCCACACCAGCTGTAGTTACACATCATGGGAGGCTGTTCCAGCTGACACTTCACTACATAAACAATAGATTTCTATTGACTTTCTCTTTATCTAAAACGCAACACACAAAACTCTTGTAATGCAGAGTGGATTAAGGCTGTACATGGACTCCAATACCTGTGTGACTAATGGAAACGTCAGTTACGCAAAGTATTGAAACCTGTCAAGTACTGGAAGTACTGGCATCAAATATCTGTATTACAAGTTCATTGACTGAATGGTTTCTGATTTAAACCTGCACTAAACAGTGTTGAATAGTGTATTAGATTACCATGAGAACCATAGATTGTACATAAATGATCGACACAGCTCCTGGATCCTGAAGTGCCTTAGACCTGCATTCTGCATAGAGGCTTATGGGGAAAAACAACCCTTGGGGCAAACTAGGGAAGAGAGTGGTTGGAGACTGCAGCACAACCCAAATTATCATGAATGTGTGTAATGAACTCCTCACTTCGTGTCCTTGATGGGGTCGCTTCGTAGACAGGGACCATGTCTACGACCACTTGCTGTCAGTTGGCTTCTTCAAAAAGACTTTGGTGCCTTGATGTGGTGATAAAATGATAAGATGGAGTCAGTCTGCTATCAGTTTGCAACTGAATGAGGTCAAGTGGCAGTTACAAGCAATGTGTGAAAATACTGAAATGAACTATAATAAACTGCAAATGTGTTACAATCAACAATGGGAACAGAAATTTCAAACAGCTCCAGAAGGACAGTGATCCAAGTGGAAAATGACCCGCCTGCTGGGCAGCCTTGCTTTATATAGGTAATATAACCAGTATAACGGTCATATTTTGTGTATGACAACTCATGAGTGGGTACTGTCCGTTGATTTTCTGTCAGGTCCCCCCCCCCTCGTTCAGCAAGTCTGTTTCCAAAATGACAATAGCAATGGCGGAAACACACGCACGATGCCTGACAACTGGACTTAAATAAACAATGGGTGGCGTCATGGTGGCATGGTGTCCATCTTTTGTATACATTTTCTTTTGTGTAAATAAGTTCAAGGAAAAGAAAAACTCACCAAATCCCCTAAGCTCCATGGCTGTCCGTTTTAGGACCTTTCAGCTTCTTGTTTCCGCATTACAGCCCCGCAGCTAATATGTTTTAGTTCAGTTTCACTTTTTTCATTAATCCTTGATTTTCGTCAGTGCAGGCAGTTATATGATAAAGACTGTAATAGACCAGCTGTACACTGAGTGATTATTAAATATAGAATGTACAATGTTCCCAATGGTAGCACACACAGGAAGTGTCACACATGAAACACTAAACTGAGCAGCCACAGGGCTCAGCCAAACTGAGATTAAAATGGCTTGAAATCATGCTGTGCTTACTCCCCGAATCCTGCGACTTCCCCAGGATTCAGGGAGTAATGACTCTGACAAGCTATGAAAGGTGAACGACTGGATTAGCTGACCAGGTCACATGCTCTCACAGCTCATTCCTGTCTCTTCCTTCAAAAGGAGGCAACAGCAACAACAAAAAAAAAACAAAAAGCCCATGGACAAACCGGAAGGTGGAACAGCTCACATGAGGATACAGCAGACTGCACAGGTCATGGTGGGTCATCATTAATGGGTCACATGATCGACTGTGGTGTAGGTCTAAGCAGCCGAGCTCTGCTGAATGACAGGCTGTTTGAGTTATGAGGCTAGCTAACCAGCTTAGCTAGCCACAAGCCAAAGCCTCTCAGGGAAAAGGAGGGGGGTGGGGACGCAGGGGTCAAGTGGAAGGCAGCACAGCAAGTACGCGTAACCATGCAAAAGCAAGCACTGTGTACTGTACATTGCTCAGTGACCCGTGCAAGAAGCGCACAGCAGGTGAAAGCAGCTGATTTTTGCCCAGAAATGCACAGAAACAAGATTTTGGTATTGTAGAGTGTAAAAGAGGCCTCACTCCTGGAGAGACTGTGAAGAAGAAAAGACCAAACACACACACACCTGTTGGGTGTGCAGCAGCACACGTGCTGATACGATCTTCGCAGCAGCTGCATCAGCAGCTAGAACAAGGGCTTCCACTGTGCCCTCTGAGACATGACTTTACTTGACTAGACTGCCACCGGTGCTTATACTCACTCGTCCAAGTTTCAAAATATGGATGCTGATGAAGCACCGCAGGACATAAATCAGTGCTGAAGTACAAAAAGGAGGGGAAACCCAGCAGCTGAGTCTAACTGAGCAATGCGAAGAGATCATCATCTACAGCAAACTTAGAAAGCAAAGGGTTAACATGGACCATCCTCTCGTTTTCCCCTCGCTGCCGCTTCAAACCGAATAACAGAGCATTAGGTTCTGGATGGATTCTTGTTATCTGCAATCAATTTTAAATGGAATCCAATAAAAGAGAAGCTGACACAGCGACTAAATCAGGTTTGGAGGTGAGTGAGTGCAGATGAATCTACTGTCAGCTCTCTGCACTATAATCTACTGCAAGCCCACTGATTAGCATTTGGGGTAAGTGGAGAGGAAAGTAAAGTTAACCAATCCATCACTGTCAAGATGAAGCACTCAAAGATTCAGAGGGAACACTGATGGTCACGGGTCACCTTTGAAGTCTTTATTTTACAATATTGACAAAGCAGTTTGACTTGAGACACAGCAGTCCTCTCTCTTTTGTCTACTTTTTATTTGGATGAGCATCGGGTGGGCTGGTGGACTGAAGCTGGTGTTACATTTTACGTGAGCAGATTATTCAATCCAGCCTCCGAGCTTCTTGGCAGTACAGCTAAACTGAGCGTGCACTCTTCATTCTTTGTTAAAAGGCAACACTCGTGCTGCTTTCGCAATTTTAGCTGAGTACAAACAGACAGGGCTGACGGCTGTTTCTGAGAATGATTGAACACAGATTTCGTACCCAGGGTTAAGTCTGCAGCTGGTTTTACAGGAACACTTGCACACTGCATAGCAGAGATGTGAGGCTGCACTCACACGCCCTCATCACTGTTCGGAGAAAGAAAAAAAAAAAAAAAAAGTACCCTGACGAGTTCTGGGTAGAGTGACAGAAGCCCTGAGGTAAAGATAAAGCCCTTTAGATAACAATCTTTCATTTTAAATCACAAGCTGTGCATGAAACTTCAAGGGGTTTAGACTGAGAGAGACAAACGTATGAAATCTAAGCAAAATTAAAAAAAAAAAAAGTCAAAATCTTTGGCGCACAGATGTGCATTTGGTTCTTCTCAAATCCAGTCACTCTTTAACTTTTAATTCAGAAAGTTGTTTATCTTTTGAATGGTTTCCTCCTGCTGACCCAGAGAATCCAGCAGAATGCCCATAAACGTCTTCTTCAGTCCAAATCCATCCATCTTGTTCTCCAGCTTATTCTGCATATTGCGTTTGCGACATGAAGCATGTGCAAATATTACTGAAAAACAAACCCGTAGAAAAATGTCAGCTGTAATATCACACTTTGAGGATCTGGAAAATGTGTTTCATTGATTTTGAAACATTTCATGATGTCACAAATGCAGTGATCATTATGCTCTGAAGAATTATTAGACATTCAATCACCCAATCCCCTCTGAAAGCCAATCTTACAAGTCAGGGGTAAAGTGATGGCCCACATGAATACCAAGATGCTTCCCAGCATGGAAATCAATATGCAGCTGGTAACCATGATCAAAATGATGAACGCTGAAGGTTTCTGCTTCTTAAAGTTGTTGATCGCAGCTCCGTTCTCCCCCACCCACACCGAAACCACGAACACGACCGACACCACGACTATGGCTATGAGCGTCTCCAGAGGTTTCAGGATCCTGCAAGGCAGCAGCATAGAACATATGAGGGCAAGTTTAAATAGCTTTGGCATACTGCTGAACTTGACGCCATGGTAACGACGTACAACCCTTGTGTGCAATATTCGTCTGCCCAACTCCAGGTCCTACCCCTCGGGTTATACCTCCTTATGTGCATTTTATAATATGTAAAATAACTTGTGTAAAGTGCGCTTTTCTACTGCTCAGCTTCACACGATTATGACACTCAGGTATACACAGACATACACAGCCAGTAAATAACTCATGTTCAGTCCAAGCATGCAAAAGGCCCACTTTCACTGTGTACATGCTGCATATAATGTATTTTGTCAGTATATTTATGTGATTTAAGGCTCTTTTTTTTTTTGCCTTAATGTCGTTATGCTTGCATAATGACAATAAACAGTCCCGAATCTTGAATCTGACATGCAGCTGGAGCACAGGCGCTGTTCTTGTGTGCTAACTGGCTCCATCAAGTGGTCAGATGCTGTGTGTGCAACAGCAACTGCTGAGTGGATCAGATTGGTTTACAAAAATCAAATCTCAGATTAGTTTAATTGTACGAAACAGCAGTAGGGGCAAATCAAGAAAAATTTAGCGAATAAAAAGAATTAGAATAAAGTCAAAATTTCAAGATTAGAGTCGCAATTCTATTTCGAGAAAAAAGTCGAAATGTGGAGATTACAGTTGTTCAAGACAAAATGCCACGGTTGCTCTGCCCTCTGAGTTGGTGAAACTACTTCAGAATCAGTTTTAGCAACAATGAAGGGAATGATTTCTCTTTTGAAACAGCTTGTAATGGACAGTTCGTAGGGCATCGATAGTTTCAATATCAGAGCATGTATGTTGTATCACACGCTGGCTGATCACTAACTCATGTACACAGGCAAACGTGGCAGTTTGTCTTGAAACAACTCCATTTTTCTTAATGTGCCCCTAATACTTATAAGTGTGTGTACACTTGGGATGATTAATATTTTTCCACTGAAACTGAGAAACGCCCCTTGCTGTTTGCAACCTGATGCCACTAAACCTGTTTCATAAAAGAAAAATGGAAAAGTTGTGAAATGCAAACAAAACAAAAACAGACAAACAAAAAAACCCCCAAACAACTCTGGTGGAACATTTCACACTAAAACTTAGAAATATGACTTGATAGAAAACAAGCATCCAAAACAGGTTGAGTTTGCCCGAAGTGTTGCTGTTAAAAGATTCAGAGAACACAGTCCAAAAGTGTGGGGGTGTCACCGAGTTAGCTGTGACCTCTTCAGACCCTTGCGCAACACTGCATAATAGCACAGGAACACTTCTAAAAACTACTGATGAGAAATAAATTTTAAACTGGTGCATCCACAAATGCAAGTTAAAACTGCATATAAGCAAAACCAGAGCTGTCCTCTTTGCGCTGACCACATTCAAGATGGACTGGAAAACTGTGCTGTGGATATTCTCAGGGCTAAAGAGGAAAAGCAGAATCAGTGATGGTATCAAGGTGTGTTAGCGCACATGTGCATGCCTTCATGCATGTGTGAAGGCCCTGATAACACTTAACGATTTAAATACTTGGAGCAACATATACTGCTATGCACATGATATCCTTTTCTTTTTCTTGTTTCATGGAAACTACAGACAGTGCAAAAGATGCCAAACCACATTCTTCAACAGCAGGGCTGCTAAACTGGCTCGTCGGCGGCTCAGATGTCTCACACACTAAAAACATTTAGAGCACTAAGGAACAGAAAATAGAATTAACTTTTGTGAGGCTGAAATCTTACAAATCCAGGATAGGACAATCTGAGCATTTATTACATTTTCAAAACACAATAACACTTCTCATTGTCCAAATTTGATATAATCACATTGTCTAAGGTTTAAATAAATCAGCAGATTGAAGCATTTTATTCTCATCTCCATCAAGACATCAAGATATCTCTTGTGCCTGTGCAGACATATTTGCTTTGTGATAGATCCAGCCTTGGCACGACGACAGTGATGCCACCAGGCCAAGTCCATGACCTCAGTAAATGTGGCTAGTGGCCTGCTAAGCAACTTAGTCAGGCTTTGTTGGATTACTGGCATCAAAAAAGCTCAAGAAAACTTCAGGAAACACGGCTTGATGAAGGTGGAAGCGGTTAAAATGTAGCATGATCAACTCATTGTCATATGCAGATGTTCGTCCTTTTATAGCAGAAAAGTTAATCTCCACAAAGTCCACAGAGGCTCTTTGGGCATTCTGTAGTACTTTTACTTGGAACTTTTCCTTTTGCAGTGACTTTTTCTTTTAATGTCTTTTTACAGTCACCTCATCTATACTTTGACGGTTTAGCTCTACTTCCTCATATTTAGCTCTATTGTTTAGTCAACATGGAGAGCTGATTTCTTGCTAATTTGTAGGAATGTTGCTCTAATCCTGAAAATCCTCTTCTTCTTGTAGGTTTGGTCTACAGGTATAATACTGAGTACACTGCACATAGTCCCTACTTAATCTGCCTACACTGACTTTTAATACTTCTTTGGTAAGCTTGCAAAAATGCCTTCAAACCGTACAAACAGTATAATATTACACTGATTTATCATATATCATATACAATAACACTATAAAACAACTGACTTTCACAAACACACAGCACAGAGACTGTTTGCTCTACACTGAATGGAAATAGCATCACAGGGTTTTCTGATGTTAAGTGGTTAAGCCATTCTGTCCAACTTGTTTGAACTTTGACACGTCTGAAAAACCAGACGTGTCAAAGTTCTCCCTGACAAATTTTCCAGTGCTCACTAATCAGGAGACTGGGGGCCTCTGATTAAGTTGCTGTTTTATCACCAGTGCTATCTGCAATATAACAGCTGACCAGAAGGCTTATGGGGCTTTCATGACCACAGCAACAGTGTTGTGGCACAGCTCATATGTCACATCTACCTTGTATGTAGTTACAAGATAATAGACGACTTCAGAAAATTCCTTTGCATAGGCACGTGTCTGTGCATGGATCTTGTTTTAAGTTATTCTACTTAAGTCCATTCTCAAAATTGTTTGCAGATACCTGTTTCACTGTTTAGAGCAGCCCCCACAAACGCAGGCTGTTTCTCAACTATAGAGTTAATATATGTGCATTTTAACACTGCTTAAATTACATTCTCATTTAATGATCGGTCGTTGGTTCTGGCACCAAAGAAATAAAAGTTCATATTCAGAATATAACAATAGCAGTGCATCACAGTCATTGTACTTTATGCGAGCTGGGTAAATAAACAAAAAAGACGAAGTTCTCTGATATAACATTACTTACCCGACGAGGAGGAAAACGGAGGTGACCAAAGACAGATAATTAGTTTGATAATAAAGCAGGTTGCTGACGACTCTGTTGTTCCATTTCGTAAAATCTTTGTCTGGTTTTGCGAATCTATTTGAGCCCGGAAAGAAGTCGGTCCACGGTCGGAGCGGTGCCACCTCCACCCTAGCCATCACTTCTGCCCCCTTTACTAAATCTGACAGCGCACAGAATCTGACAGACAATCGCCCTTAACTTCAAACCAGAATCTCGCGAGACTTGTTGTTGCACGTTCGTTAAAAACACTGCCTGACGAAACCTCGCGCTATTGGCTAGTAAAGTGCCCGGTATGGAAACTCTTCCGGCCAGCTTTCACGAGAGATAACAGGACGGTGTTATGGGAAATAGTGGCGATTTATGCGCATATAATCTCCTTGTTAAGTTGTAGGTCAGTTTGTCTGTTGTTTTTGGTTACACATACGTTGGCGTGGAAAAACATCAACGTGAAATGTTCACGAGAGCTGCTCGAGCGCAGGAGCATGCGTTCAGTGACTCATAGCTAGCTAGCTCGATAGAAGTAGTGATACACAACCAAGCAGCAGCCCGTGACAACGTGTCTTTTGTCTGTGCAGATGTGGAGCAGGTTACTGAGTCCTCGTGTGAGTGGTAGAGCAAGTTTGTGTTGGAGAAGCCTGTTTACCATGCAGCTAAAGACCAGCGAGTTCCAGTCCCTGTTCACTGATGGACTGAATGGATTGGCAGGTGAGGCACAGCTGCGGAAGGACACGTGCTAGCTGCACGGTCACTTAAACCTCTGAGTTTTCGCCTATTTGTGAAATGTTAATACCCGTGCACAATGACAGAGTGACTGACAACTTGATCACTTCCTATTAAAAATAAATGGGGACACTCGGAGAGCAGTTAAGTAACGAAGACCGCCCGTCGGTCTGTTACTTACTTTCTTATACAATTAATTATTAATGCAGTTTTTATTCAACATCGAGGTTTTTTTATTAGGTACAGGTTTATTGTTTTAATGCATTGCGCTTCCATGGCGAGAAATTGAGTTTACTATACCGGAAAGAAGGGTTTGATGATGGTTCTTCTATGTTGATAGTAATAATTGCTTTATTTATTTAGTATTAAAACAGAAAGCTTGGAAATTGGGACCAAATATAAAACGGGATTTAAAAAGAAAATAAATATTAAGACAGAAAAAGCACTGCATCAGAAACGTATTATATTGTAAGAGCCAAAAAACACACGAAGCACTCTGAGAGCCCAAATCTCCACCAAGGCAGCTCACTCGCTGGACAGTAAGAAACACTTTTAAATAGCTCTGTGTAGCATTATTATTGTTTTGACCTTCAGATCAATCTACTAACCTTGAATGAGAGGTTTAAAGCCCAAATGGGACATGAAATTCTAAATCTTTATACAGTGCTAACCACACTTGTAAAAATCATAGTTTCTAAGTTATAAAGCTTTTTGTCAGTTTATGACCAACAAGTCATTAAGTTGACCTTGAAGACCTCAGTGGGTCTAAGCCAAAATTTAATGGATATCATAATTAATGTCAAACTTTTAAGCTATCGTGTTTACAGACAGAAATACACACGTGCATAAACAGTACCAGAAACACAAGCTCCTTGAACGAAAGCAAAAGAGAATTAAAAACCAAATGAGAATATAAAGCAGCAATAAGAGGGCGAAAGACAAACCAGAGAGATCAATGATGTCACAAAAGCAAGTTTATAAAAATGTGTTTTTTTTAGTGATTTCAAGTAGTCACCAATTTTACCTTATCTCCTTGGGCAGATTGTTTTCGAAAGCTTGGGGCTGTGATGGCAATAGCACGGTCACCTTTAGATTTAAGTCTTGACTTTAGAGCAACCAGAAGGGCCTCAGCTGCTTTAAAAGTGACTAGTAAAATAATTTAAAACTTTTAAAACACATTATAAAACATGTAGACAGGTAGAAGCAGAGCTGCTGCATTTTAATCTGGTTGGAGGCGAGACTGACTTTTCATTTATGCCAGAATGATTGAATAGCCTGTGGATGTTATTTTGAAGAAGCCGGGCCAAATAGGTTTTCAACGTTTGCGTGAAAAGTCACCAAGTTATAAGAAGCTGTCATTCCCTGATGTTGTCCCTCAACCTGCCTGAATAAATCCTGTTGATTAAAACAGCCATAGACCCTTTTTTCACATATTTTGATGGTATGAAAAGCAGAGTTGGATTTAAGTGGGAGTCACGTCAGTAAAACATGATAGTGAACTAATCAAAAACAGAACATACCCCAGAGTGACTGATTTAACTGATATTTGTGATGATGGCTGCATTTCAAACTTCACTTTAGCATCTTTGATGCAGTGCTTCACAGATGATGCAACTGTTCTTTCTCTTCTGTGTCAGAATGTCTGCTTCAGGACCAAAGCAGTGTGTAAAACTTGCCCCCTTTTTTTTAAAGGTATATTTAGACGAGAAAGAGATCGTGAGATGTAAAACTCCCTGTTTTATTAACAGACTAAGGATGAAATAGTTAAAATTTTTAAACTTATCAGGTGATTTGCAAGATAGCAAATACACTGCAGAGGTCAAAACAACCTCCAGGCACAACTTCTGAAAAGTTTCCTGAGTGTGTTTGCACGGTTTTTCCAGAGGTGTTTGAGAAACACCAGCATGAGCTGAGGATAGCTGGAGGTGCTGTGCGGGATCTGCTGTCTGGGAAGCGGCCTGAAGATGTGGATTTTGCTACCACAGCCACTCCAGAGGAGATGAAGCACATGTTTCAAACGGCTGGGATCAGGATGATCAACAATAAAGGAGAGAAGCACGGGACTATCACTGCACGAGTAAGAGGCTCTGCTGTGTAACGCTGATGAAGTCTTTCATTTGTCTAAATAATGCTAAAAGCTGTTTTGAACACAGTGTTAAACTTAACTGTCAGCGACTGCTTAACCAAACTTGCTGTCCTGGTATAGTTATGGTAGCTAATGTTGTTTGAAAGGAACAATAACTTTATTACTGATTTCTTAGAAAATGTATATTTTCTGTCTGTTTTTGTCTAATAGAAAATAAAATGCACTTAAGAAAATAATAAGTATTTAGACAGCTACATTTGAAGTGTACTCTATAGATAGATGCTGGGTGTCATTTTTAAAGATTCGCATGAGGTTCAGATTTTAGAGTTGGTGTTTATGGTAAATATGGGTGAAGGGGAGGTCATGTGAGTTAACAAGGCAAGAATTAGTGAAGCTTAAAAATGCATCGCAAATATTAGAGCTAGTTTGTCCAAATCAACACTTGTGATGATTCTTAAAATAAAAACCAAATGAAAAAAAAACAAGCCAGTCAAACAAGGTTTTAGGCTGAATGAGCTTTCTTCATAATTAGGATTAAGAATTAAATGTTTTAAAATTTAAATGAACAAATCAAAAAGTTCGTCTCATACAGTAGCTGTTTTATATTTTAAGGTAAATAACCTACAGAATTACAAACTAAAAGTGTAATTGTCCAGATTCTTCACATCTGTTTATGACCACGTGGTCATGTGAGGGTCAGTTATAATGGTGGAATAAAGTAAGTGTGCAAATATAAAGTAAATACGTGAGCAAAGATTGTGATGATTCACTGAGCAGCCAGCTGCATCATCAGTCTGATCAGTCAAATCTTAAATCTTAATGGAAAGATTGTAATGGTTGAACGGCCCTGATGCATTGCATAAATAAGCAGCCCACTAACAGGATGATCTTGATGAGTGTTTCCTTTATTGGGTGTTTGCAGCTGCACAATGAGAGCTTTGAGGTGACCACACTGCGAGTGGATGTTCAGACTGATGGACGTCATGCAGAGGTGGAATTCACAACTGACTGGCAGAAAGACGCTGAGCGGAGAGACCTCACCATTAACTCCATGTTTCTGGGTAATTTCCCTTCTTCTCCACTGAGCCTAAAAATGGACTGTACAAAGAATTGATAACACTGAGCTTCTTTCACCTGTACCTTCACCTTCACCCAAAATCTAAAAACCATTTTCATCTAGCACGTTTTATTTTTTTTTTAATTATGATGTTTCAAGTATTGTACAGCTGTGATAATGGGACAGATTCACCATTTAAGAAATAAATCTGGTCTCCAGAAAAGTGAAGCCAAAATTAGGAATGTGTTCTTGGTGTTTTTCCTGAAATCTGTTAACTGATGCTTGACAGTGAGTTCAAAAGGAAGCTTAAGCCACAGGAAGCACTCGAGCAGGTTGTCCAGAATTTTCTTGGCAATCACAGAGCAGAGAACTTGAGTTTGTATTGAGAATAAACACATTAAAACAGTTTTGGAAGTACTTAAAATGTCAGAAATTATGTTGCTATATTGATATTTAAAAATGTCAAAACATCAGTGATGTGCATCTCAAACCTGCCATGCAAGCTTAAATTAGTTTTCATATGCGAAATCAATGTAAAAACAAACAAATTAAAGAGAACTAGAAGAAGAGTCGGTCTGAAGTTCCCAGTTGCAACCAAAAAGTATTGTTTTTGCATTCCAATTTTTTTGTGACAAGTTGTGTGACTCTGCTTCCTATAACAGGTCTGGACGGCACATTGTATGATTATTATCGTGGATATGAGGACCTGCAGAACCGTAAAGTGCGGTTTGTTGGCAGCGCTGAACAAAGGATCAAAGAGGACTACCTGAGAATACTACGATATTTTAGGTAACTTTCTCATTTCTTTTTGTATCTACTTGAGACTGTGAAGTTTAAAAAGCAGATTGTCTTCCTTGTTTGACGTGAGCCTACTAACCACCTCACTCCCATCATTTTGTCGCAGGTTTTACGGCCGAGTTGCTTCGGAGCCCGGTGACCACGAGTCTGAGACACTGACTGCCATCAGGGAAAATGGTCACGGACTGGGCGCTATATCGGGAGAGCGAATCTGGGTGGAGCTAAAAAAGTTGGCGGTCGGGAACCATGCTGCTCACCTGCTACAGCTGATCTATAGCCTGGAACTGGCTCAGTACCTTGGTGAGAGAGGGAGGGCACGGCTGGGTGTCTTAATAATTAATAACTCCAGATAAAAAATGTTTATATGTTTATGTTCAGCTGTTTTTAAAAAGAAGAAAAGGTAAATCTGACATTTTAAGAGTTTTTCACATTATATCCAGCACTACCAAAGATGAATTAGAAAAATTAATTATTTTAAAAAGGAAATCATGATGGTTGCAGCTCAGATGTCAACATTAGTTTTTCCCTGTAGGTTTTTTTTTTTTTTTTAAATTTTATGTATTTATTTAGCTGACGGTTACACATACACTCATACTCATAGAACTGGTTATTATTTGTGAAATATGCTTTTTGTAGACAACATTTTTTACCCAATATGGTCAAATTTGACCTCTTTGTGTAGAGCATGGTATCCCTTTTGCCTTGGCACGGATCCTTCTTAAAAGTGGGCTGAGGGGATGGCAGTGAAATCATTGTTTTCTTAGCATAGGTCTGGACATAATGGATCAAATGTGCCAACCTTTTTCTTGCAATTTGCAGCTGTTTATAACTGGGAGAAAGTTTTGGTTTCCTTCCCTGAGATAAAGAGGATTAAGTGCCTCCTGATGTCTGTGGTCCTCTGAGCTCTATTATTGTCTCGTATCTAATAAGGTTCTATTTCCTCTGATTTAACTCTTGTTAAATTAGTATTTAATAGGATTGAGGGAGAAATCATTCTACCAAACATTTTCTGTCTTGTTACACGTCAGTTCTGGTCACTCCCTCCTGTCCCTGCTGCTCCTCAGGGTTACCTCCAGATGGCGATATTGACGAGATGAAGCGAGTGTGGCAGAACGCCAAAGACCGCTCTCCCAAACCCATGACCATCCTGGCTGCTCTGTTCCGCTCCCCAGAGCAGGTGGAAAAGATGGACATCCGATTGAAGGTGTCCAGAGAGGAGAAGAACCTGGCACTGTTTCTGGTCAAATACAGACGGGAGCTCTGCAAGAGAGAAGATGAGCCAGACAGCCTCAAACCTTTCACTGACTTTATTATTGACGTAAGTTTCTTCTTCTTCCACTCAGTCTGTACAGAGAATATTATTTCCAGACCAATGTGGTCACTGATATTAGTCACATATGTGTTTAAAAAGCCAGTTTCACAGACATTAATTAACCCTTTGAGTCTGTGAATGTTCCCTACCATAGCCTGTGTCGCTAATGTTCAAGAGTTGCCAGCCTGCAGCCGTCATTCACAACAGACTGCAGCATGTTCTCATCCGACTGTTACGGCTTTGTTTTCAGAGGCAGGAAGTATTTAGGAAATGTGTGGCATCGTTAACCAGAGCTGAACCAAAACCACTGCTGATCTTTGATGAAATATTTATCTTTGCAATGTTTGTAGAATAAAAAAAAAAATAGTTTCCAAAACATTCTGGTAGTTATTTTTGTAAATGGTGCATATTTCACAAATCTTAGCTGAACCTTAGTTTGTGTTATAGCAGTATTTGTTTTAGCTGTTATTTTAAAGTTGTTTTGTTTTTTTATGTGGAAATGTCAACATAAATCGCTCTGGTGTTTAGATTTGCTAAATTGATTTGACACTAGTTTAAGCTTTGATCAGTTTTCGTTACAACCCAGCTCATAAGCTGAAACACACCGGAGAGAGGCTGACACCAGAGTTTATAGAAACATCAGTTTTATTTTTAATTAGTTTATAATCTCATCTATCAAAGCCAGCCAACACTGTGCACTGCCACTGCAGGAGAGCAGGGGGTAGCAGAGGAGCCTAGAACAGGTCAAAGAGCCGAACCAAAACCAGATCTGTTAGGGTCAAATACTCTACAGCAGGGGTAGGCAACTCCAGGCCTCGAGTGCCGGTGTCCTGCAGGTTTTAGATCCCACCCTGGGTTAACACACCTGAATCAAATGATTAGTTCATTACCAGGCCTCTGGAGAACTTCAAGAAATGCTGAGGAGTCATTTAGCCCTTTAAATCAGCTGTGATGGATCAAGGACACATCTAAAACCTCCAGGACACCGGCACTCGAGGCCTGGAGTTGCCTACCCCTGCTCTACAGCTACCAAAACACTCTGCTAGTTCTTTCTGTAGTTAGTGCATCTTTCACAAACCGTAGCTCAACTTCAGTTTTAGTTGTAGCAGTATTTTTTTAAAACTGTCATTGAAGTTCTTAAAGACATAAATATGAAATTGTGTTTAGATTTGCTAATTAGACACATGATTCCACATTCAAGCTAAAGTATAATAGACAATTTCAACACTATAAAGCCTACATTATTGACATTCTACACTTTCTTTATATTTCCATGTATAACTAGACATACATGCTGGGCAGTATTTATAAGGGAATAGTATTGTCTTTTATATCTAGTTATTTTGTTTTCTTTGTTCTTTTTAAATGTACTTGAAGTTTAGTGCAGTAAAATTAACACATTTTAGGGACTAATTGAAAAAAAAGTGTTGCCAATGCAAACAAAGGCAGCAGGATTTTACAGATAAGACATTTTATGAAAGTTTAACCTAACTTGACCGCAAAGAGAGATCAGAGGTACAAAGTACTGTGATATTTAGAATCCGTATATCAGTCGCTATATGCTTGTGGTCAGTACAAACAATGGTAGTAAGAACCATAGTTTTAAATGGCTCTATACAACATTATTATTATTACTTTGACTTTAAGATCAGTTTATTGGCCAGGGGTCAAATGCGACATATTTTAAATCTTTCTACAATATTTTCTATATGTTGAAACTACACACCGCACTTGTAAGTATTGTTTCTAAGTCATAAACGCTCCCGTGCTATGGAAATGTGCTTTGCTACCAGCGCGAGTAGTCGTGTCTTGAGCTGGTGACAAAACTAATTATGGAAACTAACAAACATACTGATTGTGACATGAAAGCCTCGTAAATGTCAAGACGAGGTAGATTTTTACAATGTTTTGTACACAGACAGTAAAGAGTATGACCATCAACAGGAAGTATCCTGAAGTTTAAAAAGAGCCATCAAGACATTTATGCAAATATAGCGAGTAAAGGAGGGAGTTGGTTTATTTCTGGTTTATTTAATCCAGTGACTCTTGCTTCATGTCATTCAATTAGTGAATGAAAATCAGCTGAACAAGTAAGAGTTTTAAGTTCCACCATTTAATGGTTGCAGCTTTCTTTAAAAAATAAAAAGTGATCGGTGCAGAGTCAGCTTAGGCCAGGAGGGCTGCCTGGTTTATAACATGCTGGTGGATCCCTGACTGTGAGCGAGGAAGTGAACATGTACAACACCTTGTAGGATTAAGCAATAATTGAAAGATGGCATGTTTACTGAATATATAAAAAGTCAGTTTGGGAGAGACAGTGTTCTGTTCTCACCATTTTTCTAAAGTTATTTTCAAAACCAAATTTAGTCGTTGTATCTTAAGCTGTCACTTTTTTTAGACTGTTTTTGTTCTTATATCTTTTAATTTAATTTTTGTTTTACTCAGGTTGACATTGATAAACAAAAACACAACCCTTCCATCACCAGAGGCACCACTGGATAAAGTAGACGGAGAAAGAACGAAGACTGGTTTCTCTGGTTTCTCACTGGGCTTGTCTCGCCTTATAGAGCAGATTTCTTTATTTGGGTTTTGCTGTGTGCATGTTGGTTTGACGTTGGCTGAGAGTCAGTTGGAAAAATGTGCAGCTGCATATTTTTAACCACTCAGGATTTAAGAGAATTTGAGTCAAAACGGTGGCGACAGTTTAAGATTTGTCTGCTTTTGTTGCCAGACCGCTGTCAGTCAAACCTGATCAGACCACAGTGTCCTGAACAGTTCAGCCAAGTATTTACTGTAAATGGTAAACCTTTCTTACTGTTGCTTGTGACTGGGATGTTCTAGAAAATCCCTCTGTGGTTACTTCGATTCACACACATGTCGCATCCTTTCAGAGTCGGGAGCTGGATTCCCAGAGTAAAGTGTGCGAGCTGCTCAAGTACAAAGGTGAGGAGAAGCTCCTGTCAGAGCTGAGCAGATGGTCCATCCCTCGCTTCCCCATCAGCGGGCACGATCTGAGGAAGCTGGGCATCACCTCGGGCAAAGAGATAGGCGCCACCTTACAGAAGCTCCGTGACATTTGGAAGAAGAGTCATTACCAGATGGACAAAGATGAACTGCTGAGTTATGTAAAGCTATAAACAAGCAGAGGAGCAGAAATGTTTTTGTTGTGTTTAGATGGTAATCACATGGACGCTTGATGCTGCGACTGCACTGCTCCTGGGTATTGTTTGAGCAGCCTGATGCTCAAACAATCAGAAAGGACGCTACGGTGAGTGAGACATGAAATCGGGCGGAAAAATGCTCTTTAGCCTGAGCCTGCAGCCTTGGGCCACTATTGTTGATGCTCAGCCAGTTGAATTCTCATCTTTTGCAGTAAACTCGCTCTGACCTGTAAAGGACGACAACACATGGAATAAATTCAGTTTATTCACAGTAGATGTTTATTTTCATTGTTCACATGATGATAGGAAGCAGAGGAATGTTTGTGTCTGTGGCTTTTTTATGTTGACTGTATTTCTGTTTTCTGTACAGATCATTTTACACTTCTACTAAAAGGTTGTTTTCATGGCTGCCCTTTTCTGCATGCTCTGTACAATAAAAGGTGGCCCCTGTGTGTGAATGCTAATGTTTCTGGCACTGTGAGAAATAAATTTTTCTGTGCTGGAGTGAGATTGCTCCTCCCTCCCACAGAGATGAGACATAAAACCCGCTGATCTCCTTTACTACCGCTCTCTGTGTATGAAGAAGCTCAACAGTTGTTCAGCCCGTGTCCCTCCCACCGTCGTTTTTACATTTCGATGAAATCGCCAAGAGTTTTCTGTATCGTTCGCATGCCGCCTCTGCCGCTGGATTCACCTGGAGTGGTTATTTAATCCCCTCTGTGCTGCGCTTGGGTTGAACGCATGGCTTGGATCGGTGTAAATATCAGTAACGTCTCTTCGGAGAGTGCACTGATTGGTGACGATCCTCGGGATGAGCGCTTGGCGCAGGTGGAAATCGCCCTTCTCGCCATCATCTTCATCACAGCGGGGATCCTAAACTTTGGGATTTTGCTGGTGCTGTGGAAGCGCAGGAAGCCGCTTTCCAGAATGCGCGTCTTCGTTTTCCACCTGTGCGTCGCTGACTTGGTGGTCACATTTTTCCAAGTCTGCCCCCAACTCATCTGGGACATCACCGACAGGTTCATCGGTCCAGATGTGCTGTGTCGGGCGGTAAAGTACCTGCAGGTGGTCGGGATGTTCGCCTCCACGTACATGATCGTAGTGATGACTATAGATCGGTACCAAGCCATCTGCAATCCCATGGTAACTTTCCAGAGGCGCAGGGCGCGCTGGAACGGTCCGGTGTGCGCCGCCTGGTGCGTCTCCGTCCTCTGCAGCCTCCCGCAGGTCTTCATCTTCTCTCGGGTCGAGGTCGCTCCCGGCGTGTACGATTGTTGGGCGCAGTTCATCGAGCCGTGGGGACGGAGAGCCTACGTAACCTGGACGACTTTGGTGATATTCGTCCTGCCAATTCTCACCGTGATCGTGTGCCAGGTGCGCATCTGCCGCGCAGTGCAGCTTAACTTCCACATGAAGACGCACCACGTCGGGGAAGCGGTCAGCAAGCCTCCGTCATCG
Organism: Diplotaxodon limnothrissa; assembly: GCF_057381915.1. Lineage (NCBI taxonomy): Eukaryota > Metazoa > Chordata > Actinopteri > Cichliformes > Cichlidae > Diplotaxodon > Diplotaxodon limnothrissa. The sequence goes on from NC_140600.1 coordinate 10,319,349, forward strand.
AGGGCCAGCAGCGTGGCAGGAGTGTCCAAGGCCAGGGTGAAGACGGTGAAGATGACCGTGGTCATCGTGCTCGCATACATCCTCTGCTGGACACCTTTCTTCACCGTGCAGCTTTGGTCTGTCTGGGACGACGAGGCACCCACACAGAGTAAGAAGACAGTGATCCCACAACACGCAAAAAGGGCACAGTCTGACATAAAAGTCACTGGAAAGCAAAAAAAAAATTGTTATTACTGCAAGTTTAAGTGGCTACAAACGCCATCATGCTCAGGAAAACAATAGAGGAGGAAACTAGAATTTTCTGCATAATTGCTTTGAACTCATTCCACTTATACAATCCCGTTACACTTAATACATCCAGTAAATTACATTATTTCTAACATCTACACCTTAAAATCTCTTAGTATTACAATGAAAGTGAACTTTAAAAGTGAAATTACGAGGGACGGATGCCCTCTCCACTTGAATGAAGTCACTGTAATCGACAGACAGTACATTAGGTCAAAGGTTAATGGTCCTTAATTTCACAAAGCATCAACAGATAACTTAAAATAGCCACAAATCTGTAAGAGACAACCAAGCCCAAATAAAGTGACTCTCATGTCCTCCTCCTCTATCTCCAGGTGCAACCTTCACCATCTTGATGCTGCTTGCCAGTTTAAACAGCTGTGTGAACCCCTGCATCTACATGCTGTTTAGCGGAAAGCTACCCAAAAGGGTGGTCAGCCTGCTTTGTGTAGGTCAGCCTGACCTGAAGGAGTCCATGCAGGAAGAAGCCACTGTGGTCAGCTCCATGTACATCAGCCTCAAGAGCCTATCGGACTGCAGATGAAAGCCCCGATGATCACACACTGATTACACCTCATTTCACATGGTGTGAAAGTACGGCTCCCTCATGGTAAAGACTGAAACTCTTCTAATAAGTGTGAAGGCAAACAGCCTAGCAGTGTAATGTTCCTACTCTACAGATGATCACTGCATACAACGCTTTCATACAGAAAATGCCAGACACACGATCTTGCACATCACATTTTGAAAACATTTTTCAAATTAAAAGAACAAAAACAATAAAAAAAAATAGCTGTGACTGAAATATGTCCTCAAGTACTGGATAAATTCACTAAAATCCCAAATTTGACATTCGTGGTGCTCAGAGGAAGAGTCTCTCTGCAAGCACTAACCTGAGCTTGAATATTACTTTGACTTTATTAGCAGGAAATGCTCAGATATGAATGGTCTCCAGCTGATAATAACTTGAGCAGTAGCGTTTTCGTCTGGCACCGTTATCAGGTAGGAGTTTTATTTTGTCTGAGACCAGCTGACGAGTAAAAACCTCGAAAGCCAATAATCACATCCCCACCAGCTTCAGTTGTGATTTGATTAAAAAGACTGTGGTGTATGACTCAAAATGTTGTTTCTGATATTTTACTGCGTTGAATATTTTCCACAAAAAGGTTGTTTATCAGCTGATCTTGTGAAATGTTTCACCTAAATGCGATTGTTCCCATGTCTGTGTTTAAATATCTCGTATGTCATCTGAATTAAATACTTCAAGCTCCTTTTACGCCCATGTGTACATACGATTATGTGTATGACAGTGTCCGACCTACACTCGGTGGCTGAAATAGTTAACAGGCGACATCAATAGTACTTATTTTCAGACACTCTGTGTTCAGTGCCCCTAGAGAGTCATTGATACATGTTGCCATTTTTCCTTTCATCCCCCAAGAATCTAGGGCTGTGATTTCTGATGACTTGTTTCTTTCTTCCCATCAGCACCGTCACGTTGAGAAAAGAAAAAATCCCTTTGGATTTAAAGCTCAACTGTTTATTTGCACTCGGAGGCCTCGGTTACACATACTTCTGTTTGCTCACTTTATATTTAGGCCTCAAATTTTCTGCTGAAGATCACTTAATAGCGTTTCCATCTTCCACGTGGAGGATGGAATGCAAGCGTATGTAATTATTCAATCGTGCGCTATATATTATTATGCAACATATCATTAGAACTCACGGAGAGCGAGGTGGGAAAGATTAGCAAAAACCCAGCATGCGGCACATCTTTCTGAAGCGAGCGGTTGAAGATGTGCATCTTCTGTGTGTAATTTGCTAGCCAGGAGAACTTAATAAAACATTTCTGTGAAACATCATTACGGCCACAAGAAATGCGCTTCTGTGCTTTCATTAGGCTGCACAGACAAATCCGACACAAATTGTCCAACAATAAATCTGCTTTTACCCTCATCAGCGAGCACCCAGCAGGGACTCGGCAGGGACATTTAACAGTAATAAGAACAACGGCTGCTGGGCGCTCGTGAGGTCATTAATATTTAAACCAATCAGCGCACCCCCTAAAATATAAATGGTTCCCTACACCAAGACCAAAAGTTCACCATAGAACTTGATAAATAAAAATATTGGCCACCCCACTTCAGTTTTCATGCATTACAGGGTCGCATTTCAGTTCTGCTTGGTAGTGTTTATAGTATAAAACACTATGACGTGTCCTTATTCTGGGATTATACTGACCACATACCCAGCATTCAATTGGAAATTACTTACAATAACTGACATAAAATAACGAAACACTGACAGCTCAGTAATGAAATATATAAAGGCCTACTTGTAACAATTGTGTGTTGTCTAGAAAACCTCAATAAAGTTTGTTTGTGCTGGCCTGTGCTCCCTGACTTCAGTTTCTATCATCACATTCATCCGTCGTCGAATCCCAAAGCTATATTAATGTTCTCCAGTGTCTCATGATTGGTCACAACATTTAAACTACTTGTACATGAGGGCATTAAAATAGACATGACTTGAAGGAAAAAAAAAATTATGCACCAAAGTCAGCACACATGTGAATGTGATTAACTCGTCTGTTCACTGTGTTATTCATCTCCGTCCTTTAAAAAAAAAAAATCAATCTCCGTCCTTTAATGCGAGTATTGAGCTGATTATTCTGTCTGATATTTGCTACTTTTGCGTCTTCTTTGAGGAAGCTTGAATGTGCATGCGTTAACTACTCACATCAGCGAAAACGATAATTATTACGAAGGTTCACTTTTTTCAGCATCCTCCTGTCTGTCTCAGATGTGTTTCAGCAAGAGTTTTGCAGATGCTCAAAACATTCTGCGCATTAAAAACGTACCACACCTGAGTGTTTTTGGGATATGTAGGAAATGAGCACATCTCAGCCATGTTGCTCAGCCTGACTGTAAACAATAGAGACAACTTTACCTTTGGTCTGTTAGAACAACAGAAATATTTCTGTGATCCAGCCCCTGGACAGGGCTCAGCACAAACAGTGGCCACATGAGGCCATTTTCATGTTTCCATGTTCCTAACAAGCTTGAAAGCCATTATTTGCTATGACCACTTTTATTCTTCAGCACAGTCTGAGCTCTCTTATGTAAGCTTTTCTTGTCTTTTTTCAGTGCTGTGTCAAACTCTGACAGTACCTTTCTGAGTTTGTAATTCCACCAATTTTGACAAGGTCCCCAGCACCACTGATTGACATGCAGCTTGATACCATGATGCTGTTGTACCTCTCTCTTGACTTCCCCAGTTAATGATATTAACAATGATATGAAATAAAAAGGTGAAATTTGGATCAATCACTCCATAAGCTCTTTTCAGCCCAGTGCTTTTGTAATTTGGCATACATCAGGGTTTTTTTTCCCGTTTCCCTTCCGTTCAGTAATGGCTTCTGGACAACCACCCTTCCCCTGACACCGAAGTATGCCAAGTTTTCAGTTAATGGCTCTTTGGGAATCACCTTATTGGTGCATCAATACTATTTTATGAGTGTCAAACTGTGTTATCGTTGACACTTTTCATAGATTTATCTAAAGAAAGTGGATATTTTTTCCAACATAGTAACAAAGAGTTAAAAGATACAATTTAAAATTGGTTCTCTGCTAAGTTCTCTGTTCATTGCTTAAGTTAAGGAACCTTGTTTATTACTGAATGATTTGTAGGTCATTGGTGGTCTAAAAGTATTTAGTATTTATTTATTTATTGTCATTGTCAAGAACAATGAAATTGCGTTTGGGGCTTCCATACAACCCAAAAAAAAAGAAGAAAATAATAAATACCCCTTAAAACCCAAGTGTACATATTTAACCCAGTGTGACTCCAATGCAATAAGACAATCCTTAGCAATAATGTTCGTAGAAATTCAGACAAAGACCTGAGAAACATGACAAAATACAACAATGCAACCCATTCAATATTATTGTACTGTGAGATATGATATCAGATATGATAGTTATCTATTTAAGAAAGAGGGGGGGGGGGGGGGGGGGGGGCAGGAGGGGGAAGAGAATAAAGATATGATGCACCAATGCAGACCAGTTCATTGCTATTAAGAAGTTGGATATGGTTATTGTCCGTGAGAGGGGGGCAGAGAGTTCAGGAGCCTCACAGCCTGTGGATACAGGCTGTTGGCCAGTCTGGATGTTCTGGCCTGTATAGACCTGTACCTTCTCCCTGAGGGCAGCAGATGGAAAAGGTGGCGCGCAGGGTGATGTTGGTCCCGCAGGATACTGTGCACCCTCCTCAGAAAGAAGCAAAAGCAAAAAAACACAACCCCCCCCCCCCCCCCCCCCCCCCCCCCCCGAAAGACCTTTAGAAAGCCTGCACAACTATTGCTTAAGACCACTTTAGAAATCTGAAGAAAATCTGGCTCCTTGGAAAAAAGCAAAAAGAAAGAAATGTGGGTTTGCTACATTCGGCTTTACTATAACTAAATCAAGCCTTATACGTGAAAGAATGACTTCTAGTCTCTTCCTCACAGGGAGGTATGCAGTTTACCGACTTGATAATGGTACATACCCAAAGCCAGGACACGTGTGTGTAGGTAGCACTGAAAAAACATACCCAGGCTTTCTGTCTTCACCCAGTCAAGCCAATCTTCCCTGGCAGAGATCTTCAATACGTCAGACAAAAAGCCTTAAATGACCCAGACACTTGACATCCAATATGTCTATCTTTGTCACCACAATCGATTCTATCACTGAGCACAGTGTGTGTTCAAGAGGCATTTAAAATTTTCTTTCCTGCCTTTGTCTTCTTAAGGCTGTTGACGCCAAAACACGTAAATCTCAAAAGGTTGATTGAAGAAGGGTGTTATGATCGGGCCATTTACCATATGGTGGATGACAAATGCATTACTTAACAAACCACTTCATGTGCACAGAGAATAAACTGCTTGTGTCCTACAATTTAGAACAGATTTGAGAACAAAAAGCCTCAGAGATGTCACGAAGACACAGAACATATCGTCAACATTATAAAAATAATAATAAAAAAACACCACACTTAAGTGATACCTCATGTTCATATTGTGCGTGAGCGCAAATGTGTCAGGGCGTGACTCCTGAAGATGTTTGAAACAGTTGTGAAACTGTGAGTGTGAAATAAAACTTGGTGGAAACCACAAAAACTTCAATTGTTATGGATTACGTCTGGAATTTAAACAGAACCATTTCCTTACTTTCTCCTGTCCTGATGCAGTGAGCCAGTAAACACAACAAACAGACAGAGCACGTGCAGAACAGTGTATACCTGAGATCTATTATAGCATCCAGGACATGTGTCCAGGCTGCTGTCATTAGAATACCATACATAATCAAACAGATGTGCATTAAGGTGCTTTACAATACAACACTTTCCCATCACATGTGCCGATGATATTTGAAATATGGGAAAATTGCATTGGATTATGTAATGGAAGGAAGAGGTGTTTTGATCCAGGTGTGTCATTGTCTGAGGGCTTTTGCTATTGTCCAAGCACGAGTTTCTAATTAAACTTTTAAAGAAAGTGCAAAGATGAATAAAGCGCTTTATAATTCATGTGCATGACCTCAGCTTGATTAAAATAAAATGGGGCTGTGACTCCATAATGGCTGCTAGTCCCAGGAATAGGTCTGTCTTCTTATTATGGTCCATGCCTGAGGGGCTGTGTCCATTTATCAGAGCGGCTATTAGGCCCAGATAAGACAGCTCTATTCAGAGGCTTGAGGGAAGCGAGGTCAGGAAGTTCCAGTGTTGTTAGTATACTTAGCCTATATAATATGTGGAATATGCAATGTGCAATGATATAACCTAATTTTTGTGTTTATAAGAAGCTTAATGTTGAATGTGATCCCATTATTATAACAAGAAAATTTCATACAGATAACAGTGGACTGCTGCACATCTTACTCAACTGGTCTGATGTTCTTCTGGAGTCTAAAAGGTGCATAACACATATTATTGCTGAATAAATGATGTATTCAAAATTAATTTGAAAATCAAGAATACCTGTTTATCAGAGTTAGTAATGTTATGGGCAGGGTCTGCCGTGCATCTCACCCTGTGGTACTCCCTCAGGACACTAAACAGATGAGAAAACAGAGTATTTGCTATTTAAGATACTGCACTGTTTATTGCTTATGAATCATATATAAAGAATTGATGGCACAAATCATCTGAACTCCTTTATTCCTTTTCTTCATGATGTAACCACTGATTTTATATAAAAGATGTGCAAACCCAATAACTTAACAATGCCCATTGGTTGTCAATGAGTGGCACTTTTAGCATTTTGGTCATCACCAGGTTAGTTTACAGGGGCCACAAATGACCATATTTGGACAAAGAGGGCCGTACAAATGTAGGTATCTGATAACTAATGCAGATGAACAGTTTAATTTAGTAACATTAAAAATTTACTCACCAAACTCCCTGCATGCTTAGCACCCCACAGTAGGCCATATTATTCATCTGATAACTCCAATAAAAATGCTCCAAATGCACTGACAGCACAAATAGGATGCAAAGATTGAGTTCAGTGACTGGAATAAGCAGTGGTGAGGCCTAGCAGACAGGCAACTGCTACAGTTTCTTGTCTCAGCATGCCATAGATTATTAGAGCATGTGCACCCCTAACCATAAGCATTACCAGCGTCCGTACAGTTGCGTTGTCACGTCTTTTTTGAAGGACGTTTATCCACAAAAGCCATTTTTGTACCAGGTTTTTTACTGCTGTGAACTTGTGCATTTTAACAATGGAAAATAAGCGAATTGACTCAATTCTGAATTCAGCCTCAAGTGGCCACTTGAGGAATTGCAACCTGTTGATCATTTCTTTTTTTCTTTTTCTTTTTTATCCCACTTGATTGTATTCTTTCTAACACATGACTCAGATGACCATCAGGTGGAATAAAGCAAATAAGTAAAGGAGATTTGTTCTTCAAGTATATGAATATGATATACCGGCCACTTTATTAGTTACAACTAGCTATCACTGGATTCGTCTCCTTTCATCTTCAGAAGTGACGTCGTTGTTTGTGCCATAGATTTAACAAAGTAAGTGGCCTGTATTTGTATAGCGCTTTACTAGTCCAACTGAGGACCCCAAAGCGTTTTACACAACCAGTCATCCACCCATTCACACACCGGTGATGGCAAGCTACATTGTAGCCACAGCCACCCTGGGGCGCACTGACAGAGAGGAGGCTGCCGGACACTGGCGCCACCAGACCCTCTGACCACCCAGTCTTGCCCAAGGACACAACGACTGAGACTGTCCAAGCCGGGGCTCGAACCAGCAACCTTCTGATTACAAGGCGAACTCACAACTCTTGAGCCACGATCGCCCTGAAGTGCTGGAAACATTCCTCAATCTATTTTACTGAGCTCTGGTGACTGTGGAGCTGACCAGTTGGAGCTCAGTCAATAAGCATACATGAAGTGTTGATCTTTCTAAGTGTACTGTGGCTAATACTGCATGATGTGTGTAGTACTTTGAGGCATTTTAAACCTATAAAACATGTTTATAATTGGTGCTCTTTATAATTAGGTGGCCTTTTGGTTAAGCTTCACTTGTTTAACCCTGTCTTGAGATAATTCAATGCAAGAAAGAACAGTCTGTTTTGCTGTAATTATTTGTCCTGCTTTCAGTGTAAAATGGCAACAAAGAGGTTTATTGTGGCAGCAATAAAGGAAACGCTGCTGCGTCATAAACAGTTGCTGTTTCATGGCAGAATAAGGAGTAAAAAACAAAGCTACTGTTAAATTAACTGCATATAACATTTGCACTTTCTCTGGAAAGCCTGCAGGAGACTGCTGTAAACTTGAGCATTTTAACATTTGAAAATAAGTGAATTGACTCAATTCTGAAGTCAGCCTCAACAGAACCTTGGCAGCTTTTCAGCTTCATCAAATTATTTCAACATAATTCGTTCAACATTAGATTTTTGATTGATTTTAAAAAATAATGTCTAAAATCTTAAAACAGAATACTTGTGGAAATGGAAACAACCGCAGCTCAGGACTCATTGTGAACAAACTGTATTCTAACACTTTTTAGACCTTGTCAGTCGTAGCACATCCTCTACTGAACACCATCAATGTAATTAATAGACAGTCCCTGAAAAGAATTTGATGGGCTTTGAATAAATGAATGTTCAAACCTTACTTCTTACAAATGAGATGGAGAATTCATTATGAATCTGTGATACGCACTGATCGTCAGCTTCATCTATTACACCGTTTGATGACTGCCTCGAATGCCCCACTGAGTTAAAGCGAGCAAATATTGATACAGATCTTGGCAAGATATAAGAGAAAATATATGATCAATACAAAGACAGCATGAGGATGTCAATCCTCCCTCGACCGTTGTAGACTTTGCACGAATCAGAGCGGTGGGATGGCAATATAATAAGACATGAATTCCAGATGAGCTCTTTCACACCTGAAAGCCTTCTCGCCATTAAAGGAACTTATTTTTTTATTTTTTTCCCTACACAGAGTGATTTTTCTTTTTTTTCTCACGACAAAAGAATAATCGCTCTCGCTTTCTTTTATCGTCACTCACATATGAGATGTATCCACTCTTTGTGCATTTTATAGAGCCACTTCCAGAACAGTGAAGAAGAAATGGCACTACTACCTTTTTTGCAGACACTAAATCAAATTATGCACCAAAAAATGAACAACGGTGACACCAGACCACAAGTTTAGCTTTAAATGTTGTGCAATTGTGTATGTATGTAATTCGGTCCCAGGTCTGTCTTTCCTATCAAGATGTCTTCATACTGAGGCTTCTGTGTTCTACTGATAACAGATAATTTCCCCTCATCTTCATATATATCATGATTTACTTAGTGTAAGCTGCTGCAGTAAAAAGTGAGAGGTCTGTATCCTTGTCATTGTTTTTCAGGTGTGTTGTCGCTTCAGAAAGTGTTTTACCTGCACCTCATTACTTCACTCTGCATCGAGGTTGAACTGAACTGCTGTCAAGGGGAGGCGCGTGCCCAAAAATGAAGCACCAGCGAAGCTAGATTGAAATAGCTGCTGCATATAAATGAACAGGATGTACTCTGTGGAGCAAGGGTTTGCGCATGGCTGACTGAGTGCTGCACAGCAAACATTGACTTACATTTAATGCTTGTGAGGACTGATGTTTTAAACAGAGTGTGGTGCACAGATTTTAGCTTCATTGACAAGATTTCTGCTCTTAAGTTTTCATTTACAAACTCTGTTTTTCAGCTCCCCAGTCTGAGCTCATTTAATCTCCTTATTAAGTGAGGGAGTCGATCATCACAGTCTGCAAGGTGGCTCTGAGACACCGCTCCCACTCACCCACTCAAAGCTTTTTCACACGGGTGTATTTGATAAGCACATTAACTGTGGTTCCCTGTCACTGTGCAAAAGTCCCGAGTCACCGTTCATTTCTTAATGTCTCTCTTGGTTCGTCGGGTTCAGTATCAGAGTAACTTTTGGCTGCTCCTTCAAATTTGATATTGAGCTAAAAAAAAAAATGCTGACTTTTAGCCAAGTTAAAGGCTTCTTAGAAAAATGCAAAATTTTGTGGTTTTACTTCTTGGCTGCTGTAGTCGTCATTTTGCATTCTCTTCTTTGTCTGTTTTTAAGCAAATAAATAAATATATATATCCAGCCCTGATATATTTTAGTTTAGTTTTTAAGCAGAGATGATAGCGCACTGATCACTTTATTACAGAAACAGCTTCGTGCGCACTGCCTTTATATCCAGCCACATACACAAACCTAACTGAGTTCAGAGTGCCGTGGGGCGTCATTTTACATGCACGCCAAACTCTGGCTGCTGGAAATAATGGAACTCCATTTGCATGTTGACCTAAGCTGTGGCTACAGCTGCTGTGTAAACATTTTTTATTCAAAAACTAGAAAAACACTTTCTAGTTCCCTGATAAACAGAAATACTAAACACTCTGTGGTACACCTTGATGTTTTAATTACTAACAGAGCCCAGGAGGGGACTGAGAAGAGATGTGGAAAATGGAGATATGTGTGGGAAAAAATACTCAGAGAGGGAAGAGCGAGGCAAAAGGTTAGCCTTTCAGAAGTATAACTAACTAACTGATACACTGGTGATGGACACTATACTACTGCAGGATGGTTGATATCTAATTTAGATTGACATAATGTCTTGTTTTTCATCTTTGCTAAAAAAAGAGGAAGGAATTTTTGTGTTCAGATACCTTCCAAGGATTGTGTGACTCTGGACAAAACTTGAAGTACACTTGGACAGGTGTAGCGTCCTCCCCGATTCTGTACTACCCTTTAAATGGCAAGCTGAGCTGTGCGTAGGCCCGTACAGACAGATGTAATTGTCAGAGTCAATACCTCCTCACGTATCCACACCAAGCTGCAAACTATTGAGAGAGACAGAGCAGCTGGACGAGGCAACGGGGAGCATATAGATTTCCTCTTTCTGCTGAGCAGGAGGAAATCTATCCGATTGTTAAGTGATGACGCGACGAATCCTACTTCCGGGCCTAAAGTAGTCTGCGTTTAATATGGCTTTTGTGTTGTTAACATGTTTAATGTTTTGTATTTTCTTCTATTTAATCTCAAAAAGCTCCTAAAACAGTCAGTGATCACTGTTGACCTCCCTCGGCTTTTATTACCGCTAATCATTTATTTAAGCTCAGTTTTTAAAACCTTAGGATGTAACTACAGCCCAGCCCATGCAGCAGTATATGAATGACTAACCTCGTATTGTGGATGGATTATCTCAGTTGTTCTCCTGGCTGAAGTTTGGTCCTTTTACAGCATCCTGCCATGCGATTACATTTGTTCCTGACCACTGAGAACACTCACGTTAACTTTTATCGAGCGGAAAAAAAGTTAGCTTGTGTATATTATGCTAACCTAGCTGTGTCGCTAGCGGTCACGTAGCACATCATTATATACCAGCTAGCCCAACTTCAGTAACCCTACAAACGTCACTGCTGTTTAGTTTCCTGTCTTCATTTATGCTGGAAGTGATAACAGAGCTGTACGTTTTAATTTGTTTCCAAAACCCCGCAGTCAGGACATGCTATATTGTATTTAGATAGAAGCTAGCAAGCTAACTCCCTGCTAACTTCTATCTCCGTTAAATGTCATAAATTCCGTTTTTATGGATGCCTGGATGTTAAACTCAATTGTTACACCTGGTAGAGCAGAACGCGTTTTCATTTTATTAAAGATGAAAGACTTTAGACAGTTTTTCAACTCTCAGTAATGCCATAGTGATCGTTTGATATATGGACCTGCAGCGGAGTTTAGGTCCAGACACGGCTAGTGACGTCAGACTGAACAACCGGATACGATCTTCCTCCTATCAAAGGCGATATTCAGGTACAGTTCAGGGTGTCACTTTGTTTGCAGAACAGCAGACTGAAATGCTCGCTACTAAAGAGTAGTCGCTGTGGTTGTTTGTTTGAGTGAGTCTTAACCAGCCCGAGATTTATGGATTTTAAGAACTGCTTTTTGCTTTTCTGACGTCTTTTTTCCTTCAGTGCTGAGAAAAGGGCCAGTCCAGTTGTTTCTTTTTAACGATGACATTTAGCTTGCAATAGCTACTTTTTTTCATTATTACACTCGTCTCTTCTGCGTTTCTCTGTCTACATTTACTGCAAATCATCCCTGTCTCCTGTTTAGTGTCTTTTTGTCTTGTTTTGGTTTTTATTTGTTCTTCTTACTTTCACCGGTTTCATGCCTCTCCTCTGTCTCATCACTAATCAGTCCATATTTTTAACTTGTATATTCGTCTTTAGTGGATCATTATTATATAACGTGTTCTCAATGCATTCGTTAGATTATTTATTTATTTATTTGTGACTGACTCTTTATGTTTTGGACTTGTGTTACATCTGGCTCAAGGGCTTCCTTTCATCTTACCTCACATATCTCATCCATTGAGTTAGGTGCCTTTTTTCTGCTTAAATGACTCTTAGGTTACAGTTAAGTATGTTAAAAAGAAGCAAATAAAAGCACTTCTCTGAAAATGGTTATGTACAAGGAAAAAGCAGCCAATGCCCAATGGAAAACTTTGAAAGATCCTCAGAAAGCCTGAAGAAATATTACTCAAAACTGCTTTAAAAAAATCAGAAGAGAGTCTGACTCCTTAAAAACAAAATATAAAGAAATGGCTGGTGGCTCAAGATTTTTGAACAGTAATATATCTCCAAAATGGAACTGAGGTTTAAGCAGAATAATGTGCACAGCTGTAGAGAGACCCCCGCTGCTTGCGAAAAAGCTAGCGAGATTAGTTTATTGATTCGGGCAAAGCAGCGAGGGAAAACAATAGCTGGTTTCTTTTCCAACTTTAGCTGCAATTATGGTTCTGAATTACTAATTGGACTCTGAAGAGGCCATTTACATGGAAATGCTGTCTGTGGCTTTTCTGTGAACTTGCCCCTTACCTGTGTTTTTAGATTTCCTGTCTTGCTTGTTTAAACTGACAATAGGTTCCCAATGTTGACCAGATCACAGTGAAGCTCTTGTGATTCAGACCTTCCTGTGAGTGTCTAAATTACAGTCCGTGCAACCAGGTTACAAGAATTGAGTACCAACATTAAAGTTAACGCTATTGTCCGTGCGGTAATAATGCAATTTGTCAGTCTGGGCACCAAAAGGAATAACCCAGCAAACATGCCCCTCTCTGGGGCAACTGTAGGCAGACACACACAGTCCCTAGCACCAGTGTAAAATGTAGGGCACATCTGGACCATTCCCAGTGTGACACAGAGGAGCCCATTGTGGTCCTGGACTGTACGATCATTATGTGTCTTTATTATAAATTATCATAAATAAAACAAATGAGCCCACAGTAAGTAGGTGTGCTTAAATTGTGAAGGTCTGTAAGCACATCCACACTTCTTGGCCCTGTGTTGGTGTGTCCACAGAGCACTGATGGCAGTTTTGCCCTTTGAGGCTCCTTTATGGGTTTTCAATAGGCAAACCTGCTATGGGTTTACTCAGAAGGGCAAAACTGGGCAAAAGGGGTGACATAGCCTACATAGGGCTCCCACCTGTGGGCAATCCATAGAGGGCTTGCCCTTAAGAAAACGGTAATGGTTGTCTAAAACTGTTGTGGTGCCTTTCAGATTTCAGTGGGAAAGCCTGCTGTGGATTGCCTACAGAAAACACTCATGGGGGCCCCAAGTGGTAAAACTACTGTGGGGCCTGCATGTGTCAAACCAAAGGGGACCCCATGCAGGTCTTCTGTGGGTAAGCCCACTGAAAAGTGGATTTACTGGGGCCCCAAAGGGCAAAACTGCCATGGACTCTTTATGAGATCACCCACTCAGCTTCCACATGGGATGACTGTGGGTTTGCTCTGCCCACACAACTACTCTCTGTGCTCCCACATGAGAATGTTTGCTGGGAAGCAACAATATAAGAAACTAACCACCAATCATGCAAATAAATCCCAGCATTTGATGTGTGGCTGCAACACAACAACAGGAGAAAAAAACTGCAGAACGGACTTCACTAGGGAGTCATTCTTAACAGCAGCTGTTTGTGGGGTCAGTGCTGCTCTTATCTAATATTTGTGTCACTGACGATGTAACTGTGGTCCATCCAGTCTACTTTAAAGCAACACCTAAAGCTTTTTCCACTTTCAGTCTAAGGCTAATCCACCTTTTGCACTGTTCCTTTGTACATGACAATAATCACTGTATTTTTTACATCTTCCATATTTTAATCAGTCTTTCAAAACTTTGTATTAACAGAACTGTAAGGGTAATCTTCTACAACAATGCCTCTTTTTAGTCCTCAGACCCAGCTATCAGCACGCACATCCTTAGACAGGAAATATATACAGAAGCAGTCCAGCTGTTCTACACTGAAAGAATCCTATCTCACTTTGCTTATTACTAAGGAAGTGTTCCCACTGCATGCGTTTTCCTTTCAGTGGATGTCAGCAACTCTATCATGCATTGTTTCAGAGACTCGCTGTGCCACATTCGGGACACATACAAATGACTCATCTTTGACACAGAAGACTTTTTCTTTAGCTTTGTTGTTCCTGCTGGTAAAATCATTTATTGTTGTCACGATCTGTGAATAAAGAGCTTTCCACGGGAGCCTTCTGTTTAGCTTTGTAAATACAAAATTGTTTTTGATGTGATTTTTCTGGCTTGCAGCAACATTTTTGTAGGTCATGAATTTTAAAACAGCACAGTTCCCCCTCCAAACAAAAAACAACTAAAAAACAGTGGTTACTGTGCCAGAATATCACACCAACTTAAAACTGATGGAGAATTTGTTTATTACTAGAGACAACTGCTGTCTTGCAAGGAGTAGAAAAACAGTACATAAAACCGATGCCTGCGTTCAGCCACGTGAACTCAGGCATGGAGTAATAATAATTATTTAAAAAAAAAAAGTGGTTGTGTTGTAATGTATTGAGAGCTGACTTGTTGTATAGTCTGATGGCACTAACAAGCATTCCTAATGCTGAGAAGGCTGTGCCGCCGCACACTGTGTACAATATAATGATGTTCCCATACAAGCAGACTGCTCAACTACATCTACATCGGATACAGCTTCTCTCCACAGAGGCTTACATTTCAAAAGACTGAAGTCCACATAAAGCATTTTGGAGGCATAACTTACTTGACCGTCATCCAAGAGACCAGGTTTTGATTGCATTTTTTTTTAACTTACTTTACACATGCTTTTTTCATAGCTTTGTTGTCTAAACCTTACCAGTTAACAATAATACAAAATCAAAACACTGGGCCACTCATTGCAAAAATCTACTTATTTTAAAATATATCTATTTCAAATATTTTGCCTTATAATCAGTTCAAAACTATCTTTTGTAGGCCGAATTTGTACAAAAAGAGATACAAGAGACACTGAAGTCAAAGAATCCTGAACTGAAATTTCCAAAACAAATTCCACAACAAAACCATGTTGGTAGAATTACAAGTTCCTGAGAGGAAAAAGCTTTAAAGTCTTAAGGCAAATCCAGAGAAGACTTTATGCAATTTGTAGCAGACTTGGCCTGGTGATCCTATGATGGAGTTATGTTCCTGAGACCATTAAGTTTATTTGATAATGCATCAAAAGAAAAACCTGTACAAAACCAAGGTTGAATCCCTTCAATATGACTGCAGAGTGATGAGACTTGCTTATTGAGGTTTCTGTGACATCATCCATACATTGCTCAAGAATTGTCCACCACCAGTCATGAGGGGAAAATGCATATTCTGAATGCTTTACTGCTAAGCGGTTTCTGGAGTTCACAAGCAGCAAGGTGAAATTAAGTGCAGTATTATTTTAGGGTGTTGAGGTGACTGTTGTTGTGATTTGGTGCTATCACAACAACAGTCGCTGTGTATATATAAACAAACGACCTAAATTGAATTATTGCACCAAGAACCTCCTTGTGATTGCTTTGGTTTCTAGCAGATTGGCACAGCTCAGGTAACAATGTTACCTCTTGATCTGAAGTATCATTAAAGTTGAGAAAAAATGAATGCTGGATCAACATTTAAATACCTGATGAAATGATTAAACCTGACACTGTCATGTCCTGGTGATGACTGCCAATAAGGATGTTTTACTCCTAAATATTCATACTCCTTGAACTTCATCACATTTTGCTCCATTACAACCATGATCTTAAATATATTTCATTGTAATTTTTATGTTATAGGCCATCAAAAAGTTGGGCATAATTGTTGAGCAGAAGGAAAATAATAAGCATTTTTGAAGATTTTTCACAAATAAAAATCTGAAAAATGTGCTGTACATTTCTATTCAGCACTCCTGAGTCTACATATTGTTGAATCACCTTTCACTTCAGCTTTTGCACATTCTTCTTTGCCAAATCGCTTCATTTCAGTCAGTTAGAATAGAATAGAATAGCCTTTATTGTCATTGTACAGAGTACAACGAAATTGGAGTGCCACTCCCTTGGTGCAAGTTTCAATAATAAATATAAATGTAAAATATAAAAAGTACAAAAAAAACAATCGTAAGTACTCAAACAATAGTATGTACAATATATACAGGATAGCAGCATTAATATAATGACAGTATGAATAGCAGCATAATATAATGACAGTGACGGTATGGAATAGGTTCAATTGTTTTTGTGCTTATTTACTACGGTGATAGCTCTGGGAAAGAAGCTATCCCTGAATCTGTTTGTCCTGGTTTTATGTGACCTGTACCGTCGGCCTGACGGTAATAGTTCAAACAGTTGGTTGCTGGGGTGAGAGTGGTCCTTGATGATATTGCCAGCTCTGCTGAGGTACCGAGAGTTTGCAGTGACCTCCAGGCTGGGCAGAGAGCAGCCAGTGATCTTCTGGGCTGTGTTGATGACCCTCTGCAGTACTTTCCTGTCTGCAGCTGAGCACCCTGCATACCATGTTGTTATGCCGTACGTTAGGATGCTCTCTATGGTGGCTCTGTAAAATGTCACCAGCAGCCTCTCCTCCAGGTTGTTCCTCCTGAGCACTCTCAGAAAGTGGAGACGCTGCTGGGCAGTTTGAACTGAGTGTCTGTGAACAGCAATCTTCAAGTGTTGCCAGAGATTCCCAATAGGATTTAGGTCTTGACTTTGTCTGGGGCACGCTAACACGAATGATGCTGCCATCACCATTTTTTACGGTGGGGATGATGTGTTGAGGCTGACGCCCCCACCCCCACCCACCCGATCCCACCTGCCAGATATGAAAACGTCCTGCATTTATAGTCTACATTACTGTACCCTAGAAATTTCATCTGTCAATACACAAAGTAAGAATTCACTTACTGTTTTATTATATCTGAATTGTGCAAAATGTATTTTATGCATATTGTCAAACACTACATTCAGTGATGCATACTGTAGACTTATAACTGTCACTATCAGATGCTTCTTAAATTTAATTTACTGAAATTAGCTTTCTAATATAACTGAGAATTTAAGTGATGGAAGGATTATATTAGCTGGGATGATTTAGGGAAAGAGAGACAAATATTAGGGAAAACCCCCAAATCTGAGCAGAACATGCTCCTTGCATATTTTTTTTATATGCATAAGCAAATGGCACTTTAGTGGCACTCTGAGAATTCTCCTTTACATACAGGCTGTTCACAGCTCTGATCCAGACCAGGTGGAGGCAAGTCGTGGTACCAAGTAGGAGTGAATTCATCAAATGTGATTTTAAAATAGTAATGATTTGATAAATTAAATAAGTCAAGTGGCTTTACTGTCATTCCAACCATGATTTATTTATTTTATTTAGGACAGTGCATGTTAATGAACATAAATGTAAAAAAAATTACATGAATGTAAACATACCAGATTATAGCCAAGGGCTAATTTCCATCTGTTGTCCTTAAGCATAAAAAATAGACATAATAATTCATAAAAATTCATCATTCATTCATAATAAAAACGCCATCACCAAACTTACACATACACACCATTCTGTTCCCAAATAAAACATTAAAACTATACAACTCATACATGATCACATACTTGATTTGTCCATAACCAGTTTTTAACCTTTGCCTTAAACAAATTGAATGTAGAGCATTCTCTAATGGGTTGAGGAAGACTGTTCCACAGATGGCCTCCCTTGACAGAGAGGACGTTCTGCCCAAATGCTGTCCGTCTGTGGGGACAATTCTCCTCGCATTGAAGCTCGAGTGGTCCTGTCTGAGCTTTCTTTATGCCTAATGAACTGCTTTAGTGGTGGTGGAGCAAGGGTGTAAGACTTTATATATTAAACACACTCTTTTAAGTTTCACTAAGTTATTGAAGTTCAGTAATTTATGTTTTTTTAACACATGACAGTGGTGGTGGGAAGTCGGTTTTTTGTCAAGTAGTTTTAAACTTCTTTTATAAACGTTTTCAATAGTTTTAAGTGTTGTTGGACAAGCAAGTAACCAGGACGTCAAACAATAGTCCATATGTGCAGTGGTACAGAACACAGTGAAACAAGACAACGTTCCTCCAAGACCCTGGTGCTACATATGACATATAACAGACAATAAACACAGGACTACATAAAGTGCAAGTGTGCCAAAACTGCAAAAAACCAAAACAAAGACAGTGCAAGACCAGACAGAACAGAACGATAAAGACACAACAGTGCAATAGAAATGTGCAAAAGACTGTGTATTGTGCAAAAAACACACAATAACATGTTTTTCCTTCTAACTGATGTCAAGGTTTTTGTTGTTATTTACAGGCCAGATAGAACCTAATATTTAATGATAAAGTTCTAAGGTTATAATTTGATACATTTTAATCAACATGACTGGAACATTTCTTCTGGCCGTAGATAAAGAAGTACATGTCCTGCTGATCTTTAGTAGTGATGTCGGTGCTGTGTCATTATTAACCGTCAGCTGAAATACCACTGGATCACTGTTTATCTTTGGTCATGAATTCAACATTACTTCAATATTAACTGCAAATGCAAAAGGGATTAAGAATTTTGGTTGGGGTTTAATGTTATTCTGGTAAATTTAGTCTAACAGTACAATCTAGATTTAATATAAGTTTGCAAACTATCAGTATTGTACCAATTTTACCTGTATACTCACTTTTACCTTGAGACCATTCACCATTAGGCTGGGGAATACAGACTTTTCCTTTGGGCCTGTAT
This sequence comes from Diplotaxodon limnothrissa, assembly GCF_057381915.1. NCBI lineage: Eukaryota > Metazoa > Chordata > Actinopteri > Cichliformes > Cichlidae > Diplotaxodon > Diplotaxodon limnothrissa. Next base: position 10,338,269 of record NC_140600.1, read on the forward strand.
TCGTTGCCACTACAGTGTCAAACGTCCAAAGAGACGTTAGAGTCCATTGGTTAGTGCTTACACAGGAAATGTTAGCATTGTTAGCCAGTCTTGCAGTACAGCAGTACATGTAGCTTTGGAAAGTCTCAAATGATTTGGCATTTATCTGTTTCACACACGTTTCACAAACCATCAACCGCACGTTACATTTACAACTGACAGTACTGACTGACATAATCCCAAAGCCATAGATTTGATTGTTATGTATGTGTAATTCACAGATCTGTCTTTTCCTCTAGGCCATGTGACAAGACCTAAACATAAACTGACACATAGCCTTAACAAATGCTGCAGTGTTGCTATGGCAATAACAGGAAGGATTATGATTGTGAGCTAGGGGTTTTAAGGTCAGCAATCCTTGAACCCGAATCTAATGAAAACACAGAGTACGTCAGTTTCTTTGTCTCCGGAAGTGTCATGTTGTGGACAGAGCTCAGTCGACCAGGCTTGCATATTTCTGCTGTATCTCTAATAGCAAAGCATTTACCTTGTAGTGCACTGTGTTTGAGCTTTACCATAAATGAGCTTTTTACACCATCAGATAGCTTTTCACAAGCCCTAATTTTTCAACTCTAAAACCGTAAATAACCCAGCATGAATAATTCAGCTGAACGATATGCATAGCCACAGATTAATTTTAATGAAGTCAGCTTGACTAATGAAGCTGTCATCAAGTGCTGTGTCTGCCTGGTCCAGATACACAGAGGGAAGCATGGAAACAAGCCCAACCCGGCAGAGGAAATCGATGGACGGCTTTTTAAGCCAACAATTTTATGCTGGTGAGCAGCCTACGCTCAGACCCTAAAAGTCAATAAAAGACACAATTAAGGTAGTCGTTATGTGCACTGGAACACAAAACACCACTGTCTCATTAACTGCCATCAAAAACTACAGATGATATCGAGTCACCGCGCCATACTCGGCAAGATAGAATTTCAGGTTCAGTGTCAGCCGAGAACTTTGCAAAAAAACAAAACAAAACCCCAAAACAAACTCTATTATCCAGTGAGAAAACAGTGGCTTATGGTTTCTGAGAAGTTCCTCTTGGTAAAAACTAAGCATCATTTGCAGAGTTCTTGCTCTAAACCCACACCAATCCCACGTACACTACCGTATCCTACCACACTGTTTCAATTCAAGGGAACTTATTTTTTTTTAAACGTTTACAAGTTTTGTAAAACAAACAAACAAAAAAAAAAAATCATCTTACCTTTTATTAGTGCTATGGTCCTACCTTTGATGCATGTTCCAAACTGGGGCTGGTTATTTTCTGTAGACCACCACGTCTGAACATTTGATATTTGCACAAACATGCAACATGCAACATGCATTAGTGTCATATTTTCTAAGAAAGCTGGATTGCTCACTGGCTCGCCTTAGTAACTTAAACAGTGATAGTATGTACATGCAGTGGTTGGTTGGTTATTTTTCAGCATTTTATCAAATACAGCATAGCCTAGGCCAAACCATACACAGCACAGACATGGTGTTAGGACCTTTGGTAAATGGTCCGTGACTTTACACCAAACAGCTTTGGATTGCCTCAAGCAATTCACAGATAATTCCACAATTGCAGCCCTCATATTCTGATTCACCTGCTAATTTTATTCCCACAGAAATTACCTTAACTTCTGCTCTTCAAAGACACCAAGAACAGTACTAGATCCACTGTAGCCCATGCTGGTATCTGATATTTATTCTTTCAGTAGAAATATCCAACATTATTTCTGTGTATCACAATTATGTCGCTGTTTTCCCAGTTTAAATGGGGTAACAGTAAACATAACCTGGGTAGCAATTATCTTATCCAAAAGCTATAATTGCTAAAACCATTTAGCAATTATAGCTAGGTCTGTGGATTTTTTTTTTTTTTCATTTCATGAAGGCAAGCCAGCACTGATGATTATCTCTGTAATGGCTTTGATGGACTTTGCTTTTCTTCCAATTAGCATTGACTGCATGGACCGCAGTAAACTGCCGAGCAGAGATTCATGACAGAAGATGATTTGTGCTGCACTGTAGTATTATCGTCATCAGCTCAACATTTTAATTTGTCTAATTCTTACTAATGACTAAATACCATTAGCCCCTAATGTACTTGTTTTATGTGTTTGCGTTTATTGTCAATTGTTTAGAATCAAACTTAATAAGCTGGTGAAAGGATATCTGCTTAGTATCAGTACGTTAACATTATTATTGTGAGTAGCAGCGCGCTGACATTAGCATTTAGATGAAATCCCAGTTGCATCTACATCCAGCCTGACAAGCTGTTAGCATGGCTGTTGTCTCTTGTTTAAATGTAATTTCCATTGCTTTGAATGCACACCATACATTTGCAGTGGGTAGATACTCAGACGGAGCTCTACAATCAACATTCCTGCTTCTGATCACACACAGTCGATGAGTCAGTAGACATGTAAAATTGGCTCGTCTTTCATGTCAACAGTGGGCTTGATTCAAAGCAATCTGCCTGCGACACTCACCCTGCATTGCTGTATCTACTTTAATGTTCAAAGCACCAGGCAAACTAACATGGCTGACAGTGTGCTTTCCTTTGTAGAAAAGTACAAATTTCTGTACTAGTCTTTAAACTTATCTTTTTGAACTTGCCTTCTCTACCCGTTAAATGCTGACTGTTAACTGCGACCTATTGCATTAACTTTTTACTATTCCTTCATTCTTGGTGTTCTCTATCATGCGGTCTGCTATAATCTATGTGCTGCAGTCCATTTTATTAGTGGCTTTCTACTGTGAACATTGTCTGCTGTTCTTATTATATTTGATATTAATGCTCTTAACTGTATTATTTTATTGTTTTTTGTAAAGCACTTTGGTATGCCTAAGGCTTTTAATGTGCTCTATAAATAAAGGTTGTTGTTGTTGTTGTTGTTAATAGCTCAGTGGCTTGTGGAGTGAGTGGATTTGACATGATATAGACAGATACACAGACCTGATGCTTTTTCTTCTTTCTTGTTTCTTGAAGGTTAATCCTATCTTTGCAAAACTAAACACATTGGAAAAAATAATTTTAGAATCGAGTGATAAGATGTACTGTATTGAAATCTGATACTTATTATTAATATTCTTCACTGTAGCTTAATTAACACCAGACACAGCAGAAAACACATGGCAGGTTATATGTGTGTGTGTGTGTGTGTGTGTGTGTGTGTGTGTGTGTGTGTGTGTGTATATATTAGGGGTGCAACGATATTCGTATCGATATTGAACCGTTCGATACAGTGCTTTCGGTTCAGTACGCATATGTATCGAACAATACAACATTTGTAATTTATTTTATCAATTTTCCTTCTGACGATGCTGTCTGTGTTGAGCGCTCAGTGAATCTGCGTTCGACTACTCCGCCTAGGCTGCACTGTCGAGCGCAGATCCACTGAGCGCTCCACACAGACAGCATAGTCAGAAGGAAGAGCGCAGGGCAAGCTAGCGTGACAGAAGTTAAGCTCTTCTTGCAACATGGCAAATTGAACCTCCCCCACCCTCATTCAGATCTGGCGTTTGGAATTATTTTGGTTTTCATGTGACGTGTGACCCTGAAGGTAAGCGAGTCATGGATTAAGTAAAACAGTATGTTGGATGTGCCATGCAATGCTCAATTACATGGGTGGGAGCTAGCGTGTTAGCGCAGTTAGCTCGTTAAGGTGTTGGCTGTCTAGCCCCATGCACGGGGCTATCAGGGGTAGCTCGTTAACGGAGATTTGCCGTGTTGTGGCGTTAAGGTCATTTTAACGAGGTTAACCTGAAAGCACTAGTGGGAACACAACGAATATGACTGCACATTTACGCCGACATTATCCTAGTGCAAAGACAAAAACAACAAGCATGCATGCTACAAACTTTACCCGAGTCATTTAGACAGCCGTTAGCACAGGATTCTCCTTATGGGGACCTGATATGTTTAATATGCTGCTGAGAATATAGCCCAGAAGAAGCGGATAGTATAGCTTTTATTTTGGAAAGAGCCATTTCTCTGTAATAAACTCTCTTTTCCAAAGATGAGTGATTCCTCAATCAGATACAGGGCTCGCAAAATCGCTAGCCCGACGTCCTGGGGCTAGAGATTTTTCCAGTCGGGCTACCAAAATCTATCTCTTCCCTATCGTAGGAAGGAAAAATATATGTCAATGCTTTTGCATTCTTTCAGAAATGTAGCTGGGTAATTATGTCATTGGCATCGGTGAGCCACTGTCAATATGTGACATATTGAAATCGCGTTTGAATTTGCGCTTGTTTTTTGCTTTCACTTTGCAATCGCGCGAACTGTGTATAGAGAGCGACAGTACTGATTGGTGAGTGATGATAATTTGTGCACCAATTCCTCTGACATTGTCTTATTAATCGTTAGCTTACTACGCAAACATGACAAGTGAAATCTCCCGCAGCAAGCTTAAACGTGAGAGGTTGATCGCGCAGAGAATCGCTGAGCTTATGTGAGTGCGTGTGTAAAAGCAGCAGGATATATATTTCAGTTCTGCTGAGACAAATAAGACAGGTCAGGGTGAAGAAGTGACAGCCAAAGAAAAGCTTACCGCAAAACGGAAAAGTTATGACAAATGAGACTATAAGGCAAAAAGAAAGTGCAGCTTTATGGTTTCATGGACAAAAGAATTTCTGTGGCTGCAATATGATGAGCTAAATAACCAGGGCTGCACATAAGTGGTCTGCAGGTGCGCATTCGCTGTCAAAATAAAAAACACGCACAAGGGTTACGGTTAAATTTAAAAACTGTACTTTTGAGTTAAAATATATATTTATAATTTTAATAAATGACAAATTAAAAAGGCATGAACATTTTATTTTGTATCGAAAAAATATCAAACCGTGACACCAAAGTATCGAACCGAACCGTGAATTTTGTGTATCGTTGCACCCCTAATAAATATATATATATATATATATATATATATATATATATATATATATGAATAAATGTTGGCGCAAGCCAGAAAAATCACATCAAAAACAATTTTGTATTTTAAAAATATAATATAATATTACATATTAACTATTGTTACTGAGACAATACAATTACCCAGAAGGAAAAGCTAACAAAAATGATTATGTGGAAAGGTCGAGGCTGAGCGTAATAGCAGTGTGCTTCTTCTCTGTCTATTTATGCCAGTAGAGAATTTATTTTTCTGTCCTGTTCTGCATACTTTATATGCAGCTACTTCCGTTATTAAGTTAGCAGTTTTTACTTAGTGCTGAAGGGAGTTTTTCCCATATTTGTACTCTGCACACTAATGCTGGGCTCGGCATTAGTGATTGTGGAAAAGCAGAGGACATTTTACAGTCTTTCCTACATAACCTTTTGGGCAGAATACTTCCAGCAGACTGTTAAACCTTTTAAATCAATTCAGTACAATCTGCCTGGAAGAAAGGTCTAGAAGAAAAGACGTAAAATTGAATTAGCATTACCCTTGGACATGTTGACTTTATTCACTTTATTGGTTGCTGGAAATGGGATTGAATTCCTTTTATCAGCTGATGTACCCAAATCTTTAATCTTTAATAATTGTATACACAGTCACGGTCAAGGATACAAGTCAATTTGATTTTAAGCTGATGATGCTCTTTTGTATCATTTGTTGAATCCCACATGTACACTGACCAAGGATTGAATACTAGCTGCTGTAATTAAAATCCATTTGTCTTAAACTATAGAGAGCAGTCATCTCAGATAAAGCATAGGTCAGCTGATCGCTGCAATGCCCCCCCCAAAAAGATAAAGAAATATCAGTGCAAATTATTTTGTAATTTCCATGTCTCCCTCTGCACTGCTACACTAGATCTTAGTGTTTCCCAATCTACCAAATTCCACATCAACCCCTGAGTTTAATTAACAATAGTGTGAATTAATCTGAGTCATTATTCAATATGTATTAAAAAGTTGGTGCAAAGACGTACAAATAAAAAAGAATCAAGCAGTAATGAAGAATCCATTTCTGAAAATCTGATTAAAATGTACTAAATGTTTGAGAGACATATGGATATAAAAACTTTCAACAAGGCTTGGAAGCAAGAGTGGAAAGAAAAGTATAAAATAACAACAACTCTTTATCTGTTCAGAAATGGGAAAATGCAGTTAGGTATTGCAATTAAAGGATGAATACAGCTGTGCATGTCTACACATCTGGTGATCAAAGCTGGTTCTGATCGACTGCAAAGATGTAGCCATGACAGATTCTCTCTTTCCTTTATGCATGTTAGTTAGAAGAGGAAGAGGCCATTCAAGACATACAAAGCATGGTAGATGACCAAGAGACCAGCATCAAGTAATCAATGAGGGGACACTGGTTTATATGGTTTAATAAGCTCAGACAGCAAAGTTTCTACAAATTTCGCTCGTTTTACTGATAATTAGTGAAAAGAAGCCAGACTGGTCGCTAATTAATGCAGTTTTAAACTTCTGGCTGGATTCTAGCTTCAGATTTCTTGTTGGGTCAAAGAGTTTGAGTAGACGATCTACAAAAACACAGCACCAGCATTTACACTTTAATGGAATGGCTTCAATTAGCTTTGATACAAGACACGGATATAAGATAACAATCAAAAAGAACTCCACTGGCTTTGATGGTTGAGTTTCCACACTTATGTGGCAATCTCCTGACAAGTTACGAGGTTATTACTTTATTATTCACTTTATTACTTCTTAATTACTCTTAATAATAAACGAACTCTATAAAGTGTTAGGAGTTGTTCTATACTTAAAGTTTCCAGGGGAAACACTTCATTGGCTACTTTTCTGCTTACATTTAACTTATTCTGTCTAACTGCTTGTTCCACCATAATGCTGCTGCTGGCACCTTGTTTCACACTTTAAATGAGGTAGTCTGTCATCAGTGACGGTAAGTTATTGGAAAAGAAGGATGGGAAATGTTAGTAATTTACTTATGCTTAAAAATGATGCTGCCTGCAAGCGTCGATATAATGTTATGTTTTTTTTTAATAATGAAAATATCATTACTGCAAATTTTCTTGAAATGTCCTGATTTTGTCCTAATTTTGAGGTTGTGCTGCCCACCCCTGGGTACACAACCAGTTCAGATCCTGCTATTTCCCATGTTTTTGTGTTGCTAATTTTGTCATGAAAGAATCTGTATTCTTTGTTTTAAATGTTTCATCTTAGTTATACTGAAATATTTACTGTGACAATGATGTTAGCAAAACAGAAGCATCAAACGAGCCTTCATATGAGTAAGTGTATGGTGAGCTTCAGTTGTACATTGTAAAAAATCACAGGCGTCACTATTGGTAACTTAGCTTTAGCTCGCTAATCAGTTAACAGCCAAGTAACCATATGTGCTCTTCATGTTTTAATCATGTTTCTAAGCCTTTCACTTATTAGAATATCAGTTATAGCAAGTTTCACTCTAAAGATATACCCGTCACTAGTTAGTTTACTTTTTTCTGCAAATGTAATTAGATTTTTCCGAACTGGGGGACTATGCTAGTAACATGTAAGGGATATTCCTGGATCCTCACCTTATCCTGGTCCCAGGCTGAATTATATCCCATTGCTTTGTGACAAGCATCGTCTCATTATGAAACAAAACTTGTACTTCATGGCTCTGAATTACTTTTTGGAGTTTTTGCCGTTATATTTGGTAAGACCTGTTCTGGATGTTGTTGTTTTGCTTATTCTGACCTAAATTAAACTCCATCAACCTTTAGGAGCACTGTTAAAATATTTTGGAACACCAACAACCACAGGTGAGTTTTTCCTGCCAGATGAATATGGACCAGCCTGTCAGATACTTTTAGCATTCATTAGTATTTATTAGTATTAGTATTTAATATGACATGGGTTTTTTAATCCATTGGTCAATAACAAAAATACAACTCAATACTTTGTAACATAACCTTTGTTGGCAATAACAGAGGTCAAACGTTTACTATAGGTCTTTACCAGGTTTGCACACACAGTAGCTGGTATTTTGGCCCATTCCTCCATGCAGATCTTCTCGAGAGCAGTGATGTTTTGGGGCTGTCGCCGAGCAACACGGACTTTCAACTCCCGCCACAGATTTTCTATGGGGTTGAGGTCTGGAGACTGGCTAGGCCACTCCAGGACTTTCAAATGCTTCTTACGGAGCCACTCCTTTGTTGCCCGGGCGGTGTGTTTTGGATCATTGTCATGTTGGAAGACCCAGCCTCGTTTCATCTTCAAAGTTCTCACTGATGGAAGGAGGTTTTGGCTCAAAATCTCACGATACATGGCCCCATTCATTCTGTCCTTAACACGGATCAGTCGTCCTGTCCCCTTGGCAGAAAAACAGCCCCATAGCATGATGTTTCCACCCCCATGCTTCACAGTAGGTATGGTGTTCTTGGGATGCAACTCAGTATTCTTCTTCCTCCAAACACGACGAGTTGAGTTTATACCAAAAAGTCCTACTTTGGTTTCATCTGACCACATGACATTCTCCCAATCCTCTGCTGTATCATCCATGTGCTCTCTGGCAAACTTCAGACTAGGGCTGCCATGATTTGTCGACTAGTCACGATTACGTCGACTATCAAAATCGTCGACGACTGATTTAATAGTCGACGCGTCGTTTGAAGCTTTGTAAGATCACAAAAGACGCAGGAATAAGTGGCAGGATTTAAGAGTGTAATAACGGACTGAAACAGAAGATGGCAGCATTGCATGTACAAGGATGTCAGCTACCGTTAAACCCTGAAGAAGAAGAAGAAGCAGCTGTGTCCCAGAATTCATAGCGCGGCCCAGCGCAGTTTCCAACAATGGCGGCAGCTGGTTAGTTTTAATGTTACTCTTATTATTCTTTCTGGGTCACAAAATAAACGTTTAACATATTTTCAGGCGAGAATGTAGCTGTGTAAACCTCAAATATCTGCTCAGTTTATCAGGACACCACATATTTTCAAAAGCGCTCCGACGTTTTCGGAGACATCTGTTACCCACTAGCTCGTTAGCGAGCCGGGGGCTAGGCTCACTAGCGCCGTGAGAACACCAGACTCCCCGCAAATCGTTTTCAAACCCACCGCCGTCTTTCGCTACTCAGGTTAAATATATATGAGTCACTTAGATAACTTAAAATGTTATTGTTTGGCTTTTTTTTTTAGTATTTTATTTGTTCCTGAGTAAATCAGTTTGTCTGAGATTAAAGTTATAGTTTTTACACAGCTGAATAAACGTCAAGCAGACAACTGATTATCAGAAGTGTGAGATGCTCCAGAATATACTCCAGTGTCCTGTTATATTTTAGATAGCAAGGAGTTTATTAAACTTCACCGAAACAATCTGCAAATTTCATTAAAATTTAATAAACTATCATCTTGTCTTTATTTTTAGTTAGCACAGACCTTAAACACTTAAAGCTGTAAGCTAATGATAGTTATATAAGAGCAGATGCTGCTGGTGCAATAAGCTGTAGTTTTGCGTCCAATGGATGATGATCTGATTAGTCGACTAATCGCAAAAATAATCGGTGACTAGTCGACTATCAAAATAATCGTTTGTGGCAGCCCTACTTCAGACGGGCCTGGACATGCACTGGCTTCAGCAGCGGAACACGTCTGGCACTGCGGGATTTGATTCTCTGCCGTTGTAGTGTGTTACTGATGGTGACCTTTGTTACTTTGGTCCCAGCTCTCTGCAGGTCATTCACCAGGTCCCCCCGTGTGGTTCTGGGATCTTTGCTCACCGTTCTCATCATCATTTTGACCCCACGGGATGAGATCTTGCGTGGAGCCCCAGATCGAGGGAGATTATCAGTGGTCTTGTATGTCTTCCATTTTCTGATGATTGCTCCCACAGTTGATTTTTTCACACCAAGCTGCTTGCCTATTGTAGATTCACTCTTCCCAGTCTGGTGCAGGTCTACAATACTTTTCCTGATGTCCTTCGAAAGCTCTTTGGTCTTGGCCATGGCGGAGTTTGGAGTCTGACTGTTTGAGGCTGTGGACAGGTGTCTTTTATACAGATGATGAGTTCAAACAGGTGCCATTCATACAGGTAACGAGTGGGGGACAGAAAAGCTTCTTACAGAAGACGTTACAGGTCTGTGAGAGCCAGAGATTTTCCTTGTTTGAGGTGACCAAATACTTATTTTCCACCCCGATTTCCAAATAAATTCTTTACAAATCCTACCATGTGAATTCATGGATTTTCTTTTCACATTCTGTCTCTCACAGTTGAAGTGTACCTCTGGTGTAAATTACTGACCTCTGTCATCATTTTAAGTGGGGGAACTTGCACAATCGGTGGCTGACTAAATACTTTTTTGCCCCACTGTAGTTAATTTGGGCTGTGGTGAGGTGGGTGGTAGGAAATGTCTTTAACCTGGAGTCAATCCCAAATCAAATTCTGAATGCCCATAACACCTGGGGCAGTTCTGCCTTGGTTCATTGGATTAAATTGGAGTCTCTGTTCTTTATTTACCTATTGCCACGGGGAATCCTCATATTAAAGCTCCATTGATGATGGTTTTGTTGCTCAACGCACACATGCACTCAACTCAGCCAAACAAACTCAGAGCTGATTGAACTCTGAGATATCGGTTCCAGAGCAGCCAATCACAGTTGCTGATCTCAAAGTTAATCAACTCAAAGTTTATGATAGGACTCAGTTTGTTGAACATGCTTACATGTTACTTATAAAAAACAACAACAACAACAACAAAAATACTGACCTGAATACTACAATTCAACAATAATAACTTTATAGAAAGAGGAGACTGAATGAAGGAAAGTCGCGATTACAGATCTGCTCCAAAGCCTCCTGTTAGGATCCTGATCACCACAGAGGACAGATCGCTGCTGTAGTGTGAGGACAGGACAGTGATGGACGCCTCCGTCCTGCTGCAGAGCCACAGGTGTCATACAGAGGAGACCGCTACTACATCACCACTGTGACCAAGACAAAGACCAACCTCTTCCTCTGTGTAGCCACGCTGAGGGATCAGCCATGTGACTGATGACGAGATCCACGTGCATTATAAACAAGAAAGAAACTGAAAAGAAACTCAACAAACCAGAGGAGTAAAGAAGGAGACAGCAAAACCAAATGAAAGTCTATTGAGTTCTAGAAGATCATGTTGATCATCTTCAAGTGTTTAACTCTTTAAAAATAAATCAGGGACTAAAATCAAAAAGGCGATCTGAGAAATCTGGAGATTTTTTTGTGCACTCAAAGAAATTTTATAAAATGCAGTAATAGTGACTGATGTGTTGTTGATTAGTGGTTAATAAAGGGGTGAAAAGACCTGAGGGATGGAGAAGAAGAAGAAGCACATTCTACTTTTGTATGAGGTTGTTTTAAACATCAGTGCAGCACAGATTCTTCCTTCAAGGGAAAAACAGATTTAAAGGGTTTAGGGGTGGAAACAAAAATCAGCAGCTTTCAGTTGCTTAAACAGGACTCGGCTTCACGTTAGGATGCACTTTTCACCATCGCTTCAGTTTTTCGTTTTTTTAGTGCCTTTTGAATGGATGGTCATAAAAAGAAGTCTGAGACAAAGACTCATTGTTTCTTCTAAAACAATCTGAATGATCACATAAAAGCTTTAGTATCTGAGGTTTTCACTAAAACAACCCTCCTTGTGTCTGTTGTGCATATTTGTGTAGCGCTGACATTCCCAAACGTCAGACTGTCACGACTCATTTTGAGGTGTGAAAACCTTCTGCTGTCCTCCTTTAAGCACAACACTGGTCATCACAGCAGCCTCGGATGATTTTTGTTGATTCATTTTCATTTCTCTTGATCTTCTCTCCTCTTAACAGCTTTACCGCTAAAGTCAGAGGATCTTCATACTCAGCAACACGCTGCCATCTGCTGTTCAAAATGAACAAAATGTCTGATCTGCTGTGGGTCTCTGAGCAGCTTCACTGGTTCTAGTACTGGGTGTACGGGGCACTCGGCCATCCTGCTGCATATGCTCCACATCTGAGGGATTCGGGTTCTTTTCCGGGATCAGATTTTAATTTTATATAAGATATAAAACTATTTAAAATTCAAATCCTCCCTTAGTTACACTGCAAGAGGTGTAGGCTGCTGGGGGCTTCTCTCGCACTGAGCTTATTTTTCTAATTAAAGTTTCTTCCTGTTAAAATGATGTTTTTTCTTTCTACTTTCACCAAGTGCTTGTTCATAGAAGGTTGTCTGATTGTTGGGTTTTCTCTTTATTACTGTAGGGTCGTTACCTTATAATATAAAGCTCCTTCAGGCGACTCTTGTGATGTGGTTCACTGGTCCACAGACTGTCAAATTCATATTTGATTCGTGAGTTAACATGTGAGTCCGTTTTTTACATTTAAGACTGTCACAGAGAAACAAACACAGCATCAAATAATTACAGTGACAGTGTTTGAATGTCATTCAGCTGCCTCAGTTATTGTGGTCTGCTGTCAGTTATGCTGTCAGACTATTATTGTCCTTTCAGTGACGCTCTAACTGTTTATATTATAACTAACAGCTGGGATTTTTATAACAGGAAAAATCAAAAGGAAAATGTTCTCCACAGCCACAGTGTTGGAAAACACTGTTGTGTCAGTGATCTATTGCAAAATCATCCATGAAAAGGAGTTCTCACCTGTGGAAAGTCGGCGGCTCACAGCCTTATTCTGGCATGAGTGAGTTTATCTGTGGTAAGGATAATGTTTTAGTTTCGATGATCCTTTATTTTTATTTTTTATTTTGATGTCTCACCATGACCAGTGATTTGACATTAGTTTTAGTTCGTCCGCACAGCTTTTTAGAGCCATTGGACAAAAACCTAACGTTCTTTTTTCCCCCATTTCTTGACCCATTGTGGGTGACATATAGCTCTAATTCATAGCAGCACTGAGCCCGACTCTCAGTGAGAGTGTATAAACTGAACTGCAGTGCTTTCAAAGAGGGCTTGATCGATTGTGTAGTGACATATTTTTCTGATTGTTTTTTAAGGCCTCAGTTACATCCAGGACGTTAGTGAAGACCTCAGACCTTTTGGGGGTGACGAGGGAAGTTAATTTGACCTATTGCTCTTAAATATAAACAGCAATATAAATACACATTTATCTTCTTTTGTCTCGTGTTGTAGTTATAATTGCTGCAGAAAAATAAAACTATTAATTCTTGCTGCTTGTTTACCACAAGCTCATAGGTCAGATTATTCTGTAGTCGTTCATTTCACAGACTCCAGATGTTGAGCAGCTCCTCCTTTTTTCAGTCAGTGTGCAGCCGCTCTCAGAGACGAATAGAAGTAGATGGTTTTAGTCCACGTCAAAAACAAAAACTGTGGTGCAAAAAGAAAGCGTAAGCTTGCCATTAAAGGGTGATGTGAGGAGCAGCAGAAAATGAATTCAGCTCAAGCTCAGCCTTCATCATTCTTCTCTGCACCACTTTCTGCTCAACGAGTGTCTGTCAAGTAATAACGTGTACGTGTCTCCTCGGCTGCTGAGTTCGTTATTTGCATCCATCACTTAGAAGAAAAAATTTAAACGGGCCATAAAAAGACAAAAGCCTTCATTTGTAGGGGGACATTGCAGGTTAATAAACCAGTTTCAGTGACAAGTCATTAATACAACATACACAAAACACATGTAGCTTTTAACGTCATCGTGTATGTGGCAGCCGTGCCAGCCTCAGTGTCATTTTTAAGGTTTCTGAGCATGCACTGGTGTTCAATTTCTTTCTGACTTTTACGGGGAGACCACAGACTTGTCTCCAGAAATGAAAGTCTTGGAGCTGACATTTAAAGGCTCAAACTGTCTCAGTACTGACCCCTCTAGGTTACGCCCACACTACTGTAATACTGTGAAGCCAGATCTCATCACAGTCAAAGAATCCACCGTTTGCTATGTTCCAGTGAAACTGTTTAAAGGCAGAGACAGCTTTTACAAACCGAAGATCGCAAAGAACCAGGGCTTTGAAAATTAAGTGGATGAGCACATTCACTTGTTGCAGGAAAAGAAGGTGAAGAAATGCAGGAATCACAGTTTTTTTCTTCAAAGCATTAAACGTGTTGAGGATCCCAACCAAGATATAAAGGTGAGCCAGCCACTAAAAATCGCACTCACGGAGACCCTGCCTGACACTTAGGAGAGTATGTTAAGGTGTTAATAGAATAGAATAGAATAGAGAATAGAATAATCCTTTAATTCTCCCACAAGGGGAAATTTGGTTGTAACAGCAGCCAGAAACAAACAACAAACAGTACACAGAATAGAAACATACACAATTTTTCTTACATATTTACATTAAGGATAATGGTTACTATAAACAGAGTACTGTACAGTTATTAAATAAAATAAAATAAACTACAGATAAGAGGCAAACCAGGTTGTAGTGCAAATCGGTTGATTAAATTATTGCATTTACAGCGCAGATGTAAACATCTATGATTGTTGGGAGCAGTTTTGATTGTACAGTCTGACAGCTGCAGGGAGGAAGGACCTGCAGAAACACTCCTTCATGCATCGAGGATGCAGCAGTCTGCCACTGAAGGAGCTCTGCAGTTCAGCAACATTTACATGCATGGAGTGGGAGACTCTGTCCATCAGAGATGTTATTTTGGCCACAGTCCTTCTGTCTCCCACCACCTGCACTGGGTCCAGGGTGCATCCCAGAACAGAGCTGGCCTTCCTGATGAGTTTATCCAACCTCTTCCTCTCAGCTGCCGATAAACTGCTGCTCCAACATACAACACTGTAAAAAATGACGGATGCCACCACAGAGTCATAGAAGGTCTTTAAAAGCGCTCCCTGTTAAGGGCTCCTTTGTGGCCTGTAGCCTCACAGCCAAACAGATTATAAACAACCTCAATCCTGCTGTGAAATTTGCAGATGACCACAACCTTTTATGCATCCATATAGTATCAACATACAAAGCATCAGCCAGCGAAGAGATCTTCTCGGCAGAACTGCCTATGGATCCTCAACAACAACAAAAAAAAGAAGAAGAAAATGTTGTCTTGGCTGAGTAAACTGGTTGGATTTACAGCGCCATCAAAAACTTTGCAGAGATTTCATGGTGTAACCAACCAACCCACACATAATTCTAAAAATAACATTAATACATTAACTTTATGCTCTTTTTTCAGGTTTGATTTACTGATTTGAATGAGCATTTTTAGTATGCAAATGTTGGGAGACAAGCATCAAGAAAGCAATTAGGGCACACTGTTTCATGTAGCTAATTAGCTCAGGTAAGAACGTTGGTACAAACTCAGCTCTTGTTTTACTTTAATGAAGAAGCCAGAATGGTTGCTAACGGTTTTAAATGTTTGTCATGAGTTCTAGATTTTTAATCAAGCAAAAGAGTTTGTGTAGCACATCTAGCAAAGCCAAAGAAAGGGCATGAATTAGAGCATCGGCATTACACAGTGATGGAATGAGTTCAAGTCTCTTTGAGTTTCCAGAAATATATTTATATGCTTTACATTAGAGTTGACACTCAAATCCTTGCATGAATCCACACCTCTGCTTGATCTAACAGTGACTGCTTTATTAGCATTTAACTAGAAGTTTGCATTTATCATTTTTATGGCTCTGTAAATTCAGCTGTGTATTCCTCTTTGCACTAATGTGTTATGGAAGGAGCGACTCTGTCATGGCTTCAACTTTACAATCTAAGAATCGGCCTTAATGACTAAATATCAATTTTTAAAGAGTATCACAGTTTTGTTGTTTTATAAATTTTATTTACACACTTCCTTCCAATTTTGTTCACGGCTTCTTATGGAGCCTCAACACAAAAGAAGAAAAAAGGGAAGTTATTCTCTAGGCTATGTGAACTGAACATATTGAGAAAGCATGCACACAGGCCCGCAGCAGAGTGAGACACTGAAATATGAAATACAAAGAATTTGAAGCACATTGGGGCTTTTGATCTGTCATAGTTTTACATCATTTATTTTTTTGTCCAGTTTTGGACTTTGTCACAGTTTAGTTTTCAAGTTTCCTGTTTTATTAAGTTAGCTTCTGTCTATGTGCATTATGTCTAGGTCTACTTCCTGTGTTATTAGTTAGATGAAGTTCAGCTGTGTACTAACAGGTCTCTTATCATCATCATTAGCCTCTGCATTTAAACCCTCGGTTTCTCTCAGTTCATTGTCTCGTCATTGTCAATTCCGCATGTGAGTTTCAGTTCAGTTCAGCCAACGCTTCAGGCAGTCTCATGTTCTGTTCTTCCTGCCTTCCTAATAAAAACTGTCCACATGCTTCACCAACCCGTGAGTCCTGCGTTTAGGCCTTTTCTTCCTTCTCTCCACATCGCGACGTTCTGACATTTACAGGATAGTCTATTCTTTTTTCCTATCATTCAAGTAAAAAAAATTTGAACTGAGACAATATCATTACAGTTTTTAATCTTAAAATAATTTTTAAGTTCTTTAAGTTTGCATAATAAATGATCTAATCGCTCCAACACACATGATTACACCTTGAACCACACACTGAACGGCCATACAGTAATTTCAATTTCAAACTTTTTTTTGCAGACTAAATGCAACACATTTAAAATCTAAAAGGCTATTGCACATGTTAGCTGCAGTAACGTGTACGGAATTTCTAGTTGGCTTAAAAAGTAAGCAGTGATTAGCAGTACACTCTTAACACACTTCTTTACGCTGTCACAAATTCTGCCTTTACCATTATAACCATTTACAGTTTTGACTGTTAAAAAGATGTCAGTTTAACTACATATTTAATATTTTGGTTGTTGAGGTTTCACAGTTGTGTGGACTGAGCTGCATTAATATGACATGTTGTGTAATATTGTCTATACATATGAGTGCAGGGCGGAATATTGGACACTCCATCAAAGTCTGAAAAATTATGAAGTGCATTTATCTTCATGTATGCTGCTGTGTAGAAGGAGGACTGCTCAATGTCACTACCATAAAGTTTACCACCCAGCATAGGAATCTTAAAATGCTACGAGTCAAGAGTCCCTCCACATCAAACTGGTCAAAATATTCAGTCTTTTACCTTAAAATGGACCATGGCACAGTGACGGGTTTCAGTATTCAATATCACTCAAAAATGTTCAAATTTAACTCAAATGTAGTGACTGTAGACTAATTATCTGATCTTTCTTACAGTTTGAAACCGTTAATAGCTTTGGTGCTGTTCTGTAGTCTTCACATTCCCTCCTGACTCTTGCCAGTTTGTCCAGAAGGTGTCAGTGCTGTCCTTTAGTTAATGTTGTGGATTCTGACGACGATGAGGGGATGATGATCATTTACAAAATGAGCTGTGGATAATTGTCTGGAAAATGAATGATTAAGCATGATATTATCTGGCCCTCTTGATCTTCTGCCATGATCTTATAACACAGGACCAACTGAAGAGCTTATTCCTGCTGTAACGCGCTGTGCAGCAAGCTGTATAAATGTATATGTGTTACATAATGTGATGAATCTACCCTGCTGCACAATTACACTCAATGCAGAGTTTTTACAGAGTGACTGCAATCTAAAAAGTTCATTATCTCCTTCTGCATTGCAGTATCCCCATAAAAGAACACATAAGCAATGCATTGTAACAATACAAGGTAATGATATAAAACTTCCTCTTTACTGAAACAGTTCAGCCGGTGTGATCCCCAGCCAGAGGATCAATGAGGGCTCAGTAAGTCCTAGCCAGATCGATCCCTTTATCTATGTTGCACTAGGCATCTATCTGCCATCAATCAAAGAGTGGTAGACACCTCCCAAGGTCAGAGCCCCAGCTGTCAATGATACACAGGATTCGGCACTTTGTCAACAGGCAAACGCACCAGTCTGTCAGATACATATTTATCCAACTGCAATAATATACTGTACTTAACAGGTAAAGAAGGTTACTGACTAAAAACAGCTAACTGGTGAAGTAAGAGTTAAAGAGAGTTATCTGAACTAATAAGTGAACTGTAGACCTGGGTAGAGAGGCTCAGAATAATCAGCTCCTTGGATAGATACAGGAGGAGGTCTCTGCTGCAGCTGGCAGGCACAGGCTGCCACTTACTGAACATTATTATTCCAGATTATTCACAGGGCTGCTTTCAGCCAGCCACAGACTCCAGTAAGAAAACTTGTGCGGATCCTTTGCTGACCGACCCAAATGTACATTACAATGCACGCAGACAAAATCAGTAAAGAAAAGCTTTTTATTCACCGGTCATTAATCGGTCCTGTTTGGCTGATGAGCTGTGAATAATTCCTTGTCATAAATAAGCCACTGATTGTTTTTTTTTTGTTTTGTGTTAATGCAAAAGTCATATAGCATATGAAGAGGCAGGACTTATAGAGATATCAGTGCTCACAGACCTGGCACTGGCAGATGTACTGCAGGATGTGCTGAATCTTTGGTGTCTGGAAGTTTCACAGCTGTTCTCAAAACCTCTGGCATCCTCCCAGCCATCCTGCAGCATAACGACAAAGAGCCCGATCAAGCTGCGTGTACTGCTGCTGTAGTCAGGAAATGGCTGTGAAGTAAACATGTGTGTAAAATGTGTGTATGTCATTGCCTGCTTCTTGTTCTTTGCTTCCACACATGGTCTGTATCCCATCTGCGCAGTAGCAGGTTGAGGTGGTGGAGAAGGTCACATGTTGTGCATTGACATCGTCCCTCTGGGACATCTTTGCCTCGGTTGTTATCACATCTCAACTGTCACGTTCCAAGCTATAAATCTCCTGGAAAATTCATAGTGTTAAAGATGAAAACAAAAAAAGTTACACACACAAAAAAAAGCATTCTGATGTACACCCCTCCCATCTGATGAGCACTGGTTTGTGCCTAAAAATAGTTAGAATTTAAACCCTACTCCCCCAGGTGAAAGCCCTCTGGTCACCCACTGTCACCCCTACATTTATCTTTCTTCGTGGACTTGTCACCTGCTCTGAAAAGACCCATGACTTGAGTCCCCTGTCACATACTCGATTTTTAAAGCCAGAGGAAGTGAAGGAGCTATTGCCATTACAATGTGCTGTAAGGTTATGATGGATTTTTTCTCCATCACTAAAACAAGATGCCAGCTTTGCGTCAAGTGGTAACAATTTCTAGAATATATTTCTGGTCAGGCTTAAGATAAAATCCAATAAAAACAAGCACGGGCTGAAAAAGTTAACTTATATGGCCCAGTGTCATCACATTAGGCTTTCCGTACTATTCTCCAGCTTGGGGAGCCTGGAGGCCAAATGATTGCTATTGGGGAGAAGTAAAGCTGTGTAATGCTGCAAAGACTATGGGGGTTATTGGTTTGGAAACCCAAGAGAAATAATCAACACAGTTTATATTTGCATATATATTTCACATTCGTGAAATGAAAGGTTCTATAAATGGGGATTCTGGGGGAGTTTAATGTAGTTTAAAAGGACAGGCCATCTGTCTTGTGTTTTAATGTGTAAAATACAAAATTTGAAGCAATACTTTAAAATGTACGAAGGAATACTAGGGTCACATAAAGAAAAAAAATACATTATTGATCATTTTGAGTATAAAGTTGAATTTTCGAGAAAAAGTCCAAATATGCAGAAAGCAGTTGTTGTTTCAAGCCCAACTCCCACGATTGCTATACCCTGTACAAAATGCCCTGTGTAGATGGATCAGCTTATACTGATCACCACACTGTGCTTTTGTGCTTGAAGAGAAATAATTTCATTCCATGTTGCTAAAAGTGAATCTGAAGTACGATTTCACTAACTCAGAGGGTATAGAAACCGTGGCATTTTGACTTGAAACAACTAACCTCCACATTTTCTCAAAACAGAATTTCGACTTTTTTCTCAAAACAGTATTTAGATTATTTTCTCACAATAGATTTTTGACTTTAATCTCAAAGTTTTGACTTTGTTGTCAAAATGATCAATATATGTTTTTTCTGATTGTGGCCCTAATGCTCCGTTGTATAAATGTTACTTGCCTTAAAAGCTTTGTTGAAAGGAATAAAAAAAACCTGTCACATTGGTGTGCCACTTGCATGGTAATTTAGCTTAGCATCAACTGGTAATTAAAAAGATTTCTAGTGTGGTTTTTCCAAAGAACAAATTTGCAGTTAGAAACTGTTATCTCTATGTGACCTAAGGTAAAGCTATCACCCCTCACCCCATTTTTATTCTGTTGCTGGGCTAAGCTAAGCTAAGCTAAGCTAACCTTTGGTATTTTTGTCAAAAGCCACTTTCATATCACATAAAAAGACAGTGAAAACCTTTAAAGAACTGTGTGTTGGACCCTTGCAGAAACTATCAATCATCTTAACTAACCAAGTAGACTACAGTCCAGGAGTCGCATAATATAAATTTCAAAGCTGTCTAAAGATTCGGACCCAAATCCAGCATTAGAACTGACTGGAGCTGAAGGCTGGTGTGGATTGAGTTGTGAATCGGGCAGAAGAGCAACTAGCGGAGCGAATGAAAATGACAGCTTCATGCTCCTGTCACCCTGACGGAGGGAAGACAGATGAGCCGCTTTTTCCCCGGCAACCCTGGTCTCCATCCGTCATCTCCTCTGATTTGCCGAAGAGAACATGTCTCCGTCATCAATTACAGCGGATTTCACCGCAACAAAGCTGATCAGATAAAAATATTGCAGAAGTTCGCTCTCCTCCGGTGAACACGTCAAGCTGCCCTCCCTGCTGTGAAGTCGCATGAATAAACTGATTTCCAGGATTTTTAAAGTTGTTGTGTAACAGTGTGCTACAGAAGTCGTATTAGATTTGTTTATGCATGAGCTATGATTTCCCTTCACTTTAACAACACTGAGCCAAATCAACCGCGTGTATTAGATTATCTCCAGCAGGGCATTCATCATTCCTAGTAATTGATGTGCCACTTTCATAGCCAATTACCTGATAAGCTGTTGATCTGACGTTTTTCTGACTGTGTAAAAGTCACTGCATTAACATTTTTATTTCATATATATATATATATATATATATATATATATATATATATATATATATATATATATATTATTTAATATCTTATCACTCCCTTTTGCATTTTAAACCTTAAAACACTTACTTAATGAATTAATATTAAACCTGACTGTCTTAATGTTTTTGTGCTCAGTTTGGATTCAATTATAAACCGTAATTAAAGGATGTAATAAAAGGTGGTTGATGACAGCTCTTTAGGTTTCTCAGAGATCTAGGACTGAATTGGTTATACCATCTTTTGCAAAACGTTCTCATGGCTGGATGCAAAATCAGGTTTGACTGACTGACTTTTTAGCTTTTTTAAAAAAAAAACAACAACAACTTTCATCTCTCTTGGTGGCCTTAAAAAACACTAAATTAAACAACACTAAATAAGCTATACTTTATCTCAAATGTTTCTGAAGGATCAGTAAAAAAATAAAGCTAAAATAATGCTTTTCCCCCAAACGATGCAGTCAAAACAGGAGCCTTTTCTCTTTATGTTTTTAAATGCAAGATTAATAGAATGATCCAGGTTTGACTGATCCTGGTTATGGTAACTGGACTCCTTTAGTTTTTCACATTACAAAGTAATTAAATGTAACAAGTTTCATTCAATCATCCAAGATGACTGTATCATGGTCAATAGGGGTAATTTTATTAATAGGAAACCCTGAACTCTCAACTCTTTTATTTTTACTTTAATCACAAAGTTTTAAATAAAATACAAAAATATAACAAGTAGTATTCTTCTACAAAGCTAATATTTTTTCGGCCTCTAAGCAAATAGGATAATTATATGAATACAAGTCAGATGCCCAAACCACCTCAGCTGACTCCTTTCAATGTGGAGGAGCAGCGGCTCTACTCTAAGCCCCTCCCAGATGGCCAACCTTCTCACCCTATCTCTAAGGGAGAGGCCAGCCACCCTTCAGAGGAAGCTCATTTCTGCCGCAATCTCGTTCTTTCGGTCATTACCCACAGCTCGTGATACTTAAACTCCTCCACTTGGGGCAGGAACTCATCCCTGGCATTGGACCATCCCTCCTTTTTTCTTTTTGTTAAGAACTGTTAGAAGGCAGTGATTATTTCCCAGTATATGGCAATAATAGATTACATATGTAAACAATTCCTACCTAACTGAGATGGCAATTCCATTTATATAGCGCATTTCATTATCAGTAAAATCAATGTGCTTAACACAGAAGATAAAAAAAAACAGAACTCCTCTCTCCGTAATGGAGCTGCATCATGTATACATTAAATAAAAGTGCTCCTAAAAGAGGTCTGCCTTCTGGATTTATTGCTAACACAATCAAACACAATTGCTTTAAGGAAGCAAAGAGAAAAAATGAGTTCGACCCAGCTGAAATAATCATCCACGTATAAAGTACATGCCCTAGAGCTAACAGAGTAAATAATACGTACAGTATTAGGTGTACAGAGAGACAAATCTAAATTAATCCCACAGTTACACAACATGTTGTATCGCTAGATTCCCCCCCTGCAAAAAAACCTGATTGTAGCACAGTAATATCCTGTATACTGTTATAATAAGGCATGTGTATTTTGGAGAAGAGCTCATAAAAAATCCAAAGTTTCAGACCCATCCATCTCTCCTACCAGAATCCCATTTAAGATAAGATAAGATAAGATAGAACTTTATTAATCCCTCGGGTGGGTTCCTCTGGGAAATTCGATTTCCAAAAAAGCACAGCACCGACAGAAGTTACAGAGTTATACACACACACACATATATATAAATACAGAGACAATATAAATAAAATATACGAAGGGGATAAATAGAATAAATAGGAATAAAAATTAAAATACAAGTGAATTGCACATTTCAAGTATTGAGTCTATTGCACCGTTGACTATTTACAAAAGCACTGCACAAAAGGTATTGCACAGTGAGGTGAAGAGGCACTACAGCTTAGTTGTTCCCCCCTCCTTTGTCCTCCTGTTTCCCCTCCCTCTCCCCTCCAGAGAGGAATTAAACAGTTTGATGGCGTGTGGGACAAAGGAGTTTTTAAGTCTGTTAGTTCTTGTCTTTGGGAGAAGCAACCTGTCACTGAACAGACTCTTCTGATTGTTTATGGCCGTGTGCAGAGGATGCCTGGCATTGTCCATAATGTCCATCAGTTTCTTTAATGTCCTTTTCTCTGCCACTGTCACCAGAGTGTCCAGCTTCATGCCGACCACAGAGCTAGCCCTCCTGATCAGTTTCTCCAGCCTGGATGAGTCCTTCTTTGCTGTGCTGCTCCCCCAGCACACCACAGCATAGAAAAGTACTCCAGCAACCACCGACTGGTAAAACATCCTCAGGAGCTTCCTGCAGATGTTAAAAGACCTCAGCCTCCTGAGGAAGTACAGTCGGCTTTGGGCTTTTTTATACAGGTGCTCTGTGTTGCATGACCAGTCCAGTTTATTGTCCACCCACAGCCCGAGGTACTTGTACTTGTTGACCACCTCCACCTCCTCCCCCTCTATCTGAACCGGCAGTGGACCTTCTCTGGACCTCCCGAAGTCCACAACCAGTTCCTTAGTCTTTGAGGTGTTGAGTTGCAGGTGGTTTGTGTGACTCCATGCGACAAAGTTCCTCACCAGACTTCTGTACTCCTCTTCCTGATCATCCCAGATACACCCCATGATGGCTGTGTCGTCTGCAAACTTCTGAATGTGGCATAATTCAGAGTTGTAGCAGAAGTCAGAGGTGTACAGGGTGAAGAGAAGAGGGGACAGCACAGTTCCCTGTGGTGCTCCTGTGCTGCTGACCACTGTGTCAGACGTGATGTCCTTCAGCCTGACGTACTGTGGTCTGTCGGTGAGGTAGTCGGAGATCCAAGCCACCAGGCAGGGGTCCACCTCCATCCTGTTCAGTTTTTCTTGAAGCATACAGGGCCGGATGGTATTAAAGGCACTGGAAAAGTCAAGAAACAGGATCCTGACCGTGCCTTTTCCCCCATCCAGGTGTGAGTGGGCTCTGTGTAGGAGGTACAGGATGGCATCCTCCACTCCGACACCCGCCTTGTATGCAAACTGTAGTGGGTCCTGGGCATGTTGTACCTGTGGTCGGAGGAGGTTGAGGAAGAGCCGCTCTAGAGTCTTCATAAGATGTGACGTCAGTGCCACCGGTCGGAAGTCATTCAGCTCATTGGGCCGGTTCTTTTTGGGGACCGGGACGATGCAGGATGTCTTCCATAGGGCGGGCACTCTCCCCAGTCGCAGACTGAGGTTGAAGACTCGTTGTAGCGGCTCCCCAAGTTCAGCAGCACACGCCTTTAGCATCCTAGGACACACCTTGTCTGGGCCTGCTGCCTTTCTGGGGCGAAGCTTCCTCAGTTGTCTCCTGACCTGATCCACTGTGACACTGGGAGATGTTTGGGAAGAGGGGAGGGGGGGAGATGTCTTGCTGCTGAGAGAGGGATTGGAGGAGGGGGGTGTCATGGTGTCAGGAAGGGGGGGAAGCGAGGGAGGTAGGAGAGTGGGGATTGGACTCTGTAGTGAAGGTGAGGGTTTTGCTCAGAACACATAAATAAGGCTCTTTGAATAATCAGATCTGCGCTGTTCTTTATTGTGCCTTTGGGAAAACTAGTTTCCACTAAGCCCAGTGGATTTAAGCACTTTTACATAAAAATACCACAACATGGAGGGGTAACATTAAGGTTTCAGAACACCAAAGCACATATTTTCAAAACTTTTTCGCTTCATTGCAGGAGAATCTTTGAGCACCAATGGTCCTTAAGATGACCAAGTGTTTTAATACCAGATGATGAGTTTGTCTTACTTCCGTACGTACATGTGTCACAATTAGATTGTGGGAGATATTTCTTACAAGAGATGCAGTATAGACAAGACATTTATAACTTAGAGGCTGTTTAACGTGAGCAGCACAGGCGGGACTGTAGATTCACACCAGCATCTCTGACTTTCAGCAAAACATGAGCACAAGTGGAGAAAAACTAAATGTGACAAATTTGTTGTTGGAGCAAAAGAAGTTGAATACAAGGAATAAAAACAGAGACACACACACAGAAAATCACAGACTGCAACAGTCCACCATCATCGTACGATGTTTCCCACTGAGTGAGGACACGTGATCCAGTGGGTAGAGCAGAGTGGGCCTCGCTGCACTGAAGTGATCAGACTTGTTTGGGCCCTGAACTGAATTCACACAGCAGGATCAATCCAAGCTCGATTACACAAAACATTTAAATTACACTAATTTGTGTAGTTTAATATGTTATGATAATATTACACTGAAGTAATTGCCGTAGAAATTCGATTATTTAAGCCCTCGTTTAGTCAACAATGCCTAAAACAACAGTTAAAGTAAAAACGTTAAAATTGAGCTGGGTGAAAAGTTTGGTATACTAGCCAAACTATGTTCCTTGTGATCAAAGCATTGCTACGTATTAATTCACTGGAAAAAGACCTCCAAGAAATATAATACTAGTGTGTGGTGTACGGCATATTCCTTTTACTTGGTCCAGTCACATCTGGAAAGTCTATAGAAGCCCTGTTATGTATAGAGTGTATATAAAACATTGAAGTCACCCATTAGTTTTGGACCTTACTGTAGCCACATAGGTTGCTCTCCCTGCTCCACTACTCTCTGTGTTTCTGTTCAAGTTGTGCTGAGTGGAAACACACCTGTGCTCTATATACAGCGTGGCGTCTATCTCCATACAAGGCCACACTGGTTTCATTTCCCCAATCACTGTTCAATGCCTTCTCTCTAAGCGTTACATCAGGCACCAGCAAATTTCTGGGGTAACCCAGGTGATTTTTTTCAGGTTCTCCAACAGTTGCAGTACGGCTGATTACCTATCTGTGGAGGGTGCAGTTGTATTGGCTTCAGCAGCTGGATATGGCGTCTTTTTAATTCTGGGGACTTGACTGCAGCCAGCCATAACCTCCATAACCGCGTTTCGGCCCAGTCAAATTAAAGGAAACACCTGCAGCAGCTGTTTTATGGCCCATCCTTTGCCTACACTCCAGTCTTGCTCATACTCCTGTTTTGTCCGTTATTGCCTGTGTGTCGTGATAGTGTTTAACTGCATCATTTGGTTATTTTTATTAGCTTGTTTAGTGATTCGCTCCAGTCACCACAGAGAGCATCGAACAGAAAGATCTTTTTGGAGTGTTTGAGCTCAGATTACCGTATTTCCCAGACTACAAAGCGCACCTGAATATTAGCCGCACAAGCTAAAATCAGTGGAAAATCCTGTTTTGTACATACATTAGCCGCACCTGACCAAAAGCCGCAGGTGTTTCAATGTTGACTTATCATATGTAAGAGAATATGCACAAAGGGAATTGTCAGGAAAGAGATGGCTGTTTGGAGACATCACTTTTATTAATATTTTGAAAAACAAGTTATGGGTACATATTTGCATAACTTTTTAGGTATATGTACAAGTAGCGGTAATTACAAGTACGAAACATGTACTGTGCTTCATAAATGAGTAACAAATGTAGTACATAACAACCTACAGCACACCAGAAAAATAGATTCGGCCTACCTTTTAGGCTCAGGTGCAGTGACACGGCTTTAACAAGAAGAAAAGTCAGTCATTCACCACCATCTTCCTGCGCACTAAAACCACCAAAGTCCTCTCCTCCAGTGTCGGATACGAACAGGCTCAGGATGGCTACGTCATCCACTCTCAGCTTCTTTCATTCGTTGTCACTTACAAAACCAAAGAAATCCTCGTTGTCAGTGTCAGAGTCGAACCCCCTCTGAAGGGCCGTGGCGGTGTCTTCCTCTCCATAATGCAGCAGTCCAGCCCTTCGAAATCCGTTGGTGATCATGGATGTTTTCACACTTTTCCACGCTGTCAGATTCCACCGGTGGAGTTGAGCATAACTTGCTTTTCGCAAGTTTATCGCCGCTCGTCATCCACGACTCCCGCTGAACGCATAGCGTTAATTTGAAGTTTATTTTTCGCGCTACTTGTACGGCACTATGTTGCCTGGCGGATGGACACGTGACCAACATACCACTCTTGAACCCCGATACTGTGTGTCTGATCACATGCCCTCCTGCCAGTCAACGTAGTGCCGTACAACAGCGGAACAAACAAAATAAATCCTCTTACGATATGACAAAAATCATGGACAATCCATAGAAAAGCCGCACCTGACTAAAAGCCGCAGGGTTCAAAGCTTGTGCAAAAAGTAGCGGCTTATAGCCCGACAATTACGGTAACTGGTATAACGACCATCACCGGTGCAGGAGACAGCTTGTGGAGTGTGTATCACTATTTGGCTTGTGTACTGTCTTTTATTGTTTTGTTTTTTACTGTGTGTGACATTTTAAGACTGTTTGTGGGTCCTTTTCCACACTCCTTTAGTTGTACAGCACTTTGGGGTTAAAGTTGGTTGGTTTGTATGTGTGCTCCTTATCTTTTCATGGTCCTCAGCTGCTGGTAAGTCCAGTTCAGTATTTCTCTGTTTTATTTAATCTAGGACACTACTAAAGCTGATAGGCTGTGCTACAGTCAACTTTTAGTACTGCATTTTTGAACCTGTGTATTTCTTGGTTATTTAAACACGTCATTTTGTATTTCCCAGGGGTGACATTCCCCTAGGTGGCGTTGTTGCAAACTAAATCACAACCCCCTGACCACCGCGCCATACTACATTATAAGCCTTTAACATGTTTTCTTTTTTGAAGCTAGAAGGCGCCATATTTGGAGACTGAGCATCAGTTATCAGCTAATGCTAGCAAGCTTAGTTAGCAAGCTGCATAAATGTAATAATTAGTTCTAACACACAGACATAATAGTCGTTTAACAAAATTGAAACACAAACCTCTGACAGGCTGTACCTGACATGACACTCTAGTATTTACATGGAGGAGAAGTCCAGTTTGGTGACTTTAACAGGCCTAGCAGACTGCTACACCCACAGCTTCCTGTGTCAGGACATTTATCAATCAAAGTGGTAGGGCTTGTAACTCCAGCATGGATGGATGTGCTATAAAACAATTAAGCCCAGAGTTGTTACAAAGTGGGAAACTATCCACAAAAGGTACCGGGCCATAAACATGCTTTTTCTTGCTGCTTAGTCAAACACTTTAACATGGAAATCAATGGGGACTGATACCGGTCTGTGGCCCAGGGGGTTGGAGACCGCTGTTGTAGAGAGAAAATGGACTCTGCTCACATGTGGTATATAACATAAACAGACGATCAGCACTGACAGGATAAAAGTGACGGTAAAAGTGGACAATAAATCCTAACCATTAACTCAGTCCTTTTGATGAACTCAAATTCTAACTAAAAGCACATAGCTCTAGCTAATACCTAGGTCAGCTATTTGATAGTTTTATTACACAATTACATAGTTTTCAAGATTCTAATACATATTAGAAATAGGTTTTCCTCTGAAAATACAAAGGTAAACATCAGTTTTAGGAGTAACTACAGTGAACCCAATAGTTATTAAAGCTAGTCGGTGGTGCAGCAGTTTAGAAAAACATGATTTAGCTCTCTACAGTGTTTTCCTACCTAAATTGTTTAGTCACGCAGCTTTCCCCCCATTTTTGCGGCGCTGTCTCGTATGGAAACAGACGAGTCAAGCAGCTTTCTCACCTTTTTCCTGCCTCAAATGTGGAGACAGGAAAAACAACTTCCTATTAAAATCACCGTGGAGGGTCCCCTTTGGATAACTAAAACAGAACGCTTTCTCTCTTTTGGTGGAGCCACCGGAGATACAAGCTAAATTACATGTGGGCCAGAGTGAGATCACAGTGAATTATTTATGTGCTTCCCGCCCTGTGACCTGCTCATCTCAGTATAGCAGAGTCAGGCCAGAACATGCCTTCAAGCTGTTATGAGAACATAGTATTCCTCAGGCAGCCATCACTGCAATCGATATGGTCTTTCCCCGGCAGGGTTTTACTTGACTTCACAAGCAATACAGGGAGGGTGAGCCGCATTTAAAACAAAAAAGCTGCCCTTCAAAGACAGGTGTGGTGGTTTTAAAAAGGTAAGAATTGGATTGTAATTTTTTAGCCTGGAGCAGGTGACAAAGTCTTTGTTTTGCAGCTGTTTACCACCAGCAGTCAGATTAGCTATTTAGTGTGCTATTGAATTATAATTTCCAAGCAGTCCGTGGTATTTTAAAGATCACTGGCCACAAGTTTCCTCTCGCTCAGACACTGACGCAGATGCATTGTAGAAGTGATTGGATTGTTGGATGTGGTTAAATTGGTTTGGCTGCGAGTGTTGTTTCCCCAGAGCAAAGCTGGAGGACAGACGCTGAGGGAAGATGATAAGGGACAATGGCACCTGATGAAGATGATGTCTGTGGGGGAAGTCTTCGGAAAGAACACAACATGTTAGGTTTGTCTCCTTGAGACCACGGCTAATCCGATTACTGTCTCCATGCACTGTGGGATGTCATCTGAGTTGGGTGCAATAACAGAGCCCAGATGTGCGCGGCTCAGGCTTAGAGCTGTCTTTTGATGCCTGCGTGTTGTTTGAAGGGAGTGCAGATAAAAAATTTTTAGACCCACGAGAAGACTTAATTCTCAAAGGGAAATTCTTAAGTAAACCAGTAGATTTGTGGGTAAGAAACTATTTGTTCTCATGATATCAGGTCCAGTAAAATTAATAAAAAGTAGGTGTGTATTTATAAGCCTTTTTAAGTGACTAATAAAAAAGTGCCATTACATGTTAGAAAGCTACTGGGGAGCAGTTTGAATGTCACTTTTTGAAAATGAGTATAAACTAGATGTTAGCCTAGTATGTAAATTAATTTAGCATAACTGTCTCTGTTCACTGGTATGGCAGCATATGGAAATTATATGTAATTTATAAAATTAAGTTTGATTCAAAGTTGCAAAATAAAAGTGATGATCTTGAGGGTTTTTTTTATTACCACAAAGTTTCTCTTTTAGAGTTCTGACTTTAATTTTGCAGTCATCATGATTGCTTAGTTTTTTGCATATTTGCAACATTTACATTTTTCATATCAAACAAATTTTAATATTTTAATATTTTTTTTAAATTTTGTTTAGTTATTTAGTTTTTATTCTTTGTTTGCTTTTTTATTATTATTTATTAAAGGAAAGACTTCCAAACACTATTTAAAGAAAATTAGATCAACTAAACTATCTGATGTCAAACGTCCTGTGCTAAAGTAAATTGTTAGTTAGAGATAATTATTCAGAATTATAACACAATTAATATTACAAATATTATATTATGAAACCTTTGAAAGCCCAGTTTCCCAGTCCACAGGAGACAGGAGTTGAACAGAAAGGGATCATTTAATGCTGATAAATTCAGCAATAAAGAAAGAAAGAATCCAAATATAAGAAAGCATTAGAGAAACAAGTTTAGCATAGGAAATACAGAGCTACACACACAAGACACAGGAGAACAGAGTCAATATATACATAAGAAGTAATGAGCGGGACTAAACATCTGGAACCCATGAAGTGTGAGGATACAAGGAGAGTAAAACCAGGAATAACTTTGGTTTTTTTTGTGTTTTTCATGAATTGCGTCCTGCATGATCACATTAGCACATGGGTAAGATAAGGGAAATTCTGTGGCCTCGGTTAAAGAGTCGAAATCTTAGTCGTGTTAGAGATGATGAGTTCTGGATTTCTGATTGACCTTCACTGCCTTCTTTCTTTTTTGATCTTGGCTCCACAAAGGGTGAAGTGTTTTCTGCATGGACAGAAAATAGTTGTGTGCAGAACTATCAAACAGTAACATAATTGCTAAAATACCAACCTGACCAATGACACGGGAGCAGTCAAAAGAAAGCTGCCGTTAAAGACGCTCTAAGCAATTTTTTAACATGCAGCGGAATAAATGATTTTAGAAGAAGTAGAGGTCATATGTAATGAACCACAGGTCCTCTATGATAGTGATAAAGCTGTGGCAAACTAATTACAAACACAACTATTTGTCACGGCACAGTGGCCCGTGGGAATGGGATGGACTCAAGTGCAGATGCAAAATCGGAGGCTCGAAGTGCGATGCAAAAAAAAAACTTTATTCACAACTGAAAACTCAGACTATTATGTAGAATAAACATAAACTAGAACTGGCCAGGAAAATTTTCACCTCTGCATCTCTGCTGAAAATCTCAGACAATGCTTTTTTCTTTCTATGGTGACCAGATCATTTTTTATTCCAGTTATATTTTCTTTGTTCCTATTTAATATTTTACTTTTAAATCCCGATTCACTAAATTTTTTATTCTTCTTTGTATTTATTTGATGCATTTCACCAGATACATTTAGAAAAAGGATGTTTACCTTGGGCCTGATGCTGCCTTCAAAATTCCCACTCTTTTTCTTACAGGATTACAGCTTGATTGTTCCTGTATCAGATTCAGACCTGAAAAAGTTGGATGGATGCATCCCCAGCCCTCCTGTTGTGTTTTGTTTTTTTTCACCACCAAATTCAGTTCAATGGGTCATTCAGTGGGTCAGAGACCAAAGGGGTGGGTGGGGGTGGATTCATTTTCTTTGACCGGGAACACCACAGATGTAACAAAGTTGATTAACACACTCAAAATTCAACGAAAGAGGTGCTCATCACTTTTATATAAGTGCATAGTGTGGAGGATGTCATAAGGCCTCAAGGCAATCAGATGTAAAACACAATATTTATGAGTTTTTTAATTTGTAAATCGGTCAGATTTAACCCAAACATGACAGGAAGGCTGGTTTAAATAACAGAATGTAAAGGCAGAATATGAGCATATAGTCACATTTGTCTCTATTTGCGTAAGTTAAGTGCAGCTATATATGACTTATCTGCAACTTTGACGTTTATTTGGGTTTTGTTTCAGTTCTGTTTTTTACAAGCATAAAATGTTGCTGCTTCTTTACATTTACACAAATGGCGAAGCTTGAAAAACACACTCACACAAAACAAAAGCAAAACAAACTAAAGCAATATTTAGATCGCTTCAATTTCAGGGCGCTGACAGTTTTTCTTGTGTGCTCCACTTTCTTTGACTGCCTGTCAACAGATATTGCTATATTTGGCGACGACTCACATTGTGCTAAAATTGAAATGGTCTTTTTGATCCTTGAAATGTGCGGAGATGTATCAGAAGCACTGGCACAGTTCCCCTTAGTAGAAGAAAAATAAAAGCTACACTTTAAATGACTGACTGACATTAAATGATCCAATAAAGAGTCTTTTTTATTGTTCACACAATGAAGACGAATAAGAACAGACGAGAATACACAGCATGTATATAACACTTGCATTTATAGAAACATTGTTGCTTCATTTTCACTCATTTTCAAGGTTTTAGTAATTACCTCCAAAGATTTAATGATGCAGTTTTCCGCTGTTGAAAATTGACTATAGGAAGCCTGTCATACTTATTGCTTTGCATGAAATCAGCATCACTGAACAAAGATTTCAGAACAACACAGTGAAATCTCATTAAAACTTTTAACAAAGTGCTCTAACACTTCAACAGTCTACCACCCCGCAAAGATGAAAATTGCCAACATGGATCACATCTGCTGAATGTATTAATCAGCTCCATCTGATTATGCATGTACCCGCTACTCATTCACTTAGATGAATATGGAAAAAAAAAGTTCTGACACAGAACATTAGCTGTCACGGAGAAGAACATTTGCTCAAAACTTTATAATAAAACCCAAAAGTCTCTCAGACTCTCCACTGTTCTGATTACATTAAGTTCATTAAGCTAGTGAAAGTGAGCTCACCTTTGCAAAAAAAAATGTGGTTAATCACAGTTAATTCATCAATCATCACACAGGGCCAGGGAGGTGTAGATAGCTTTCACCCCGTATAAAAGACATTGTTTCAAAACTGCATTATGTGTTTTCTCTGTTATCTTTGTTTAAAACCTGTTTGATGATCTGAAACTTTTAAGTGTGACGAATGTCCAAAAAAAGCAACAAATACTTTTTCACAACACCGTATACACCACAAACTGTTCAATAAGTTTGCGAGATATTGCAGACAGTTAAGATAAACACTGGATATATTGGAAAGTGTGGTTGCATCATTGCTTGGGTCTCTTTGTGCACAGATTCTCAGTGTGCATCTATGGCTAGCTTTTTGGGTGTTGTGTCATAAAGATTAGCACCCACAGTATGCTGCTATCAGACAAAACACTATGCCAGTATTGAAGTGTTAACATAGTAGAGAAGAAGCTAACAATGAGGTATTATTAGCAGTATGGCAATCTTCCACTCATTTTATGCTAACAAGTTCTGCTTGTTTGCGGTAGTTTAATACTGTGATTAAAGGCAGATCGTGGTCAAGTAAGTTACTGACCAAAAATCAGTGTGACTTTTTGTGTTGCCTGCTCCCTCTCACACTCTTCTTCACTTGTTATGCTGGCTTTAATACTTGTTTTACACTATACAACAGTGTAATGTAACACGTTACTGTACTAAGCTCAGTAATTACATGACAGTAACAATTATGTCGTTACTTAGGTTACGATCTTCAGTTTTCTGCAAGCCAGGTGGATAGAAAGAAGAAAACATCAAACAAACATGCTTTTTACTACTTGCGCACTTGTGCTACATTTAGTTTGTGTGCGTTTGTAGGAAAATTGCAGCTTTTATTGCGCAGTTGTAAAGTGGAAACTGTATATAGGACAGAAACAACTGGTTTTTACTGATAACACATTTTAGTTTCTTTGCAAGTTTCCAAACAGACAACATCCTGACACAAAGCTAGCAAAGAACCAAGAGTGGCGTTGTAGCTTGCAAAACACATTCTCCTGCAAGTAATTTAGTAAAGTGCTGCATTACTTCTAAGTAACGAGTAATGTGTAATGCATTATGTTTTTGACAACCGAGCACTGACACCACCAACGTGTTGCCAATTAAAACCAGATTTAGAAAATGCTCCGATCATAATCTTTGTGAATAAACAGAAAGTGTAGTGAATATGTAGTGAATATGAACAATACAGTTCACTCACGCATACGCACACAGACGACGCACACAGGTAAAGTTTGGCCTAGGCTCCATCTGAGAAGCCCCGGCTGACAGTTTTTCCAATTATAGCAACAGAAAGACTGGTTACAGGGGAGTCAACTCAAAAATTGCCTGGTGTGATTCAATGTGGCCCATGCGACATGTGTAAAA
The DNA here is from genome assembly GCF_057381915.1 of Diplotaxodon limnothrissa. NCBI lineage: Eukaryota > Metazoa > Chordata > Actinopteri > Cichliformes > Cichlidae > Diplotaxodon > Diplotaxodon limnothrissa. The sequence goes on from NC_140600.1 coordinate 10,372,291, forward strand.
CTGACAGTATGATTTCTGACTGGGCTCCCAACAGAGATTACGTCCCACAGGACATTTCTTTTACAGAACCATGGGTTCTCAGCCAGACGGAGAATGTGAATATTGTATAGTACTGTGGGCTGTTTGCTTTTTCAGCTGAAATTTCTAATAAAAGCCTCTTAAAGCAGCGTGACTGATCTATAAATATAGAAAAACACTTTTGAAAGCATTTGTTGCATAAGGTGTGCTAGATGCTATCTGTCTGGATGTTAGCTCAAAGCAAAGTAAACAAAGCAGAAACAAAGGCCATGTCTGTGTGTTTGTTCACCAAGCCCTGATAAGTGGTCATGTGAGTGATTCGTGCGGAGCACCTCAAAAGGCCACGTCCACTGTCGTCTCTCTTCACTTGCTGTACAAACACTTGCATCTGATGCAACTTCCACAGTGATACAAAAAGTGTATGCTGTTGCCGAGCTGTATTATTGACTCTTAACATGTGTTTGACCAAGGGAAGCAAGCAGAGCCTCTCATAAACCTGATCTGTCTCTGTTTCCCCATTCAAATATTTATATTAGCTTTTCTATCCTCTTAAGATATTCACATGGTGCTGAGCAGCCCCACTCATAACTACTTGACGGTGACGGTGAGCAGAAACTGGTGCCGGAGTCGGTATCAGGCTGAGACTGATGGAGGCTGAATTCTTTTTGTCACAGCTGCCTTTGGTTACAAACTTCCACTGCAAACTAACAGAAGTTGACTTCTGGTTCTTGAAAGCAACAAACACGAAACAAGAATTATTTTTATGCAACTTGTGGCCTAGTCGGTTAATTAAAACAGTATTTATTTACTGCCATACTCCTAGTGAAGACCGTAAAAGAAACAAAAGGCGAGGAGTGGATGAATTACTACATTTTTTTCTTGTCACAAGCCCATTTAACTGTAAACAAGTGAAACATAGCTCGCGGTCCCACTGTAATTAGTTTGCATTCGGGTAATGGATGGGCTTGTTTTCAGCCAAAACAATCTTGAACTGGATTTTGAACAATCTAAAATAAGCCTTGACACAGGCATAACTCTTGTTGCAAACAGACTTCTTTTTCTCAAAGCCTGTGCAGAGAAGGTAAGGCCAAGGCCAGGAAGCAATTTCTTTCCATTTCCGCGGCTAACTTCTCTGAAGCAAACCGTAGAAGTTAAATGGACAAAGCACTGCAGAAAGACTTGGAAACACTCTGAAACGAGGTCATGGGGTCGCTCAGCACAGAAAATGCTGCTTTTGTTTTATTCCTGGTAACAGCAGCACCAACTTTTTTAAAAATACTAGAGATTGAAACCTCTTCCTTTTGGTGCAAGTTAAATTTTGACCCAATAAAACTTACCTAACTTAATAAAAGTCAGTTCAGTGCTATTGATTATGGTGCAGAAAGCGACTGGTTGAACTCCATATTGTTTCAGATGTATCAAAGTGCTCTTTCAGGTCAGCTTAACTGCCAAAACAAGTTTTATTGACCACAAATTCCTCTGTTTGTCATTCAGCCCTGTGTCGCTATCTTGCATTTACACTGAAGCTGGGTGAAAGTTTAAAGAATGTACAAGCGACAAGTTAGACTGTTATGAAATGAAAATCCTAACCTGGCATATAATAACTCAGCAGCACATCTTCTGCGAGCTTCTAGAAAATGTACGAGTAGCTGTTCCAGCAGCTCCAAACTCCCATCTTCTTTGGTAATAAATAATGTGGTTTGCTGTGAGGCTGACATGCAGCAAGCACGGCTCACTTTGAAAAAGTGCTTTTTTTTTCCTGCTTTAGTCAAAGTCGCAGTTGCCATGCAGAATATTCATCAGTTTGCCTCAAATATGACACCCCTTTTGATGTGCCTAAAGCTTACACTGATTTGCTGTGAAGACGTTCCTCTCATTAGAAATTCTTTAAACTCACGGCTTCAAATCGCATTAGCCGAGCATGACAGAATCCCTGGTGATGCAACCCCACGCAGTTACTGTACGAGTACACCTATTGTGCGGATGGTGAAGCACTATTTATCATAACAGGCCCTTAAGACACAAGCAAGGAAGTTTTACCCTCTCAAGGTCAGCAGAGTCAGACATCAGACATGCATATTGATGATGGACATGATAGGCTATCCTGTGCGTTGCATCTGCCACAGAGCAAGTAAAAATGAGTCTTGGGATGAAAACTAATTAGCTTGCCAAAATGTGTGGTGATTGACAGCAATTAAAGCATGCTCACTCACTCACTCCCTCACACAGAACCATTCCGTAATATGTCTTTAATATACTTTTCTGCAAAGTCATCCAAGGAAGCCCAAGTGCAATGTCTGCAGCTTTTTCCTTGTTTTTGTCATACAAACACAGAAAACAAAGTCCCAATAAATGTTCCAGCTTGCCGAGTCAATAATGCACGGAGCTGGGTAAATAATTGATCACACGCTTCTTATACTTTCTGTTCTTGCCTGTATTGAATAATTAAGGGTGGGGAATTGTTATCTACTGGGGTACCCCAGGGTTTCTGCTTCCCTGCAGCGGATGGAGATGTAATTACATTTCCAAGTGCAAGTAGACCTGTGTTGGGGATTAAATGGCACCTCGTAGTTGGGACCCTGTCTGATTAAAAATGCTACTTTTAAGATTTGTTTGTTTATTCATGTCTTTCTTTCTCAGCTTTCCTCCTGACCACACTTTTCGCTGTGTTTCTGGGTTTTTCACTCAATGTTTCCACTGTTAATTTATTATCGTTGTATATTTTATATCTCATCTTTCATAGCTCATCTCCTGTTTATCGTCTCCTTTTGTGCAAAATCTTGATTTCGTGCATGCAGACGAAAATTTGTAGATATGAGGCGAGTCAGATGAGAAACTGGATTTGTATAAATGAAAAGGGAAGGAGGGCATTTGTGTCCAGGAATGTAGAAATGGGGGGGAACTCAAGGATCAGACTGGAATGAGAGTGTGTTGGGTTTATAAGGTACTTTAGCTCACTGGGTGTTTTGAGTTGTGTTTTTTGGTTTTCTAATTTAAATATAAGTGAACTGAAAGGTACATTTATTGCTAAAAGGCACCTTACCACTATATGCTTTATAATCAGACCATCAAAGTTTTTCCTTTATGTCCAGAAATCTATGTTGAATCATGATTTTAAAAAAATACCTCTGTTCAGAGTAGGGGTGGGTTTAAAAAACAGATTACCCGATTCAGATTATTCTCAGATCAGATTATCTGCTATAAAAAGCCAGGCCAGGAAAATCTCCTTCATGTTTTATCCTCAGTTACTTTGACACAAAGACATCTGCTGTGATGCTCACACCTCTGATGAAGTCTCCCAAGTGTCAGCTTCGTTTTTATACATAGATATAAAAATGTGGATATGATACTCCACACACAAAGGCCCCAGCCAGGTGGTGGGATTGAACTCACAACCTTCTTGAAGTGAAGCAACACTGCTCGTGACCGTGCAGCTTTATGCTTTTATAAATATAATATTTCTGACGCTCTGAGTCAAACTTGAATCACATCGAATCGAATCTGGATCTTGTGAATCAGAATTGAATCAGCTGTAGAAATCAGTGATGACACCCAGTCCTAGTTCAAGTGTGTGAATGTGTGTGTGAATTTGTGGATGACTGCATGTCACATCAACACCCTGGTTAAGAAAGCCCGTCAGCGTCTCTTCTTCCTCAGAAGACTTAGAGACTTCCATCTGCCACTGAAGGTGCTCAAGAACTTCTACTCCTGCACCATCGAGAGCGTCCTGACGTCAAACATCTGCACCTGGTTTGGGAACAGCACCAAGCAGGACAGACGAGATCTGCAAAGGGTGGTGCGCTCGGCAGAACGCATCATTCAATCAGAGCTCCCTGACCTGCTGTCCATCTACACCAAGCGGTGCAAGTCCAAAGCTAGGAAGATTATGATGATTGACCTCTCCCATCCCAACAATGGACTCTTCTCACTGTTGAGGTCTGGGAAGCGCTTCCGCTCCCTTAAGGCCAAAACAGAGAGAATGAGGAGGAGCTTCTTCCCCCAGGCTATTCGGGCCCTGAACCAGGTGTAGGACTGGACTCTCCCAAACACGTCACTATAAGACTGGACTCTCACACACGTCACCACACGCACCACCACACATTTCCTATAATCCTATAATTCCTATAATTTATAATCCTTATCTTTATAATCTCTTCTGCTATTTGCACATTCTTTACTGTAAATTCCTAAGTTAATTTGTAAATTTTTGTAGTAAATTGTAAATATTGTAAAACTTTTCTTCTGTCATTTAATGGTCGGGCATTGTACAGCTACAAGCATTTCACCCCCATGTCATACTGTGTATGGTTGTGTGTGTGTGTGACAAATAAAATTTGAATTTGAATTTGAATGTGTAAAGGGCTTTGGGGTCCTTAGGGACTAGTAAAGCGCTATACAAATACAGGCCATTTACCATTTAGTTCAGAGTGATTACTGAGGGGTGTACATTGAATCAAGAGTAACAGTAGTTTATGCTTAACACAAAGCCTGGTTGGGTGCAGATTATGTTCTGAGTTAAAAATGGGCGGAGGCACCAAGTTTTCATTGATTCTTTTATTTCTTATGTAGAGTCCCCACTGCAGGAACGAATGCAACGTGTTACATGCTATCTTGCATAGATGGAGCGCTTTAGGTTGAAGTTGTAAAATGTTGCTTTTTTTTGTTTCTTTCTTTGTTTTTTGTTTGCATGGGGCGATCGTGGCTCAAGAGTTGGGAGTTCGCCTTGTAATCGGAAGGTTGCCGGTTCGAGCCCCGGCTTGGACAGTCTTGGTCGTTGTGTCCTTGGGCAAGACACTTCACCCGTTGCCTACTGGTGGTGGTCAGAGGGCAGCCTCGCCTCTGTCAGTGCGCCCCAGGGTGGCTGTGGCTACATTGTAGCTTGCCATCACCAGTGTGTGAATGGGTGGATGACAGGTTGTGTAAAGCGCTTTGGGGTCCTTAGGGACTAGAAAAGCGCTATACAAATACAGGCCATTTACCATTTACTGTAAGTCGTACCACAGTAAAAGTATATATGGAATGAAGCTCAGTTGTAAAGATAAGACAGAACATCGGCGTTCCCACCGGAATGTGCATTTATTTGTTGGGTGATGCAGAAATTGTAAAAGTATTTTTATGCCTAATTTTAATCTGCTGCTGAATCTCTTTTAAACTGTTGGAAATGCAGCTGCTACAGCACAGAGAAGAAAATTGATCAGGAGAGAGGAGATGGTTATTGATTTTAAGAAGGGTGCAGTTTGCCCTTACCCACAATCATCATTAAAGATCAGAAGATTGATATGCTTGGTGCCTACAAGTATCTGGGCACCATTATTGACAATAAATTGAATTTTAATGCAGGCACTGAGTCAATTTATAAAAAGGGGCCATCAAAGAATATATTTTTACAGAGATTACTTGTCTCCAATGTTGACAGAAAAATGGTGGCACTGTCTTTTATTGAATCTATGCTTTCCCTTTCTCTAATCCCTTGGTTTCCACCTGATTTCCACATCTCCTTTGTTAGGCTATGGGACTGTAACATTTAATGCTGTGTGAGAATTCTTCAATAAACTAATAAAATACATTTTTTAACTATGTGTGTTTGCTATATTAGTGTGAAGACTTCTCAGTGGGAAGATGGCAGCCACTAAAAAGATGCTTCTCACACATATTAATATCTACACTTTCCAACATATGAAATAACTCCTACTACCAATAGAATTAACTACAGTTGTGTTACGACTGCCTATTGTAGTACAAGTGATTAAGATTCTGCATCTTTCTACTATCAGTCTCAAGAACTGCTGCAGCACAGTAAAGTGCTTTATAGGGCCATATTGATCTATAATGTCATGCATTTAGAACCGTCTGGCTCAAATTTAAATATACAATAATAAAAGTTCCTTATTTTGAGTCATACTCATGTCTGGAGAGACAAAACAATTTTTTTTCTTTTCTTTTAATATACATATGTATGTATACTTCTGAGGATGTCACTGTATATTCTTGGCGCACCAATCACAATGTTGCAGTTCCAAGATTTACAAAAGCAGTCGACTTGGGAGGTTTCCAAGCACAGAGGCTTGTTTCTATTCTGTGAATTTATGATACGATACAATAAAACATTTTTAATTGGGTGCCAAAATTCATTGCTGCCTCTGTGATAAAACACTAAAAAAAACAGCTATTCTAAATCTAACTACATTGTCATAAAAACAAACAAGAAAACAAATTGTTATATATGGAGAGAATATTCAGCTTTTTTAACATCACCTGTGATGTTTGCAGCATTGAAGCATATGCCATAGGAACACAGCCTCACAGCAAGAAGGTTCTGGATTAGACTGGCAGCTGACTGAGGCCTTTCAATGAGGAGTTTGGATCTTTTACAGCGTGGGTGCTTTCCAGGTACTCTGGCTTTTCCCCACAGCTCAAAGGCATACATGTTAGTTTAATTAGCGCTTCTAGGAAGGTGAGCATGAATGGTTGCCTTAATGTGTTAGTCCTGTGATGGCCCGGCAACCTATGCAAGGTGTACCTAACCTCTCGTCTACTTGGGATAGGCTCCAAAGCCAATACGCACAAAAGCCTACGCTGATGGATGGAAATTGCACAGGTGCAGGTCTCGAGTTTTACAGAACATCCAGATCAAACTTCAGAACAGTCAAAGGAGAAGACCCAGACGTACAGAGAGAAAGTGTGATGGGGCTGTCTAGCACAGACCCACCACTGGAACGAGGCAATTCTACTACAACAGCAAAAAGCATTGGACACCAAGCAGAGCTCTTTGTTTGATCTCGTGCACAAGGGAGAGAACTGTGACGAGCGCCGCTCCTTCCACTCGAACCCCAGTCGCTCTCGTCTGCTCCCTCGTAGCACTGCTCTTTATTGCAGTTACATGACTATGCATAAGTTCATTAACATATGACGTCTTACATAGGCATACATGTGAACAAAGAGTACCTTGTCTGTGTGTATGTATAGGCACGCAGACAAGGTGGGTGTGCGTGTGTGTGTGGGGTCAAGATGTGACCCTGTGAAGACTCCCCAAAGCTGGTGCCAGGAGTCCAGCGGTCCACCTAAACAAAGGGCTCTTATACTTAAACAGATACAGAGTAGGTGACCTCCTATAGTATAAGTCTCATGACCTTAGTGTGTGTGTGTGTGTGTGTGTGTGTGTGTGTGTGTGTGTGTGTGTGTGTGTGTGTGTGTGTGTGTGTGTGTGTGTGTGTGTGTGCATGCCAGAACACTCTGGAAGGCACACAGAGTCTTTACAGACTGCTAAGGATCAAACCTCAATCTACAAACATTTATATACTTCTAAGCATAAATTATTATGAATTTCTAAGCATAAATGACAATAATAAAACATAAACCCAACAACGTGCAAACCTAATAACGAACATGGGAATCATTTTCATTTCATTCATTTCATTTATTTATTCATTTTCAGGCACAACAAATACCTATATTGAACATAAAATACACAAAACAAAAAACAAAACTTGCCTGAAAAAGGAGTGGGACGAAGAAAACTTATTAAATCCCACCCCTATACTCACTCATCAACAAAAAAAAACAATAAACTTCCCGCAGCTACGCCCATCATTGCATACAGACCCATCAACAGCCCCGGGCAGATACAAGCATCTAAGCGGCAGCTCGCAACCAACAATTAGAGCCTTCATAACTGAATACAGAATATATAAATTATAAATTGCATTACCACAGGTAACAGGCAGTAATAACTACAAGTAACAGACACACATACATATACATACATATATATCTACACACACAAGTACATATATGTACATACATACGCACACTTTATTTTTTATTTTTTATTTTGGAATCCATACCAGCAATGGTAAGAGAACAGACATTACAGAGCACACTAAAACCCATCATTGAGTATACTGTGACCAGACCAACTGTTTGTAGAGAAATTTAAATCTATGAATATTTTTGCATTGTTTCAGTCTTCAGAAAGTAACCAAACTACCATATCTGACATCTGTATTACGGAGCTTGGGTCATCCAAGTCATGCGCTTTCTCTCCTTCGCAGCCCAAAGAACCTCTGTGTTTGCCTGCTTTCCATATTCCATATTATGGCGTTTGTCAAGAGAAAACTCTTAGGAGGCAAGAAACTCAGACTCAAAGATATTGCATGTACATGGGCGACGCCCCGAAACGATCTGTTCTGCACAAAAGTGTGCACTAGATGTGTCACGGAGTAATTGCGCGGGGCGTCAGTACATCCTTTATTTTATACTCAGACAGCCTACATAACATTAATAGGTGTGGCATATATAGAATTCAATAACAACTCCTTAATAGGAGAAACCGTTAGCTTAGCTGGTTTATGTTGAAACAGGACGTAGGCGTTTAAATGTCATAGCACATATTCTCTGCATGCAATGTCTTACTTCCCTATTCTGCAGTTGTACAACTCATAAGCTCTTCTTCCTTTAAATGAAGCTACAAAATAAACATGACACAAAACTCAAAAAATCTCCCAACAGCGTTGGACAACCAAGGCCACTTTCTTAGCACTAGATTTACTAAACCTGCGCAAATTTGCGTAAATCCCCTGAACCTAAAACCTCCTAGAATTACTGACTTTTTTATTTTCTGGCGCAATTCCCAAGGTGTTATTCACCCCTGCTGAGATTTTCACAGGTCGTCAGCTCGATTCTCCTCCTGCTTTTGTTGTGCAAACCACCCATTATCTTTGAGGCCTGGCACATTTGCATTTGTTGACTCAGACTAGCTCAGATCCAAGGCAGGAGTAAAATCTGTGTTACAACCCTCAAAAATGCCTGCCGTATCTATACAAAATATCCCACACATTGACTGACCTGCAAATATGAAAGACACGCATTCACAATATATGGAAATACAAGTCTGTTTAATTTATAAAAAATGCAATGACATGAGTGACATGTGTAATCTCTCCAGCTTTGCACGTTCTCTCCTCTGCCTGTTCATGTAAAAATAGCAAAAATAAAAAAATAAACTCTATCTCTCAGTTCCCTCAGTTCAGTTCTTTTGCAACACGGCAAAAGACGGCACTGTATGGGTAGAGGAGGACATTGGAATGCCCAGTGCAGTAGTCGCTCGTGTTTCACTGCGCAAGCTGGGCCCACAGAGGTCTGCTAAGGTTTGTCATTGCCATAGTACATATGATATTTATATAAACCCATTTAGAGTGAGGTTCATGTAAATTGACCATTCTCTATTTATTTATTTATTTACTCCCCATCAGGGAGTGTACGGTCAATCAATCCCACAGAACACAGCAGGACTGGAATTTGTCAATTAATGAACTGATGGCATTCATTTCAATTCTGTTTGTAAAAGCAATCATGTGTCCCGTTGGTGCCATTGTGGATTGCTGGTCAGAAAGATTTCTGGTGCCAGTAATCAAAGAGACAATGATAGATAGAGATAGAGTCAATTCAATTATGCGATTTGATGACAAGGACACGCAGAAAGGGTAAAAACAGAGAAATTTGTGGTGATCTCTGACATCTGGACACGCTTCGACGAAAACTTTGCTAAGAGTTTCACGCCAGGAGAACACATGACCATAGATGAACAGCTGTTCCCTCCCATATGGAAAAAATATATATAAATCTTATAAAGTTTGTATCTGTCTTGTGTGAAACTTGAATGAAAAGCATACAAGAGTGAAAACAGATATAAGATCCCTTGAAAAATTCTATAAATGAAACTTGTATGTTTTGGATACTTACTAAAACTGGCAGAGAACGTGGTCATCAAACTGATGGAGTCGTTTTTGGATGATGGGAGAAATGTCACAATGGACAATTTATTTCACTGTCAATGTCACACAGACTGTTGCAGCGCAAAACAACATTGCTGGGCATGGTGAATAGAGCCCGGCGTGAAGTTACTCAATTTGCAAAAGACACTGCACAGCGAGAGGTACTGTCTCCTTGACAATTTATGCACCTAAAAAAAAAAACAAGACTGTGTGTGTTCTCAGTTCCATGCACCAAGACGTGACGATCGGTGAAAGAGGAAAGAGGAAACCTAACACGATAACAGACTATAACCACATGAAGGTATGTGAATGTGTGTATAATTTTACACCAGTGCTACAATGTTTTTTGATGTGTGCTATACAGGCCTATAGAAAAAAAAGCATATATACTCACGACTCTCTCTCTCTCTGCTTTTACAGTGTGGTGTAGACGTGTTGGACCAAATGGCACGGATGCATTCCATAAGAGCAGCAAGCAGGTGGCCAGTAGCGGTTTTCTACAATATGCTGGACCTGGCGGTGGTGAATGCCTACATTTTGTACAAGGCATGTACAGGGTGGACAGGCAAAAGAAGATTGTTTCTGAGTCTTCTAACCAAGGAACAGCGTTGCCGATTCATGCAGCACAAGGAAATATTAGCACAGAGGCAGGCTGCTGAAGCTGCTGCAGCTGCTGCTGTGCCTGGGACTGTAAAGACAACGCAGTGCCAGGTGCAAGAGAGCTGCAACAGAAATCGCAGCAGGCTTACCTGTGCAACATGTCACAAATTCACCTGTGCCAAATGCAGGGATGATGGACACTGGCTCTGCAAACGCTGTAAAGTTTGAAACACTTTGAAATAAAACATACGTGTGTACCAATATATATTGTGAATGTGTGTCTTTTGTATCGATACAGCAGGAATTTCTGAAGGTTGTAACACAGAGGTTTGGCCTGCCTTGGATCTGAGTAAACAAATGCAAATGTTGCGCACGCACGCACACACACACAAACGCAGCAAATCTGCATTGATTAGTCCCACAAGTGGAAAATCTGCGTTGTCAATGCAGAAAAGTGGACAGTGCAAGACAAAAGCAGCAAAAATACAAACTGTACCAAGAGTACAGTATAAAAAGTGGACTATACAAACAATCTGGAGACATAAATATGGACACGTGCATATTGTGTATATGCACAACACTGTGTATATATCTTTATGGACAGGCATGCAATGTAGTGACAAAGATTGACAATAACTAATATTGCATATGAGAAATATTGCACATAGAATCTACCAAGGTGTATTGAAGGCTGCAGGTACTTTGAGTCTGACAACGATTGGAAGGAAAGACCTTCTGGATCTCTCCTGGTTGGGGGTTGGGAAGGGTGTGTTTGCACAACAAAAGCAGGAGAACAATGGAACTGAAGGCCTGTGAAAATCTCAGCGGGGTGCTAGGAGGTGTTAGGTTCAGGGAATTTACGTAAATTTGCGCAGGGTTAGTAAATCTAGTAGTAGGGACTTGCACCAAGGAAAAAAAGGGTCAGTAATTCTAATGTTAGAGGGGGAGTGTATAGTGGTAATGATAAAAGAGGCCGTCCACTAACAGAGTATCATGAGCATACTCCACCCAAAAGGTGTAGTGAGCTCCAGGAGTTGGTGTTACATGCAATAACACAACAGATGGACGTCACAAGGACAATGTGAGAGCCCATGTTTAGTTTTCCTTTAAGTCATAATATTTTAAGATGGTCTACAGAGATTTGTAGGGCAGAGTGTCTGCTGAAACTTGATGGGGGAAAGTTTAGCTCTCCCCTTCTGCAAAGCCTGAGGTAGAGTGGGCGACCGTGGTTCAGGGGGTTGGGAAGCTCATCTTGTTTCGATCCCCAGTTCTGTCTGTCTTGGTCGTTGTGTCCTTGGGCAAGACACTTCGCCTACTGTTGAGGGGCCGATGGCGTGATATGGCAGCCTCACTTCCGTCAGTCTGCCCCAGCGCAGCTGTGGCTACAACTGTAGCTTGCCTCCACCAGTGTGTGAGAGTGAATGAATAGTGGAATTGTAAAGTACTTTGAGGGTCTCGAAAAGCGCTATATAAACGTAATCCATTATTATGGGATACATTTTACAAATGGGGAAGATATCTAACGAGCTTGGGAATTCCAAGATTGTCGTCTCGGAGAATACGAGTGAATAACACATACAGGTGTCATCATAGAAAACATCCTGAGGAGCGATGTGGACTCTACAGAGAACCAGAGGTGGGACCAAGTCATTGTGTTGCAAGTCTCAAGTAAGTCTCAAGTCTTTATCCTCAAGTCTCAAGTCAAGTCTCAAGTAATGTCAGGCAAGTCCGAGTCGAGTCTCAAGTCACTGGTGTAAAAGTCCGAGTCAAGTCACAAGTCTTAAACTTTGAATTTCAAGTCCTTTCGAGTCTTTAAAACCCCCCGAAAAAAAGCATGTTGCAGTTATGCTAAATGTAAATATTAGACCATGTAATTTTAAAATCTGTGTTTTTCTCAACACATGACAAAATAGTGAACTTAGAAAATATACACAAATTGTGAAATTGCACCTCTATAAAATGCAGCTCAATTAAACCTAGCTCCAAGAATAATTTTCACCGACAGTTCTGAGATAAGCTGCATGTTATTCTTGGATGCGGTTGTAGGACCAGCTTTAAAATCGCATGACAAAAATATCATACATATTAAAAAAAACTGTATCACCAACGTAGCCTGGACAACATTTGCTAGTTAGATGAAGTCAGCTATCTCATCGTAGCATATTTATATGCATATTTATAATTATACGGTTCTTGGAGTGAGTGCACACACTCATGAAGTTTAGTAACTTCAGGTCACTGCAACAAGCCCAGGTACAGTTTACCGACGGATGGGTGCAGGACCTTGAAACGCACCGTGTAGAACGAAAGACCATCGTACGTATCATAAGTTTACCAGTCTCACAAATCGTCGTCATAAATACACATTCGTTAACCGTTTATTAATAGGACCTTTGAGCTCAACGGTAATTAATCAGTAGTGGAAATAATTTCTGGTACCCATCACAGAAATGTAGCAGTGACAATAATACTGTATGCTGTAATCGCACTGGGCAATTAGTGATACAAAAACCTATTTTATCCTGTGAATAAAAGTATATGTTTTTGTCAATGTACCATAATAACAGAGGCGAAACGCAATATTGTGTCAGGACAATTCACTATTTATGCACAATAAATAAAGGAGCATAGCGCGACAATTTCTGTTCAGCGCCAGACTTGCTTGTAACCTATATCACCAATTATGTTATGAAAATGACGTATTAACTACTAAAAAACACTGACCTTTGTGTAAATGCTTGGAGCAGACTAACCTGTGAGCTGGAGTGTTCTGGGACGTTATATTTGATCTTTGAATGGCTGCAATCCAGGCCATCCGTCGCGTCTTTGTTACTTCGGAAACATGGCTCGAACAATTTCTCTTCAACGTCGTAATCCGATAACAACCGATCTCTTTACCCGTCGGCTTCCCGTGGCTGTCATGCGACCGGCTATTGCAGTTAATAATACAACAGCTTCTTGACATTTTTGTGTTTCTTTTTATCGCTGTGTGACTGATTTCAATTGAAAGCCTGCGTGCGCTAGTACCGCTTGCCACGAGTTCCCAGAATCCTTTGCGGTTTTACCCCTGAATGACATCACATTTTCAATCTCTATATAATATGCATGTTAAGTTTTATATTTGGGGTGAAATATCAAGTCTTTTCAAGTAAACCGGTTCAAGTCCAATTCAAGTCCCAGGTCATTGGTGTAAAAGTCCAAGTCAAGTCACAAGTCTTAGAACATTTTTTCAAGTCAAGTCTAAAGTCATAAAATTAATGACTCGAGTCTGACTCGAGTCCAAGTCATGTGACTCGAGTCCACACCTCTGCAGAGAACACAGCCGCTCTTCAGAGATCCTGGTGGACATTTAATCTTTTAGTAGTACTGTCCGTGCCTTTTCTTAACCTCCATTAGCTCCAATGCTCAGGATTGCTGTACAGATAAGTATTGACTAAATCAAATCAAAATCAAATCAAATCAAATCACTTTTATTGTCACATCACATGTGCAGGCACACTGGCACAGCACATGCGAGTGAAATTCTTGTGTGCGAGCCCCACAAGCAACAGAGATGTGCAAACACAACAACACAAACGAGCAAAATACAAGAATGGCCAACCTGAAACTAATAAATATATGTACAATATATAATAGTGTATGCATTTCTGGATGTGTATACTAAATATTTTCCTACGTGTGTGTGTGTGTGTGTGTGTGTGTGTGTGTGTGTGTGTGTGTATACACATTTTTACAAATTAAATAGTAAAAAAAAAAAAAATAATAATAATAATAATAAAATATATAAAATATACAGAGTTGAATATGTGCAAAACAAGTGGCATTTATATACAGTGTGGAGCGCATAATGTTGAAGTTCCAGTAGTGAAGCTGAGGTGTCTATGACGTGTTCAGCAGTCTGATGGCCTGATGGAAAAAGCTGTCTCTCAGTCTGCTGGTACGGGACCGGATGCTGCAGAACCTCCTTCCTGATGGAAGCAGTCTGAACAGTTTATGGCTGGGGTGACTGGAGTCCTTGATGATCCTCCCCGCTTTCCTCAGGCAGCGCTTCCTGTAGATGTCTTGGAGGGAGGGAAGCTCACCTCCAATTATCCGTTCAGAGCACCGCACTACTCGCTGGAGAGCTTTGCAGTTGTAGGCGGTGCTGTTGCCATACCAGGTGGTGATGCATCCAGTGAGGATGCTCTCAATGGCACAGTGATAGAAGGTCCTGAGGATGCGGGGGCTCATGCCGAATCTTTTCAGTCTCCTGAGAAAGAAGAGGCGCTGCTGCGCCTTCTTCACTGTTTTGTTTGTGTGTACTGACCACGTAAGATCCTCAGCCAGATGTACTCCAAGGAACCGGAAGCTGCTCACTCTCTCCACAGCAGCGCCGTTGATGGTGATGGGGGTGTGTACTTCTCTGCACCTCCGGAAGTCCACTATCAACTCCTTTGTCTTTGCGACGTTGAGGGTGAGATGGTTGTCTTGACACCAGTGGGTCAGGGCGCTGACCTCCTCCCTGTAAGCCGTCTCATCACCGTTGGTGATAAGACCCACCACTGTAGTGTCGTCCGCAAACTTCACAATGATGTTGGAGCTGTTAGTGCGCTGCAAGTAGGGCTTTTATTGTCGTTATTTATTATTTTATTATTTCGTTAGCTCTGCAATATTTAAAGTTAATTTCCTGAACAATAAATTAAACACAAAGGATTGAAAGCTATTTTCCACCTCTCAGCTTCTGTAGCCTAGAATAAGTTGGCCAGTTGCCATGCCTGATTTTATGTGGATAAATGTAACACTTCATCCCCCGCAGCAGCTTGTCCAGGCCTTTGCTGTAAATAACAACTCCTTCTCATATTGCTTGGTTAAGAGTTTTTCTTTATCCTCCTAATCCTGCCACATCTGTTTTTCTTGGAAGCCACAAAAATGGCTGTTTTGCTTTGTTATATTTCCTTTGTTTGGGTCTGGTGTACAGTAAGCATGTTCAGTTTGACTGATGTTTTCTCAAATATTTTCATCACAGTCAGGTACACTCTGTTAGATTACACACCATAAAAACAACATTCAATGTATATGTAACATATGTCTTTACAGAACTTACAACACCATGTTACGCTGGAAAAAATTAATTAGGAATTTGCATTTCTTCATGGCACCAGTGTTATAGTTCGCTTTACTCAACTCACTGAAGAAGGAAAATGATACACATTGAAACAGTGAAGTGGCATCCATGCAGGCTCACATAACAAATCTTTGAGTACTTTCTGATGTGTGTGAAAAATGCCAGTAATATGGATTCCAGAGGGTTTAAAGACAATATTTAGTTCAGCTCAGAGGCTCTCTTTCAGTTCTTTTTTCACATATCTCAGGCTTTATCATCATCTTATTTTAGTTTGACTGATAAAAAAGGCAACTTCAACATCTGATTTCTCATTTGGAGTATATTCTACAACAGTCATATGTACCCTGTCTGGTCTAATTAGTCATTTGGGATCCATAAACCCGCCAAATTATCTTTGTTTTCATGGTAATGGATTTTATACTTGCCTAAGTATATTTAGAAAGGGCTAGTTAAGCTTTTCAATTTAGGGAAAGGGGCAGTTAAGTGTTTCCATGTGGTCTGCTTGACAAACTGTGTGCCATTACCAGCCACCAAGGGAGCTTTTAAGACACATCCCTTTGTGCTCATCATCTGCCACTCACAGCAAAAAGCTGATATATATTGCAAATATCTGTAAGACACGTTTTTTTGTTGTTGGAGATGGAAAAATGTTCTTCATTTTGTCTGTATTAACAAATACTGCTGCCTGCAACCACTGATAACATTTTGTTCATTGTTTATTTATTTGCTATATCTTTGTAACAGCACAATTGTAGCATACTTATGTTTACATGTATGTATACATCCCTTTAACAGACGGGCCAATCTGAACAAAACTTTGCACAAACATCATCACCAATATAGCGATTATTGACATCTATATGTTGTTAGAAAATCCAGTTGTTTTCTTCAACTCCCTGCAAATCTGATGTTACCTTCTGAATTTGTCTTTTTCTGTTTCACATGTCACCCATACATAACTTAACAATGCAAAAGTTGCATCTGCAACAGAATTTTGTTCGATACACCATTAAAGGCAGAATGAAGAATGTGAAAAAGTGCCACAGGCCTTCATAAATCATATCATTATTATGAACATGGGCATTTTAAAGAAGATAAGAAAGGCAGAGTGGCTAAAGCTAAAGCTACCCAGACCTCAGACCCAGCCACAAGCCAGCAAGCTTGCTGCTGATCAAGGGATTAAAGCAGTTCTAAGGAAAATTATGGAGATAAGTGAGAAGGTAAAAGGGTGGATGCCCTGGAAAATTATTAAAATACCTATTAATGAATGTGTTTTTATTCTTATATATATCTATATCGATATATCTATATCTATCTCTCTATATATACAGTGGGGCAAAAAAGTATTTAGTCAGCCACCAATTGTGAAAGTTCCCCCACCTAAAATGATGACAGAGGTCAGTAATTTGCACCAGAGGTACACTTCAACTGTGAGAGACAGAATGTGAAAAAAAAAATCCATGAATCCACATGGTAGGATTTGTAAAGAATTTATTCGTAAATTAGGGTGGAAAATAAGTATTTGGTCAATAACAAAAATACAACTCAATACTTTGTAACATAACCTTTGTTGGCAATAACAGAGGTCAAACATTTACTATAGGTCTTTACCAGGTTTGCACACACAGTAGCTGGTATTTTGGCCCATTCCTCCATGCAGATCTTCTCGAGAGCAGTGATGTTTTGGGGCTGTCGCCGAGCAACACGGACTTTCAACTCCCGCCACAGATTTTCTATGGGGTTGAGGTCTGGAGACTGGCTAGGCCACTCCAGGACTTTCAAATGCTTCTTACGGAGCCACTCCTTTGTTGCCCGGGCGGTGTGTTTTGGATCATTGTCATGTTGGAAGACCCAGCCTCGTTTCATCTTCAAAGTTCTCACTGATGGAAGGAGGTTTTGGCTCAAAATCTCACGATACATGGCCCCAATCATTCTGTCCTTAACACGGATCAGTCGTCCTGTCCCCTTGGCAGAAAAACAGCCCCATAGCATGATGTTTCCACCCCCATGCTTCACAGTAGGTATGGTGTTCTTGGGATGCAACTCAGTATTCTTCTTCCTCCAAACACGACGAGTTGAGTTTATACCAAAAAGTTCTACTTTGGTTTCATCTGACCACATGACATTCTCCCAATCCTCTGCTGTATCATCCATGTGCTCTCTGGCAAACTTCAGACGGGCCTGGACATGCACTGGCTTCAGCAGCGGAACACGTCTGGCACTGCGGGATTTGATTCCCTGCCGTTGTAGTGTGTTACTGATGGTGACCTTTGTTACTTTAGTCCCAGCTCTCTGCAGGTCATTCACCAGGTCCCCCCGTGTGGTTCTGGGATCTTTGCTCACCGTTCTCATGATCATTTTGACCCCACGGGATGAGATCTTGTGTGGAGCCCCAGATCGAGGGAGATTATCAGTGGTCTTGTATGTCTTCCATTTTCTGATGATTGCTCCCACAGTTGATTTTTTCACACCAAGCTGCTTGCCTATTGTAGATTCACTCTTCCCAGTCTGGTGCAGGTCTACAATACTTTTCCTGGTGTCCTTCGAAAGCTCTTTGGTCTTGGCCATGGCGGAGTTTGGAGTCTGACTGTTTGAGGCTGTGGACAGGTGTCTTTTATACAGATGATGAGTTCAAACAGGTGCCATTCATACAGGTAACGAGTGGGGGACAGAAAAGCTTCTTACAGAAGACGTTACAGGTCTGTGAGAGCCAGAGATTTTCCTTGTTTGAGGTGACCAAATACTTATTTTCCACCCTAATTTACGAATAAATTCTTTACAAATCCTACCATGTGAATTCATGGATTTCCTTTTCACATTCTGTCTCTCACAGTTGAAGTGTACCTCTGGTGTAAATTACTGACCTCTGTCATCATTTTAAGTGGGGGAACTTGCACAATCGGTGGCTGACTAAATACTTTTTTGCCCCACTGTATCTCTATCTCTATCTATCTGTTACACATTCTTCAGTTTCAGGTATTTGTACATATTTCCAGTAGCATTTCAATTTCAGTTACTTCAAAGACAGAAGAGCCTGTAAACTATTGTAGTTTGAGGCAGTCAAACTGGAATCAGCTGAGAAATTTTAGTTTGAGGATTTCTTTCATTACTGACTTTAACACAAAACTGAAGAGGGCCTTTACTAAAAAGCGGAG
Organism: Diplotaxodon limnothrissa; assembly: GCF_057381915.1. Taxonomy (NCBI): domain Eukaryota; kingdom Metazoa; phylum Chordata; class Actinopteri; order Cichliformes; family Cichlidae; genus Diplotaxodon; species Diplotaxodon limnothrissa. The sequence continues at coordinate 10,390,941 of NC_140600.1, forward strand.
GCCTCAAAAGAGGTGCTCAGGTGATGCCCTGTAGAAGTTCGGGACTTGGCAAAAGAGCATGAATCAAATGATTATTATCAGCATGTTAAAGAGGAAGAAAATGGATGATCTCAAAGATGAAACTTCTGATCCAGAAGCAGAAAAACTTGAGGAACCAGATCATGAAAGGTAGCCTCAGAGAGTTTGGAGCCTCTGTGAGGAATCAGGAAATCTTCATGTAATGCTGGTGGGTTGATCCACGGCGTTTGTTCATATTGAAATATATAGGCAATAACTGGGTGGATTTGACATCACTTATGTGAGGTTGCTTAAATGTAACAGCAGCTAGATTCCAATTCATCGCTCAGGTGTCTTAACTCTGAGTGTTCACAAAGTGTTCTGTTTCTGTTGTAATAGCTATTCTTATATTTTTTCCCTGTCACCCTTGTACTATACTCAGACTACACGATTCACAGATTCACAAGATTCACAGATTCACAAGATTCACAGATTCACAGAGCTACTAACGTGGGCGTACACGTGTAGCAGTGTAACAGCTGTTTCCTATTTCGAGTATTACTAATATTTTTGATATTTGATAAATGCCACTTTCGTCTTTCCACCTCACAACTGTAAAGCAGGCAGGTAGCTGACAATACTGTGTAAAAAATAGCAGTTACAAAAATAGACATTTTCCTATACATTTCAAAACCTGCAACACTTCAAATATTATTTTGATGATCTATTTGCGTCTCTTTAGTTCGAAGCCATCATCTATTTTTGGGAGGAAGTTAATTTTATGTTTCTTTTCTCCTTCGGCTTGTGTCGGTCCCATCTCAGTTGCTCTCCTTTTATGAAAACTTTCAAAGCCATCAGTGGGACACAAAGTGGAAGACATCATTTGAATTTCAAAGGCCTGACAGAACACATTGCCTCTATCGGCGGAGTAAAGGTCCTCTTGACAAGAAAGTGCCTTCAAAATTAATCATCCACGCTGAGAGTCCTCCTGGATGCTGCTTCCTGTGCCAGTGAGGCAAACAGCCAAAGAGATTTTTGGAGAGTACAGGAAGCCATAGCCAGACTTGATAAAAAAAATAGCTGAAACCCTCCCACCCTGATAGCTGCCATTCACACAGAGACCGAACATGTGTTTTTTTAAAGGGGTGAGCAGCATGAGGTCAACTTGTTTTGTGAAGACGGGTCTTAAATTGAGTCATTTTCAATCCACCCCAGAGAGAAGTAAAATGACCCATGAAAACACAAAGCTGGAGGTTCTTCGCCTCCAGAGCTCCTCTTTAGGAGACATACGGCACCAGTGAGCAGCAGACAGCCTCCAGTCATCATTGCTATGAGCTAATTAGCCATCACTAATGTGAAGCAGCTTCCATTTTTACTCACGTTGATTTACAGAGCCTGTCTCCATTACATCACCATGGAGACAATGCAGTCTCTATAGAGTGTTGTGGGCTCTGCACACTAAATAAAACCATTGAAAGAGCTCTTATGGCTGCTTAGGAAAGATACCTGAATGTCCTCATCACCAGGAAGACCTTGTTGTGAGGGTTTGTTGTTGTTGTCATATAGGTGGGTCCATAAGTATGATGCAATTTTTGTAATCTTCCATCTATGCAGCAGTGCACTGGATTTGTTGAATCATCTTTTTTTAATAACAAGAAAAACTTTTTCTTAGATAAGGAGAATCACTGGTGAATTCTAAATATAAATAATGAGCCATTTTTGTAGTCCATCTTCAGGATGTTGTAGTTTGACCACAGTAACCAACATCATATTATTAAGTGCTGTCGGATCCTCGCTCGAAGCTTCTCCCTTCTCATCTTCTCCAGACCTCATTGTGTTTTTAATAGATGAAGGAAAAGTGATTAAGGAAAGGCGGTTGGAGGTGTGTTTTTTTATATATCTATTCAATTCAATTCAATTTTATTTATATAGCGCCAAATCACAACAAAAGTTGCCTCAAGGCGCTTCGTAGATACAGAGAAAAACCCAACAATCAAATGACCCCCTATGAGCAAGCACTTTGGCGACAGTGGGAAGGAAAAACTCCCTTTTAACAGGAAGAAACCTCCGGCAGAACCAGGCTCAGGGAGGGGCGGGGCCATCTGCTGCGACCGGTTGGGGTGAGAGAAGGAAGACAGGATAAAAGACATGCTGTGGAAGAGAGACAGAGGTTAATAACAGATATAATTCAATGCAGAGAGGTTGCTGACTGCGAAACCACATGCCTATTGGCTAACAACTTGCGGTTAAAATCTCATTAACCAATGAGAAAACCCTGGATAGTCCTCATTTCTGATTAATAATAACAATCCCAAAACAAGGGAATAAAGCTAAAGGACAATTTCTAAAAGACAGAACTGCAAGTGTGTTTACAACCACAGGGGTCACCTCCTGCTGGCCATTAAATATAATTCCAGTGTCGGGCTCTTTGGAATAACTGTCTGTGGTGTGTTTGCCAGCCACAAATGTTACACCACATTTGTGGCTGGCAAAGGGTCTCTTAAGACTGTGGGTAAGTTGTGGGAACTGTTTGTAGCATCCTCAAGAATTGACGTAGGCACGATGTTGTCACGGACCCAGTTCCAGGGATTCGGGGTCCGTGAGCAGTCTGGACTACTATTGTAGTTATTATCATTATTATTGTGGTTATTGTTATTATGGTTGTGTCTGCTGTCCTGTTTTCCGTGTTGGTGTACTGTCAGGTGTTTATGGGTGTGTGCATGTGTGTGAGGGTGCGGTCGTGGCAGGCACTTCTAGGCCTGGTGGGTGTGGCCCTGCCAGCTGACCGGTCCCACCCAGGAATCCACACACACCTGGCGCCGATCAAGCCTCGTCAGAGGAGCTTCAAAACAGTGTGGCTGAGAGCTCCTCGACGCTGGATCGTTGAGTGACTTCCCGTCAGTCTTAGTTTATCGTGCAAGGTTAGTGCAAGTCTGCCGTTAGGTTTTGTACTCACGACTGCCTTTTGTATGCGTGTTTCCTCAGGAGGAATTGTGGCGACCAGGAGGCAGCACGGAGCACGGGATAGAGCACGGAGCACGGGATAAAGGAGAAGACACGGAACGGGAGTTGGGATCGCACGGGGAATTTATTGTTGTTTGGATTGTCACCACTGTAAATAAACGCACTGCCTTCAGCGCCAAGTCCTGCATTTTGGGTCCTCATTTCTCACATCCCCACGGTCTGGCTGGCAGACCGTGACAGATGTAGAGTTATAAAACAGGGTTTATTCTGGTCTTGACAACCAGTGAGAACTGCTCACGGACAAAAACAATAAAACAAAACATTACATCAAAAAGCACTCTTGTACTTAGTGTCAATCAATCAAAAGTCCTTAATTACAGACAATAAAACATTTAAAATACACAAACCTCGTGAGCTGACATCCAGGAGGGGCTTAATAGTCCTTTAAGGCCTTCTTTCTCACTTATTTCTTCTCTTTGAATGATATTTTATCCATGTGTGGAGCTTAACGCGAGCTGCAGCATGGAGACACAATGTGCGCTAGCATAAAGTGGCTGGGTGGAGACCCAAACAGTGTTGCCAACTCCTCAGTAAGTAAAATCGCCATTGGCTGTCCTAAAAGTCGCTAGAAGTCGCTAAATGACGTCATCACCTAATTTGCATAATTGGTCATGCTAATATAATTGTAACCTACGTTGTTGGAGAGAGAAATAACATCGTGGAAGAGACATAAAGTGAGTAAAAAACGTCCTAAATGCATTTAGAATTTATTTAGAACTACAAATTAAATTTATTTTAGCAATTATTGTATTTTAATGTCACAATTCCAACCCTGCTCTTTTATCCGGGCAAAAGTGACCCGAAATAGGCACTCTGGTGGAATTACTTTGTGTGTGTGTGTGTGTGTGTGTGTGTGTGTGTGTGTGTGGGTGCAAAAGAGTAAAATCTGGACATACAGCTCAACAAAATATAAAATGCAAAAGGCCGTTACACTGTTCTTATCAGTGATTTATATTTAGGACATTTTGGAAAATAATTTAACTTATTTTTAATTCTTTCTTCTTCTATAAATATTAAAATTTATACCAAAACTAAAATGTAACTAACAAATGACAATACATGAATGCATTCCTGACACAGTTCTGAAACTATCACATGAGACTCAGACTTATAAAACACAAATCCAGCACTAGTGAAAACAAAACAGATGCTACCACTCTTGGAGTGTGATTTGTGCAAATATGCTGTAGGAAGACTTTATAACCCGCTTCAACTTAAGGCTAGCTGGTAGTGTTTAGGGAGAGGGTGTAGGGCAGGAGAGGCAGAAATGTTTCTCAGTAAGCCACACTGAGTTAGATACAATAAGTGATAGTAAAAATTGACACAAGTGAAATATGAAATATGCTAAAATCCATTAATTTAGTGCCATAGCAGATTGCTTTAAGAGTAAAGCCTTGTTAAGAAAAATAATAATGTGTACTTTATTGATTCCCGTGGTGAAATTACTCTCTCTGCATTTAACCCATTCACTCAGTGAAGCAGTGGGCAGCCGCAAATCAGGCGCCCAGGGAGCAGTGTGTGGGGACGGTACCTTGCTCAGGGGTACCTCAGGGCGACCTTCCGATCATGGGGCGACCACGCTACCTACTGAGCTATCCCTGCTCCTGGATACCCAAGAATGGTTTTACTAGTGAGCAATCCCCACACTCTTATTTTGAAAAACATTTACTCATTGGCTGTAGACGGTATTAAGAGGCCAACGTAGCTACCATGACGTCACACACTGCTTTTTCCAAGTGTCATTCTGAAGCCTTGAGATTAGCGATTTCACCATTGCCATCTTGGTTGCAACAAAACAGGATGTGACAAGGAAGGGCAGATCTGACTGGGAAACTTCTGACTGGCTAATGGCATCTGATTGACAGCTTGTTAGCCAATAAGCACGTAGTTTCATACCACAAATATTATATCCATTTTAAGCCTTTTATGAATACGATAGACTTTAATTTTTTTTATTCAGTCTGACCAAAAATGAATGACTGAGCCATAAAGTCAGCAGGAAGGTGTTTACGGGGTTCAGGTCAAAAGGCTGTTTTCTCAGTGACTTCTATAGGTATAGAAGTCTTTTTGCAACTACAGCTATCTCCATCTGGTGGCCTTCAGATAGGATACAGGTTTAAGACACTTCACCACTGGTTTCATTTGTCAGACCTGGAAAATACATCAATATTTATATTATATAGCCTGATTATATTTATGTCAGGCACACAGACTGCCTTTAAAACATTAGAAATGTTCTTACAGTTTTTAGTGGTGCTGACTAATCTATGAAGCTAATCGTATGTATATGCATCCATTTTGTTCTGCTAATCATCAATTAACCTAACCCCACTTATTAACAGACTTGTTAAGAGGAAGCCAGAATACTGGGAGAGAACCCGCACAGAAAACCCCTTGGCCAATAATGGATTTGAACCCAGGACCTTCTTGCTGTGAGGCAACAGTCCTGTCAAAAGGTCACTGTGATGGACCGAGCAGTGAAGGAAACTTAGGCACAGGTTAAAGTCCAAAAAAATGATTTTTTTACTTAACCCAAAAAACATAATTGGTTAACTCATGCAAAAAGAATCAAAATCTTGGGCCCATAAAAGAGGTCAAAATAACAAAACTCTACTCAAAGTTGACAACACAACTGATAACTCAAACAAACTGACCTAACTTAAAGAGACAAAGGGGAAACTTAAATAGTGGCTGATCAGCCCACAAAAACAGGAGAAGGGGTAAAACACACAAAACCTAACTAAACCAAGCATAATGAACTCCAATTCCCCCCCATGGTCCTGAGTTATGGCATGAACCAATTTGTAGTCTTCCTTTAAAGCTCGCTCCGCCCGTTTTCCACCTCTTGGCTCCTTAATAAAGGGACTGGAACAGCTGTAACTAAGGTAACTCAGAAAACAAAAAATTAATCATACATAACAGTGTAAACTAAAATGTGCGCACTTATTTTAGAATGCAGCGTTATGTGGATATGTGAATTAACTCTAAACTAGTGATGGCCAAATGAAGCTTTCCGAAGCACTGAAGCTTGTATTGAAAAACGGTTCATTACTCGAAGCTTTTCAACACAGTCCTCTCCGGTGACATCTGGTGGTGAAAATTTTGAAGAGCAGCTTGAATCTGCAAAATAAAACGGACTGCTCAATTATCACTGCTCACTCAAGAGTGGAGTTCTCTCTGATATTGGGCCACCGTTCCGTTGCTTTGAACATGTAATTGGTTTTGTTTTCTCGATTGGGGGGCTGAAAAAAATGTAATGCGTATCTGCGTAATACATTTTGATCAATAAACTTTCCCTATTTAAACATGCACTATGGTGTGGCCTTTCTTTGCTCATAACTCCTTGATGTTGGTAAATACAATAAGTGAGCAATATATATAATATACATATGAGAATGCACAGCACATTATGGAGTATGCCCCTGCTGTGAAGTCCTGCCTCCATCTACTTGTCGTTTAATCACTGGACAGCTGGACAGGTTCATACAAAATATTAGATTAGGCCAATTGTCCTATACATATTTTTGACCTAGGGGTGGGATTGATTGTGAACTGGAAAGGGAAAATGCTTAGGAAGCTGAGTACGGCTGCATCGTCACTGATTTGTAGAATCATTTTGATTCGATACAGGATCCGATTCAATTTGATTGGAATCTGGAAAGTTTTGCCTCAGTCAGAAATATTACAAGTCTGATCATTTAACAGTATATATCCATAATTTCGTATCTATTAAAAGAAAGCTGACACATGTGAGACTTAATTAGAGATGTAAACAGAGTTATGAAACCTGCAGCTGCAGAAGCCAGCGAAGAAAAAAGAGGCAAACACAGCGCGGACCCGCCGACACATCAAAATCTGACTCTGACGCGTCGGGTCCGCGCTCTGTGTTCACGTTTGTATGCAGAATCCGTAAACCTGCTCCCAGTTACTGTTTTAGCTGTTTGGTGTTTGACGACATGTTGTGAGGTTTAACCTGAGATGCTGGCGTTTCAGGCATAATAACGTTAATTTACAAATCGACACGGGATTTTAATGAATCAATATCACTTTATTCAATTTAGCATGGATTGTAATCAGAAAAGCGATAATCAAAACCCACCCCTAATCAAGAACTTGCAAAGTAAAAACATGATCAATGTAAGGTAGCCCTTTTGTTATTTACAGTTAACAAGAGGATTAGTGTTACTGTGCGCTGGCTGAGTCTGTTTCTTTTCTTAGAAATAGTTTCTCCTGCCCTGGAGAAAATCCACTTGCATGGAACAGAAGAGGCTGTGGAGTGCAGGAACTACACTGCAAGCTGGTAGATATGCAGGTATTCCTGGGTCCTGCAGACTATCACCTAAAAACAATAAACAAAATGATTTTCTAAACTGTGTAGCAATGTAATGTACGTATAGTGTCAAATACATTTTTGTAGTCTTCATCAGCTTTAATTCACATGGAAGTGTTCCTAAAGTCATATGCTGTAATGATATTTACATTATGAAAACATGATTTTGGACATTTCAAGTTTTTCACTTCGGCAGATAAAATGAATTGAGCAAAATCAACTCAAAATATTCCCACACGCCAGAACGTCCTCTCTTCCTCGCTGGCTCCATATCTGTCAGTGGAATGATCACCTCGTCGCTATCTGTCACCATCAACACACTCCACGAATCCCGTGGATGATTCACTTCCTTATATCTGTTTGAATCAGGTACCGAAGCAGTTACGTGCGTAATGAAGCTTCGGACGTCACTGGTCACGTGACTTTTGCCAAACGAAGCAAGCCTCGACACAGTGCTTCTGAACCAGTGTGTTGTTTTTTTCGACACACGCTCCGGAGCGTCAGCTTCAAGCGGGCCATCACTACTCTAAACCAAAACCAGTTATTTATTGTGCTGTAAATAAATTCCCATATTTAAAGAAAGAAATGTGAATGCAATGTTACTTATAAGCCTCTACACTAACATGTTGGGTATTACCACTGTGTGGCTGTAAGTGCAGCCATCACAGTCACCTAGTGAGGAATGTGCAGAAAGGGCTATCTGAAGTGTAGCTGTCCATTGTATACAACAGCCTCAAAATTAAATCACTGGCCTTTATTTTGAAGCACGCTTAATCAAAACACCACAACTTTTCTAGCATGTGTAAAAAAACAAACCACATAACGCATCAGTTTACGAAATTTTTAGTTATTCCTACATATACGTGCACAACATGCAGATTTCAATGAGTAAAGTCCTCAAACTCTAAACCTACTCAGCTTCTTTCAGCTGAATCCATGTCATGTCTGGGGGGGAGGGGAATCAATCTACAGGGTCAGGGAAGGGGAGGAATGACACAGCACCCATCGCTCACCCACGCAGCATCGCTCTGCTTGTGACAGTAAACCCTGCGATGATGGGAGGAGTGTGTGACAGAATGGGGAAGAAAAGCGATAGGGTCTCTCCATCACAGCCAGGCCCCTGTCAGCACGTCTCAACTGCTTTTTTATACTCAACTTCAACTTTCTGAAATCAAGCCCCTCCCCCAGCAAAAAATAAACTACCCATTGTAAACCAGCCACGTCATTTTCTGTCTCTCTCCACCTGCAGATGTCCGTGCTAATGAGAAAGTATTTACTGTGGTAATCATTTCCCAAAGACAAATCTGGGCTGTCTGGTGAGATCTCACGGTGGAAGGTAAAAGAGCAACGAAGAGCTGATAATTCAGATAAGCTGGAATTCTTTCTCACTGCAGCCCTCATCACCCTATCCTAAATCCAATCTAATTTCAATGAATTTTGCATTCTCACAAGCCTGTAACTCATCTAATATGTGCAGCACCCTCTCTTTTGGGGAGAGCAGATAATCATTTTAGAAGCACCATCATTTCATCTCTCACTTTTTCCACCCTAGTGACTTTGAGCAATATTTCAAGAATCTTAAATGCGTGGACGTGAGGGGACTCCCTATTTCAAGTGTGAACCTTTGCTTCTGCTGTTAGAACAACTTTTTTTCCGCACTCTGCCAGTCAGTGGAAAAGCAGGTCTTCAACAGCAGCAGCATTTTTGATATTGTGAGCCAAGGTGGATTCTTAAAATGTGATTAAAAAAAACCCCCCAAAAAAATCACGTGAAGCACCCTGCTTAGTACGATGCAAGTGATCAGAGAGCAGTCTTTGCTTCTTAGCACTTCTCTGTTTATGGGCAGCAATCCATAAGCCTCAGCTGAATACTAAGTGGTTATCAGAGATGGTGGCAGTCTAAGGACCAGAAAGAAGCACAAGTAGCAGCTGTGTTGTGCTCTATCGCGTCTCAATGAGTCACAGAGCCACTAACTTTGACCACAAACCCAGCACTATTGCTTCAGAGCGCAGTGCGTCCCTTTGTACAGCCATTTTTCTTCATTATATAAACCCCAGATATCAGACAGTGGAACCATGTCAGCCACAGCCTACAATTGCCTGGCCATCATAATTTATTGGCCTTAACAAAGAACTATAGCTACAGAAATTAATAACACTTAAAAAGAAGTGGCTAGAATGAGCCAAACCTTAAACTACAGTTAAAATGTGACTGAATATGGCGACCTAAACGTATACATTTAATCCAGATACTTTTAAAACCGTTAAATCAAAAGAACCCTGACAGAACGCGTTAACGAGCTAACCACGCTAACGCGTTGAGTTTTCAATCTTGTGGGAAACAAATTAAACCCTATGATTCCATAATAGAACCACCTTTACCAGAAACAACTTGAATTTTGTAGGACATTTGTCCCACCGTTCTTTACAATGTTGCTTCAGTTCATTGAGGTTTACAGACATTCATTTATGCACAGCCCTCTTAATTTCCCACCACAGCAGCCAAGTCCATCTGAGGTCTGGACTTTGACTGGATCATGTTGAGTCTTTGTTGGGATGTCCTCTACTGGGAAGATTGTGGGGTTGTGTTAACACATACCTGAATGCTCCAGACCAACATATTGCCAAACCTCCAGCTTTTATAGAGGTGCTCACACTTGCTGATGATCAGTTAATTAAGTGCTTTTGAACAGCAACTCCTGGCTGCTACTTGAGATCTAAACTTCCCAATGCATTTTATTCTTTTTCACATGACTGCGAATGTCATTAGCATCTGATATTTTTAAGATTTTCTTGACTCATTATCAACAGTCAAAATAAAACGTTACAAGAGTCTTCGATGTAACAAAATGAAATGCACGAGTGAACATGGTATCACAACAAAGAAAAGAAATATGTGAAAGGTCAACAGTGAATCAAGGAACAAGATGAAATCTAACATTACTCAGCATATAGTGTATGTCCCATCTTTATTATATAAATCTACTCAGCACAGTTTATAGGCTTCATTCATATCTGATTGCCCATCAGTAGTAGAAACCCATTTCAAATGCAAATGCATTTGATATTAGAATTCAAAAGGGTCGGTATAGTCTTACATGTCGTATGCAGATTTATTCATTTATGCTGTTTGGCTGGTGAATAGATAGATAATGGTATCCTTTCAAAGCAGATAACGCAACATCAGCATTACATTGGTTGCTAGGAGGAAAGTATGTGAATAGTTGAAGCAAAGAAGACTAAGTGGATGTAAGGTGGATTTAGGGCTCCAGGGAAATATAGAGCCTCGGGTCATAGGCTGATGAAACTAGGCTCTAATACTGACGGTCTTAGTTTGTATGGGTACAGTATGTGTTTGCAATTGGTCTTACACTCCTTTTTGAACCCTTTAGGCTAAAAATTGCCAGATTTATTAATTAATACATTACAGTGAAAAAAATGAATTTCTAGTTCTGTGTGTTGTAATTAAATGAATATAAAGACTTTTACAGAAACACATGCTCAGATGTTCGAGTCAGTGGTGTTTTCTGTCCAAGCATCTAGTCACATGTAAGAAAATAGCAGTTAAAAGAAAAATTACATGGTGAATCAGTGCCTTTTTCCACAAAGATTTTTGTTTTATTTCAAAAAGAGTATCTGAGAGTGTGTGACCCCAATCTCAAGTGCCTCTAATATTTTTTAAGTAGCAGTTCTGGTTTTCTAATTTTGCAAGTGTGTTGTCATCTTGTCAGCGGTCTGTAAGGATAAAGAATAAAGAAAATAATCTACAAGGATCTTAAATTTCAAATTGTTTCAAGTTGGTCCAGGGCAAGGTTGACATTAGAAAGTTCAGCCCTAATACAGCCCATTTTTCTAGCATCGTTGTATTTTTACTCAGTTGTATATAGCATTCGTATTCTATTTTTATCTTATTGTATATTTTTATTCTATTTTATTCTACTGAATATAGTATATTATTTTATTCTATTCTGTACAGTTGTGTACTGTATTTATTCTTATTGTATTCTAATTTTTGCCTCATAACTTTTGCACTGTCCACTTCCTGCTGTGACAAAACAAATTTCCCACGTGTGGGACTAATAAAGGTTATCTTATCTTATCTTATCTTATCTTATTTAATGCTAAATTACATGTCTCAGTATGGCAGGCCAGTATCACACACACTGGTGGGCAATAAATGGCTGCAAGAACCTACTTATGCTGAATACTAGTTTCTAAGGCCCAGGACGGATATTTTTCATATAAAGTATTATATCCAATAATATTTTTATTGATTTTATTTTTGAAAATGCTTGTTTCTGGTGATGTTTTTTTTTAAAAGGTTTTATTGCTTACTTTTAAAATCGTAAACAATATTGCACCTAGCTACTTAACTGAACTCCTCAGCCTGTATACCCCTAGGAGAGCCCTAAGATCATTGGGCCAACTGCTCTTGGTACAACCTAGGTCCCGGCTGAAGACCAGAGGTGACCGTGCCTTTGCTGCACCTGGAACAATCTTGCAGCTGACATTGTCAGAGTTGGCTGTGTGGCAGGCAGGCAGGAGTGGGGGACCTAAAATGCAGGACTCAACACGGAAGTCAAACTTAAAGCGCAGCTTTATTGCTGGGACAAAAATTCCAAACATAACTCAAAATAACACCTTAAACTGAGAACGCAAAGCTACTAACAAACACTTGGAGCCAAGAGACAAACGACTGGAAACACGGCAGCAAAACACACAGCTAGTTGAGGGTATGGCACAACAGGGAACACAGGGCTTATATACACAGGGGAGTAATCAGGGAATGGAAAACAGGAGGGAGACACAGCTGGGAGGGTTTGGGCTAAGGAGACACGGGGAGCAAAGCTAGACACACTGACATGAGGCACAACCTTTCACAATAAAACAGGAAACAATTCACAAAGATGTAGACAAAGAAACAGACTTTACAAGGGCAGAACGAAACCAGAATGAGCTAAAACCTACTAAATAATACTCATCATCATCATCATACCATAGATCAAGAAAATACCCAAAAACACAAAATCAAACCAAAACGTGAGAACTGAAAATAGTGGGTCAAACTGACCCAGAACCGTGACAGACATTCGCGCATCTGAATCTATTCAATCTTTTAAACTACAGTTGAAAACTTGTTTATTTAATCTAGCATTCTCGGCTAGTTAGTTTTTATCAGGTAGTATTCTTTGTACTTTGCAATCGCACCTATATGCAATTTTAACTTATATTATTGTATTACCGGAATAATCTTCCAGTTGATAATCGCGTGTGTGCATATATTCAGTCCTTTAAATTGCGATTAATAACTTATTTATTTAACTTAGCATTGCCAATTAATTAGTGCTGTTTCATCTGGCAGTGCATTTTGCACTTTGCCATCGCATCCTTATGTAATTTAAAATTAATTTAAAACTATTGTATTATTGAGAAGCACTTTGGTGTACCTCTGGTCTTTAAATGAAAAATAAATTTGCGTTGTATTGTTGTTAAAGGAAGTTCAAATATTAACGCTCACTGTATTTATAATGAGTATACGTTTCCTACATTGTTTCTACTGTGACCTGTTCACAGAGAAGAGAGAATATGAAGTACATCTACTGATGTTTGCAAAAGGCTGTATGATCTCTCCAGGACCACCTGTACTGATGATGCTATTTGCATTTCTTACGCTCATTTTTTATGCGATTGTGGAAGCACGTGGGCCGGACATTCTTGGCACCTGCCTGGATAGCATGAGAGAAGACGGTGAATCTGCAGTGGTTTAGAATGAAGCAAACTCACACTTATGCTAAAGGGAAAAGGCAGCTGGGATTTCACAAACTGTAGAAACCCAAATGCTTCGATCGACCCCAGCCCAAGCTCGGATGACTTCACCAGTCAGAACACCAGTCCTTCCTAGAGGAAAAACACTGACTTTGAATTAAGAAAGTAGGACGGTCGACAGATGGGTAGCAGTTACAATATGTCCTTCCACGAGGTAAGAAGGAGCTGACAGTGATATTATTGATTATCTTTGAGCTTACTTAGCTTCTCTCTTTGATAGAATAATTGCTATCCTGGCAGGTCTCCAGTCTGCATGGTGTCCATGGACTGTACTGTCATTATATACTGTATATGCCCCCTGTATGACTTTGTAACCCTGATAAGCATACGTGCAAGCAATAGCTGCTCATATAACTGAGCTGCAAATCTACAGTAAGTCACTCAGCATATACTCTACACTCCAAGCCTACTGGTTTTTAAGCACCAGTACACAAAAATTGATTAAAAAAAATAGTTCATTTATTTTAATGCAGCCAGAGTTTAGAATCTAATCTCTGAGTTCATTACTTCCCACTAACATGATGCTTATATAATTGGGGAGTAATAAGTAAATATTCCCACCTGTAGGAGGATGTTGGGTTGATGGATGGGTTGAAAGAGAAGGTAGAGATACGGGAAATGACACATCTCAAATAGGCCACCAAATTATGAGAGTGTGATTTGTATATGATGTGAGGAGCGTGATGAAAGTTCCATTCACGATGCAGAGACACGTGACGTATCCAAATGTCTTTACTTCAGTAGTTTGATGGAAAAAAGAGGCGAAGCTGAGTTATAACTGAGTTCAAATTTGCCATTAGTAAGAGCTTTTCTGGTTTAACAAGTTAAAGTTTCATTCTTTGAGCCTTGAATTTGAGGAAATGCTCAAGTCATTTAAAATGGTGGTGTGTTTGATTTTAAAAAAGGGCTTTTTTTTATAGTACATAACCTTAAATAGACAACAATTTAGTCATTAGTCCTATGATAAACTAGCTGTCTGTCTAAGTCTTAGCTTGCCTTTATGCTGGGATGGCTCACCTCCCTGTGACTTCACACAGCATACATTTAATAGATGGAATAGCTTGGAGCTTTAACTGCTGTTACTCTGGAAAATACCCTCTTCCACACTTAACCTGCACAGTCTGGGTCTTACTATTTATGACTGCTGTGATGCCATCTCAAGATTACTGTGGTGCTGGTATTAAACTGTGACAGGTAAAGCCTTTAGATGATGTATTTATGCAAGCCAAAAATACCAGTAGCACAGCTTTTAATTTTCTTATTAGATTATAATTTGTTCATTATGGCAAGACACCTGAGATACTGGAGACGCATTTTAACTAAAGAAAGCAGAGTCATGCGGGTTGTGGTGGCGACAGCAGCTTGATGAGACTGAGCCACGGCAACTGCAGAGAGAGGGGAGCGCACATGTACGTATATTCAGACCTCCTGGTGCATGCAGACAGTGAAAATCCTATTTGTCACAGAACTGTGTGGAGGCTTTAATTAATAAGGCTTGCGCTGCTGGAAAATTGAATTAGGTGATTACGGTAAATAATGTGGCGGTAATTCAAGGAATGGAATCGTAATCTGGGATGCAAGGAGATCGCCAGCTATGCAGGAAAAAGCCACACAGTACTCAGAGACTCTGACTTGACAAACAGTTCAACCAGTTCACACTGAACCCTTCACTAGCACCTAGTTAAGATGTCTGCGATCTGACTGAAACCCTAAACACATGACCACAGCTTACAAAGACTCACAACAAAGATAAAGTTGTTACATATATGCAGCTCGTGATGGGCTGGTCATTGTCGTCATAGATTTGGCACAAGCCCGGATGCACTAATATGACACGTCAGCACAGTTTATCTTACAGATCTTTACATTAATCTGATTTCAGCTGGCTTCATGTAAGATAAGGCCCTTGGTCTCTTTTCTTATTATTCTAATGTCACTACATCAGACCAAGAAACATTTATGTATCACTGACGTTATTATAGTTAACTAAAACTAAACTAAAACAAAAAATAAAATAAAAACTAATAAGAGATAAAACCTCCCTTGCTCTTGTGCCTCTGAGAGCCTTAACCTGGTTATATACCTGGTAAGTTGTCTAAGGAGCTTGGAAAGAAAAGTGTCTGGACTTCTTTTTTAAAGACGTTTCACTTCTCATCTGAGAAGCTTCTTCAATGTTAAGGTCAAATGGTGGAGAGTCCCAGATTTAAGTCCTAGGGGGAGTGTCCCCCAAGAGGGTCATGAACCCCATGTTTGTCCTCTACCTAATCACAGGTGTAGGTCACAATCAGCCAAGGTTTCGGGTGAACCTGCTGTGAAACCTAGCCCCACCCTATCATGTGATATCCTGAGGTCAAATGGCCCAGGATGTGAGTGGTCGTTAAGACGTCTGGGATCTCAAAACTGGATTATAGATGGCAGACAGTTGGTGTCGTAAACCACCGCCTCTGTTCAAAGATGGTCGTTCACAGTGGACATCGATGGCTTCTTTCACTCCTCTTTCAAACCGTCTGTCTTCTCTGTCCAAAATGTGAACATTGGCATCCTCATCCAAAGGAATGACCTATGTCCTTAAATGCAGATGGGCTGCCGAGTCTTGTCCTGTCAAGGTAGCTGTTCTATGCTGTGCCTCGCGTTTATGAAGTGGTTGTTTGGTCTCTCCAATATGGAGGTCTGGTTTAGACCTCCAGGACTTAAATCTGGGACTCTCCACCATTTGACCTTAACATTGAAGAAGCTTCTCAGATGAGAAGTGAAACGTCTTTAAAAAAGAAGTCCAGACACTTTTCTTTCCAAGCTCCTTAGACACCTTACCAGGTATATAACCAGGTTAAGGCTCTCAGAGGCACAAGAGCAAGGGAGGTTTTATCTCTTATTAGTTTTTATTTTATTTTTTGTTTTAGTTTAGTTTTAGTTAACTATAATAACGTCAGTGATACATAAATGTTTCTTGGTCTGATGTAGTGACATGAGAGGTGAAACGTCTTCAAGCAACTCAGAGAAGTCCCGACGCTTTTCTTTCCAAGCTCCTTAGACTACGATGACCTGGATGACTGAGAACCTTCACAGACATACCTGATAAGTTACACTCACTAATTAAGTTCTTCTTAAAGTCATTCTGTCTGTGGTTCAGTGTACTCCTTCTAATATACCAACATGTTACTGTCTCTTCATGTTGGAAGTGTAAATTCATTCCCCATGTCCCCCTGCTCTCGCCTCATGTGTGTAAGGCTGCACATGTACAGCTCTGCTAGTCTGAGTCACCACACAATTAGCAATTAGCGTTTGGAGATATGTAACGAAAACATGTGCAACATTAAATTGTACCACGAAACTACGTGCTGCGCAGCAGGTGCTGCACATTTGTTGGCTGAACTCTTTGACGCCTCACACAGCATCATAACCCAGCTTCTATTTGCTGTCTCTTTATTCTGCTTACTTCAGCAACATTTTCAAGGAGACACACTCTGGTTCTCTCTCTCTCTCTCTCTCTCCGGAGAACTTCTCCCCTATACTCGCTGCCATGCAAACAGTCTCATTTTGGCGTGCATGCCCTCGTTTTCCCAACCAGCTCTCCTCTGCAGGAGGATTTCCGAGCAGAAATACTCTCTTCCTCCACATGGGAATCCCTCTGTTACAGTGACAAATGTGTTGTCAGTGTCTGAGCTGGGAATACTGACAAATAGGTGTGCTCAAAATAGTGATATACTGCAGCGGTTAAATAAAGTTAAGTGTATGAATCAGACGGGGAGCTTCTATGCTTTATGTTGCATCACTCTGAGGTAAGTTATAGGTCTTCATTAACCACCACAGAGCTCTGTAGTGATATAAGGAATATGTATAATCCTGATGGATAAGCAGGTTCATTGTGTGCTTATTTACCTTTTGCTGAGAGATACAGGTCTGGATTGGTCTAGGTAGTAAATCCTGGTTTCTCTTCATAATTTAAAACTTTACCCAGCTGCAAATTTACACAACATGAAATTTAGCCGGATGCAGTCACACAGGGACTGCAGCGACCAGCAGCTGTCTTTAATAATCCTGTAACTGTTGGGTAGCTAGCATATTTTCTATTCTGAATTCAAAACAAAAAGGCAAAATTAAATGGAAATTCAAACAAAATGAAAAAACAAAACAAAAACCACCGTGTGGAAGTGTCTGCCTTCCTTTTAATGACAAGCTTTCTTTCACGTTAATAATAGACCATTGAGTACATTTTGTGAATTGTAATAGTAACAAAGAAAGCTCATGCTCGTAGGGCTAATGACTTGCCAATCACAAATCTGTCGCCTCTATGAGCGAGTGCTTTCACAGAGACGCCCCCCCTCCCTTCATAAAATCCAGTTTCAGCACAAAGATGGCATCGAGACAGTTATGACATTACAGTGGCTTCATTTAGTGAATAACTTGACGCTGAGTTGGAAGAAAGATGAACACAATTCATGTCGCGACACCAGGTGCGTCAGTTCCATGTCTCCGGGATGTTAATGTTTTGTCATCAGCTGACACATTTCGATAGATATCATTAATTTCTCTGGCGTGTCGTTACAAAATGGCATGTCATTGTGTTTCCATCTGTTTTTTTATGCAAAGGTCACCTACATTGGCATTCTGAGGCAGAATTAAATTCCCATCACTGAGAGAGAGAAATCAGTTTTCGCACAAGGGACCAAACAGGGCCAAGACGGCCCTGTGAAAAGTTCATTTAAATTATGGATTGCAGTCATTCCTGTAGCATTTTTCAACATAATTGTTTTGAGTTTCCCTGGTACAGAGTAAAGGTTAATTGTATAATTAAATAGCTGTTACTGCCATTGCTATTGTCAGTATACCAAATGGGAAAGCACTGCATCGGTGTTCGATTTCAAATAAAGGATGATGAAAGAGATATGAACCTACATCACATTTTTCCACCTATTAAAATATTTGCAGTTACATTTGGACGAACTTGTCTGTTTAACAATTATTGGGGACTTCTAGGGACATCCTTTTGAGAAAAGCCAAAAAAAGTGTTGTTGTTTTTTTTTGTTTTTTCCCCAGCGTTCACCCCTCTCTGAAAGCCGTTCTCTTTTCCAAGGCATCTGCCTGAGATACAGAAGTGTCTTTGTGACATTTTCGCATGTCTCCTCCTCCCATACATCATTTACTAACATTGCATGCACCAAGGCAGGTGTTGGGGAGAGGATAGGCATTCCTTCATAGGCTCAGGCCCAGCCTGGAATACTGGAGTCACTTTTCCCACCCAAGGAATAAAGCCTTGCCATCGCAGCTCAGACTGGTCCCATTCTCTTCCATTGAGTCTCAAGGTCACAATCCCATAGCAAGGGGTCAAGGTGATAGGCTGGCAGCCGTATGCCTCATGCATATGGATGGCAGATGCTCCATCTGCTCTGCTGGAGAATGCAAATTTGCAAGCCTCTTTCTCTGCTCTCTTTTTCTGCCTCAAAGGGCAACCCTGCCAGACCTTACATGGCATCAGTTCCACTTGTTGGTCGCAGAGTGACGATTTATGCAAAACTGTAATAGAAATGCAAGTCATCGCCCCACACCAAGTCCTCCAACCCTCCCACTATAGCTCCTTCGCAGGCAACTCTTATTCATATCTTCCCGACAGTGTGTATTGTCGCTTCAGAAAATTAAATCTAGGTTGTTTTATTCTATTGCTGCACTTATTCTGGGGAAAAAGAAAAGACTGTTGTTCAGTAACAGTCATCTGATATTGATTGGTAGTCTGGGCATGAATCAGACATATTAGAAAGAATAATGTTTCTCTTTGCCTTGACATATTCTAGCAAGAAACATTAATCACAGCGTTTGACCCTGGTGCGCTAGATCTGTTCTTCTTTGTGTTTTAAAGAATGAGATGAAGAATTAGAACAAGCACCCTTTGTCAGGAATACTCTGCTGTTTACACTTTCACATTTAGAAACTCCCAAGGTCAAAAGTACTTTTCTCTGGTTTCTACCTCATACCTAAACTGGACTAGTTAGAGGTTAAGTGGCTTCCTCTCTGATGGGACTGTGGCTGCTCACGGGGAACTCTGAACAAGTATCTGCTGAAGAACATAAAGAAATAAAATGCAGAAAAAGCAGCATCATGTTTTGTGCAGTCAGGTTATTTCTAAAACAATCCATACCAGCACTTTTGAGCTCCAGATGGGAATGAGCATGCTCAGAGCTGAGGTTTGTGGGCACAGTGTTCTGTGGCTTTGTCACTAAAGCAGCTGATTGGTGCACCATTTGACCGATTGCCTTCAAGGGGTCAATACTGTGATTATTTCTATGCAAAGCTCATTGCGGACTGTGGGCACCGGGCAGCGGTTCAAAGGTGATATCTAGAGGTCACTGCGTGTTGAGGCCTTTGTTCAGGCTGCCCTCGTGCCACACGAGCGCTCATGGACAAAAACGTCACAAGAAGTGGGGCGTGTGTCTTTAAAATGCAATACGTCAATAACCAAGATGGGCTTCAGTGGTGAGATTTCATGGTGTTAGCCAAGCTGCCACTTGGTCCACGGATTCTTGATCCCCATGTGGTTTGTCTTTAAGCTCCTTCTTACTGGGTGGATAGGGAGGGGGCATGCTGAGGATTGGCTGGTGAGCATCGACTCAATCCTCTTTTGCAGTTGTCACCCTGATGTGTTTAAGAGGACTGCATTGTCTCATTCCTACCAAAGGACAGCTGGTGTAGGCTTTTGTGAAGCATTTTCAGCAGAGCTTTGCTATTAATCTAATACAACATCCAAACTGAGACTTTCATGAATGCCTCCCTGTCTGCGTGTCTTCATAAAAGTTCGAGCAAGTAAATGCGTCTTCTGGTTTTTGTTTTCTTGTTCTGCTGGCTGTTGACGGGGAGGAGTCACGGGCAGGGATTTTATAAACAATCCCATCTTGTCTTTTCCAGAAACCCTCTCATCCAAGCTGATGTTCTGCGATGGCTGAGTGTACAAGCAAAATGTTCACTGGAGGGGAAAATGACAATAAAGATGACATGTTGACTCTAAATGAAAGTCATCTGCAGTCAGGTGATAATAATAGGCTCAGGACAGTGAGATCCAGGCCCTGCGAAGGACAAAAATCCCTGGAGTGAGGGTAGATAAAGGCAGATGAGAAGATAAAACGTCCTTTTCCCTTTGGTTTAGTAAGTGTTATTGAATATGTGAATATGCATGATCTTGAGAACATCTCAATATCACTTTGTAACTTTAGCCTGCTGAGACAAAGTTGGTCATTTTCTCTTACAGTTAATTTCATGATGCAGACTATGTGTGCTACAGTGTGGCTAACACTCTGTTTTATCCCTCAGTCCTTTACTGTGGAGGCTCCATGCAATACTAAGGCCTTTTTAGTATCATACACTAATTTATATCATAAAGAAGTCTGAGGGGAGGTTCCTGGGTGGGCTTGAATCTTGCTGTGGAGAGTTTGCATGCTTTCCCTGTGCTTGTGTGGACCCTCACCAGGTAATCCGACAACCTCAAACAGTACAAGATGCACATTTGTGAATCTAAACTGATCATGGATGTGAGGTAGGTCAAGTGTTTGAAGTGTATAGAATAAAATACTGCATGAGGGTGTGGTTAAAATGTAACTTGTAGTTTAAAGCTCTTTGACAATAAAGACAACCAAAGAAAAAAATGTGAGTACATTGATCTATTTATCTCGCCTACCTCGCACTTAGTATGTCCACCAGTGAAAATGTGTCTGCAGAGGACTATTTCCTGTTGTTGGCCACATTCGGTGAATGTCCTGTGTTAAAGTTGCTGTGTAGAATCCAATTTTTCCAGGGTCAATAGTCTAATATCTAAACCTAATATCTTTTGAGTGAGGCATATACCCCCACAATCTGAGTACAGAAGATAACAATTTCTGCCATTAGAGGTTCAACATACACATCTGTGGATTATGCATCAAATGTTTCTCTCTGTCTGTTTTAGCTCTGACAACCAATCCAGGCGCACCTTATGACAGTGGGATAGACTCCAGAATACCCATGACCTTTAAGTGATAAGCAACAAAGAAGATTGACGGACGGACGGACGGAGAGAGGGATGGAGGAGGGATGATTATAGCAGATACTTCACTCTTGATCGATTAATTTACATGAGTACAGGAGATTCAATACATATTATTGAGCACTAAAGCTGAAATAGATTAGACTTGAATTCACCTTTAAGCTTTTACTTTGCTGAATCATATTTTCATTAACTACCCTGTTTTTTCTTTTAAAACAGCCACAGGCAGATGAATAATACAGTATGTGCACACAATAACAGCACATGACTCTGCCAGAAGTTATAACATGCACTAACATCAAACAAAGCAACACTTACAACTGGAGTCTCGAGAGAAGCTGATGAGATTATATGGATTAAGGGCATGCTGGTGGGACATTTGTATGCAAACACTATGACTGAAGCATGTATAAACACTGAAGACTATTTTTGCCTGAGAATCCATCTAGGGTTTTTTTTTCTCCCAGAGAGAACCCCAAGAGAATAAAATGTGAGAAGTTTGAGAGTCAGAAAGAAAGATGGCTGTCATGTCTAGCATGAAGGTTACACAGGCAAGCTGTTTTGAGTGGGAACACTTTTCAAGCTGGGAAGAGTTCCTCATGGATTTTTTATTTTTTTTGTCTCTAAACCAGCAACTGAAATCACCTCCGAGCTCTCGGGCTGCTGGAACCTGATTATGAATCTTCACAGTGATTCCCGGCAGAGTGTCCCAGGAAATGAATCCATCCATTCGCAAATCAGTTTCACTCCCAGCTTTACCCTGCAGGTGCTCAGTGGCCACAGGAGGTTATCCACCACTGTACTTACCAAGAAATGGCAGAGAAGGCGAGAGCAGATTCTTGATCCGTCTTTGATGTCGCCCTACCCACATCCCCAAACTCTCCACCTCTCAGTGTTCCCGCCATAAAGCCTTCCATTTGACTGAACGGCTGACCTCTCTCTCAAACTTGGGCAAAAGCTGCAGAGGATTCCACGGAGAGCTCATGCTTGGTTACTAGGCAGATATCATTAATATTTAAAGACTGTGTTCTTGTGCATGTTGTGGTGTAAATTCATTTCTTTAGTGGTGCAAAAGCTACACGCTCTCTTGGGATAAAATAGGGAGACTCCTCGGGATGTGAGATTGCTCCGCTGAAATTGTCACACACAGCTGACAGAATACAGAGGAACCCACTTACTCTGTGTTTGCTTATTCATATCCTGAAGCCAAAAACCTTTGAGCACATACACAAAGACACTCTGCAGCCTGTGGCAGGAATGTTTCTCAGCTGTTGTATGTGTGCTAGAAGTCTGAATTTAGTGCATACAGGTAGACTTAAAAAAGGCTGATAGGCATGTGTCCTATTGTTGGGATGCATGACTGAAGACGGTGAAGGAGGAGCGAGCGTAATGAAACACCTCTCAAATCTGTTACATTGGAAGAAGGCAGCTAGACGGGGAGAGAAAGAGGTGGAAAAAAGAAAAAGAACATGTGAGAAAGTGATCAGGGTGTGTGAGCAAGAAAATGCTGCCAAATCTGCCCAGCAACCACTTTTAGTTTAGCAACCACCAGCTGACTGACTAAGAGCTTTGTTGCTCCATTTGACCTTTTCAACCTGTAATGTCAGTGTTGCTGGTAAAAGCTGAGCTGCTGCATTAGCTCCAGGAGCTGACTGTAGACTGTCATGTCTCACACACACACACACACACACACACACACACACACACACAAATATATGTATATCTCTATGTAAATATACACGCACACTGTCATAACAGGCTGTCAGAAAGAAGAGAGCGTCAAAGGAGCACTGAATGATGAGTAATTACTGTCACTGTAGTAAGAGAGAAAACTACACTACAGCATCAGACTGTACATTGCTACACTGCCTGACAGGACAGGGAAAACAAAAAGGGAATAAATATTTTCCTTATAATTTCAGATCTGGAATAATATTCCACCTGTAATGAAAAACTCCATTGATGAAAAGTAGCCTTTTTGGCTAATTACGCAGCCATGGATTGTTTTGTCTTCTGCTCTTAAACAAAAATTTCCCCATATTTAGCTACTCTGCAGATTAGTTTTCTATAATCTGTTTCTTGTTTTTTGGCCACTAACTTGGGCTACACCCGTGTCTAATAGCCAAAAATGAAGCTTTATTAAAGTTTCCTCTGTGTTATCAACGGGAGATGAAAGTAAAACTGATTTGCAGCAGCACCACAGTCCTCAGGTGACATGTTAGAAGACAGATTGGTCCCTGCATCCTTTAGTGGCTCAGCCTTCTTGTGCTGGACAATGCTCCCTCACTCAAACAAATGGATAGTTCGCTTTGTGGGAGGAAAGAGGGACGTGAGATCTGAGACTAACAGGAAATAAACAAAAGTAGGGAAGGAGGAAGGGCAGGGCAGACTGCGTGAAAGGTGGGGCAAAAGATGGAGAACCCGTCCTCTCGAGGCAGATGGTTTATAAAAAGAATTCAGTTCTGGGAGCACGATTTGGCAAAAGGTTTGATGCAGCGGTTGAACGATGCTGGAAAAAACACACCTTGGATTAAAAACCTCACCTTTTTGCTTTATCAGCTGGGTGCAAAGTGGGCTTACGAATCTGTTTTCTTCATCATAGCAGGCGACTCGCACTTTAACGAGAGTTGGGAGTTTGGTTCGCAGTGGCTCTGGCCAGCCAGCGCCTCGGCCTGCTCCCCGCAGCATCACTTGGCTCGTGCTCAGCTGACTGTCAGTTGTCCTGACAGCCTGACCTCCCGGAGGCTCACACAGCCAATGGCCACATCACACCAGGCTCGGCTCCGGCCCGCAATCATTTTCACACACACACTCCCCCAACCCCTGCTATTGACAATACCTGGAAATGAGAGCTATTTGATTGTTTATCTCTGTTTCTGCAGTGTACAGAGAGTAGAAAGAATAAAATGTTATCATTACACACACTGCCTCCACCGGGAGATCATAAGTATTTGTTCTATAAATCTAAAGCACTCCTACAGCTGCACATTCCTATGACAAGAGCTAATTTCAGTGATGCTTACTTGTCTCTAATTCTCTGTACACCTGGCAGTCTTCAGAGCAAAAGTTTTTTTTGTTCCGTCCAGCTGCTGAGACATTAAAGTTTGGGTTTGTTGCTTTACCTCGCAGCCTGTTTTGAAGCTGGTTATGTTATCTAGAGCTCAGCAGACGCAGTGTTTCATTCTGTGATGAGATGACAAGCCCTGATAAACTGCAGTGTTTACTGCACAAGTTAACAGAGCCAATCAATAGCAGCACTCGATACCTTGAATACAGAACGGCTGAAGTAAGAGTATATCATCACCTGGGGTAATGAGAAGAAACGGAGGTCTTTATAGAATACATTATTATGATAAACAAGAAAAAAAGAAAGAAAACAAAGGCTTTTCATTAAACTTTTTTTCTCCATCAAGTGCTATGATCTTAATAGGTTACTACTGGAATCAGACCAGGAGCACAAATGATACAAAAAGAGGGACAAGGACATGAAGGCAGGACATGATGTGGTAAAAAAAAAAACACACAATAAGGAAAAAAGCATGAACAGAAGCATCAACTAGTTCAGGCCATCAACCCAAGGTAAATTGTATCACACAGAGGTGACATGCCTCAGTCACCTCAAGTCATGTGCAAACACACGTTCACAATTTGGAGATCTATTTAAGCAACAAAACCTCTCATCTCTTCCTCTAACATGCCAGCACAGCTGCTGCCCAGGACCCTCAGCCCACCTGCAGGCTCTGGGGAGATATTTACTCACACTTACCCTTCCATAGTTTTATATGCAATATATTTGGTGAGAATGAAGGATAGTTCACCGCTCTATCACATTGCTAATGTGGAAAAGCAGAGAGTTCCCAGGGCATAAAACATGAGGTATCCAAAAACAAAACAAAAAAACAACTGCCAATGCCAAAGTGGAGATTTGATTGTGGATCATAGCGAAATGTGATGGACATCTATATGTTTTTATACTATTTCTATCATGTACTTTCTATTTTGAATATAATGACCATTCTATTATTTTGAAGTGCACTTTACACAGCGTCCCAGCTGTTTTTTTCACACGTGTCTGGCCACAGACAAAAATAAGCGCAGACAGATGTGGCACAGACAGAATGTGTTTTTTTGCTGCTGCACTTGGAACCCTTCACACCTCTGTCATGATATAAGTGTGGATTCCAGTACAACCTTTTGGGGGCTTAATGGAGTCGAGTGCATTAGGTACAAGTGCAGTATCAAGGCTTCTTAAAAACTTGGGCCAGTGCAGGAGGACTTTTTGGCACTCTGGAGTTGCAATATGAGCACTTGAGGAGCAGATCAAACATGAGGAGGAGTGAGAAAAGATGAAGCAGTGTTTGGTGGACTTCCAGGATGCAGGCCTTGGAGTCTGTGTACTGTAGCCTGGATGCAAATATTCTACGAAACAGCATGTGATAGAGCTGATTAGCATGAATTTAAGAAAGCAGAGTGAAATATTTTCCAATGAGTGAATTATTCTCTGGTCACGGTAAATCCAAACAAACATGTCACTTTAAGCATGCCAGTGCTTTCAGTATATCTGTCTCATCTTTGGCTCTTGGCCCATAAGAGGGAAATCAAATTCTTTACAAGCCGGTCCTGTTTTTGTTTTGATTTTTTAAAGCTAGATGTGTCGTTTTTATCAAGCGGGAGAAATGAGGCATCTATATTTAACTTTGGAGAGCTATTGAGCAGGATGGTGCATGCGGGACTGACTCAAAATAAACTAGAATGACTGTGTTTGTGCCAGAGGAGGAACGTGTCACACTGTGCAACAGTATTTCTCATTAATGCGTTTTTAATAGCTTTTGGAAACAATGCACTTTTGCTTCCAAAAGCCACAATGTGGGAGGAATCCAGGCTGCAGTGGTCACATTTTTCAACACATTGTTTTACATATGCAAACCGAAGCTTTACAGAGAGACATAAACAAAGGCTACGCACTCATCGGATTAGCCATGATTTTAAAAAAAGGTGAGGGATTTCATTGTGAGTCTACTGTTGGAGAGCCACTGTCTGTGAGCTCTCTGTGGCACTGAAGTCACTGCTGCTCAATAAAGAAACTTTGATCTGTAGATACTTGGAGGTCCTGGTTTCATTTAGGACCTAACACACGTTTAAACAACTACTTATTTATTTAGTTATATATTTATTTTAAATGGTAGAGTGGTACATTGAGCCTTTCAGAAGTGCAGAGGTTTTCTTTGGCTGCAATGACCTGACTCATGAAGATAACTTAAATCAGATGATCTGACGCCTTAGAGTAGAAAGTATCAAAAACCCACTTTTTCTTGTGCGCATCCAATATGCAGACATCCTTGTATTTCCCTCCACCTTCATTAAGCGACTTGGAGTGTGTAGGTCCAGCAACACAACCCATCTGTCTCCATCTGTCTATGAGGACCAGAAAAGACATATAGACCTGCAGATAAGCCCTCTTCTTCCTGCCTGCCTATCTACCTCCTAATTTTCTCTTCATGTCACCAAAGGTGGCTTTGATGATAGACGCTCCTGCTCAGCCTGCAGCACAGTATGAGTCCTGGTAGACATCTACAGCTGCTTTGAAAATCAAACTAACAAGGTGCTTGTGCAGCTCCTTATGTGCTTTGCGCTCATGTGATTTCTACCTTGTTGGAAATTAGCATTTGGCTAATGTGTCGTGTAATGTATGAACAGATCTCACGTTTTCTTGCCGTTATCGCCACATAAGTCACATCTAGAATAAGTGTAAAAATTAGTGCCTAGCATGAGTGCTTGCACTTGCCTCCCAGGCACCCGGCTCTCTCGTGTGAAGCCCTGCATTAAGATGTTGGCGCTTCAAAGTGAAGGACACTCGTGGAGCAAATTGATTTTAGAGTACAGTGCTCGAAGCCTTCCAACAAAGACTTTTCCAACTAGTGAAAGCAAGCAATCGCTAGGAATGTGCTTTGACCGCACATGTTTAGGGCATATTTAATCGCAGATTGCGACACTGTTGCGGTGGATTTAAGGGAAACTTGAGGTGTTACCACTCTCTGCGCGAAGCCTTGTGGAAAGTAACCATTTTTCATTTAGGGTCTCCTCTTCAACCCCTTTACATCTCTCTCGGTTTTTTTCTTTTCTTTGATGCAGTTGCCATGCACTCTGAGATGTGACAACAGGCCTGAGAGGGAGCGGGAGCAGCACGCTGAGCTGCTGCGCGTAACGCTGGCTCCATAATCTCCTTGTCTTGCTGCAACCGTGAGCAAATGGATTCTGGAAATGCTAATGCTTCATCATACACGGTCGCACAGATGCTAATGGAGCCAATGTGCTTTCCAGCCTGCAAGCCAGTTTAATGATTCTGCATCCAGCTAAATTTATATTTAAAGGTCGCAGCATGAGATTACTCCTGCCCTTTGGACATTCTTCCTGTGTGTTCTCGATGTCATTATTTCACATGGGTGATGTAGGGTCGGTTTGGAATATTGCATCAATTAGGCCCCAGTGACCGGTAATTGTTAAAGAAGAGCATGGTGCCAGTGTGGTGATATTTGGTGATTTTGTTTTCAGTTTTCTCTTATCTTGTACTTTTAGAGCACTGGCTGGAACTGATTTGTCTTATAGAATTCTGTTAATGGAGGTGTGGAAAGCTTGGAAGAAGAGCAAGTGTCAACATTATTAAGAGTCTGAAAGGGAAAACTGGCAAAGTACTGTCAAAGCAAGCAAGAGAAGCAGACCCATCTGCTTCTGAACAAGTTATCTACCTGATAACTATGACCAAAACCTTTAATGCTAAGAATACTACAGGGTCCGGTGGCTGTAATAAGATGCTATTATCAGCTGTGCAAATGCACCAATGACAGGACAATTACAAAGACAGGTTCATCTCTAAAGCCAGAAAAAGACCATGAGTGACTTTCAGTGCTGGTATGTGCTCCTGACTGAGACTATTGGACCATTCCTTTTTCTTACGATCATGCATTTCATCCACAAAAACTTGTTTTGTTTTGTTTTTTTGTTTTAATGAAGGGATAGGGGGTTATATATAATTGATACATGATTGTAACAATGGAAACATCCATTGCATTTGGGTTACTACCTCCCTATAACCAAGCCTGTATGACGTCCACTTGTGCCAAGAGAGTAGTGCAGATTATAGTGAGGTTAAAGAAAACCAGTTGGCATCATGTGTGCTTCATTGTTTAGTTGTTTAGGTTTTTTTTATGGTATCATGGATTGCCCAATTTGCTTATTCTTCGTGGAACTCTTTCATTGCCATCTTACTATCTCAGAATGAACAAAAATAGTTTTATCAGCACTGTTTGTCTATATCACAGTATGCTTTACAGTATGTTTTGCAAGCCACGACGACATTTTTCATGATGACGAGGCTCCCATCTTAATTTCTTCCATCCACTAAAATTGAAATATTCCTGAGTTTTCATTAATATGTGTATCATAACTTTTTTTAGGAACTTTAGAATCCTTTTTAGAATCGAACATTCAACTCAGGAGTCGATGTTCGGATTTAGAACATAATAATAATAATAATAATAATAATAATAATAATAATAATAATAATAATAATAATCCAAAGAATTCTCCCGTGTCCAGTAACACATTATATTGTCTTCGAGGTTTGCATCTAAAGGAGGCTAAAAGGGGAAGTTGTAGGTCCACCACTTCACCCCCAAACCCCCAACCCACACACATCCTCCCCCCATGCCCCACGCCCCATGCTCCGCCACCCCGCCGCCCTCTCCTGCCTTTGTTCTCATCACAAGCCCGGAGCAGATGGTGCTCTGCTTTGCTTTGGCCGGCGGTGACAGACAGGCGCTCTCAGCCAATAGCCTGCTCGGTAATCAGCTGAGCGGTCTGGACAGCGCCAGGTGTTTTTATAATTTTTCTTCTCCCATCCGTAGGAGGAGGAGGTGCAGGCTGTGGCGGTGGTGATAGTGGTTGTGGCAGAGCGGAGGAATATCGGAGCGACAACGCAGTCGGTGGCGGGTTGCAGCAGGTTCAAGATCTCTGTGCAGACCACACCATGCCTCTCTCCGAGGCGCCCTGGGACTGATCGGATACTCGGAGCGACAAATCGCTGTAAACAGCCGCCAGCTGAACCCACCGGGATACCGGAATATGTGTTAGGACGCTGTTTGATGAGCCCCGTTCACTTGGCACCGGTGGCGTTTATTGTTGTGTGCTGACGCGTGTGTCTGGATAAAGGACCCCGTGCGCTCGGGAACATCAGACTGGAATGCCAACAAGGTGAGACCCGACAGGAGGAGGGGAAGGAGAGGTTCCCTCTGCTTTATCGCGTTAGTTTCCTCTCATGAACTGTAATTTCTATAAGAAAGAAATGAAAACGAAGATGCCAGAAAGAGATTAGTGATGTTTGATGTGTGTAGTGATTCACAGAGTGTGGATATCCGTCTCCCCCTGCAAGAGACACGCAACGAGTTTGGGTATATTTAGGATGCAGACGCACTCAAGGGCATTTTTTTATGCATGCAGTCTGGTTTCAGCCCATCAGTTCAGGTTTGCAGTCTTCTCTGAACACACGTGAGAGCGTTTAACCTTACAGTGCACGACACGTTTCGACTCTTATTACGCCTCGAATCTTATTCCACCGAAAACAAACTTTGATCTCGTTGCGGCACTTGCCGTGCCAGCGGGGGCTAAGTGCGGCGTGCTCGGCGATGCGCGTGGATGTGATTTGCATATTAATGTTAAAGTGTGTCGGCAGATGTCTCGATCCCTCCGGTTTAAGCGAGAAAAAAAAATAGTCGCCAGAGTCTCCTTATGAGGGAGGGGAGGGGGCCCACTGCGAAAGATGCTGTGCTGAGAATGGGGTTGCATTAGCGGGGGGTCCATTGTGGCTCACAAACGCTGCTTGTGTCGCTGCAGCTGTTGCGCTTTTGTGACGGGAGACTGCTGCCGCTTCCTTGCATCACTCAACTAAACTTCAGGCAGACGTGGGGTTCGCTGCAGAGAGTTCAGGTTTGTTTTTGAGTGTTTTAATGCGTGGAGTCTTGCGTAATCGCCTCACTTTTTCTTTATTTTTATTATTATTTATATTTCTGCTGTCTATGGCCTCTTCCCGAACCCAAAGCGCCCAGAGTCGTGTTTCCTCGCAGAGAGCTGTGGGTCAAATTAAAGTGCCGCCTCAGCAATTTAACATTAGAGGCTTCTCTGTGCAGTTTTTTTAGTAGAGTTAATAGTGTTTAAAGGTTGGACATTCGCTTGGCCTTCTTCAGTTGATTCTTTCACTCAGATTTGCAAAGCAAACAGAAGGTCAAATCGTTCATCACAACCGAGTGAGCTGGATGAGGCAGGATCACCTGATTGATTTTCTTTTTCATGCCAAGGGAGCATCTGGTCTCACATGGACAAAGTGCGCACACACCACCAGGCTCTCTTTTTCACACACACACACACACACACACACACACACACACACACACACACACACACACACAGAGTCTCCTACTGTGCATATGTTGCAGGTGTCTTTCTCTACATCTATCTCTGTGTAGGGTTTTTAGGAGACATCGAAACTCATGGGAGGGAGGTTAAAGCCCCCACCCCCACCACCGACAGTTAGGTCCCGAGTCTATAAATACTCACTATTATTCCTGTAAGAAGGGCTGAGGCGTTGAAGCTTTGTCTTCCACAGACACTTTGGTAAAGACATTAGTATACAGGCTGCGTGCATGGTATGGTGGGAGGGCTTAAGTGATAGGTGGTAGTGTGTTATTAAAGTCCCAGTGTGGAGAACAGACGAGTGATAACAGAAGTTGGTTGGAGTGAATGGAAACTGAGTGCTAATCATAGTGAAAATCTGCGACAGCTGTTTTTGGTCTTCAGTGTCTCTCTTTCTTTTTTTAAACTTATTTTGTCCTGTTGTTGTTCCTTTTCTTCCAGCACTCCTCTCCGACCCGTCAGGGGCTTGACAGGAAAGAGTCTATTTGCTTACATAACACACTTAACTGTCATTCAACTAACATCATCTTTTGAAATAATTTAACTCCAAGTGCTGCAGGTTAGGTGTCACAGGTGCAGTTTAAGCTTTTAACTAGGCAGATTTACCAGCTTGGTGAAAGTAGGATCGTCATAGCAGGAAGCTCTGGGATTGCTTTCCAAATTCTAAAATAGCTTTGCTGGAGAGCTTCTGTAAAATTAACAAAAGCATAAAAGGTTGTATTTACTAGAATATCTGCCTTGCACCCAGTGCAGTTAAGGGAATTGGTGTAAAAAATGATGGCAGAAAATGACTCTTCTGTTGACCTTCAGTCTCAGTTTCATGTGAATCAGCGCTTAAACCACAGCATCCTGCTTTTCCCAGAATGTAGCTTGATATCAGGGATTTTTTTGTGTATGTAAGTGTTCAAAAGCATGTTTCAGAGTTACAAAATATATTGTTTGCCACATTTCCCCAGCTAAGTAAAGCTTTTTGTGTCCATAAACTGAAATCCATGTGTAAAATTTATGGTGCGCACCTTTAATCAGCTTTGTAACTATAAAACATATTTTATATTTGCACGCTTTGATCATTTATGCTCTTATCACTTCCTCTTTGACCAGATAAATGGCATGTATTCCCACATGTAAGAGTTTAATAAAACATTTGTGCATCTGGTGAGATCACAGTTGAAGAAGTCTTTAGGATCATAGAGGAAGACCTGAAAAAAAAAAGCTTTGACAAAACAAAGTATGAAAAAGGTTAAAAAAAGAAGAGAAAAAGTTCTTCTCCCCCCAAAAAACCCTGGAATTTTTCAGGACAGTCAGGCTTTGATGTTATCCACTGATTTCCTTTATAAAACGTAGAACACAGCAGTAAGCAGCCCGCAACAGACGTGTGTAGTTTTGGCAAAGTTGACAGGAGTTGCCAGGCTAGAGCGTGCAGAAGGCAGCAATCCAACATCACACAGTCTTCGTACCAGGGACTTGGCTGATTAAAAGCTGATCCAACAGCACTGGACACTGTGTTCTCTCATACACCTGTCGGGTGATATTTAGAACATTTGTAGGAAGGTGTGTCACTGTGACTTTTGTGGAAATTAAATGAAAAGCACAGTCCTTTTTGACTTTTTTCAGTCAGCACTTTGAGATCTTTAACAAACACATTGCTGCTGCAGCAGTAGCTTATAGGAACATCATCCAGTTATAACAGGTCATCAGTCATTGGTGAATTGCTTTTAGTCTTCCCATAAATAGATACATATGTAGAGGTGAGAAAAAAGTAGACAAAAGTGACATCAGTAACTGAACAAAGATCATCATTAAAAATAATTATCAGCACTAATGTCCTTGCAGCTTTACTGTCACTCTTTACTGCTTCAAAGTTGATATCTGTCATTCTCTTTGCTATTAAAAAGCCCATAAACAGGCTCAAGTTTAATTCGGTCCATGGAGACGTTTTATTTTAAAAAATTTCTTCCCTATTATTTTTCTCATCGGCTGTTTTAAAAGTCAGGGGAAAAGCTGGTTTAAAAAGTGGCAATTATCGTTTTCCATCCTCAGAGGTGACATTGCTGATAATCCCATTTTCAGAAGACACTCCAAAACCCAAATATATTCAGTTAGCTAAGATTTAAATCATCACTTTGGAGACAGTTTCTGGTTAATTTTCTATTGATTGACTATTCATTTGACTGTTTAGTCGTTTCAGCTTTTGTCTGGGTAATTTATCCTGTACTGGGGGGTTTTTTTGGGATCAGTAGCAAGTTCAAACCGCCTGTTTTGTGCCATTTCAACGTCTGCATGTCCCGCTTACTATAAGATCTCACTCACTGTTGTTCCTCCGAGACTCTGTTGTGTAATTCAGACTTGCAGTATGCATCAAATGCACTAAATGCAGATTTCTACACACTGGAAATCGTGGGCTCTCTGGCTGAAGGTGAAACAATTTTAAGAAGTGTAGAAATGAAGCTGTTGTAAAATAAATAATGCGTACATTCCTGGTGATGAAGTAGCCCTGTCATTTCCAGCCAGGGAAACCCTAAAGTGAGTCATCTGCTATGAAATCACTTGAGCCTTCACACTTGCTCATATGTTAATATATGGCAGAAATCCAGCATGGTGACTAATTTGTCACAGTGCTCTCCAAAAATACATGAACGTGTACGTAACACCGGCTATTTGAGACCCTGCAAGGAAGGCAAGTGAAAAGTGCGGATGACCTCATCATCCTAATAATAATAATAATAATAATAATAATAATAAAAAGTTTACATTGCAAGAGCCGCCGAGGAAGGTTTAACCATTATTATTATTATTACATTATACAATATTATTATAATATATAATTATCATTATTTTGTTAACTGACATTTTAGGTAGATTATATTTTTCACTTCGACCTCTTGTTGTGTTATTTGTAGAACATATCGCTTCCCGTCACTCAGGTTCTCTCATCTAATTCAGGAGTGTTTTTGTCACCTCACTTTGGTTCCCTTTGTGTCATGATGTGTTTATAGCCACCCTGGGGTTGTTTATCTCACCTGCTCCGCCTGTAATTTGTTTTCCCTCATTTCTGTTTTATCTGTTTTTTTGTTTTGTTTTGTCTTTTTAATCCGTGCACACTAATAAAGTAAAACTTAAAAGGTGAACCTGGACCAGAAGGGAGAGTTCTATTTCAGGCTCCCGAGAGAGCCCTAATGCAAAACTCTTGTTATCCATTTATTAAATCTCCTTTTCATATTTCGCATGTTACGCTCAGTTGATGTTACATTTAAGGGGAAAAATGCAATCAGACAGACATCATAATTTAGTAGCTTGAACGTTTTCAGAGAGAGACCTTTTGTACTTTATGACAGCGGTCCCCAACCCCCGGGCCTCGGACCGGTACTGGTCCATGAGTCATTTGGTACCGGGCCGCGAGAGTTGAGGCTCAGGTGTGAAATGTATGGTTTTCAGGGTTTTTATCGGTTTTCAGCTTTATTTTGTTATCGTTTTTATCGTTAACTCGGTTTTCCTGGGTCTTTTCTCGTGTGTTATGAATAAATCTTCTTTTTTTCGGTACCGGTACTAGTTTTATTTTGTTGCATTTATCCGCGACACCTTAAAGGCCGGTCCGTGAAAATAATGTCGGGCATAAACTGGTCCATGGCGCAAAAAAGGTTGTGGACCGCTGCTTTATGACATATTCCACTGCACACACAGGAACCACGATTAAGTGCTCATCACAGACATGTTCTACAGATATTGATGCAGGGAAACTGGATGCATTATCAAACACAGTCTTAGCATATTAGCCAGGTCATGACCTGTGGCTCACCA
This sequence comes from Diplotaxodon limnothrissa, assembly GCF_057381915.1. Lineage (NCBI taxonomy): Eukaryota > Metazoa > Chordata > Actinopteri > Cichliformes > Cichlidae > Diplotaxodon > Diplotaxodon limnothrissa. The sequence continues at coordinate 10,425,388 of NC_140600.1, forward strand.
GTTCCTGCAGACAAATGTGATATTTTTAGGGATGTGTGAGGTCAGATGTAAATGCCATGTGTCCCGGTTCCCATTAGAGTGTGAAATTTTAAGTATTGCATCAAAAGTTTCTAAACTGACCGGGGTCGGCTTTTACAGCATGACAGACTCTGTTGTACTGACAGACTCTGTACCTGCCGCTATCCATGCTAAGTGGATGAGCTTCGAAGTTAGCCAAATAAATGGGACCCATCATAATAACAATGGGGAAATTATTCGTTAAAATGTTTTTGATTTAGAGCATATGAAACAAATTAATAAATTGCCTGTTGGTTTCAGCTTTTCTTTTGTATGTTTTTTAATCTTTGAGAGCTTTTATTGAAGCACACATGTGCAGCTGGTGAAAACGAGCTGTAATTGTTTGTTTTTTTTCTTTCTTTTTTCAGATTTATTTTTGTCTTTTGCCTTTATTAAAAAGTGACAAGACAGGAAAGAAGACAGGAAGGTGAGGAAACAGAGTTACAAAAAAACATGATTTGGCACCTGCGTGTACTTATTAATTTAATTATGCATGTAACAATTTGAACAAATGTTATAAAAGCCTCCTTTTCACATTCTATGTAATCTACATGTGAGCTATGCGCCCTGTTGTGATGCTTGAGTATCCACTGAGGTATCAGTGGATTGAGGGCTAACTAAACAGCGGGGTCAGCTCACTTTTTTTGAAAGGAGGAAGCTGAGTAACCGTGAGATACTGTGATGCAAAAGATGGATGTGCTTTGCATTAGACACAGCTTAAATAACCAACAAATGCCTAAATTTCATCTTAATAATGTCTTGTCTTTGTGATGTGTCTCACCAGAGCATTGCACAGCAGAAATCAAGTCTTCCATAGATAATGTGCAGCTGTTTTCACAGGTGTCCGTTTGTGCCCACCCGGGGTAATTAAGTTAATTTCTTTTGGCACTATGAAAAAGTTCTGCCCTACCACGAGATGAGCTTAATGCATTTTGTCAAATCCCAGGAAATGAATCATTAAAGGACACTGCCAAGATCTGAAATTTAGAAAGCAAGCCACAATCCCCCATTAGCGTTAATAGGTGCATCTGGCTTCACTCTAAGGGCTGCTGTGATTACCATAAGATCACTTTGCTAACTGCGTAGATATTGTATTAATAGACTTAACCCACTAATGATGAAGGTGGCAGAGAAAATCATTCAGTTTCCTGTGGAAGGAATTGTGAAACTGATCTTTTTTTTCTTTTTTGCAGTCATTGCATTGAAACCTATCTGAAGTGTGCCTGTGTGGGTAAAATGTGTAATTATACAGTAAAAGTAGTCATGAGAGCTGAAATGAAAAAGAGTCAAGCAGACTAATGAAAAATAAATGTGTGTCTGTCGAAGAGTTGAGAAGTTTTGCAGTTCAGGTTACCGATGCATTTCTGTGAGCTGTGATGTTAAAACACCTACCCATCGGTGTGATGAGAAGGTGACACAAAACACTTCATAACAAACTGCTATTAATGTCTGAGGTGACAGAGCTGAAATCTCAAGCTGTGGCGTTTGGTTCAAGTGTCCCATTCACAGGTTCAGAGGTACCTGTGGTTAAAACCTGGTTTTTCCTCTTTCCTGCCTTTGCTGTTGTGTTGTTGATTTTTCCTCCACCTCCTGGGTTCTTTAAGCTTCCCTGTGTATTTGTGCTCACAATTGACTTGTGCAACCTTTATCAGTTTTGGCCCCAGACATCTTTCACCCTGTGTTTGGAAAAAAAATCAGGATTCTGATATTTATGTAATTTTCACCTTTTACATGGTTGTAGATATATCAAAACAGCATTTAAAGTATTAGTTGTGTTTTATGTACAGTACCAAAAGGGATAAGAAACTTCTTAATCTTACATTGTATAAAGAGGACAAAGCTGACAAAGTTGTCAGCATTCAGCAGGCGGGGAGAATTTAAGATTATCCCCATTTGTGTTAAATACAGGAGGGCAGACAATAATATATTCCTACATCTGCCTTATAATGTTGATGTGTGGCATATTTTAAACATGTTTTGCAGTCGTATGTCGTGGATATGGATTTAAACACTGCTTTGAAACACGTCATTTCATTAGGATGACACTGATCTAACAGTGTCAGAATGGACCTTTATCATTAATTGTGCTCTTTTATGCAAAACAATTTCAATATTTACAGAACAAGTTTAAAAAGGTTACATACTGTCATCATCTTTATCCATGTTTCTGAAGATATTCCCATGAACTCAGCTAAATCATTTTAAATACTGTATAACAACAGAACATTTAGTCATTGACCAAGTGACAAACAAGCACTTAAACAATTCTTTCTGTAACGAGATTATCCGTGCATTAACGCTGCTCTCGCGCTCTCTAGTCTTAGATTCCACTGATGTGCTGCTATTAATTAAAGTGCCAAGTGACCTGTTTCTCTCCTCTGGGTCTGATTCCAGTACACTACACCCAGCTAATTTGCACTTCATCATCTCCATCTGCCAAACCCCGACTGCGTACGCAGCAATCGTCACAAAATACCAGCCTTTAGCTTAAAAACAAGATCTGTCTCACCAATGCTCCGCCCTGTCCAAGGGGAATCCCTGGTATAGGCGGAACAGAGTCGCGTTGCTGTCTCCTTGGTGCTGTTGCCAGGCAGTTTGCATTCAGATGTATTACTCAGCTTTCTTGCTCGAAAGCCTCTTAAGCGGTATCTTCTTAAGCTGGTGTTGACCACAAAGAAGGTGGAACCATTGTGAAGGCTGCTGTGTGGCTCTACACTGGGTGGGTGGAGGCCTAAATAGACCTAATTAACTTAGGGGGTAGCTTAAGTGTCTCTGTGGTTTACTGAAAAACCACTGAGGACAACCTAATATTACTAATTAGCATTAGTAAAGATACAGCAGTGACAATAGTTATTTGTGCTGTAAAGATGTAAACAAATCGAAAATAGAAGAAAGGATGTTGAATGTAAAGCTGCGCAGCATCGCTTTAAGCCAAGTGCTAAAGTTGATGTGCTTACATTAATAACAGAGACAATGATAATGTAGTATTATCATAGCTATCATATTGGTAAGCCTTCCCATATCTTAGTTTAGCTTTTAAGTATGTTAGCATTTGCTAACAGGCAGTAAGCACAGCTGAAGCTGATGGGAATTTCTTTACCTTTGTGTCTGATTTTGAGAGAAAATACTCGACAAATAAATGAATAAAAAACAGCGTTGGATTTTAAAAAGTTGTGGCTGCACAAAAAATCTTACATTTCATCTCCAGAGGCAAAAGGGCAAGTTAGATATATTTTATTGGCAGTGCATCCAATGATTATTGAGACAATTCACTCAAAACAGCAACCGTGGGTGCACTAAAAGAACTGCCTGGAGCATCACCAACATAATCTGAATTCATCCAGTGGAAAAGTCAAGGAGTCAGAGTAAAGTTTCTGTAGGGTAGCTGCAATATTGAAGTCCACACCAAAGTCAGCATTATCAGTCCTAGATAAAAATGTAATGACTGTATTTCACTTGCTGTCATACACAATGAGGGGTCTAAAACGTGGCAGTGCTTTCAAGTAAAAGCTGCCAGATTTAATGCTCTATCTTCCAACTCCGTGAAGTAGGTGTTACTGCCATATGGGCTAGCAGATGCCCATCACACCACTTAAAGCTCCTACTCCTTAAACAAAGCGACTGCATGGCCAGATCAAGGTTTCTCTTCTTCTCACAACTAACAACCCACTCCTTGAATTTGTAGTCTTAAGCCTTGTTAGAGCTGAACAAATAAACTTTTGACATTCTTCTTTCTATATTCAGCTATTTGTGAAAAAAAAAAAAAAATCCTAGGCCCGCTGAAATCATTTTTTTTCATGTTTGCCCCAAATTCTGAATGCTGAAGACACTGCATTAAAAATTAAGCAGTGCATCTTTTTTTTGTTTTCTTTGAGGCTTGGCATGTACCAATATCTCACAGGGTGTAATGATGTTCGGAGAAGCTAATGATCGAGTCCTTATGGGCCTGTTGGAGAGATGAAAGCCCTCGATGGAATATGAGCTGTTTCCAAGTAGTTCAGAGCAGTGTTTTGTGCATGCATTGTAATGAGCTGAAATTGCATTTTCTCAAAACTGTTGATGCTGCAAATAATGACAAGTCTCACAAGGATAGTGGAGAGGCAGTTGTTCTTACTTAATCTTCTGTCTTGTGTAATTGCTGCATTTATGAGAGACATTAACGATCTTTGATATTTCATTAATTCCTACAGATAACAAGATTAAGCAGAGGATACATCCATGTCGGGGTAACTGTGAGGTGTACTGTGACACAGTAGCGCTTTGACCTAAATGCTAATATCAGCATACTAACACGCCCACGGCAGCAACAATACTGATCTTTAGCGGGTATAATCTTTACCATGTACCATGTTATAATATAGGCTCACTTAAGTTTTAACATAAATTTCTGTATCATGTTTCATCCAATAGTGAGTGAGATATGCAAAAAGAACAGTCAGAGAGGCACAAAAGTCATTAAGGATATACTAGGCTGGTCTCAGTTGCACCTGTACCTTGCCCAAGCACAATTGCTATCCCCTCCTCCCATCCCCCCACTGGTAAGTGCTCACACTGCACCTAATGATTCTGGCCTGAGCACACTTCACGTTGTCTCAGCATTTCAACCCATTCTCTCCCACGCACATTCACGCTTTTGAGAAGTGCTCTTGCAGAGCTTAAGGAAGTTTCTGATTTTCTTTTAACATTTTGTGGCTTAATTGAGTCCATATTTGGAAGCAGTGACACACTGTCCTCTCACATGCCTTATAGATTTGTTAATTACTTCATTTTTACAAGGGCAGCTGTCATTGAGGAAGGATTTGGGTTCTGTGTTTGGTTGCTCAGTAATCACACTACGTGTATACTATGCTCAAGTCCAACTGAACATCATCTGGGCCAACATCTTCAAGAACTCTGGAGTGCAGTACAAAGATCAGAGGTGCTCGGACACAGTACCCATAGTGGGGATACACCCTAAGATCCATTTTCGGGGCAACAAAGATATTTGTAAAGCTTGAATTAGCACCAGTGTCTGGATATGGAAATAGTTGCTATTCCAGTCTGGACAACAAACCGGTACTGGTGTTGTCTTTTCAAATCTTAGGGCCAAGATAACAAGCTAGCTAAAAAGTATCAACCCTTTATATTCTAAAAATGAGATGGAGATTATTTTCAGTATAATGACATACATGTTTTCTTCTTCTTTTCAGGTTATCCTGAAACTCAAAGATCCTGCTGTGAATTTCCTGAGCATTTGATTTCATGGACTTAAGGACATAATCTGTGGAAAGTCTGGTTGATGACTGTAACACACCGTTTTCCCAAGTCATTGGACCCACCTGCTGTCCCTCTCCATCATGGCTAGATGGAGGTTAGACTGCCTTTTTCTGGGCCAGGTGTTTATTGGCCTGATCCTGGTATCAGCAGGGTTATCTTTTGTCCAGAGCAATGAGTGCCCCCAGCTGTGCGTGTGTGAGATCCGACCCTGGTTTACCCCCCAGTCCACGTACAGAGAAGCCATCACTGTAGACTGCAATGATCTTCGTCTGACACGCATTCCAGGAAATCTTTCCAGTGACACTCAGGTTCTCCTCTTACAGAGCAACTATATTGCCAGGACCAGTGAGGAGCTAGAGCAGCTGTTTAACCTAACTGAGTTGGACCTATCCCAGAACAATTTCAGTAGCATTCGAGATGTTGGTCTTACCAATATGTCCCAGCTCACCACACTTCACCTGGAGGAGAACCAGATCACTGAAATGCCCGATTACTGTCTGCAGGATCTCAGCAACCTGCAGGAACTCTACATCAACCATAATCAGATCAACACGATCTCTGCCAATGCCTTCTCTGGGCTCCATAATCTGCTCAGGCTTCACCTCAACTCCAACAAACTCAAGACCATCAACAGCCAGTGGTTTGAATCTACACCCAATCTAGAGATCCTAATGATTGGGGAGAATCCTGTTGTTGGAATAATGGACTTTAATTTCAAACCACTGGGCAATCTGAGAAGCCTTGTATTGGCTGGAATGGATTTGACAGACATTCCTGGAAATGCTTTAGTAGGACTTGACAATCTTGAGAGTCTCTCGTTCTATGATAACAAGCTTGTCCGAGTTCCTCAGAGAGCACTTCAGAAACTACCTAACCTTAAGTTCTTGGATTTGAACAAAAACCCAGTGCACAAGATCCAAGAAGGAGATTTCAAGAACATCCTGAGACTGAAGGAGCTTGGTATAAACAACATGGGAGAGCTAGTTTCAATTGACCGTTATGCTTTGGATAATCTTCCTGAACTCACTAAGTTGGAGGCTACAAACAACCCTAAATTCTCTTACATCCACCGCCAGGCCTTTCGTGATGTTCCAGCTTTGGAGAGCCTTATGCTGAACAATAACGCTCTGAATGCCCTCTATCAGTCCACAGTGGACTCACTGCCCAACTTACGAGAGATCAGCATCCATAGCAACCCTCTGCGCTGTGACTGTGTCATCCAGTGGATGAGCTCCAACAAAACAACAGTCCGCTTTATGGAACCTCTTTCCATGTTTTGTGCCATGCCAACAGAGTTCAGGGGTATGCATGTGCGTGAAGTTTTGCAGAATAACTTAGCAAACCAGTGCTTGCCCATGATTTCTCACGATACCTTCCCCAGCCACCAAAATTTGGACATTGGAGTGACTGTGGACTTGGACTGCAGAGCCATGTCCCAGCCAGAGCCTGAAATCTACTGGGTGACGCCCATGGGAAACAAGATATCCATCGACACCATATCTGACAAGTACAGCCTCAGTAGTGAAGGTACACTGAGAATTTCTCATATCCAAGTAGAAGACTCTGGCAGATATACCTGTGTGGCCGAAAACTCAGAGGGAGCTGACACTAGAGTGACTGCCATAAGGGTGAACGGCACCCTGTTAGACAGCACGCAGCTTATGAAGATCAATGTCAAACAGACCGAATCTCACTCAATTCTCGTTGCCTGGAAAATAAACTCCAATGTAATGACCTCTAACCTCAAGTGGTCATCTGCAACCATGAAAATAGACAACCCACATATTACTTACACTGCCAGAGTACCCGTGGATGTTCATGAATACAACCTGACACATTTACAGCCAGCAACGGAGTATGAGGTGTGCCTCACTGTCTCAAACATCCACCAGCAAACGCAAAAGTCATGCGTTAATGTGACGACAAAGCAGGCTACCTTCGCCGTTGAAATGTCAGACCAAGGGACCAACACTGCTCTTGCAGCAGTCATGGGATCAATGTTTGCAGTCATCAGCCTGGCCTCCCTGGGTGTCTACATTGCCAAGAGGTGGAAGAGGAAAAATTATCACCATTCCCTGAAAAAGTATATGCAGAAAACCTCATCAATACCACTAAATGAGCTGTACCCCCCCCTTATCAATCTTTGGGAGGCAGACAGTGAGAAGGACAAAGAGGGTTCTTCTGAGACCAAACCCAGCCAGGTGGACACCACACGCAGTTATTACATGTGGTGAGAGCAGCTTTGCAAGTGGGACACTGTTTTAGGAGCACAAATATACATATTTGCTTCTTTGTGTAAAAGTGAACTGAGCATTTTTTTTTTCCTTTTCCTTTTCTTGTTTCTTGATTTATTTATTTTTTGTTCTCTCAGACTGAAGCGGGCGATGAACCGCCATTTTCAAATCTCTAGTTTAGCATACTGCCTTTTTACCCAGTTTGACACACAACACGGCAGCTTTGTTTAGCTTCCTGGACTTAGTAGTCACTGTGCTTTACTTTTAGTACTCGTTTCGATGAACACAGCATGAGCATCGTCACGGATTCGGTACGCGTGAGCAAAGGAAAAAAAACTGAAATCCAAGATGTTTTTGATTCGTTTCTCTGGCAAAACTGTTAGAGACTGTAATCTTTCTTTCTCTTGTAAAACAGTTTCACCGTTGACTGTTGTGCACTGAAATATATATATATATATATACTAATTTGTCTATCAACTCAAATATAAGCTGACAAAGTATGTTTAGACTTGATATACTGTCTATTGAATAATGTTAGAAATTCTTCCGTAACGTTGTATCAGCTATGATTTAAGTTTCTTTTTGTCCGTTAAAATAACCATATGTTTAATTTAGAGTTTAAGTTTGCAGAGCCACTGCTGTAAGCCAGCAATAGAAATATGAATGTTATAAACTAGGTAACTAGATGTAAGGCTTTTTAACTTTCTTAAATACTTTGTTTCTTATTTTGCTATAATATGTCTACAATCACTGGTTTTGTTGTGGTTTACACACACCAACATGTTGTTCGTTGAGGAACAAGTTAAATAAAATCTTTTTTCCTCACATTTTCTAAACCATGATTTCAACACCAAGCCTTTTTTTTTTTATTGCAATACCATTCATTTACCATTGTGTGGTGCATGCAGCCATCGATTAATTGATGAATGACAGACCGAAGCAAAGGTTTAACAGCCGAAATTATTCTTAAAGGGGAAAACTCATCATCTATTAATATCCTATGTTGGGTTTTATTAATATCAGTATGATGAGAATAGCTGTAGGTGTTAGGCTGTAACCCAAGTCTGTCAACACTTAGACTTGGGCTGTGTCGATGGGAAGAAAATTGAAGATGCAGTTATCATAGAACAATTTAAATTCTTCTCTCAGAAGACTATAATTACTGCACAATATGCCTTAGAGTAGGTACAGTAACTTGAAAAACCAAGAATTTAGTCAATCAAACCCAAGACAGTGGATGTTTTTGTTGCCATAGCATTCCCAAGTCCATAATAGAAAGAAAACACCCCAGGAAGTATAACATAATCGAGACAAACCAAAGGAAATGGGGACTGTGGATAATCAACAATTACAGTAAAGGCTGCAGCACTGTTTTCCACCAGGCAACCGTTCTAATAATTACCCAACTGTCTCATATTCTCATTTTGCATGTTGTGCTTCATAAATTATACATCATTTCTCAGGCTGAAAATTATTAATCAGTGTGCCATGTTGGATTTTCATTCGCTGGAATATTATTAGCATCATCTGTGCTTCTCCGTCAGTAAAATTATGCAGTGCCCTTTCTGCAAAAAACAAAACAAAACAGAGAAATTCATGTTGAGTAATGTGCAGCCCAGCACTGTCCTAGCGAGGTCCAGAACTACATCGCAATGCAAATCCAAAATGGGATGGCTCTGTGTCTAGAAAAAGTGTCTTTCCGGTGGGAGTCCTGAAGCTCTGTTTGTTTCTGATGTTGACTGACAGCTCTGGGCCTTGTGGTGCAATCAGACGATCTCCGTTTAGTCTCCCCTGACAACATGTTCATTCTCCTGCGTGCTCTCTCCGCCCCTTTTCGCCTCAATTATTGCTGCAATGGAGACAAATCTCCTACGCTGCAGGGGGAAAAACAATGGACAGTTCATCAGCCATTCATTACTTTATGTGTAGCAGCTGTTTCTCTGTCATCAATTATAGTTTTCAATGAACAGATATCATCACAGGACACTTACACAATCATTATAGATTGTGCAAGGAAATATCAGGAATGTTGTTCATGCTGCAAGAAGAAGACACCTCATGAGTGGTCGGGCATTTGTAAAACCTGAGCATTGAAAGTGCCACTTTGAAACATCCGCTGCAGTCCTTTAATCTGCAGGAAATGGGCGAGCCTTTATACAGACTCAGCGGGTAGCCTAGTAACAGACCGGAAATCAGCTCATTGGGACAGCTATCAATGAAAGCTTTTCAAAGCGTGCGGCGGAGCCTGCACCGTGTCCCATCCCAGTGGCCGGTTTCCATGACAACTCCTCCCTTCATCCACCTGCAGGCTGTGGCAGCCAAGTGAGAGAAATCCCCGGAGCCTGAAATACCACTGACAAGGTCAACACCCTGCAGGTGGGAAACCACTAAAACATCATGTACGCTTTCAAAGGTGCGGAGCGAGAGAAGCTCAGTCTTTGCGCTGACGGTGAAGCAAAATGACATGGGGGAGTCTATGGCTTCCTTTTTCTTTTGTTACACTCGAGGTGAACGATGTAAAACTCCAGCTGAAGTGGATGAATACTGTATGAGAACCACAATGTCAGTGTGCAAATATTTGTGCAGGTTCTAATTCTTTTGGGGGCCATTGGATGATCTCTGTTTCTTTGCTTGAAGAGGTTTTGTCTAATTTATTTTCCATATTACGTCAAGTATTGTAAATGGGTCTATCTTAAAGCAATGCACAGAAGTGAGCTTAGCTTTTGTTAGACAAGTAAAGTAAAGTGTGCGTGTTAGTCCCCATAGGGAAAATAGTTCCTCTGCATTTAACCCATTCACCCAGTGGGCAGCCACCAGTGCAGCGCCCGGGGAGCAGTGTGTAGGGACGGTACCTTGCTCAGGGGTACCTCAGGGTAGCCGTTCAGTGGAGTCGAACCCCCGACCTTCCGATCATGGGGCCACCACTCTACCTACTGAGCTATCCCTGCCCTTTTTATTTACAGACACTGTGATTTCACATTCAAGATTAGAAGAAACACCATTTTTGATGTCTACTAACCAATGTGTTTGGAAAATGTTGAACATATTTCACAGCATATACTAGCTGTGAGAAATGATGGCATTGGGGATACATATACTTACAACTGAAGACATATGTTTTTCTTATGTGAAATTTCTATTTCTATTTCTATTTAGCATTTCTATTATGCTAAATAGAAATCTCCACTCTACATGACTCCTGCTCACCTGGCAAATTAGATATGTTAGCATCATCCAGTAATGACCAAGTTTAACCCCAACGAAGGCCACTGTTGAAAGCAAAGTACTAGCATATATTGAGAGCCCTTAAGATAAGTGCAGTAAGAGTTCTCACAACCCAGGCTTCTCTCTGCCTGTATTTGAACAAAGTGATGAGCTCACAGGCATACATAACCACCATGGCTCCATGTTGGACGTTCTGGGGAGATTTTGGGTGTGACTTCACACCTCCTCTGGAAAGTGAGTGGCTCTCCTGCAGAGACAGCACCTGTGAGGGTTTTTTACTGCTATCCCCAAACTCTCAGACATGAAATTTTCACTACCAGTAAAGTGCTCTTTATCTAGATTGCATATGGCGAACAATGCTATCCAGCTGATAGAATGAAGCTAAGCAAATTAACAAAAACACATCTTTTATCCCTTATTACGACAGAACACTGGAGAGACGCTAATGGCAGTGAATTTAGGTGAGCTGAGGCAGGATTTGTAACAGTGGGGATGCAGACATTTAAAATGCATGTAGCTTGATAGTTAAGCTGCGATTTCTTTCATATACTAGATGCTGATTACATACACCTTGTATCTCACATTCAGTATTGGGGCAACTTGGGGTTCAGTATATTGCCCAAGGATAATTTGAGACATGCACAGGAGAAGCTGGGGACTGATGGCCCACTCTACCACCTGAGCCACAGCTAATTACCCTGGGAGTTTTTAATATTAAAATGAATGCACTAAACTACGGTAAAGACACAAACAGAACCTTAAGCTCTCAGAACCTTTATAGAAGCCTATGATAGAAAAGAAAATCACACCTTGCCCCTCAAGGATGACTGAACACAGCTAACTGCAATGGTTAAAAATAGTTAATTTATCTTGTGTTCAATAATTGTTCTTTGAAATTAATCTACTGTGTGACAGTAAGGGGTTTCTTGCCATGGACTTAATTAGTCATTCATTCCATCTGGATGTTTACTGTGTTATTCCTCCAGTCCTCCGCTCCCCCATTTTCCTCCTCCTGCACATAAACTGAAATCTGCTGATTGTAGCGCAAATACACAAGAAAAAAGAAACTTGTTTGATTGTTTTTTTCTTTCTTTCCACCTGCCACGAAGATAACAGAAGAACAGAAAAACGTAGTGTAGCAAATTACTTTGTAACACAACACACCGGTGAACACTGTAGTTATGAACCCCTCACTGATATGAGAGTGTGTTATAAAGCCCTTTATGTTGAAGGGCTTTATAACACACTCCCAATTAAACCTTACAGGTTTTAGGGTGCTGGTTTAGCTCAGACAGATGCGCAGGCAACCATATGCCACATGGCCAGAGTTCGAGTCCAACCTGTGGCCTTTTGCTGCATGACTTTCCTGGCGATCTTTACTGTATCTATCCAATAAAGCCAGTTAAAAGGCCAAAAAATATATTTGTCCTTTTAACTGGCTTTATAGACCACATCAGCTTTTCTTTGTCCTTGTTTCTCTTGGTGCTAACATTAGCATGCTAACTGTATAGTGGTAAACATAGCTGATGAACTTCAGCATGTTCACAATGTCCTTGCAAATTCATAGCATACATGCTCAGTTTCATCATTGGTGCACACCATTAAATCAACATACTCTAAATTTCCATTTCTTTCTTCTACATTGAGTCACACAAAGCCTTTCCTTGTTAGGTAAACTCCAAAGAACATCCAGATCTATGTTTTCAGTGCAGCTTCTATTAGTTTTTCAAATGGCCACGAACGGTCGCCGAACAGCAGAAATGAAAAACTGAAATTATGGTAAACAAATGCTGTCTCTGAAGTATTGGGGCAATGAGGCAATGAGCTCCACCAGTGCCAACACAATATCAATTTGCTCGTTGAATAGTGGTGAGAACATCGCTTCGCAGTCCGTACACTGATGTCACCGTGTGATGTTAAACAAACTGAAATTCATAATGCGGAATACAATCAACAAGAAAGAAAGTGATTTGCTTCACTTGTTCTTGTCGTGTACTTGTTGGACTCGACTGTGATGAGATTATTACTTCTGTAGTGTCTGAATGATGGCACACAAAAACACAATAACAGCGTGGAACCATAATGTATTTCAGTAATGTTAATCATCTGTTAAATGCATAATGAATTGTTGGATGGATTGTTCCGCTGTTTTCTCTGAGGGCCCAATTAAAGCGCTACGCTTTTTGCCTGCAGCCTACTGTGAGCATGAATGTGTGTTAAGTCTCGGGGCTCACACAGAGGATTCAAGCTCATTTCCATCTTCTTAGATGTAGCTCCTACTATTACAGTTGTGTCTTAATTCAAACAGGCTCGGCAATGAAAGTCAGCATCCATGTGAAAAATAGCCCAAAATAAGCAAATAACGAAAGCAGAGACAGATGAAACTTTGAGGGTCATGAAGGTGAAACAATGTGTATGTCATCAATGTACTGATTGCTTTGTTAAAACAATGTGAAATGTACTCATACTCATATTAACTGGTGTGTGGGAGTGGCCATTTTTATCTGTGTATTAAAGTTAAACTAAAACAAAAAGCAGTGGATTTCCACCTTGGTTTACATCTGACCTTACGCTGCTTCCGACTTTTCCTCCAGCACAACTCTGACAACTCCTTTACTTCAAATCCTGAATGGTAAAGGGTAAAGGAGGTGGGGGTTTGTTACTTTATCAGGGCGGCAGTTTCAAGTTCTCCTGTACAATGACTAGAGGTTTACTTTTTATTGATAGGCATTTCTGTGCAAAGATTTATGAACACATCGGTCAGGCCTGATTATGTTGATGCCTACCTGACTAGTCCCTCAGGAATGAAAAGTGCGAAACAAACAGCAGTTCCTCTAGTAGCCATTTGAAGCTCATCCCAAAATGTTAAAATGCCCAATTTTGCAATAAAATTAGCAAATGTATCATCTGGTATCAAAAAGGAATTTAGTAATCTTTTTGGTAACACTTTATAACACCACCTGTGAATAATGCCTCTTTTTTAAATAACTCATCATGTGATCTGACACAGGCAGCTGCATCCTCTGTTACCTGTGCCACAGTTTTGGTAGGCAGGGGTACCTGTGTTTGTGGGATAGTTTGCCAACAAAGCTGGCCAGTGTTAAAACTTCAATCCTTCATCCAAATATGGGCACGTTTGGATTAAAAAATATGGCAGCAGCCAAAAATGCTAAGCTAAGCTTGGTAAGAAAAAAGAAATAGATGGGCCGTCTTGGTTTATATTATAATCTGTGGAGCCATTAGCACTGGTGGTGCAGCAGGATTAACATCACATATGAAGTAATCTAACAGCTAAATTCAGTAATTACGTGACACTGACAATTATATTGCTGCTTGCTTAAAAGCAGGGGGGCTTCAGTTATCTGCACCGTGAGCGGGTTAAAAGAGAAAAACTGAGCACAATGAACAGATTTCAGTTTGTGCGCAGGAGGTAAATAACAGAGTGGCCTACAGTGGCAATATGAACATTACTTTAAACCAACAAGAGCAGGGTGGTGAAATCCAAACTGCATCCAGGACTGTAGCCTACGATTTATGTTGCTAACCAGAAATTATAGGACAGTTCAGTTCAACTCAATTTTACTTGCCATATAGTGCCAAATCACAATAACTGTCGCTTTTATATCCTGTTGTAGTGCATTTTGGATCGTTTCAGTGAATAACGAAAAATTATTGTAACAATCAGTGTGATAAATGACTTTCTCAGAGTAAGTAATTAAATAATGTACTGCTGTTATAAAAAAGATTAACCTTTTTTTTTTTAGCAATGGCCATCAGCAGGTGAAAGTGTCTGACTATTATGAATATATCAAAAATCTTTGTATAGTCACAGTTTCCAAGTGACACAGCATGATGGCCTCATGATTCACTGATTTCTTATTTATTTATTTTCATTGTATATAAGAGGTTGGCAGCCATGGTTTTCACTCAAATTAAAATTAAGAACTTTCCTCCAGGTCGAGAATCAGTTGGAAATGCTCTCATACCAGCATGTTTATATACACAGTAAATAATACACCTGGGAGATATACAATGAAGCATGTTTGACATAGACAAGCTTAAAACTTGAGCTTTGGATTAACAGTTATCACGATGGTGTTTGCCAGCTTTCATTTCGGACACACGCTTTCTGCTCCAGGTTATGTGCACTCTCACATAAAAGGGGGCACTTGACGTGTCATTTGACAGTTCTGCTGTACAAAATGGATTGATTGAGCACTCCTTACTCCAGTCAGAGACATTACCAGAGGAACAGCTGATAGAGATCTATAAAAAATGCAACTGTCAAATACAACACTATAAATAAAACAGGAGCGCAGACCTAATATTGCAGAAACTCAGCTTCATTGGCGATTTGACCATCAAAAGTGTGCACAGAGGTAAAATAAATATATTGATATCTTTATAGTAGTGCTCACTGTGCTTTTAGTGCTGCTTTTTATTTCTAAGATGAAAGCTGCACATTAAAGCTGTGAAACTTTAAAAGGCATATAGTTGAAAGGTAAAGGTTAGTCTGTGTGTTCAGCTCTGATACCACCCCGCTGTCTCTAAAGGAGACACGAAAATCACTTTAGTCTGTCGCCAGCTCAAAGTTGAATGAATTTTATTGATTGAATAGGTATTCTTATTGGCCTACAAATGTAATTTATCGGTTTAGCAATCTGGGTTCTAATAGCTGAAATTCCAGCAGTGTAACAAGAAAAGTGTTGGCAGCAGATTTGAACCAAAAAAATTTACATTTTTTATTTTAAAAAAAAATACATTTTCTGCATCACAATCTGAATGTGAATAAATGCAAATTCCAGTGACAAAGTGAAACACAGTTTATGCTGTAGTAGTTTTGCAGTAGTAGTTTTTAGTTTTGTAGTTTTTAACCTCAACAGGTTGCACCTACAATACATTTCTTCAACAGAGAATCTACATTGCTCTATATTAATAAACCTGTCACTTCCAGCTGATTTAAACTCTGAGCATAGCCTGCTTAAGATCAGGTAATATCTGCAGTATATGGAAAAGATATATATAAATCTTATAAAGTTTGTATCTGTCTTGTGTGAAACTTGTATGAAAAGCATACAAGAGTGAAAACAGATATAAGATCCCTTGAAAAATTATATAATGAAACTTGTATGTTTTGGATACTTACTAAAACAATATATGAAAGTAATGAGAAAGTGGCCACTTTCATGAGTAAATCATATAAGTTTTTACTGTTTCTTATCCATATGGATTACTTTGGTGCTGAACACATAAAAAGAGAGCCTTTTCGTAGTGGCCAACGCTCACAGTTAGCATTTAGCTTACATCATCATTCCACTTAAGAACAGCTTTGCAGACTCGCATGGCTCGAGAGAGGCGTGCAGTCATTCGGCACTTTAAGTTTTAACATCAAATTCAATTTTACCAGCAAATATTTGCCGAGAATCATATAACCTAGCTTCTTTTTTATTCAAGGAAACAAGGCTAGTTTGCAACTGTTTTTTTCACTTGCTGTGATAATAACACACCATTAAAAAATATTCACTGCTGAGTATTGGATTCATTCTCTGCAAGCTGACATCTCACAGACAGCCCATTTCATGCCCGTGTGCATGCAAAGACAGCATGCATATGGCTTTCAGAAATATGGAGCCCGTTTGGCTGCATGATAGTTACTGATCAAGGACTGAACATCAGCAGTGAACAGTGAGCACACCCACTGTTTTATACTCTGACAGTTACAATTTACAAGGCAGAAGCTGAAGAAACGCAACATGTGCATAGACACGAGCTAATGTGAAATCTGCGCCATGGTATTGTTCTAATGATTTCTTTGAACTTAACACTGACACGTTCTAATTCCATGGACGTGAAGTGAACGGCTACGTTTAAGGGAACATGCTTTTAGACCCTTATTAATGTAGGTACCTACCTAAACTTTTGACCTGTCTGTCAAAGAAGGCTAAATGCAAACAAATCGTCTTCAGTGAGAAATTCTTTCTTTTCTCTCCAGAGTGGAAGAGGTCCTGCTGAGAAAGTGTCCACTGGTTATTACACCCATTTAAAACACAGGGACTGACCCCGTAGCAGGCTAAGTGGAAATTGACAAAGGGTATCGATTTGATTTAGAAGAATGGAACCTCTTGAGAGATTCAGCATCTTTACAGGGATCCTGCTTGGCTGAGTTCATTTGTGAAAGCTGTGCATTGATTGCAGTGCTCTTATTCCCATTTTTACTCTGTAAAACACCGAAACACTTTTGCTACTGCGTGTTATTCTTGAGAGTGACAGGAATTTAATTATAGTAACTAAATGTGACTACAATACAGATCTGAGTTCGTTATAATCATACATAAAAGTCAGATTTCACTCTTTTACCATCTTAGCAATGTATTATTTTTCCATTTCTTTTTCTGGTGTAATTATTGTTATTATTGCCTCCTGTTACCTTTGTAATCATATCTTACGTGATACTTTTGCTGGTCTGCTCAAACCAACATTGCACAGGATTAGAAAATGAAGAAGAATCATAAAGAATTAAAATAAAATAAAACTTTTATGTCAATATACTGATACAGACTGGTGCAAAAGTCTTGAGTCAACCCTAGTTTCTTTATAGTTCCCTATCTGAAAGTCTTAAAGCTATTCTTTGGCTGCTTTTTCACTCATTTTAGTCCAATCTTTGTACCTGAGCCAAAGTCATCTAACACTGACCTATCAATCATTCAATTATAAAAAAAAGACACCTCACTCAAACTTATTCAAGAAGAGTAGGATCATCTTGAAATCTCAAATGCTCTTCATGAAACCTGGGGAACTATTCTTGAAGACTACCTATAGAAACAACAAGAAAGTCCGGGCTGTGATGATGAATAAAGGCGGTCATACCAAATATTCACTCTTAAAAACTCTGTTTTACCCTATATATTTTATTTCCAGGTATGTTTGCACGTTTCAATAATTCACGGCATCGATTTCTAATCGTTCTAACAAAATATAAAGAAATGAGGGTTGGCATGAGATTTTAGGACATTACTTTTTCACTTTTTCATTATTTTACTAGGCCGACACATCTGGGATCACTTTGACTTTTATGTGAATGAACTAAAACAAGTTTGACACCACTGCCTCATTAACAGGTCCAGTATTCTGTAAACAGAGAAAGTATTCAGTATTTAACTTAGACCAAGATTTTCTCTTATTTAATGCTGACAGTATTGAGGGTTTTAGTAAAGGCCAATTTTATTTATTTATTAACTAGTTTTAATCATTTTGGCCTGCGACATTCTTAATATAGCAGGTCTTGACTGTAATTTAGGGTGACAGGAGCATCTTGTTTGTGCGTCTTTCAGATGCCTGCAAAAACAAAAAAGTTTCAATCAAAACCTGGAGCTCTGTCTAACTTATTGTCTTCTTGTAAACTTCTCACTAACTTTATTCATTCTTCAAACTCAGAGTGAAGAGCTAAATATGAAGCTTGCCTCAGGAGGCTGATGAACTCCTCTGACTCCTTGCTTAATTGGTTTTGCAAAATCTTGCCATTTGAGTGAAACACATTGTAACTGCTGTTGCCTGGCAGCAGAGGAAGGCACATCGAAGTCTCGTGGGATTACAGCTAAAGGGTGCGTGAATGCGACCCGAAGTTACCTGTTTTCAACCACCCAAATCCGAAAAAACACAAACACGACTCTCCCAACTGCCTCTGCGACTGATCCAAACACGCCGCTTTCCCTGTTTGCTTCACCGCCTTTGATGGCCTCTGAGTAACTTGGAGGAGCAGTTGGAAGAAGCCCCTTTGAAACCTCTCGGGTCAGCTTGTCATAATCACGCCTTCTCGCGCTGACACAGACAGATGAGGAAAACCTTTGAAAATTTCTTTGTTCTCCACTGTCAGAGTCGACAACAGGGCATCCAGCAGGCCAGGCCACGGCACAGCTTTCCTCGCAATCTGGAAGAAGGATCGCAGCCAATTTGAGGCCAAGTCAATCAGCACAGTATCAGAGGGAGTGCCTCACCGTGGTTGATAATCTCCCCGGAGAACATGCTCTTTTCAAGCCTTTGGTTCATTAACTCTCGAACCAGTTGCGGTCCAGCCTCGGCTCCTTTGTGTTGGGACGTGTGTGTGTTCTCATTAAAATCAAAGGATCCCGAACAATAGCGCCTACCACGGACCCCCATCAACCTGCCTCATCTGGAACAAGTGAAGCTGTTTCACTCCTTTATAAACCAGCACAAGTACAACCACAATGCCAAGTCATATTATGTCCTCCTCTGGATGTGAGAGAGAAAAAAAATACCACATTCATATTTAATTATTTAAAAGCAACATTTTTCAAATGTAAGCTTGGAGATATACAGCTTGTTGTTTAATTAGGGCATCAGACTATGCGCCCTATATACACTGCTCAAAAAAAAATTAAAAGGGACATTTTGAGAACAGAAGAAAAAAAAATCATGCTGATATCTGTACTGGTTAGGACTGGGTAGTGCTTTAGGAATGAATGAATGCCACAGTGTGTAAGCAGAGTTGAAAACTATCAGCCTACAAAGTGAAAAAAAAACAAAAGTGATCACATAATTCGACCATCATTGATGCTGACAGCAGCCAAATGAAAAAGTGGTGGAATACAGTCAAAAAGTTCCTCAGAGGATGAATTATGAGTTTGTAATTCCCTGATTTTCACCATTTAGTCAAACGTTTTTTCTTGGCCTTTGCATTATTTAAACAGCAACAAGCTAACAATTGTGCCACTTAAAATTAATTGTAAGAGCACTGCTCTGATCCACTGCACTGTGGCCTTTTCAGCATCTCTTTTAGTGTCAAACACAAAGGTGTTTGTAGCAAATCCTATAAGTCCTGTAAGTTGCGAAGTGGGGTCTTTGTGGATCAAACTTGCTTTTCCAGCGTATCCAAGCAGTGGGGAATATGGAGGATAATAAACACTCTTAGAGCTCTTAGTCATGTTCTTCAGACTATCCCAGAACAGCATCTGCAGTGCAGCCTAGCAGATTATCCTGCAGCAAGACACCCCTTCCATAAGACAGTATTCATGGTCATGTAGACAGTAGGTATCAAGGTAATATACAAAAATCTCCCAGCAGAATATTGCACTGAGCCTTATTCTTGAAATACAGTCAGTGTGGACACTTGACTAGTATTTGTCTGCAGTCCCAAATGCTCTGCTCTGTTTTTACAACCTTTCCACAGGCTTGGCTTTCCTTGGACCGCATTTGGTACATCATACCAAAATAAGTGTTATATTACAGCATCTATCAGTGAGGTTTTTTTAACCACAACCATTCATTTATACTCCACAATGTATGCTTGCCCACCACTGAAAAAGCAAAAGGGCCTCTTTGGTTTGGTTTGTCTGTTCTTGGGTACTTGAGAAACACGGCAGTGCAACACAGTCAACTAAAAGAAGAGAACCTGTTCCCTCCTTAGAAAGAAAGGACTCATTCAGAGGTAAGAGTAACACAGTGATTCTCATTCTCAGGTGATTACAAACTAATAAAAATTTAACTGAATATTAAATTAATTTTCTGCCAATATATTCTTCTAAATTCTGCACACTGGACCAAAATAGCACTTGCCATTGCATGACCTCATAGAGATCAAATGGATGAAAACTCATATATTTTGGATAATTAAGGGGAATTCTAAATCTGTTCAATAGAACTGATCAAATTGACAGATTTTACAATTTGCACAAATAAACAGATAAAGGAGATCTCGTGGTACATGTTTCAAAAGCTTTTATATTTGTCAGTCCCTCATGTTGTCCACTTAGTCAATTTGTCAATTAGTTTATTGTCAAAAGCTTGCATTTCACTTCAGTTGATTGAATATGCAGTCCCAACTCTTGATGCAGGCTTACTGACAGCACTAATTTCGCCCAAGGACAAAGATGAAGGCTGGTTCTCAAAGGAAAATCCTCGGTCACTTGTGTGCACCATGGAAATGCCAGCTGACAATGTGACCTCCCTCCATCTGCTTCTGATAACCACCACAGAATAAAGCACTGCATATCAATTACACATGCCAGTGTAACACCACAGAAAGGTTAAACATGGAATCTCTGCATGGTTGAAGAGATGGAAGATGAGGATGCAGATGAAAAGTCCCATCGCAGAAAACAGAAGGTATAGCACATTAAGCACATAAGGTTGTTCAGCACTTTAAATGCACTTTAAAATGTTTGGCTTCTGTTCAAACAAGTGCTTTCCTCTCTTGCAAATGTGTTGGAGATGAGGACTCAAAAGAGTCATACTAGTGCTTTCCTGGTGAAATACTGCCATCTGCAGGCAATACTGGAAGCAACTGTAGGATGAAGTGCAAAGGATGCAAGAACAACTGAAGACCAAAGACGGAAAGAAGTTTTTTTTTTTCTCAGTAATAAGAAAAAAAATAATGTCATAAAACTGATTGATTTTGTGCTTGAACTCTTCATTTTCACGTGGAAAAATAAGTGTCCTTGTCCAGCTGGTCAATAATGGCCATCAGGCTTTAATTGCTGTGGTGTAATGCCACCACTAGAGGGCGAAAGTTGCTAATGAAGCCACCGGAAGTTGGTTTGTTGACATCTGTAGCAGATTCGCTGTTTCAGGCAGCTACAGGAATGAATGTGACTGACGCGCACGGCGGTGATCTGAGTCGAGGTCTGGAGGAGGTTCCCGTTTTATTTGAAGGACTGGCATTTCATACTTTTCAGGTAACGATACTTTAACTCGCTTTTCTCTCTATTTGAACACGTTTGAGCATTTCAAAACACTGCACCGATATTTTAGCCGCTATGTTTAGCTAGCTTAGTGTAAGGGTGGTTAAAATAGAAGTAGTTCTTGCCTTTTTATTAATGTGGTGACACTAAAACTTTAATTAAACGTGTTGTAAGTTAAGACAAACAGCAACGATACAGGCCAATTACTATTTTTCCTAGTGGTGTTTAGATTAATCATGGGACATCGGAATTTTTAATTAAACTTGGTGGGAACACAAAAAACATAACATAAAAAGCTTTTTAAAACATCTCAGATTAACTGTCCTGTGGATATGTAACTATAAATAAGTAGTACGTAGCTGTACAATATATGGACAAAGCCACTGGGCCAAAACCGCTTGGGCAACTTTTATACACTATGATCCTCAGCACTTAGTGACGTGGCCTGTCACTTAATGGCGTTAGTAAGTTCCTAAACCCTTGCACTTTGCAGCATCAACACTACTTACAGTTGATCATGGAATATCTTTAAAAGAAGAAATTTCAAGAACTGACGTGTTGCAATGATGGTATCCTGTTGCAATACCACACCGGAATTTATTGAGGTCTTTACAAAGACCCATTCATTCACAAATGTTTTTAACAGCAGACAGCATGGCTAGAAGCATGATTTTTATACACCTGTGGTCATGAGATTCAGATATTAAGAGGTAGTGTCCAATACTTTGGTCCGTATAACGTATTTTGGATGAGACACACACAAAAATATGCAAATATAATCAAAATGTGAGCACTAATATTCCCTCCATTTCTCAGAAACTCGTCCTTTTAGTTTTACGTCAATGCTCGAGCCTGTGCCAGCTGTCATAAAGGCACAGGTACAACATGAACGCATAAAATAGTGTTTTTAGTTTGCTGTAACAGGTAGCCACACACCATTATCCAAAAGTAGTCATTAGCAATTCTAATCGCTAATGCTGCCATCAGCTGTTTACTGGGTGGTTAATATTTTAACACCTTGCAATTATAACACTTCATTTCAGTCTTGACACAAATGAAAAACTAATGTTACTGTCTGTGTGTCTTGTTTAAACCGAAACTGCTGGAACTACATATTTTTTAATAATAAATAAAGGGCCAGTAATTACCAGGAGTGGAAGGAAAGTGTTTTGGTCAAAATGTAATGATTAAGCCATCGTTAACATTAGGGCTGCCACGATTAGTCGACTAGTCACGATTATGTCGACTATTAAAATCGTCGACGACTAATTTAATAGTCGACGCATCGTTTGAAGCTTTGTAAGATCACAAAGGACGCAGGAATGAGTAGTAGGATTTAAGGGTGTAATAACGGACTGAAACAGAAGATGGCAGCACTGCATGTACAAGGATGCCAGCTGCCGTTAAACCCCGAAGAAGAAGAAGCTGTGTCCCAGAATTCATAGCGCAGCCCAGCGCAGTTGTCAACAATGGCGGCAGCTAGTTAGTTTTAACTTTACTCTTATTATTCTTTCTGGGTCACAAAATAAACGTTTAACATATTTTCAGGCGAGAATGTAGCTGTGTAAACCTCAAATATCTGCTCAGTTTATCAAGACACCACATATTTTCAAAAGCTCTCCGACGTTTTCGGAGACGTCTGTTACCCACTAGCTCGTTAGCTAGGCGGGGGCAAGGCTAACTAGAGCCGTGAGAACACTGGACTCCCGGCAAATCGTTTTCAAACCCACCACTGTCTTTCGCTACTCAGGTTAAACATGATATATAAGTCACTTAGATAACTTAAAATGTTATTGTTTGGCTTTCTTTAGTATTTTATTTGTTCCTGAGTAAATCGGTTTGGCTAAGATTAAAGTTATAGTTTTTGCACAGCTAAATAAACTTCAAGCAGACAGCTGATCATCAGAAGTTTGAGACGCTGGATAATATACTCCGGTGTCCTGTTATATTTTAGAAAGCAAGGAGTTTATTAAACTTCACCGAAACAATCTGCAAATTTCATTAAAAATTAATAAACTACCATCTTGTCTTTATTTTTAGTTAGCACAAACACTTCAAGCTGTAAGCTAATGATAGTTATATAAGACCAGATGCTGCTGGTGCAATAAGCTGTACGCTGTACGTCCAATGGATGATGATCTGATTAGTCGACTAATCACAAAAATAATCGGTGACTAGTCGACTATCAAAATAATCGTTTGTGGCAGCCCTAGTTAACATTAGCTTTCAAAGTTGAGTTCAAGCTTCATATTCACCACGCATCATACGAACAGTTGTATTCAGCCAACATGAGTGTTTTTATTATGTTCTAATCATCAGAAAGCTCACAAGATGTCCGAGTGAAGTGCCAATCACCGTATGTGTAGGTTGTTACATTACACATTTATATAGTGTACATGCTTATTAGATGGAATTTGAATACATTTGTATTACACTGGAATTACTTCTACAATTCCCCTCCCCTAATATTGACTTTGTGGCCGTGGCCTCGATGACAGCTCAAACTGAGATCACAAATTAAAACTGACGTGCAGTGAGAGTGGACTTTGAATCACAGCTCCTCTCTCTACCTTCTGTTCATGCCCTGTGCAAACATGGACATAAAGTAGATGCATGCCAAAGAGATGTATGGTGGTGCTGCTCCAGGTCACCAGTGTAACTCTCATTTATATGATTTTGAGTGTTGATACCAATGTTATGTTATTTTAGAGTTTCAAAAAAGACTAATACTGTGTAAACGGATCAGCCAAACAAACAGAAACAATGCTGTAATTCATTTATGCCATTTAAAAGATGAGTATAAAAGTAACCGAGTGATCTAGAAAACCCTCAGTGTCAAAAACCTAAAATCCTGGTGGTTTTTAGCACTTTTAAATGCAACACATTGTTTTACCAACAGATGGCAGCAAAGCATCACAGCCACATTACCAACACGCAGTACAAGAAATAACTGCCTCCTAAACTTCAACTCCTTACTCGTGATGCTCCAGAGGACATATTATGATTGTGTGTGTGGATGTGGTTGTTAATGGAGGTTGACAGTTTTCAGATACTTAAAAGTCTTGTATGCTTAAACAAACTGTCCAAAAAAAACAAAAGAATTTGATTACTATCTGTGGATTGTCTTCTTCATCTGTATTGTTTTACACAATTTCCACAAGTTGTTGTTTTTTTTGTTTTGTTTTTTAAATTGCAACGCTCATTGTATCTTTATGTTGTCTTTCAGTACTCTCCAGATAACGTTCAGGGGCCAGGATCCACTGAAGACCCCAGTGAAGTTACCCTTCCTGGATGCTCCTGCCTTTCCCACTCGTGCTGCATTGACAGCTGTTCCTGCCTGCAGACCCATGGCCAGACGTATGACGGCACAGGCACGCTGCTCAACCTCAACAGAACAGACTTGGGTTTCTGCTCACCTGTATTTGAGTGTAATGCCCTTTGCACCTGCAGTGACGATTGCTCTAACCGGGTGGTGCAGAGAGGGCTGCGGTTTAGGTTGCAAGTGTACAAAACCCGGGACAGGGGCTGGGGAGCCCGGACACTAGAGAAAATCTCACACGGGGCATTTGTATGTGAGTATGCAGGGGAGGTGATCAGTTTTGAGGAGGCCAGGCGCCGACAGCTTGCCCAGAGGTCTGAAGAAAATAATTACATTATCGCTGTAAGGGAGCACGCGGGCACGGGCTCCGTCACTGAGACGTTTGTGGACCCCGCCCAGGTGGGAAACGTGGGTCGCTTTCTCAACCACTCCTGCATGCCCAATCTGGTCATGGTGCCAGTGCGTGTGCACTCTGTAATTCCCAGATTGGCGCTGTTTGCTGGACGGGACATTGAAGCTCAGGAGGAGCTGACATTCGACTACTCAGGAGGATACAGTAACCAGCGTCCTGCAGAGCTGCTGCCCATGCAAAGCGATGCACAGGCCAGGAGGACAGATGGACTCCAGAAGAAAGTGTGTCGCTGTGGTTCCAACAACTGCACACAATTCCTTCCTCTGGATTTATCCATTCTCAGCTGAAATTATCATGAACATTGGGGAAAGATTACTGTAAAACAAGAGACCTTCAGCTTTTCTTTTCTTTTGTTCTGATGCTTATTAATTCATGTCTTTGTGTTCTTAAAATCTTCATTAATTCAGCTGCTTGTTAGCACAAGACAACGCAGCATGTTGGTGGCTCCATGAACACAATGAGCTGGATGAGTCATGTCTGTGCCCATCTCTGCTTCCTTCCTGTTTGGTCCCCTGAGTGTCTGCTGACCTGCCACTGTCTTAATGCCGTCTCCCACTAACTGCGAGATGATGCAATGAAAACAAGAACAATTAGATTCTTGCTGACATTCTTATCTGTTCTTTCACTTGTATAATCTATTTCATGTATTAGGACAGGCTTGTTCCCAGGTGATTTACAGTCTTATAGTTATTGTCCTGTCCTGGCCCATTTCTCACACCATACATGATTCTGGAAGAAGTAGTGAAGTCATTTGCACTGGCAGGTGTGAAAGAATGATGTTTAATAGGTTTCCTTTTATAGTCACATAGGATCGAGATTGGAACCTCTGGTAGAGCTCAGTGCAAGTAAAGACGTGAGATGTTTTATTCCAAAAAGGAAAACTCACATAAAAGGTGATAATTGTCATTTGTCTCCATCTGCTTGACATGTCTCTGTTGTCGTTGTGCTACACAGCCACCTTTCATAGATATCCTCAGCTTCTCATCGCACTCAAACCTCAAGAGAAGTGGGACCAATTAAAAAGAGCCGCGGGGTATAGTTTATATAGAAACAGACCTTATTCCCCTGTCGGAGGGGGGGGCAAGGTGTCCCACTTAAGTGTGACCATTCTGAAATCAGAACCTTCTCTCAATCTGCCCCATTTCTAGTCTAGACCTGCTTTCATCTTATTAATATCCACATCTGGGTTAATTAGGATGGAGACCATGTTTCATCCAGAAATGGGACCAGTACTCCAGCCACAGTGGGGCTGAGAAAGACTAGCGGCAGTGGTGGTGGTGGTGGAAGGAGTGGCAGTCTTCTGTTAATTGGAGACCGCTGTCAAGTTGATTGGTTTTCGTGTCACCCAGTGGAGAAGCAAAGTGCCGTATCAACCTATATTCCTTCCTCTCTTAGGGTTACCTGGAATTCTTTGTTTGTTGAGCCTAATCTGATCCACGTTCAAACTTAAAGGAGTCATTTGGATTTCTAATATTTTTCTTCCAAAGAGTTGGATGAGAAGATCCCTTGCATCAGTCTGGACATTTGAAAAACACCCCAGCTTTAAAGCATTTTTAAAATGTGCTAAATTAAACTTTGGGTATTATAAAAAAAAAAATACACAACATGTCTGACACCTCCCCTGTCTGACTCCAGTAACACAGTACAAATGTCCAGTGTTATACAGCAGATGCTAACATGAAGCATGTAGTCAGAAATAGCCAGGCAAAGTGTCTGGATGCTGCTGAGCCTGTGGCCTTGGACTCAACATTAACAGAGAAATGCAGAACAGGAGTAATTGTGCATATGTAACATAAAAGAGAAGAGTGTACAAAGTTATACATCATATTATATATCATTTGTATAACTCGTGTGTGCAGCATCTGCTATGTCTTTAGTTTAAGGTCAAGTCCTTAGAATTCTTCTGGTCTTTTCTTTGTTTTGCCTTTGTGAAAAATTAGATTCCACTGTCAGTGCAAACAAAAAAAGACAAAAAACAAAAAAAAGAACAGAGTGTAAGAAGAAAAACAATCGGTCTTCAAAATCATGACTCATGTCATTTTATTTTGAGTCAATGTCCCTGGAATCCCCATGGCAACCAGCTGTGTGTACAGGCGGTGGTTTGGACAGCAGCGGTTGGTTCGGAGGTGCACGATGGATGAGCTCAAATCCTGGCTGCTACATGTATGGCTCCTTTCCAGGGTTGTCACCTAGCAACCAGCAGTTAATAATCACATGAGGTGAACTTCCCTACCAGACACCCTCCCAGCTCCCTCCACCAGTCGGGGGAAAAAAATAAGCCAAACATGCTTTACAGTGCCATGTCACTGTGGGACTGGATTTTGACCGTAGACTGCGGTCATTGTTTCTGCATGTGTGTGGTAGCGGCTTGAATCAGTGTTCAGGACAAATCAAGAAACTGGAATGTCCAAAAAATTCCACAATAGGATGACGTGCTGTTTCATACCAGTGTGACTAAAATGTACTCTTTTGGATCTTTTCGAGAATTTTTGGTATTTATTTTATGAAATGTTACTTGGATATCTGCATAAAGAACTTCTGCTAACATAACTTCAAAGTGAGACTGTGCAACCTTTGACAGTACACATTCTTTTTTGTAGCGGGTCATTCATAAATTAAATAGCTCTGAATACTAAAAACATGCACTACAGCTCTATATTGGGTTTCTATGTGGTGTCAGAATCCTAAATTGGGAAATTTAAGAACATGTCAAAATACAGCATTCAAGTTATTGCTGTGTAACTGAAATTAGTTAACCGACTCCAAGAATTTATTGCTGCGTTAGAATGGCGCAGATAAACATGTCATGGGTTATCGCTGAAGTAAAACAAAAAGCAAACACTGTAGCTGGGTAGATGGCATGTTTGTACCTTCCTGTTTATGATCTTTGTTATCTCAGAGTGCCTCATGATGATGGATTTAGTAACGGTTAATTCATCATAGAAATAAGTTTCATGTCTTTTCTGTAGAAAGTTCAGTGACAATTTTAACACTGTCTCTTTTGCAAAGGGTAAACAAGCAGTTAGTCACCATACTTAGCATTAGGACAGAAAATGGCTTCCTGCAATGCACTATTTCTTCTTCACTCATCTCTTTGTCACTCTGTGTTTATACAAAACTCTGCTCAGAATCAGAAAGGGTTTTATTGCCAAATGTTGAGCAGGTTTACAACATTAGGAAATTGCTGCGGTACTTAGTGCAAACATACTGTCATATAACGCTTAAATAAACATAAAAATAAGAATTAAAAGTGCTAACTAGATAGATATATATACATGAGTGCAGGTGATGATCAGTGCCAAACATGAAATGATGCAGTGAACACAGCGTAGGGTCATGTGTTAGGGGTGGGAACAGTCATATGGTTATTGTTCATGAGTCCAACAGCAGAGGGGAAGAAACTGTTCTTATGGCGAGAGGTTCTGGTGCAAATGGACCGGAGCCTCCTGCCTGAGGGGAGCAGGTCAAACAGACTGTGTCCAGGGTGAGAAGGGTCAGCTGAGATCCGGGCTGCACGCCGCAGTGTCCTGGAGGTGTACAGGTCCTGCAGAGATGGGAGTCTGCAGCCAATCACCTTCTCAGCAGAGCGCACAACACGCTGCAGTCTCTGTTTGTCCCTGATAGTAGCTCCAGCGTACCACACGGTGATGGAGGAGGTGAGGATGGACTCGATGATTGCAGTGTAGAATTGCATCATCGTCCGTGTTGGCAGGTTGAATTTCTTCAGCTGCCTCAGGAAGTACATCCTCTGCTGGGCTTTCTTAATCACGGAGGTGATGGTGGGCTCACACTTCAGGTCCTGGGTGATGGTGGTATCCAGGAAGCGGAATGAGTCCACAGAGGTGATGAGGGTGTCAGTCAGGATGATGGGGGGGAGTGGGGCTGTGTGCTTCCTGAAGTCCACAATAATCTCCACTGTCTTCTGGGCATTCAGCACCAGGTTGTTGTGGCTGCACCAGGACACCAGACATTCAACCTCCCTCCTGTAGGCAGACTCATCCCCGTCCGAGATGAGTCCAATAACGGTGGTGTCATCTGCAAACTTGATTAGCTTGACAGACTGGTGGGTGGAGGTGCAGCAGTTGGTGTACAGGGAGAAGGGAGAATCATTAGTTATGTTTAATTCTTCGCTCCCTTCTTCCACGAGTCTTTTGTCCTGTCTCTCTCCCCTCACCCCCAACCATTCCCAGCTGATGCCCCTCCCTGAGCCTGGTTCTGCTGGAGGTTTCTTCCTGTTAAAAGTGAGTTTTTCCTTCCCACTGCTGCCAAGTGCTTGCCCATAAGTTGGGGTTTTCTCTCTGTTATTGTAGGGTCTCCACCTTACAGAATAAAGCAGCTTGAGGTGACTCATGCTGCGATTTGGCGCTATATAAATAGACTAGAATTGAACTCAGAGATGAATAGAAGAGTACAGTGCTGTCAGAGCACTCAGTCTTCCTTTAAGAACAATTCTTCATTCTTCTATATAATATGTCTGTTTTCATCATGACACCTCTGCTTCACTGCCCCCACTTTGATTTGGCCTGATAGGCTTTACCTAAATGTCTTGCCTGGTGTAGCTCGAAAGGACAAAAGATAAGGTACACCTTGATCCTTATGTGAGCAATGCATCACATTGATAAAGGAGCGAGACACTATTTAAGGGTGAATGAACAGTGGAGAAATTACAACTGGCAGTCCATTTGTTCAGAAGTGGGGCACCTCTCTGATGAGGGAGCAGATGTCCTTGTCTTGAATCCCGCAGCCAAATCAAGGGGAAAAGAAAAAATGACAGATATCTGCGGGGCCTCATATGTCAAAGGCAT
Source organism: Diplotaxodon limnothrissa (assembly GCF_057381915.1). Classification (NCBI taxonomy): domain Eukaryota; kingdom Metazoa; phylum Chordata; class Actinopteri; order Cichliformes; family Cichlidae; genus Diplotaxodon; species Diplotaxodon limnothrissa. The sequence continues at coordinate 10,455,393 of NC_140600.1, forward strand.
TTCAAATTCCAGTTTGGGACACATTTTAAAACTCTTGACTTTGTTGTTTCAGTGTTAAGAGAAGACATATTTTAATCTGCAGTCTCTTTCAACAACACGTCATTAATTCTAATGTGTTTTAAAGAACTTGACAACACCTGACTAGCTGTGCTCTCTCAGGTTGTAGCAGAACACATAAAACATTGGCCTTTGTGCTGACATAATTGTCGAATGTGTGAAATAAGTTGTTTTTTGTTCTCATTGAAGCCATCAGAGCAAAGTATCTCAACGTTCAATAGGACTGCTGGCTGCTCTTCTAAGGAGTCACAGTAGTTTTTTTCCTTCCCTCCCCCTGTCGTGCTCTGATCTAGCGGAGTAAATTGCAATTTGCAGTTTCACTTCAGTGTTAAAGGAAGGTAGCGTTAAAGAGGGTTTTCAACGTGGCTCCTCCCTTCACAGATGTGAAGTTAAATTTGGCCCAGGGCACCTGCAGCAAGCTCAGCAGGAAGTTCTGGAGCCCAAGAAGCACCCGCCTCCACAGCTGCACTCAGTACTGATCAGAACACCACATATGTGCATTTTTTCTACTCTTACATACAACAAGTTGTTAACCAGACCTGTCCTTTGGAGTGTATTATTACTTTAGGAAATGCTTCAGCGAAACGTCACACCATTATTAGTGTGACATAAATTGAAGGGCGACTCTTGAAAGGATGGATATCAGTTTTAGAGAACCTGAAAATAACCGGTTTAATCACAACCTCACTTATGCCAAGGATTTCCACTGATATAATCACTGTCATTATTTTCCACTGCAATCACAAGCTTTGCTTAATGACCCGCTGTTTCACAGGTTTAAACGCTTGGTTGAGCAAGAGTGCGTGTCGGCATAAGACGACTCATCTGCAGGCTATTACACTTAAGGATATTTAAATCATGTGCAGCAGTTCACTGAAAAATATAAGCCCCAGTTCCATTATTGGTCTTGTCATATCTTTCCACCATATAACAGAGACTAAGTTTAGTAAGCTGCTACTTTATAGCATGCAGTGAAAGTGAAGCTGGAGTCCTCCCATCCTCCTGATTACCCGTCTTTAAAACAGCTTATGGAACATGTTCTCCAGGTTAAATAAGTGACTTCAGACCACTGTCTCCTCCTCCAGATATTGTTTCCCTCAGTGGGACTGGGTCACACAGGAAACTCTGCTAACGTCCACCTGTGCACATCAGACGCCTGGGAGACATATGGATACGGAGTGTCATATTGATTATGCCGTAACCAAGGTGACGTGGTGAAGTGATCCTCTGGTCTGGGCACATTGCTTTTGAAGAGGAGACTCATCGGCCATGAAATATCCAAAGCGCACTTCTATCTAGATGCTATCAGACTCACTGTTACATTTTTTTTTTAGAGTGAGTGGGTTACATTTGCTATAAATTGAATATAGATCCAGCACAAAATGATTTTTCTTATATGAAAAAAAAATCACAAGGCCTAATTAGAAAATCTCTGCAGCTGGTCTAATCAGACTATTTCCATTGGGGATATGCAGGCCATTATACCAGCATAATTATCTGGTATTTTTAGGGAGGTAGATCTCTACTTTATGCCCCAGTGTCTTACTAATACCTGTTGTCTTACAGGCTATAAAATAGCTAGGATCTGTATTTCTTTACAGCTTTGAGATGAAAAAAAATCTCTTATCTTATCTCCTTCTGGTTAATTATGTTCTCCTATTTCACTTCTTTTGCTGTCATTGGTCAACCACTAAGCACGTACAGGAAGCTTCCTCCGAGCAGCTTGCTTTCATGCATCGTTGGGGCTGCCAACTACCCTGCTTACCACTTGTCTGCATGTGGTTCTGTGTGTGCAATCTGACTAAAACTGAAGTACCATGTGTGGACTCGACTCCACGGGGGTGTGATGTCATTCACAGCCTGCATACGTCACGTACTGAAAAAGGCTGGGAGACCAGGAGAGGAAAGCAGATTGTTGTCTCTTTTCAGACTTTGCAAGAAGATCCTGTGCTCAGTTAGTGTGTTTTTACACCACATTTGTTTACGGCACATTTGTTTACGCCATCTGCCGCACAGTTGTGCATGTTGCATGCTGATATTGACTAAGCTATTGGTTTAGGAAGTCCAATAAAAATAATTTCCGTTGGGATTCAGAAGTAGTATTAAAAAAGCACCAGGAGTCAGCCAACCTAAAACAGAAATGAGCCTTTATAAGCTGATGCAACAAACTGAGAAACACAAAGCAAGAACCTGGTACAGGAACACTGGAGAGGCTACACAAAACAGGGTAAAGAAGGGACTAGTACATGCACACACATACACACTGGGTGACTGGTGATTAGGCATAGGTGGGAAATAAATACGTGAAGCTAAGACAGTGGGACAGGCAGTCATGGAGGATGGAAAGGAAGAAATAGTATCACAACAGGACACATAATAAAACATGCCGTCAAAGTAAAAACAGGAAATAACTAACTTCACTTCTTAGTGTTAGAAAATACCACTGCAAGAGAATCTCGAAACAAAACCAAACAAAGAAGTATAACAGGAACCATGACAGTGAAGTTCTACCAGTATTCTACATTTAGCTTGAAATTGCTAATAAGTCATTATCTGTGGTTCTTGCTCCCAGTGGCTTCATGCCTTGAGTGGTTTCCTGTCCCAGATCCACAACACCAATAAGAGAGTGATAGGGTTACAGAGCCCTCCTTTCCTCCTTTTTTCAACACTGTAGAGCTGATGTGGACTTGGGAACTTAACGTTATAACAGTGAACACTCTGTCACCAAGAAATGATCTAAACTGAGCTGTTGCCTTTTAATATATCTTTTCCTCAATTTCCCCTATTTTGCTTGTATACCATCATTTCTGATGAATGCGGGGCTTGGTTTCGCAAGCGTGGCCCACACAGGGCCTATCAGAGGCTCAGAAGAGAATACTACCAGCCATTGTGCCTACACATTGCTGCAAAGGGAAGGCCTGGAATCTGCATGAGAATACTCGCTGTAACACATGCACAATGATGAGTCTCACAATCTCTGCTCCCACACAGATGGTCGCTGCATTTTGTCATCCCACTGTCTCCTTTGCACTCCCAGCATGCAGATGTTGTATTTGCTAATTTGATAGTCATTTGTAAATTTAGTGCATCTCCGTCAGCTACGAGATGAATCACCCGTCCTTCCAACCAATCTTGGGTTCTTGTCCACGACCCTTAAATTACACGAGAGATCAAGCTGTCTCCACACCTATCCTGCCTCATATCTATCTATACCGCGGAGTCTGTTGTGTTCATGCATCCTATGTGTGAGTGTGTGTGTGTCTTCCTGGAGCACGTGACTTCTTCACGTTAAAGGAGGCTACTAGAATTAAAACGCTGACCAAAGGAACCCAGAGAATAAAGAGGGCACTGTGTTAACCAAGCTACAAATCAAGCCATTTCTGACATCGTTTTCTGCAATTCACAAAACACAGCAGCAGTTGTGTCCAGTTTTATATTTATAAACTTCCTCCCTAGCCAGTCGTCTGTACAGTGTATCCATGACAACTGAGTACTCAGTGATTTGTGTTCAACTTCACTTAATGTCAAATTCAACCAAAGCTTCTAAATATTTTAGAGTAAAGAAAGGTTAGTGTCTGATGTCGTGAAGTCCTGACAGTGATGCTGAGAGACAAGTCACCCACCTCCCATCTGTCCCCCAATGATTCGGGCAGTCTGTTTTTACATTGTGGTTTTTAATGCTCTTTTGATCGAGATTGTTTCATAGTTGGGTAACGATGATGGATTGGACAGCCGTTAAGCTGGAAGAGCAATTCACTGTACAGAAAGTGACGTAACACACGCAGTAATAATAAGTGGTTTTGTACAAGTAGACTGCGAGATGTGGTCAACACAAAGAATACAGAGCATAAGAGCATGAATATCAGAGGGGTTTTGGCCTTAGATAGCTCTACTACATAACAACATGCAGCCATTTACATCTGAAAGACCCCACTGTGTGTGTAAAAAGCAAATGTGGAATGTAGAAAGTGAAAAGAAGCACTTTTATGGTAATGGACACTTATCCAACCCCATTTAGTCCTCTTACAATCTCTCCACATCCGGTAGCTAAGAAACCAAATCAAGAGCTAATTGATGGGCTTGGTTAATACCACTGGGCCCATTTTTGGGATGAAAGTGCTCTTTCTCCTCGTACATCTCTTGCTTCCTCATTGAAATTGCAATTATGACTCATTATGAATTAATCAAGCTTTTAAGGATTTTCAGATATTTGTGTTTTGGAAGAATTGCTAGGATCACTTTAAGGACTTTCTCCTTCCTATTTTTTTTATTAATCTTTGTAAATTTGGCATCTGGCAGTGCTTACAACTATTTCAGTGCACAGAAGAGTCTGTTCCAGTTCAGTAGCCTAAAATGACACACTGTGGTTTTACTGGGTCGCTGCAAAAAAAAAAAAAAAAAAAATAGATCACTCAAAATTGACTGAGAGAGACTGAGGTTGTGAGGTTGCCAAAGCTTACCTTACAAATTTAAAAACTTGTTGGCAAGTAGGCAGGTCCATCTCTGTTTCTAGGATGCATAGACCATTTAATTTAATGGAAGCAAAGCAAATAAATACATTACAAACCCAGGAATCTGACTGCTTGCGACTGAATCAGTGTTCCTGACAGGAGGCTGCCCACACAATGGATGTCTTTATCTCGTGTCCTTTCACTTTGGCATGCACAGCATGACCCCCTCTTTACAAGGCAGTGTGATTGCCTCTGTTTTTGACATCATATACGTACAATAATGTAGACACTAAAAAATCAAACAAACAAAAAAACAAGTCACATGGATGTGACCCCCCCAGAGATATGTTTACTAGTCCAGAACACGTGTCTATGGGTTTTATTTGTATTCAAAAGGCTTACGGCATGTGATATTACAGACGTTTTATCAGTGTTAGTTATGGGGTGGCTGTAGCTCAGGCGGTAGAGCAGGTCGTTTGCTTATCGGAAGGTTGTAAGTTCGATATCCTGACTGCTCCAGTCTGCATGCCAAATGGGCAGGATGCTAACCCTGAGTTGCTCTCTGATGCATCTCTTGGAATATCAATGTTAGATAGAAAGCGTGTTTGTGTTAGGCAAGTTACATAATGTACTTTGAGTGCTCGGATAGAGTACCATTTATCTACAGAGTATTTAAAAGACACCATAGTTTCTTCATTCTTATGGCTAATTATACATTTTTAAAATATATACATATTTTACTTTTTTATTATTATGCCACTGGGCATGAATACATTGTATTTATTTACAATAATTAAGGTCACGTATTTCCGCTCCAGGTTGAAAATTGTTTCTGTTTTTGAGTTAAATGCCTAAAGAACTACATTACCCAAGAAGCACTGCCGTATTATAAATAGTAACGAAAGGGGCGTTCCTGCGGTGACATGTGGAGGAGGTAAGAAGAGGATTGTTGCCGAGGACGCATTCAGCTGTCAGAGATAACGTCGCTCAGGCTGCTCTGACCTGGAGTTTCACTGCCATGGACTTAACCGAGGATAGGACTGTGGAAATTATCCCGTGCTGACCCACTTCTTCCCGCGGTTCTCTCTGCCTCTATCCTTTGACGCCTTCATTTTAGTTCTGTCAGGTAAAGTCCTTGCCTGTGCGCGCTAGTTTTTTTTTTTCCAGGCTCGGGCTTTGTTCATTTTGTCACTGAGATGCAAGCATCCCTGTCAAGGAAGTAGCCCACGCGCTCGTTTGTTTCTGTTGTCTTGCTGCAGCTCGTGCGACCTGACATGTAATGTAGCTAGAATGCTCGTGCAACTCGGTTCAAATGTGCCACGAGACGTTTAAATTAGTTTACGTGCTTTGACACAGGGCAGTAGAGAAGGGAATAGAAAGTTTACATGTCTAGCGTGGATTGAGACTTCTGATTTCATTTTTTTAATTTTAATCTTTTATTATTTTTGTTAAATGTCTCTGTTCCTTCACAATCACATCCAGGACTATAAATATGTTTGCCCCTTAGTGATGTTTGATGCTACAGTGTTACAGACAATGAGCTTCTCAGTCTGAAATGATGGTGACATAGGTTTTGGGTGGTTCTTAGTAACTGCAAAAATCACAGATTATATAGACCACAGAAGGTATAGCTGGTGGTCTTTCATTCGAGCTGAGGTCTCGTAGCCTGAAAACAAACAGGTCACCTAAATACCAGACCTATTGCTTTCACCCAGCTATAACAGCACAATACACATGAAGCTTTTTACTGTTTCATTTCTAACAAATCTATGAACGAATATTGCATAAATATGTACAAGCTGTACTGTTAGGCAGAACTGGCAACAAAATAAAGCCATGCAAGGGGAATGGACGGCTTTGTAGTTCAGTTATTTGTGGTTAATGTTTATAATAGTAGTTTTTGTTATAGCCATTGGTGATTTTGCAGTAGGTGGTGCTCTGAGAATGGCCTAAAAAATCAAGTAGACAAACAATGGGTAGCAAAATCATAAAGGTAATAATAGTTTAAATAGGTGATCATAACCACTGCAGCTTACAGTATAGGTACACCTGAATTGTATTACTGCATGAAATGATTTAAATGTCTTAAATAAGTATGGCTTGCTTGTATTTGCTGTCTGTCATGATTCTTTAAATTCTCATGTTGTCAACTTTTTGCAGGTGTTATCACCACAGAGAAACCATGTCAGACAAAATGTCCAGTTTCCTCCATATCGGGGACATCTGTTCCCTGTATGCAGAAGGCTCCACCAGTGGATTTATCAGCACTTTAGGGTAAGCCTTCCTGTGTTTATCTTAATTTTCATGACTCCTCCACCATCTCCCTATTCCAACACACTGCAAAACGAACAAACTAACCCATGTAATGAATGAGTTGTTTCGAGCCAAGGCTAAAAGACCCAAGTGTTGTTTTTCTTTAAGTATCTCACCCAATTTTCTTTCATAAGCTTCACTTATAATGTACAACATGAATGGCGATACCAATGTATATATTGGCCTCTAACAAATATCAGATTGGCCAGTCTTTAGTCAACATAAAAAAGGTGATAGTGAATAACTGATTTAACCAAAATTAATGAAAAAGAAAGATGAGGTTTTTTCAGGTGTTTCCAGTTCAGTTGATGTATTGCAGAGACTGGGATAGAAAAATATTTGGACTAGGCAGGAAAACGTAACAGGGTTTGGTCCTTTGGAGGCTTTATTTTGCACACTGTTTAGCCTGTCTTGCAGATGGCCAGGCATCAATATTTTAGCTCAAATATTAGTACAGTAATGGGTAGAACTTGTTCGTTATGCTGCAGTTTTGTTGCTTGGTTTTACCAGCAGTGGCTGGTAAATGCTGTCTCTTAGTAAATTATTTAAAATAGAACACAGTATCTACCAGCTCTAGCAGCTTTTACAGAAGACGCTGATACACCGTGCTTGTAATCTTCAAATTTAAGGACATCTATGCTGTGTGTACCTGATGTGTTGCAACTTATTTCAGTCAAATGTGTAGCTTTTCTTATCTATGAATACACAGCAACATACCATGTCACTCTGGATAACTGTGTCAGTCCAGTGTTCTCTCTGAGAAGTGCTAGGTCCTGTAGTTGTAGCTTTATTTATTTATTTTGTGTTTGCTTGCTGTTCTGTGCCTGAAATTACTCTCCCGGTACATGCTGAGTACCATGTTTTCAACTAGTTGACATCTCCACTCCTTCCTAATTGTAGGCAGTGAGTTAAAAGTGCATCTCATTATGTGGAAATTGAGAAAGTCTTGACACACAACTGGCACACAGAGGAAAAACAGAAGGCTAAAAGAGGAACAGTGGGCGATCATTGATGTGAATGTTCCTGTCCAGCGTCTGGCATCTTAGGCTTCAGCACCCAGAATTAGCCTGTTTCTCTCCCTCCTGCTTCTTTCTGTTTGCTGTCCTGGGGAGTTTGTTTTTCTTCTCCTGAGGTGAAAATGGGCACAGCATCTGTATTGTCCTGTCCTCCCTCTCCCTTTTAAGAGCTGCAGTTTTTCTGCTCTTGCCTTGTCACTATTTCAGTTTGCCGTTTACCAGAGGATGAGTCGAGCCCTTCTCCTTGCCTTCAGACGCTATGCTCTTAAACAATTTTAGTGTTATGCGTCACCTACCATAGCAACAAATGTGAGCACAGCTTTGAAGGCTACCACCATGACGGTGTCAATTTTCCTATCTTGTGTTGTTATGCCAAGTAATCCCCCCTCCCAGCCCATCCGCTTCTGTGAGCGCTCTCTGTTAAAGGGAATAGCTTAGAGGACGTACCTATAAATAGATTTATTGTATTAAGTGTTGCACTCCTGAGAGACAGGTGCATTTACCTGGATCACGACTGGTGCGGGAAGGCTGACAATCAATGATAGTGTAGCCCTGAAGGCCACTTTCTGCCCTTGGATTTCACTGACTCCTGAGTTTCATGTTTCTTTTGGAGCTCGGCCCATCGGTGCATCAGTGTGATCGAGGTGATCAGCTTTTCATTTCTGCAGCGAAGTTTCTCACGACATGTGACTTCTGCATCGTCACAGGGCTCCTGCAGTGTGCAAGTGTGTACAGAATGACCTATAAAAAGATGCACCTGAATCAACCTGCTCGTGCATCCTACACAAGTGTCCTCTTTGTGCCGATATACTGTCTTATAGTTATCCCAGGGGCTTCCCCTGAATTGTAATTATCGTACTACTGACTTTAAATTTGTGCTTTCACTGGAGGTTGATGATTTAGAAAACTATGATTCAAAGAGGAATAATGTTCCCAAAATAGAGGCCCTGAAAGACAGGAGAATTGCTTACAGCTTATAATTTTAAGCTACAGGAATGATTTCAGCAACTTCTCAAACCCCTTTGAAATGTGGTGGTTTACACTGTTTGGATTCTAAAAAAAGGCTTTCAGACACCTAATATCTGTCCAGTTCTTTGAACTCAGGTGTCACATCTGAACTTGGACAGATTTCTCTTTTGCAGCAAAGGGAGTGCTGACAGTAAGGCTGAAACTGTCAATGTACTGGTCAGTCTGTGTTCCCACCTTCACCTATGGTGATAAATTGTGGATGGTACCCCAAATGATACGATAAATAGATACAAAGCAGCAAAAATATCTGCAAAGATTACCTGGGCTCAGCCTTAGGTTGAGGAGCTTAGTTATTTGTGAGTGGGTAAGAATAGATTTGCTTCTCCTCTGCATCAGAAGAAATTTGAGGTAGCTAGGATGCCTCCAGGGACATCATCTAGATGAGGTCATTAAAGTGAGTCCCACTGGAAGGAGACTCTGGGGCAGACCCAAGACATGCTGGAGAGATTGTGTGTCTTTGCTTGCTTGGGAACATTTTGGGGACATCATAAAAAAGATTTGTCATGACAATGAAACTTGTATTTCTTCTGACTGACAGAGCTGTGACAGAGCAGAATTAATATTGCATATACTGTTGTGTCAGATTAATTCATCTATGATTGTAGAAGCATGTAAAATACGGAGGAAAGTAGCAGTTAGTAATTAGTTTCAAGCAACCAATTTATTTATATAGCACTTTCAGACAACTCCCAGCTGAAAACAAAGTGCTGTACACTTGACACACCAAAAAACAATACCTTGAATAAGTTAAAAAATTTGTATTATTACAAGCTACTAATGCTGGGATGGGGCTCCTCTGTTATATTTGAGCTGGCAAGACATTAAGTGTTTACACCTTGGACGTCTACTAGAGTTAACCTTGCTTCTCTATTCTGAACTGAGCAGTTGCTTTCACATTTCAGGTCTGCTTTCAGAACAGAATGATTGGGTGTGCATCAAAAGTCATAGTGAGAGCAGCCTCTGCCTATATACACATTATTGCCAAAATTATTCTCCCACCCATCCAAATCATTGAATTCAGGTGTTCCAATCACATCCATGGTCACAGGTGCATTACATCAACCTAGTACCTAAGCATCAGCTCAGTGAATTCCAGCGTGGTACCGTGATAGGACGTCACCTGCGCAACATGTCCATTCATGACATTTCCTTGCTACTAAATATTCTACAGTCAGCTGTTAGTGGTAGTGGGAGTGATTGGGAACAACAACAACCCAGCCACTAACTTGTAGACCACGTAAAATCACAGACTAGGATCAGAAGATGTTGAGGAACATCATGTGTAGAGGTCACCAATTTTCTGCAGAGTGAGTTGCTATAGACCTGCAAACTTCATGTGGCCTTCAGATTACTTCAAGAACAGTGTGTAGAGAACTTTATGGAATTGGTTTCCATGGCTGAGCAGCTGCATCCAAGCCTTACATCACCATTGCAATGCAAAGTGTTGAATGCAGTGGTGTAAAGCATGTTGCCGCTGGACTCTAGAGCAGTGGAGAGATGTTCTCTGCAGTAATGAATCACAATTCTTCAACTGGCAATCTGATGGCCGAGTCTGGGTTTGCTGGTACGAGGATTGGTATAAGAATAATTTCAGACTGCATTGTGCCAAGTATAAAGTTTGGTGGAGGGTGGGTTTTTCAGGAGTTAGCCTCAGCCCCTTCTGTAAAAGAAACTCTTAATCCTTTGTCATTTAGAGACATTTTGTACAATTTCATTCTCCCAACTTTGTGGGATCAGTTTGGGGATGGCCCCTTCTTTTTACCACAACACTATTCACTAGTGCACAAAGCAAGGTCCATGAAGACATGGATGGGTGAGATTGGTGTAAAAGACTTCACTGGCCTGCACAGAGTCCTGACCTCAACCTTAGAACACATTTGGGATGAATTAGAGCGGACTCAGGCCTTCTTGTCCAACATCAGTGTCTAACCTCACAAATGTATTTCTGGAAGAGTGGTCAAAAATTCCCAGCAACCCACTCCTGAACCTTGTGGAACAGCTAAGGCTGATATAGCTGCAAAGGTCGGACTGACAACATATTAAGCCCTATGGATTAAGAATGGGATGTCACTCAAGTTCATATGGCTGTGAAGGCAGATGAGCGAATATTTTTGGCAATATAGTGTAGATTACTGGAGCTACCATCTGGAATCTATTCTAATGGTCATCAAACAATCTTTATTGATAAATACAAAAGTGTTAAAACTCATCATTAAGGGTACAGTGGAGTCTAAAACAGTGTACGGTGAACTTTGACCGGTCAGTGCAGTACCCCTAAGTTAAGTCAATTTCAGGGTTTTGTTTGTGTGTCTATTTTTCTTTTTTCTTTTTTTTCTTTTTGATGTTCTGCGCATTCGCACTGAGGTGATTAAAGTTGGTCAGCACATGCTTAAGTGTCCCACAAATCCAGGCCAGTGAGTCAACATTCACAGCACTCATAGATTCTGGATATTTGGTCGAGGGATGTACACTAGTAGTTAAGTCCATGTTTAAAAGTTGCTACCTTTGGGAGTTGGCACCAGAAATACTACAAATATAAACAAATTATTCTATAAATGCATAAAAGCATTAGAGCATTGGTTTTAAGATTTTATGATGCCACTGTCTCTATAAGGGGTTGCAGCCCTGACTGAAGGCTATGCCCCCTACTCTTTGTGTGAAGGGTTTAAACAAGCTAGGTGAAGAGTAAGTGCATGACACTTGTGTAAACCAGCACAGCTCTGCAGTACTTTAAATGAAGAAAATGAGAGCATCTATATAGGCTGTGTCAGGGTAAAGCAGCAATATGACCAGTCAACTAAAGCAATTCGTAACCACCTTTGATACAGCTATGTTGATGCTAGCATGCAAGAAAAGCGGGATACTGCTGCTAGCATTCCTTACATTTGCACACTTGGGGTGTTTGTTCCTGTGTGTGTGTTTGTGTGTGTGCGTGCCTGCATAATTCTGTGATGGCATAAACAGAAACATGTGTGGCCTATATTCCATACATTTAAAGCATTAAATTTGATTATTAAAGTATGTCTCTTGAATACTCATGCACTGTTTGCATGGTCAGTATTTAACCTTTTCCGGTAGATTATGCTTTTCGGTATTTTGAGTGTTTTGCTGTTAGACTTCTTCTCCATTTTTGGCTTGTTTAAACGATTTTTGAATTGTTAAGACATCAGAAAGCCTTTAATTGTCATTGTACTTGGCATTACAGTGAATTTAGGTGTTCTGCTCTAATGTGGTGCTTTAAAATAAACACATACATAAAATATATTTAAAATACATAAAATGACATATGTTTAAGGGCACAGTATAAAACCGTTATGGAGCTATCTTTATTTGTTGGGAGCGATTACTGGATTTGGAAGCTGTGAGTGAATCTGGTACCTCTGGATTTCATGGATCAGTAACGCCTACAGAAGGCAGCAGTTCAAACAGATGGTGACCTGGGTGAGACGGTCTTTGATAATGTTTTGGGCTCTGCAGAGAATGTGGCTGTTCAAAATGCCTGTCCCAAGCAGCATCCCTAATTTTGACTATAAACAGTTAAGATACAGCCACAAGATTTGCATACCTCATTCCCATGAAACGCCAACTTGTGGCCAGAAGTTATTGAGTTGGTAGCTATATGTTACTAGTTCAAGGCCACACAATAACCATTTTTGTCTCTACAGGGCTCCATAGAATATGCTACAGTGAACAAATAAAGTAAAAAGTGTTGGAAACACAATACTTTGCTTATTTAAGAAAAGTTTTTTTTTGTTTGTTTTTGTATTCAGTCATATTTTGGGTACATGAGCTGCATGAATTAGAATAATCCAGATAGTGATGGGTTTTACCTGAATTATCGCCCTAATTTAATATGACTCTCTCATAATATCGTAATATCATTAGGAATGCTGTTATTCAAAAAGTTATTAAACCCTTCTGAGGATTAAAGCAAATTTCATTTGCATATGTCCTTATTGACTCACTCATAATGATGGCTGTCTGTGCAGGCTTGTGGATGATCGCTGTGTGGTACAACCAGATACAGGTGACCTCAACAACCCCCCTAAGAAATTCAGAGGTAAGGTCTAAAAATCACTCGCTTCTCTCTTGATGAACATTTCATGAAATGAGTCTGTGTTGCTGCCATTTTATGCTCACTGCTGCCTTACATTCAAACTGAAAGATGCCGTAGAAACATGCAGGAGAACGCATCAGTCTCACCTGTTACTCATGAGCAAATTGTTTTGTGGTCATTTGTGCCCATGCTCAGGATGGATTATATGCATACATTGTCTGCTTGGATCTTTTATTTAACTATTTAGAAAATGCAGAGTATAATACAACCCCAATAAGTTATATAAGCCCTGTTTGTTTTCAGAACAACTAACAATATATTTTAAATGGTTTGAAATAGTCTTTACTCTTTTTTTTGGATATTAACCCTCACAATTAAAGGTGACTAACTTGGAAGTTGTGTGCACAACTTTTTTTGTGCTTGTGAAATAATTTCGAGATGGAAAGGGCAATGGTTATACTAGGATGTCGAGTAGGGAAAACCTAGAAGGACTGCGTTGCCATAATTACCTGAAGCAGTTGAGTACTGTTCAGATATACTCTCTTGGCAGCAAAGGGAGTAAGAATACATTTGACATATCATTGTACAGCAAACCCTTTTTAGCTGTGATGGATTCATGAATTTTGCTGTTCATATTACAAATTCTGACCCTATTTTGAGTTGTTTTGCAAGTGAAATGGCACAGCTGCCAAGGACACATCCACTGACTTGTAGCAGTGCTCCTTCCAAACAGATTAAATTGGTCTCATTAGACATGAGAAGCCTAGCAGGACTTCAAGTGTCCCTGTCATGTCTCAATTGATGATCTCTTATGTCAGGTCATCCCTGAGTGATGATATCCAGGAGGAGAATAGTCTGTGCCCAGAGCCAAAAAGCCAAAGATAAACCTGCACATTATTTGACCAAAAGAAAAATCAAGAATGAATAAAAAGAAGTGTCATTTTGATGGTTATCTTCATATAGTGTCAGTACCAGGCAGCCAGAAATGGCTGATCCTTTATATCTACTGGCCTAGGGTAAGCAGTTTCCCGACTAGTACGCTGATGGTTTCAGATTCAAGTCTTCTAGTCTAGCAAGTGTTGTTGTGTGGACATAATAGCTTTGTCTCTATCACGTGTGGTTGTGTTATTGTTCTTATATGTAGTTTCTTTCAGGCAGAATGCCAGGCAGCTGTAAACAAAAAGCTTGTCACAGGAACTTGCCGTCCCTGCTAAATAGCAGGGTCTAAACTGACAGCGTGAACACATGCACAGATTAACTAGGAGGCATGTGTCTAAAAATACAATAAGACTGTGTTTTGCTTTTGAACACCAAGTACAGTTCTGCTTTTGATTGTATGCCAACGCTATCAAAGAGGATTTATACATCACCTTCCTCATTCATTGAGATCAGACTGGCTTTGTTAAGAGCTGCGTGAGCTCCAACAGTGTTTACAAAATATAACCAAAGCCTTTATGATGGGCATTCATGGGCCAACCTATTGTTAGGTACAACAAAAGACTTTCAGTCTTATCATATTTCTTTTTTTTTTATGCAGATGGTGTTCAGTGTACCTCTCGGATGTAGATAATTTGTGTCACATGCTCTGAATCACTGAGTTTAGCTTCTTCTAGCTTCTCTTTCAGTTTTCATACACATTCTTTAATCGCTGACTTTATTTCTGTGTTTCCTGAAATTAGTCTTAATACATAACTAAGATTTTTTTAAAAAGCACAGAATATTTTCACTTTAGTGCTTAGAACTCGTCCTGTTCTTCCTTCTAAAACCTGTGAATACCTGATTCAAACTAATTTAGTTCTTTAAATCATGGTATTCTTTTGAAAATGCATTATGCTTTTCATCAGTGTAGCTGTATTGTCTGTTTGGCACTGTGTAGGAAAACACCACACACCACATGCATGAACCATTTCTTTGTTCAGTTATATTCATAGTTTAGCTATAATTGCTTTCCACATAGCATGCTAACCATAGACTGACCTGATTTACTGAAGCATCAGATTCAAAGTAGAACATTTGCAGCTGTGTGTGATGACATGGGGATCTGATTGAGTCACTATTGGGGGAGTGGAGCATTTTAGGTTTAATAAAATGGTGTAATTTTCATAACCACTTAGTGGGAGCAGTCAACCAGGAACTGCTCCAGCCACAATATAAAGTAAATTGTCCTTAGCGGGTCCTATTCATGTTTTTAACACTTCAGGAATCATGCAGATCTTTTGATTTCTTTACGACAACATTGCCCTCAGGCTACTGCAGTAAAAGTGGCCACAGTTCTGTGGTGGAAATGACAGCTTAGGTTCGGGAACACATTTTGTTTCTGTGAAGTTGGAAGTTAAAACTAGTACACAGAAAAAAATATCCAGAGACGCTGTCTTCGTCTCACAGTCTGAATTACTTTTGTCGTCAGCACACAGTTCAGACACACTACCCTTATGAGTCTTGCACATTTAAAGCCTTATATGCTGCTTTTCTGTACCAGGGAAAATTTGGATGAATAGCAGATAGGCAGCAGTCTTTTATGAGTTTAAACAAGGCCTGCTTTTCCAGCTGAGGATGCAAAGAAATGTGTTCATGTCTGACTGACCTATTCAAATCATATTCAGAGATGTGGTTAATGAATACACTGCAGTAACTGCACAGGGGAACTGTATAAATGTACTTCTGGTATCATGCTAGGGTTCCTTTTATGACATAAACTTACATATATTATCCTAAATAAAATGGTATATTTAGATTACAGATCATTTTTATGAGTCAAGGAAGCAATAAAGAGATTTTTTTTTTTTGGGGGGGGTGGTATTGTGAAGTAATACATAATCCAGCCACAGACAGTAGTATCACCTCTTCTATTAAGGCGAGTGTTCAATAGAAACAGAGTGAAACCAGAGCTAAATCCTGACGTCTTGGTTTGGTAATAATAGAACCTGTAAGCTGTTTAAAAAGTCTTTATCTCAAGGATGTATGTAGGGAACCAGTTTTATTTTAAATCTACGTGTATGTCAGTCTATGTTCACATACAGGTTAACTCCATGATTGCATGTCATTTTACCTGTGCATATAAAACTTTGTGGGTACAGGAAAGCTTGGCGCTCAGCTCTGCTCAGTCGTCCTCTCGTGCACAATATTATGACTGTTTTTGTTGTTAGAAACACAAAATCCAGAAAACTGATAAATATTATATAATTTGAGATGCCATCCAAGCTGCACTTTGCATATAATTAGTAAAAACTGGAATGTGTTGTTGGACTCATTTGTTATTTACCTGAGAAAGAACAGGTAGCAAGATGCTCTAAGAGGAAAAAAGGCAAGAGCAAAAAGCCATGGTTAGCAGGGGAAACGTTTGGTTTTGGCATTTATGTGAATTCTATGCTTCAGACCGCATACTGCATGGGATGTTTTAAAAATGTAAATTTACCTGCCCTGCCACACTGTAAGAAACTGTTCATGACTGCTTTGGGAATTGATGTGATGTAGCATCAGCTGTCTGTGGCATGTGCTGGACAAGCAAGTCAAATCCCTGGAGGCCTCATCTTCTTCTTAACCACCGGACACCTTCAGAGCTCGTTGAGAAGTCTACAATGCAGTGGATCAGAGCTGTTTTGGTGCCCAAAATGTACGTCATGCACCAAATGTGCAAGTAAAATATTTGAAATAAATGTCCCCATTTCTGTTCTACCTGCTGTTTTAAATACAGCCAAATATTAACTAATGTGTAAGAAAACCCACAAAGAGCTTTTGGCCTTTTAGAATTTCATTTATTACCCTGACTTCTTTCACTTTACTGCTTTTTTTTTTTTTTTTAATTAATTTACCATCAAGTCAGTTAACTTTTGAGCTATTTAACGGTACAGTTAAGTAGGAGAGGGGGTTTTAATCAGTTTCAGCTGCTTTGGTGTTAATGAAATTAACAGGTGCACTAGAGGGGCAACACTGAAACAACACCCAAAATGATTTAGAGCTGACATGTTTCCTCCTCATCATCTTTGACTGTTTTTGCTAGTTTGCATTTGGCTAGGGTCGGTGTCGCTGCTACATTTCTATCAAAAAATGTGGTATCTTTTAATTCCTAACACATTACTCAGTCCCTATCAGGATAAGGGAGTTTTTTCCCCCTATTGAGATGTTTTGAAAATTTTCCCTTTAATTTTTTTCAAGAATGTATGTATACCAATCTTGTTCTTTTTTTCCAGGCTCAGAGTAAACATATTATTTCTTCACAAGTATTTTCAGTAGGGCTTGAGTGCGCATGAGGAATGAAAAATGTGAATTTAAACCATTTAAATGAATGAAAAAGGTTGTTATTTATGACAGCTTTCAGTTGGGAATTAGGAAACCAAAGTCATGAAATCAAGCAAGAGATTGAATTAGAGATGTTTAAGAACCATCACTCAGGCACTGACATCTCCTTTTGAAGTTTGTCATGATTAGCTTGTTAAAGAAACAGGAAATGTTAAGTAATCAGTTGGGAAAACACCTACTCTGAGGGTTTTGTTTTGCTCTGTTACATTAGGATGCCTGGGGGAACTACACTGGTAGGCTTAACAGAGCTAAGGCAGAGAGACAGGGACCAATAAAAGAGAAAGAAGCAGTGGTCTTTATGAGTGGAAAAATTACTCACTTGCCCTCATGTTAGCGTAAAAGGGTAATGCATGGGTATTGTACTGGATGCACTGTGTAAGGCCTTCATTTTTTGAAAATATGATTCTCTGTAGAAGTCTCTGTAGCTTCGTCTTACTTCCTAAACCCAGATAAAATTCACAGTTATTACTATGAATCAGGGATCAGGGTTGCCTCACTTCACTCTGTTGGAGCAAATTGCGAGCTTTAAATCAGAGGCCAAATGTGAAATTCATTTTCTACAAAGCAGTATTTCTAAAACAGGAAATACTGCTTTACCTATTTTTTTTCTTTCATTATTCACTGATGTTACAGAGTAGAATGACGCTACCATTCAGTAAAATGGATCCACTTGTAGTTTTCTGCTATGACAACTCGTGATGCTCTCTAAAATGCCAATGATGACAGGAAAGTGTATATAAATGTCTTTATTTTGTTATTTCAGTGATTTTCCCTTAAAAACCTACATACTTATTACTCTTTGCATAATAATTGGTTAAGTGTGCAAAAGGTGTGCTTTAGAGTTTTATTGTTCAAAGATTGGATTTGGAGCAGTTAAAAATTCAAATTTTTAACTGCTCTAAAAGAAAGGACTCAATTTCGTTGCTCGTTAGCGATTGTAATGTGTTAGTTTCTTACTTCCATCTCTTTTTGTTTTTCTTTCGCTTTTGGTTGAGCCTAATTGTGGTAAATGCTGTAAAAAATGTAGTCTTTTAGGTAAATTACACTATTTTCTCATGTTATTATCGTTCCTTCAAGCAAATACTTCTCTGCCCGTAATATTTAGGTTCTTCCCAGTCTATTTTTGTCTTTTCCTGGCTGCCTACCCCATCAGACAGATGTTTTTGCCACAGCCCACTTTTCTCTGTTGGTCCTTGGCCTCCTGTCATCCTGTCCTCCCTCTTCTACCCATGCCACATGATAGATAACTCTGAGACGCTCCTGCAGTGGCTGCATTTCCAACAGCAGCATCCACTCGGGCTTTAAAAAAACTGTACCACATTTATAGCTCACTGGGTCTCCTGTTTCACTTAGCATATACAGTACAGTGTCTACAGTATACTATAAAGAATTGAGCATGTTTGCTTCTAGTGGGTAATTCAGTCTGACCAGATAAAAGACGATTAATTTACTTCATGTTGCAAACATTATCTATAAATACCTGCAACACAAGTAAATTTTATTTTGTTCTACTGTTATAATCATTACTATTTGTGGATTTAGTAGTTCACTGTTTTGAGGTGTTGTTTTTGAGAGACTGGCAATTTATCCTTAATCTTGACATGAACAGCTAAATGTGAAGATGCTCAGGTCGTCGGTGTCACAGTGAAATCAACCACTGGTTCTTAGATTTAGCAATTTTCAAGCTTCTGTGTTAGCATTTTGTCCATCACTGTGTTACTTGGAGCCACAATTTACCATGTTTGGATGAAATGTTGGATAAGTCATCAGCCAATACTAGCAGCCTGTCCATGTACCGCACAGTCACACATAGCTGATTATTATTGCTATGTAACACTCTAAAAATATTTGTTTATGCCAGCTGAATCTGCCCATATTCCTAACTCTCACATTCTTTAGGAAGTAGGTGTCCATAAAATTCAAAGCTTTTTATACCTAAAGCTTTAAACATGTTTAATGTTGTAAACTTTGAGGGCACTTTAGTGTGTACGTCTGTAGGGATTAACTCTGTTATGGAGCCAAACTGTTTTGGCAATCGGGCCAATCAGCTGACCAGCATTCATTGTGACAGTGGGGGAAATTTATGTTCATACTCGTATCTTACATCAACCTATTGAGTTCCTGTTTCTTTATTCTTTGCTCCCTTTTAACCATTCAAATTTTAAACTGTTCTGTTATTTCTGCTAATGCCAGGTACATCTTTTGTTGCTCATAACTTTTATAGTTTTTAAAATATTAAGCTTTATAACATTTCAACTCGTCATATCTCTTAAACTCCAGAGACATGAGCCATGTGCCAGTATAGCTTCAGACACTACTGACACTGAAAGAACTTTTTTGATACCGTTTACCGTTTTTCCATGAATTACGTTTGTTTCAGGATAGGAAACCTGTCCTTCTCTCAGATTTCAAACTCTGGATTTGAAGCAGTTTTTTCTTTCGTCATATTTCTCTCTGGGATGAGTGCGGGTTTGCCTCATTGGGACAAGCAGGCACCCAGAGAGCGGGCGGTGCAGGTTCGAGTCCTACCTGCATGTTTTCCCTGCTCTTGCTCCCTCTGCTTTCTTGACACTCTTCAGTGTACCCTTTCAAATAAAGCCATCTTCAGCAGGCAGTTCAGCTTCTTCAGCTGTTTTCGGGACATGATTTCTGCTACACGGCATTTTAGCAGGAAATGCAACTTTTTCTAGTATGATATTGTATTAAGGTTATATCTTGTAAAACGAATGCAGGGTAAAGTACTATATTGTATTGAACATCTTGCACAAACTCTGGAGAGGAGTGTCCTGTGCCATTTGTGTTGACAAAATAACTTGTGTATATATATATATATTTTTTTTTTTTCAAAATTAAACTCAGGAGCGTACAGTGTTTGGTGCGACTCTGTAAGACTTCTAGTCTTTCAACATTTAAAACTATCAAACTAAATTGCACACAGGTCATCATTTTCAGTTCCACAGTGTGCCAAAACCTTGCTTTGTTCTACTGACACATTCCTCTGTTTGCTGAGGTCAAGCAGACCACTGCTGATATGAAAAGATGAAGTGTAACTTTTCACCTTCCTCTTCTTATTTCCCCCCTAGATTGCCTTTTCAAACTGTGTCCTATGAACAGATACTCGGCACAGAAACAGTTCTGGAAGGCAGCAAAACCTGGAGGCAACAGCACTACTGACACAGTCCTCCTCACTAAACTTCATGTAAGTCTGACATCACCATTCCAACATCTTGCAGTGCTGTGTAACTTTGTGCTGTTGTGTAGAAAATGTGCACAGACAAAAATGCTGCATGTTTCCATCTCTGTACCTCTGTTCTGTGCATTAGCATGCTGCTGATCTTGAGAAGAAGCAGAATGAGTCTGAAAACCGAAAGCTGCTGGGGACAGTTATCCAGTATGGAAATGTCATTCAGGTGCGTTTAAGGCCCAGTGAGATAAGGTTCTTTGCTTAACAGAAAAGCTGCAGTATTTAAGATTGAAGATAACTCTATTTAATGAAAGAGGCGTTTTAAATAACTGCTACAGCACAAAGATGTGCTGTAAAGTTATCTGTTGCAGGCTCTATTATCTTTACACATTACAAAGGAATGTTTTGCACTCGAGTATGAGGTCATCGGTAACTAGAAATGTAGTCTATGACACCCACAAGGACTACAGTATATACAGTAGGTCATGGATAAATAGCTATACAGTGTATATGTTAGTATATCAGTGACTTGTTGGTTAACTGGTTTCAGGGGAGATCATTTTAAAAATATTAATAAATAAAAGGCTTTTGTATCAGTCAGCTTATATGATCCATGCTCTGTAATTCTTTCCACTGTCTCATTATGATAGTAGCTGTGGGGGTTGTGACCGTGTGATTCTGTTTTTTCTTGTTGCCAACAGTTGCTGCACTTGAAAAGCAATAAATACCTGACAGTGAACAAGCGCTTACCTGCACTGTTGGAGAAGAATGCCATGAGAGTGACGCTGGACTCTGCAGGAAACGAGGGATCCTGGTTCTACATCCAGCCTTTCTACAAGCTCAGATCCCTGGGAGACAGTGTGGGTAGAGCAGGGTGTGGGAGTCAAGTTAATTATGCTCAGCAAGAGAAATCAAGGATATATTTTTAGACTTTTAAAGAGGTTTGAAAACAGGAGTTACGTAGACTGATGTGTAGCGCAGAAAATTGGAACGCCAGAATAGGTTTACATTTAGCAATTGTACACTCACCTGCTGACTACTAAACTACTGATAAACTTTTTCAAGTCCTCCCAGTTTGTTTCTGGGTTCTTGCAGTTGTTTTCGCAGTATCCAAAAAAACAAACAAACAAACAAACATTCAGCAACCTGCTTTAGACGGCTCAGGTTTATTTATTTACTTATTTATTTATTTTTAATGTATAGCCCCAAATTATGTCAGTACTGTAAACATTTGCTTCAGTTTTACTAGTTTACAATGATAATGTTAAATACTTAAAAGCCAGTTCTTATTAAATATATAACTACATAGTAATAAATTATTATATCCACTCACTGGACATTTTATTAGGTATCAGGCTGAACCCTGTTCCCCTTTGACCTACCGTAATTAATTGTGGCAGATATTCAGCCTGGTGAGGGACATTTCTTAGAGATTTTGGTCCTTATTGACATGATGGCATCACAAAGTTGCTGAAGATTTGTCTCCTTCCGCCACATCTTAAAGGTGCTTTAATGATTTAAGCCAAGATTGGTGCACTGTGCTCCTAAAGCTCATGGTCAGCAGCAATACTCAGGTTAGATGTGACAATGTTTATGCCAAATTCTGACCCCACTGTGCAAATGTTGCAGCAGATATTAAGACTCAGATCAAGCAACATTTTTCCAATATTCTGCAGTCCAATCCTGATGAGCGCTCGTTAAATGTAGCGTCAGTTTCCTGTTCTAGGCTGACTAGAATTTGGTCTTTTACTGCTGTAGCCCATCTGCGTGCTGCGTATTCAGCGATGTCCTGTTGTCTTCCTGTCAGCTCGAAGTTGAATGGTTTGAACATCAGCAGGCTGTGCTGTCTATGTCCATTGACTTGAGTTGCTAACATTTGATTGGCTGGTTAGCATTGTATTAGTGATTAGTATTACAGTTAAAGTGGTATACCTAATAAAGTGACCAGTGAGTGCATATCAGTTAATGTCCTTCTTTAAGTGGATTTAATGGAAAACTATAGATTTTATTGTTTTTGTATTTGTGTTTGGGAGTTTTAGGTGCAAGAAATCTGAAATATTAAAATAAAAAATATTCATGTAACTGCACTCAACCTCTTAAGAAGTCTGCAGGTTTAGGTGTGTGCAGTTAAATAGAAGTGGATTTACCTTACCTGGCCTTACCTGTGGTACACTTGCCTCTAGCAGCTACATTGGAGGCTACTGGTTTAACACACTTTAACTATTAGTAGTGTAGTTATGTTGTGGATATTGTTGGTGCCAGGTTTTGACCTGGAAAGTAAGATGCGGTGATATGGAAAGAGCACACACTACACTGACATAACCTCTAATCCTCCGGCTCCTTTTTCTACTCCTGGTGGATGGAAGCTAATAGAGTTAAGACGACTGATCAGCTAATTAAGTTGCATTTTATTAATCCTCTTGGACCAGTTTTTCTTCTGCATGATTCATCCTCCCTACACAGGAACAGGGGCTGCTCCAGTGCAGAACTTATACATTCCACCAGCGCCACCAGTGGAAATGACAGGAGAGGCTAAAGGCTTTAACTATTCTGTTTGAATATGAAGGTTTTTCTTTGAGGGACAAATGTCTCATACTTGTCAGCTGGACTGGTTGCAGAAAGTAGAAGTTTGTCTATTAAAGTTGATCTGGTTCCTTGCCTGAAAGGCAGAGATTTCAAACTTGTTGTGAGACTGTTTTTTAAATTACTTCACCTAATTCAAATTTCTTTTAATGTTCAGATTGTGTGCAGCAAAAACGAATCAGCTGTTGATCAAAAGATGTTTGTTAGACTGAAGTTTCTTTTTATTATTTTCTAATACCTGCTCTCATATGTCATATGTGGTGAATATGTAATGTTAGAGACAAGGGCTACAATTTCATTATTTTCCTCAGGCTCTTTCCCACACAGTATGGTCTACAGCACCACCTAGTGGTTGACTGGAAGCTTGTTTCAGTATTGCAAAATAATATACAGTAGTTATCCCAACCATCCTCCATTTAATGCACCATTTTCTTTGTTTCTCTTGTTGCTCCTGCAGGTGGTGATTGGAGATAAAGTAGTCCTTAACCCCGTCAATGCTGGACAACCTCTGCATGCAAGCAGCCACCAGCTAGTTGACAACCCAGGGTGCAATGAGGTACAAAACACACAGTTTTGTTAAACTTCATTTCTGTCCATCCAATTCTGGGTGAATGCACATACACTTTATTTTATATATATATGAAGTAAAATAAAATACTCCTATCTTTCAGGTTAATTCTGTGAATTGCAACACAAGTTGGAAAGTTGTTCTCTTCATGAAATGGAGCGACAACAAGGAAACGATACTCAAGGGGGTCAGTGAGCTCAGATTTCTGCATGTGGTTGTTTTTTTGTGGGGTTGTTTTTTTTTTTTTTTGTTTTTTTTTTTTACATTAAGCATTTTTTCCCCAAATGTACATATAACATCCTTACTGGCTACAAAGCAGGCGTATTAGAACACATGAAACGCAGTTTAATAGGAACAACAATAACCTAAAAACACCATTTAGGTTTGAAAATAAAACAGTCGAAAGAGAATAAAAACCATGGTAACTGTCCACGTGTGTTTATCAATGTAACTGCAGGGCGATGTAGTCCGGTTGTTCCATGCGGAGCAGGAGAAGTTTCTCACTTGTGACGACTATAGGAAGAAGCAATATGTTTTTCTTAGGACAACCGGCCGGCAGTCTGCGACTTCTGCCACAAGCAGCAAAGCACTGTGGGAAGTTGAGGTCAGTAATTATGTAAATGCACAATGCCTTTGAAGCTCAGTTTTCTGATAATTGAGTACTTAAAACTTAATGTTCACCACTATCTTTGAGCACAGTAAAAGTGATGTTGCTCAAATAAATAATGCGGGTTTATTGTAATTTGTGTTTGCGTGTTTTGCCGTTGCCAGGTGGTTCACCATGACCCATGCAGGGGAGGTGCAGGCTACTGGAACAGCCTTTTCAGGTTTAAACATTTGGCCACAGGGTGCTATTTGGCTGCTGAGATGGGTGAGGTGTGTGTCACCATGTTTACTTTCGTATTTTTGATTTGCAGTTATCACTTTGTACCCATGCTACTTTGTCATGAGCTTCCAGAACAATACTGTGAAATGTTTGGTTCAAAGCTTTGTTACTGTATATACACATGCTGGGATGTTGAAAGCACAGCAAAGGGACAGCAATATGAAAAGTAATGATGCTGAGGAGGCTGTTTTAATGTATGTTTGCCAGGTTAATCCCGACTTTGAGGAGGAGAATGCCGAGCAGCGGCCCTCTGTAAGTAAGCCTGATCGCTTCCCCCCTGAGTGCTCTGCAATGCCCTGCTGGTTGCCTCACCGTTATTAATCTTGCTTGTTAAAATCTCTGCTGGGTCTGTGCTTCCTGCTCTAGGTGGTGGACTTTACACCCTTTAATTTCCAGGTACTGTCACACAGTCTTTACATAGTTGCAGCAACGTATTTCAAACATTTCTTGTTGTCTCAATGTTGATCATGCATGCTTGTTGCCTTTTTGTTCGCTGCAGTTTTTGTGGCACCCTGTTCATTTTTTTTGTGTGTGTTTAGTTGCACTTGATAACCACATGGTGTCACCATTCTAGCATCCTACCTGATGCATGTCTTAAGTGAAATTGCCATTAGGTGTCAGTGTTGTTATCTATGGTTTGATCATGCTGTTGGTCCAGCAAAGTCCAGCTGTATGATCAATTGTTTGGTTTTTTTTTCAACTTCCATCAGATATTAAATCTAATTTGTAAAATCAGATTAGCTGGTGATTAGTGGGTTGACGTAAGAAGACAACCTGGATATGCCTTTGCCTCAGTATAGTTGAATAGTGTAGCCATATTTTTTCCGTAAGCTGCAATCATTTTGTGTTTTAGTGGTTTGCGCCTCCTCACTGCATGCTTTCTTCCTTTAGCTGGATGGAGATAATGAAGCTTTACGTGGTCGCCTGCGGGGTCCACAGGAGAAAATCATGTACACTTTGGTGCCTGTTCCTGATGGTATGGATATTTCCTCCATCTTTGAGCTGGACCCTACCACTCTGAGAGGCGGGGACTCCATGGTGCCCAGGTTTGGCATTTAACACAAACTTTTTTATTCACATAAGCATGCCACAAATACTGCTTCTGAAGCCACTGAATTTATGCAAGTTCACAGTATGCAGAAATCAAAAGTAAAATGTTCCTAGTGTACAATCATAAAAGATGTTAAGATTAATGTTCAGACACGTCCAATCAGACCAATAAGTGGTTTCATAGATGCCTCAGTAGTGTTTTTTTTGTTTGTTATTTCAGTGGGGGGGAAAAAGCATCAGGAATGTTGTAAAATATGGGGGAAATATGCAGATGACAAATATCTCAACAACACCTTGGCTAATCAAAAAGACCGCAATGATGTCAAGACTTCAGCAGTTCAAACAGTGACAATAGTAAACTTTTGACTCATGTGCATTGTGAGGGGGAATTTGGAACGGCAGTGGAAAGGGAGTTTCTGAGGTGATGACTGCGTTTTGCAAGGCTGGACAAGGGCCAGTTTTGTTATGAGTGGTCTGACACATCTTTCAAACCAGAGACAAAGACGTAGTTGTGTTGTTTGGGTAAATTTTTGTTGTTGTTTTTTTTGTTTTATTTACTTTCAGAAATCATGGAGCCTGTGTGTGTGCGTGTGTGTGTGTGTGTGTGTCACACTGGTAAGCTTGAGATTGTGTGAAACTTACCAAGGAGAGTTAGGAAAGTCCCAGTATGGCATGAAACAGGAAACCGCTGAGGTTTGGATAGTGTTCACAATAAGGGAAAAACTTTCAGTTTTCTAAGATGACATGCACTATCACTTAAAAACACACTTTAAAAAAAAACAAAAACATCTGGCAGAAATGTTTTTTGGATTTATTTTCTTAGATTAAAATTTGATGATACAAAAGCAGTCGCACGATGCAATATATCATGTAGTCTCTGTCCTAAGGTTGGTGATAAGCCTCTGGCTTATTCGTAATGAGCCTCAGTTTGGTTTCTCAATTCCAGCTGACATCACTGTGTTAAAGAGAGAATGTGTCGTTCTAACATTACAATTGTGTAATCGTCATTGTCACTGCACATAAGGTGAGCTTAGATTCTCCCCACCTTCTATCAAAGCCTCTATTGTGTGGCATAGTCAGGTGTGTGTCTGCATGATGCAGGCTACTACTACGCCTCCCACTCCAACCTAAAATAACCTTGTCCCTCAAACTTCAGCCAGGGGACTAACTAATGCCTGGCAGAACCAGTACACAAAGGTAAGCCTGTTAGCCTCAGTAGGCGGTTATGTAATGCCTGCCAAGAATATGGCTGCTGTCTGTGCTGAAGACCTCTCTCTCTCACACACACACACACACACACACACACACACACACACACACACACACACACACACACACACACACACACACACGCGCTTACTCACTCACACACGTGGAGCTGGCTGGATGCTTTGAGAATGAAGGACGTAGTTGGCTCAAACGTTACTATGTGTAAAGGTTGAGTGCTTAATGTAAGAGAGATAATACTGTACAGGTCACTGCTGGCTAATCTGTACAAACAACACACTTTCCTGAGGAAGCCACTGTAAGCAGCCTTTTCCAGAACCAGGAAGCTTGTTTACAATTATCAGCTGCACGTTTGTCACATAACAGCGTCCAATAATAAATCTAATCAGAGTGCTTATGGTCTTCTGTGTTTTTTCAGACAGGAGTTGATTTATGGTCTTTTGTAGGTCTTAATTGTGAGCCATGTTGTGAGCTGAAAATGGAGGTCTTGGCCTGAGAGTGGAATAAAAGCTTGTTGAATGGAGCTGTCTGTCTTATTGAACGCTCAAAGCCTCCTTAAATCTGTCTAATATTCATAAAACACAACGGGATTTAAAACAGAAGATTTAGAAAGTTATTAAAGAAAGAAAATATAATGTGCCTTCGTATCTATTCTTGATCACAGAATGCCCACAACATTAAAACAAGGTTGCGTTTGTAGCTGTTGATAGCACCAAAGGCTTATACATGGGCTAACAATGATTTTACTCCATGATTAGTCTGATTATTGAAGCGCTATGCTAACTTGTCCCCATCACACTCCACTGTGCTCTGTAGCTGATTCGCAGCTTCTGTTTGTCTTTTGTTTTATTTCATCACATCAGCTTCCTCTCTTATTTACAGGAGCTCCTATGTGAGGCTACGACATCTGTGCACCAACACATGGGTTCATAGCACCAACCTCCCCATTGACAAAGAGGAGGAGAAGCCTGTTATGCTACGGGTGAGTAGTTGCTGTGGATCAACATGCGAATGAGTCTTTATTAACAGTTACAGTGATTGATTTGATGTTTTTTCCAGATTGGAACATCAGCAGTAAAGGAAGACAAAGAAGCGTTTGCCATTGTCCCAGTGCCACCAGCAGAAGTGCGTGATTTAGACTTTGCTAACGATGCAAGTAAAGTGTTGGCGTCCATTGCTGGAAAGCTGGAAAAGGGTACCATTACACAAAATGAAAGGAGGTATGTATGACACCAGACTGCTAACTTTCTTATTGGGCTTTATATTTTATTTGTAAGTTGTTTATTTGGATAGTATAAGTATAGAAGGACATTTTTCACTGAAATTAAGACTAAACTGTTGAGTTGGAACTTGTACCCTCTCCAGGTTTGTGACAAAGCTCCTGGAAGATTTAGTTTTTTTCGTGGTAGACATCCCCAACAGTGGGCAGGATGTCTTGGAGATCATGGTCAACAAACCTAACAGGGAAAGACAGAAACTCATGAGAGAGCAGAATATTCTTAAACAGGTAGGCCTTAAACCTATGAGACAGTTTATGTACTGGTTTAAAATGTTCACTTTAGGCACTAAAACAAATCCCTGTTGCCTTTTACAGATTTTCAAACTTCTTCAAGCCCCTTTCACTGACAGTGGTGATGGTCCCATGCTGCGACTGGAAGAGCTGGGAGACCAGCGCCACGCACCGTTTAGACATATTTGCAGGCTTTGCTACAGAGTGCTCCGCCATTCCCAGCAAGATTACAGGAAGAACCAAGTAGGTTCAACACCACAGCTTCACTCAGAGCTTGGGTAGTGTGACATTTTCTCTGCATTGATTACCCCCTCCTTTGTCTGATTTGCAGGAATATATAGCCAAACAGTTTCGCTTCATGCAGAAACAGATAGGATATGATGTGTTGGCAG
Source organism: Diplotaxodon limnothrissa (assembly GCF_057381915.1). Classification (NCBI taxonomy): domain Eukaryota; kingdom Metazoa; phylum Chordata; class Actinopteri; order Cichliformes; family Cichlidae; genus Diplotaxodon; species Diplotaxodon limnothrissa. The sequence goes on from NC_140600.1 coordinate 10,484,015, forward strand.
AAGACACAATAACTGCTTTACTTCACAACAACCGGAAGCTGCTGGAAAAACACATAACTGCTGCTGAGATAGACACATTCGTCACACTAGTGAGGAAGAACCGGGAACCAAGGTAAGGCTTACAGAAAGACACGCCCTGGCTGCTCTCTTCAAACTGTAACACAAGGAGCCCCTGTGGCTAGACTGGGTCAGATTTGCTTATTTAGCAGCTCTGAAGGAATGCAAATCTATGTAAACGTATTCAAATGAGTGAAGTACGAATATGAGTGGAATTGCTTGTGCAGGACCTCGGTACTAGAGGGAATATGCTGACAGCTAGTGCGTAAATGTATTTTGTTTATGTCATGTAAATTGCTGTTAATGATGTGTGAATGAGGTGGATCCAGTGGTTCAAACAGAGAGGACTGTTTGAAATGTTAGAGTACTGAGGCAGGGGGAACGGCCAAGAACATTTTAATATACAGTAGTTTATTTATTCTTCCTCACATAGGATAGTATGTACAGTGGAACCCCGGCTTACGAAGACCCCATTTAACGAAAAATTCAAGTTACGAAGGCACTTAACGGCAATATTTTTGCCCGTGGTACGACAAAATGCCCGTGTAACGAAATCAGTTTGCGAAATGCGTTTCGCTGTTCCACGTGAAAGACGTATTGTTGTTTGCAGTGCGCTATTTTGTGTGCTTTTCGTTTGCAATTAGCCTATCGTTCATTCATAATGGGGCCGGCATAAGGCATAAATATGAGCGAGTTTAAAAAAATGTAAAAAAAATGTCATTGCACAGTGTACGTACGTACATTAATTAACGTAAATGTAAGTTTTAGTTTTGATGTTTAGAATTAAATTCCCTAATGTTATGTACATATGCACGTACGTATGCATGCATGCATACATATGCTTTCTTCAGCCTCCACCAAGACCTTCGTCTTCAGCCGCATCGCCTCACTCAAAAGGTGCTTCTACTTACGAAACCTTTGACTTACGAAAGACCCTCTGGAACGAATTAATTTCGTAAGTCGGGGTTCCACTGTAGTCTGAAATTTGTTTCTTTATTTTTTAATTTAATATATTGTCATCTGTCACCAGGTTTCTGGACTACCTGTCAGATCTCTGTGTGTCCATGAACAAATCCATCCCTGTGACACAGGAGCTCATCTGCAATGCTGTGCTGGACTCTAGCAATGCTGACATCCTCATTGAAACCAAGTGAGATGCTCATTTTCATCAGGTGCTTTAATGTGGTAAACTGAAATGAGAGCTTACAAAAAATGTTGGTGTTGTGTACCAGATTGGTTCTGTCGAGGTTTGAGATTGAGGTGGCGACAAACGAGGACAATCCAGTGGAGGCGGAAGATGAAGAGGAGGTGTGGCTCTTCTGGAAAGATAACTCTAAGGAGATCCGGAGTAAGAGCATCCGGGAGTTGGCCCAGGATGCAAAGGAAGGCCAGAAGGAGGATCAGGAGGTGGTCAGCTACTACAGGTGTCGTGTCTTTATGATGATAATTTTAATAAAAAGATTACAGCTCAGATTTAGAAAGGACTAAGAATCCATTTTCTTCCCAGGTGCCAGCTGAACCTTTTTGCCCGGATGTGTCTGGACCGTCAATATCTCGCCATCAACAAGATCTCCGGTCAGCTGGACGTGGATTTGATCCTGCGCTGTATGTCCGATGAAGACCTGCCGTACGACTTGAGAGCATCTTTCTGCCGTCTGATGCTGCACATGCATGTCGACCGTGACCCTCAGGAGCAGGTCACGCCTGTCAAATATGCTCGTCTGTGGTCTGAGATTCCATCTAAAATCGCTATTGATGAGTGAGTTCATATCATAAACCCTTTAAAGGGGCATGTATCGCCATTTCAGAAACGACGCAGTGTCTTTTAAAAGCGATTCTCCTCTAATTATCCAGCTATGACAACGATGGGACCACACGGGATGAGATCAAAGAGCGCTTCAGCCTCACCATGGATTTTGTGGAGAACTACCTGAGAGAGGTGGTGTCGCAGAATATTCCCTTCTCTGACAAGGAGAAAAACAAGCTTACTTTCGAGGTAACGCTTCTTTGTTTGTGGTATGAACAGATGAGAAGTGACATCCGTTTATTAAAGTTGTAAATCATTTGTTGGTTCTTTTCCTGCTTGTAGGTCGTGAACCTGGCAAGGAACCTCATATACTTTGGTTTTTACAACTTCAGTGACCTGCTTCGACTGACAAAGATCTTACTGAACATTTTAGACTGTGTACATGTCAACACCATCTACCCCATTAACAAGATAGAGAAGGAAGAAGAAAACAAAGGTAAAGAGTGAATGTTTTCCCTTAGCCTGAATACTTTCTTGCAGCAACAATTTTATCAAGCTCTCACTTTTCCAGGTGTGTAGAGTTTTAAGGAGAAATAGTATCAACAAATAACATCTGACCTAAAATTAAATAGAGTTTCATTTCACTATTTTTTTTTCCTTCATGCAGATTTGAATGTTTTCTTGCTCTGTCTGTATTATAGGTGGCAGTAATGTGATGAAGTCCATTCACGGAGTTGGGGAGCTGATGACCCAGGTGGTGCTGCGAGGAGGCGGTTTGCTGCCCACCACACCAACTCATCAGCCTGAGGGCGATGTGGTTAAAACTCAGACTGAACCGGAGAGAGAAGATATCATGGTCATGGACACAAAGCTCAAGATCATTGAGATTCTGCAGGCACGACATCAGGATCATTATCATTATTATTTTTTAAAAATCCTTCGACTATATTGTAACTTTTATCTGTTTTATTCAGTTCATTTTGAACGTTCGGCTAGACTACAGGATCTCCTGCCTGCTCTGTATTTTCAAACGAGAATTTGATGAGAACAACCCACAAGGAGACAACACTGCTATTCAGAATGGATCCAATAATGTCACAGGTCCGATGCCAGGTGTGAAACTCTTAACCTTGTTAATTACATTATTTAACATATATGTATATAATTATAAAGAACTTATTTGAAGTATTTTTTCTTTTCTTTTTTTTAAGGAAATTTTGACTTTGAAAACATTGAGGAACAAGCAGAAGGGATCTTTGGAGGAAGGTGATTCTTAAATTGGATTCTTAAGTTTTTTAATGGGCTTTAATTGCCTGTAGTAAGTTTTTTTTAATAAAGTAAAATTGAGGTAGTGTTTGTCATTTTTTTTGTTTAGTGAAGAAAACACCCCACTAGACCTGGATGACCATGGTGGTCGCACTTTCCTGCGGGTCCTTCTGCACCTGACCATGCATGACTACCCGCCCCTCGTGTCTGGAGCGCTTCACCTGCTCTTCAGACACTTCAGCCAGAGACAAGAGGTCCTCATGGCCTTCAAACAAGTAAGTCATCCACACCTGATTTTAATAGCAAGTCCTCTGAAATAATTCTAATAACTTGACTTTTTACAGATGAAGTTAAATTTGATGAAAACATTAAAAAAAAATTTTTTTGTTAAACCTTAAAAGGTCCAGCTCCTGGTGACCAGTCAGGATGTTGAGAACTACAAGCAGATCAAGTCAGATCTGGACCAGCTGCGTTCTATTGTGGAGAAGTCTGAACTGTGGGTTTACAAAAGGCAAGGAGAAGATGGGATGGACGGAGATGGCCCCTCAGAATCTGACAACAAAAAGAAGGTACGCTGAAAATTTGAATGTGGAAAGGTTTTCCTGAATGTAGAGTTATTATTGAAAGGACTCATAATTGATTCTTGATTTACAGGGAGATTCAGACAAGAAGAAGACTGAAAGTACCAGCAGTTACAACTACAGAGTTGTAAAAGAGGTATAATTGTTTGCCTTTTAAGTTATATTTTCATTTTAGATTTACTGCTGATTATTAAAATGTTGCTTCTGTGTGTGTCTGTGTTTTTTAGATCCTGCTGCGCCTCAGTAAGCTGTGTGTCCAGGAGGGAAGCTCAGGGAAAAAGAGCAGGAAACAGCAGCAGAGGCTGCTGAGGAACATGGGAGCTCACAGTGTGGTGCTAGAACTCCTACAGATCCCCTATGAGAAGGTCAGACACTGAAACAGAATACAAATGCAGAATCGTTAAAAAGCTTTAAAGATCCTCATTGCTTTCCTTTGCTTGCAATTGTCCATTAATGTTACATAACTGAAAAGAAGCTCTGTATTATCTGCACCAGGGTGAGGATGTACGGATGCAGGAAATCATGAAATTGGCCCACGAGTTCCTGCAGAATTTCTGTGCAGGAAATCAGCAGAACCAGGCTCTTCTCCACAAGCATATAAACTTATTTCTCAACCCGGGGGTAAGCATCACAAGCATCTCACAGCTACTCCTTGGGCGAGTCGAAGACTTAAATATCCCAAAATACCACATATTGGGAAAATGTATGTTCTCTTCTGTTTCATTCCCAGATCCTGGAGGCTGTCACCATGCAGCACATCTTCATGAATAACTTCCAGCTCTGCAGCGAGATTAACGAGCGTGTGGTTCAGCACTTTGTCCACTGTACTGAGTCGCATGGTCGGCATGTCCAGTATCTCAAGTTTCTGCAAACCATTGTCAAGGCCGAGAACAAATTCATCAAGAAGTGTCAGGACATTGTCATGGCAGAGGTCTGTTGTTTGAGTAATGCTTGTGGTGTCTAATACAGGGGCGACAGTTTGGGAATAACACTGTACACTTGGCTGTGACTCTCTCCCACTCAGCTGGTAAACTCCGGCGAGGATGTCCTGGTGTTCTACAACGACCGTGCCTCATTTCAGACCCTTGTCCAGATGATGCGTTCAGAGCGGGATCGCATGGATGAAAACAGTCCCCTGATGTACCACATACACCTGGTCGAACTGCTGGCTGTTTGCACTGAGGGCAAGAACGTCTACACCGAGATCAAGTGCAACTCTCTGCTGCCCCTGGATGATATTGTGCGGGTTGTCACCCATGAAGATTGCATTCCTGAGGTATGGAAGACTTTTTCTTCACTCACTTTAAAGTTGAGTGAATACACTTTATTCTAGTTTATTCTGATCGAGAAGAGCATTGGGAATACATGTTTTTAAAAACTACCTTGATTACCAGTGCACTCATTTAGTTTCCAACAATCCAACAGGTGAAGATTGCCTATATCAACTTCCTGAACCACTGCTATGTGGATACAGAGGTGGAGATGAAGGAGATTTATACATCCAACCACATGTGGAAGCTGTTTGAGAACTTCCTGGTGGACATTTGTAGGGTAAGCCACAAAATATTTGACAATAAATAGACAGAGAATCCAGTCAGCACATCGTGAAGTGAACACACAGCAAGTTACCCGTCGGCCACATGCAGGAAGTCCGATCCAGTGGCCGTGTGTCATGCTAACGTCTCTTCTATCCTTGCTTAGGTGTGCAACAACACCAGTGACAGGAAGCACGCGGACACCATGCTGGAGCGTTATGTAACCGAAACAGTCATGAGCATTGTCACATGTTTCTTCAGCTCTCCTTTTTCTGACCAGAGCACAAGCCTTCAGGTAAAATGGGCATGTCTTTTTAATGTATTTTCCAAGCAGTTTTGCTACTGCGAGTCCTTTGTGCAGACTAGAAATCAGACACTTTCTCAGCACTGTTTGGGGGGAAAAAAAGGAACTGTACTCATGCATGTACCGTACATACCATGAAATGTAACGTTTTTCCCTTTACATAGCTGGCTCGTCATATATATGTAGCATGTAGAAAAGCGCTATATAAATACAGGCCATTTACCATTTATGTAAGTAATGTTAGCACTTCCCCAAATTTGATTTCCCAACTTTTGGCTGTGAATGTGAAGAAGTATTCAGTGTGTGGGTTTTTATATGGTCATAGTTTAGTCAGCACACAGACTCTGTTCTTCCCAGATCTGTGGGTGTGTTGCACAAGGTTTTGCTGGGACTTTGCTGGTGCAGATGATGTACTGATGCAATGTGGTTACTGTGTTTCTTAGACCTTGTTCTAGCCCTGTTTCTTCTCCCCCACGACTTTCCAATAAGTCATGACCAATAACCTCCAATTTCCAAATCCTTGGTACAGTAACTTTGAGGTTTTTTGTGTTAGACACTTGTTTCCTGTTATCTGTGTATGGAGCTTTTTTGTTGCTATTTGGTTCCACTAGAAAATGGCGATTATCCTTTATGCAACTGCACTTCCTGGGAACTACGCTCGCTAAAGTGTACCATTACGTGATAATTCCGCAACCCTTTTCCTTTTTCTCTTGCAACAGGCAGCCATTGTTGGAAAGATGACTGAGGTACTTATTGTACTTTAGGGCTGTGGCCAGGTAGAAATCTGTTGTACTCTCTGTTAAACACCGGTTTGGTTTGTTTTAAGGGGAATGCATGTGATTAGGAAGCTTGCCCAATGGATCTTAAGCTGTTAACCCGTCTGCCTTTGATGCCCTTATATGCACACGTTGTCACATCTACCACAAACTGGGTTATGAATTCAAGCTATTCAGAGAGCACAATAGTCACTCTGTGTGTTATTAAATATTTGTTAACAGTTTCCCTCCTTTACACCACGATTCCTCCTTCCTTCTTTTGTTGAAAGGCAAGATGTAATTAGTTTTCCCCCTGTCTTACAGACCCGTCAGCCCGTTTTTGTTCAGCTTCTTCAAGGAGTGTTTAGGGTTTACCACTGTAACTGGCTTAACCCTGTCCAGAAGGCCTCAGTTGAGGCTTGCATTAAAGTACTGTCAGACGTGGGTAAGATATTAAGACTAACACAGACTATGAACCTCTCAGTGTTAAAAAGTGGCGCATATTATATGTACTTTCTGCTTCTGCCTAGCTAAGAGCAGAGCCATTGCTATCCCAGTGGACCTGGACAGTCAGGTGAACAACTTGTTTGTCAAGTCCAACAATGTCGTGCAGAAGAGCATCCTCAACTGGAGACTGTCTGCTAAGAACACATCCAGGCGAGACTCCGGCCTGACCACCTCAAAAGACTACAGAAACATCATTGAGAGGCTACAGGTCAGTAGACGGTCTGTTGCTGTTTCAGTGTAATAAACTTAATCCATTTTCATCCATTTAAATTTTTTGTCTGCTTTATTTAATCGTAAGCCAAAAATCCTGTAAAATGAAACATAAACATCAATGAAAGCAATAAAAGCTATAAAAAAATAATGCAAACATAGACAGAAAAAAACACTGACTGCATTAAACATTGCTAAAGTAAATGCATTGCCTTTTTTTTTTTTTTTAACCAATCTTTTGAAAACGTTATTTTTAGATTGTGTACCTGTGTGTTCATAAAGAAGGCCAATATATCAGGGGGCACAGAAAGCAGTAAGTGCTTTTATGAAGCCCATTATCGACACATCAGATGGCATGGTGGTACGGGACATCCAGTTCTGTTAGTTGTGGTAATATGACCATTTGTGCCATTGTCAGTCTGGCACAGAGGAGCTCTCTTAAACAGGGTGTAGATGTCCTACATTTCCAAATGCACAGCATAAACATGCAGCTTTTTTGCTTTTCTCTCCAGACTGATTACATAAATGGATCTGTACTGATTCATTGTTTATAGTATTTGTGTTTTGCAGTAAAATTCAAATTTTCAAAAATGAAAGTTTTGCTCTAATATTGATGTCTTATCTTTTAGGGTATTTGGTATTTCTCTGAAGAAGAAGTGATTAAAATCTATAAAAGTCTCTTAAAGCAACATGACTGTCTGATATTTACCACAGGTTTTCTACCTATCAGGCAGTAGAATGAGTGCAGTGAATCTCCACTTCCTCTTTGGGTTTTTTTGTGGAAGAAAGTTAACACTATATGAAGACAGCTCGGTCTAGAAAAATGTGTGGTTTTAGCAGCAGACCATGTTGCTCCACCTTATTCTCTAGTAAGACATGACTCAGTATTCACTGGAAGACTGAAAAATCAAGCCAAGGATCAGTCTGCACTCTGCTGATACTACTTATGAAACCTTAGGACTTTTTTATCCTGTAATTCCAACGATAAAGCAAAGCTGTTTTGTTATGGAAATACATTTTCAGTGATGTTTTAGATGTTTCGTTCCTAATCCACCCATTTCTAGACGGGGTTTTATGTGGTTCCCACAACTGTGTACTTCCCAAATTCCTGTTGTCTTTGCAAAGACTGCTGGAGTTTCACAGCTTTAGTGGTTTTTCCCACCTCTTGATGTTCTCAAACTTCTTTAATCAGCACCCAACACGGAATCACTCATTTTCACAGTAATCATCACCAGGCGTGACAGGAAGTGCACTGCAAAAGGTGGCACGGTGGTGTTTATTATAGTGTGATTTGATGTGTAATGCACTGGATGTGTCCCTTCCTGTTTCTATATTAAATTAATATTAAAGCAAAATAATGTGAGGCTGACTGTAGCTGGATGTCTTTGAACGAAATGCAGGAATAGGAAGACTGTTTTAATTATAACAGTGTAGCTGTTTGCCATAAAACACAGTTCTGGGTTATTTCTAACCTTTGGTTCTGCTCAATAGGACATCGTGTCTGCCCTAGAGGACCGTTTGAGACCTCTGGTCCAGGCTGAGCTCTCGGTGCTGGTGGATGTCCTGCATCGTCCGGAACTGCTCTTCCCTGAAAACACGGACGCTCGCAAGAAATGTGAAAGTGGAGGATTCATATCAAAGTGAGTCTAAAGTTGTCTGAACCACTTCCAGTGCTGTTGCTATTTTTGGAACGCTTTTGGAAGTCCCCTTGTAACCACTCGCATGTGTGCATTTGTAGTTTTGTCGTGTACCTCAAACGTGAATGGAGACAAGCATCTTTGTCAACCTGATGAGACTAGTTTTTCAGCAGAGGAGGGTCTGTAGCAGGGCCAGGAGCGTGCTTGTTGTTGTTTTATTTCCTAGATATTCATGTGGTTCTGCACAGTAAATTTGTTCCTCATAATCAGTTCTACTGTAACATTCTGAAACGTCTGAAGGTGAAAAAGCAGAGAAAACTATCTCAACTGTGGCTGCTGGCATCAGCCTGCACTGGCTTTGGGGAATCACTTAGTCTTTAAGTTTTCTGTGAACATGAAGCATCTGCTGTAGTCAGCTGAAGTCATTTTCTTAAATCACCGTTTTCAGTTATGCCCAAGGCACCTAAATATGCTTTAGACCCATAACTTCCAAGTCTCTTGTTTAGAACGAGGATAATCACTGTGTCATAGAAATGATTTCTGTCACTGTGAGACTTGAAGTATATAGAGTTTTGGAGGAAGGTGATGAGTTCATCAGTCTATTTCTATTGTTTGTGCTGATTCTGCCCCCCCGCCCCTGTTCTCTTTGATCAGACTGATCAAACACACCAAACAGTTGCTAGAAGAGAACGAGGAGCGCCTGTGCATCAAAGTACTGCAGACACTGAGGGAAATGATGTCAAAAGACCGGGGCTATGGGGAGAAGGTATGTTCCTCCTTCATTCCTGTTTCTCATTCTCTGGTTCTAGTGTTGCACAAGATTCTCCCACACACGAGTTAAAATGTTACAACACTTTTCTGACATGTCAGGATGTTCTGCATCAAAACCTAGGGTAAGACACGACATCACAGAGCAAAAAACAAAACTGAGTGTTCTCTGCTTACCTCTGGAGCCTCTGTAGAACACAAAAAAGTAAATGACTCATACACAGCGAACGTCATCAAGTCTTTCATTTGATATTCCTGCAGCCAGGGCAGTTTGTGATTTTTCTTTTCTAGTTTTAGTGCTTTTAAGAGTCTGCAAAAAGTAATGATAAAAAGATTCCCATGTTGCTTTTCTCCTTAAATTAAAAAAACAAACAAAAAACAGTGTTATGTGTATCAGCTTTATTAACTCTATTAACAATGTGCATGATCCAACATTGTCTCTCAACCATTTTACGCACCATTCATTGGCTACTAATGATCACTTATACTAATCCTAAATAAATTGTCTCAACTGTGCCAACTTGTTTTCCAGTAAAAGGAGTAAAAGCGCTTTAATATCAGATGAAAACATTAAAACAACTTTCAAAAATCTTTTTGCTGTTTTTAACTGCTAAAATAAAACTATTTTTATCTAGATTTGCTGCCAGGGAATTTGTTGTACGTTACCCTGTGATTTATTCACTTTTTTTAATTAGTTTTTTTGAGTGCTTAGTAATGACTGGATTGTGTGTGTGTGTGTGTGTGTGTGTGTGTGTGTGTGTGTGTGTGTGTGGCAAGCAGAAAAAGTAAGAAGCTTGTAAGGGATCAGGTCCTAATTGTTGCATGGGAATGGTTCCTCAACAGATGGATAATTGAACATCAACATATGGTTATTTCAAATCGGGGCTCCTCTTTGCCTTTTTTAGAGATTAAAAAAATAGTTAAATCTGATATTTAACAGGGAATGATGGCTAACGTCCCTTTGAGTTTGGTGTAAGAATCTATGAAGCTTCAAGAACATTTTAATCAGGCCAAGTAAGATTAACAGGAGAGCGTACTTTAATCACAACAGTCTCATTTTATTGGTTTGCATACTGAACCTGTTTGGTCCATTACAGACTGAGCTCATTCTGGAAAGAAATCTGCTTGCTTTCTTTGTGATGAAAGCCCTTCAGAAAGGGCTTTATTTTTTTTTTTGTTAGTTAGTTTTTTTTGGGGGGGGGGGGGGGGGGGGGGTTTGTGGTGTTTGAAAATGGTTAAACTTTTTTAATTAGATCTTCAATTTCAACTTCAAAATCTGCTGGATGGACTATTTCACGTTTTATTGTTTAACAAAACTCAACCATAACTGATAAAATGAAGACATTATTTTTGTGTTGATAAACGGGGAGGGAAAGAAAACAACTGGTTGGGGGAAAAATACTAAATATTTCACCTTCTCAACCAAACTGTGTTTAAAAACAAAGACTTGCACTTTTATAGTCAGTTCTCTTAACATGAAAATATTTGATGCAATACAGTGATGATGTAAAAAAGGTGTCTTTACTGCAATTAACTTGTTCTGTTTTTGAGCCTTGACAGCCCTTTCTTCGCCCTTTTTCACTAACCTGACATGCTGCGTCTGTGTGTGGGTTTCAGAGGCTTTACATTTGCACACTTGTTACAGAGCTCTAACTCACTAATCTAGCTCTACTAACTCTCTGCCTCCTATACTTCTTCTCTTGCAGCTGATTGCCTTTGATGATGAAATGGATGTGGCTGAGGTTGATCACTTTACTTACTATTGCGATGTTCATTTGTCTCCCACTAACAGCATAGATGTGCTTGTGTTTCACGTAGGCTTTCTAGCGTTTCAATCCCCCATCTGTGTCAGCAGCTTAGTCCATTTCCCCGCCGTGTGCCTGTTAAGAGTTGCTCCTGAATTTCATGGAAATAAGTAGCATAATGCTAAAATGTCTGCCTCACAAACTCTATATGGCCAATAGTACTGGGCCACCAAAACAGCTGCCGGGCCATGGAAACCCACGAAGCTCACGGTGCACAGTTTTTGTGCTGATGTTAATGCCAGAGGTGCATTGATCTCTGAAGTTAGTGAGTCATGTATCTTTTATGCACGTCAGCACTTGGTGAAGTTACAGAGTGCAGCTACCAAGTACTGCAGCTCAGCAACTTCATGGCTGAGTTTTTGTGGTTCCTAAACACTTCCACTTTGCAGTGATACCATGTGCAGTTAATGCTGGAATATACAGCAGGGGAAAAATTTCACTTGTTGCAACTGCTTTTTGCAATGGTGGCTTCCTATTACAGTACCACACGTGAATTCAGTAAGCTTGTAATATATATAAATATTTGTAAAGGCAGACTGCATTTTATTCAGCTGTGGTAATGGGACTGAGGTGTGGCCCAGTGCTTTTGTCAGTATACTGTATGTGCTTTTGTGCCATGCTGTACTTTGTTCTATATTTTTTTTGAGTGAACTGTTTAGGTAAAGACGTGTTACATTTGTAGAATATATCCTACAGGATCTTACTGTTACTGTTATTTTTAAATAACATAAGTTAACATATTTTGGTTAGACCCTGGATTGGTCGTGTTAATTTTGGGGTCTCAAGACGAGACTGTGCTTATTGAATAGATCTTTTGTGCATGTGGTTTAAAGCTGGGTGTGAAGCATCCACCTGCTAGAATTTGAATCGTCTTCCTCGTTGCATTGTGCCCTTTTTAAAGCACTGTCTGCTGTCATTGCTACAAGTTTGTGGACTGTCAGAACTGCATATCCAGTAGAAGTCTGCAGAGACATGGATGTAAAGCATAACTTGGTTCAAACTTTCTTGAAGTAGTTGAGAAATTCGAGAGACATTTTATAATCAATAGTTACTAATGTTTGGATATAGCATGTATACAAAAGTTATCCATCCATCAAACAACGATTATATTTTTGTGCAGGTTAAATTTTTTGTTTAACTCTGTACTCGTATTTTTTTAAAGATAGCTAATACAGGCTCCTCGATAAATGTATTCATTCAGTGCGTCACTGTCAGCACACAGGCGGCTTAGCAGTAACATTTGTAAGGCCATTTTGTTACACTGCATTACATCGTAGAGCTGTTTCTATTTGTGGCACGAGTCACTCTAAATGTCGCACAGCCCCCTGATGATGGATGGTGATAAGATGGCATATTTTTTCTTCTAAGCCCTTTGCCACAATTACAAGAGCAGGTGTGAGTGTATATTTAGCTGGGGATACTCCATCTATTAGCTTTGTAAAACAGGCCATCGGGCCGTGTGGCCTTTTAAAATAGCTGATGAAACATGTTTCTGCTCTCTGAAGATTATGGGTGCCGCCACAACCACAACATATCTGAAATGTTACTTCAGACCAGTATTGCGAAAAGATTACTATTTTACACGAATGTAGATGTTTTGTGAGGAGTTTCGTTTTATTTGATGTTTACAGCTAAACTTACAAATCTTTTAAGCTCATTTTGTAGGAGTTATTCACACTTTGCTCTCTCTCCTACTGACCTATTGCCAGATCTTTACTCATACTAGATGTCTGTTCACCAGCCTTCAGCTTTCTCAGGCTAGCTGCTATAGTTTAGCCATTTTAAGTATAGAACTGTGGGTTCTAGACTCAGTTTTAGGGCTATAGTATTGCTTTAATGACTGTATTGTTGCTTTAAATTGGTACAGTCTTCTTCGGTTTCTGGCCAGGGTTATTGAGCGTTTCAACATGTGCCTCCCAGCATTGGAATTTCTTTAAATATTTAAAAGAACTGGAACCAGATTTAAAGTGTTTTATTGTAAAGCACTTTGTATTTTTTTCCAATTCTGCTCTAATTGGATAAAAAGACCTGAACCCATTTCTCTGCTTCACTGGGTTTTTATCGGGACTTCTGCTGGCTTTCATCAAAGCATCAAAGTTAATTCTTGACCTTGTGATTCACGGTTTGATTTAAAATGTACTGAAACCTTAATGTTCTGAATAATAGAAAGCTTATATATCTATATGTTTAGCCTAGTTGGGAGCTTGTATTGTAATCACTAAATTGATTAAAACTGAAAGTATTGCACGGGAGGAAGCGTTTCTGTGGCAGCAGGAAACACTGAAGTTAAAAGCACGCCAACATCACAATAGCCACTTAATCCAGAGTGTGGTGCAGGGCGTGCGTCTGTGTGTAAGAGAAGTGAACAAAGCTGTTAAGTAAGGAAATGGAGAAATTGTCGGAAAGGGTCTTTCCAGAGTTGCAGGAAGCAGCATGCTCTCAGTTTCTCTGTTATGTCTCTGTCTTGCTTTCCCTCCTTCCCTCTCTCCCCGTATATACTGCTCAAGTGATGGAAATCCCCAGCTTCCACAAAAACAGGGCTGTTCTCACAGAGCACCACTTTGTTTCATCAACTCCTCCCACGTGCAGCATCCTAAGAATGTCCACACACTCGGCACATGTTCTCTGCCACTCATTCGCGTTAACAACAGCATGAAGCGGCGTGGCTGATGGCTGGCAGCACGTCTCTGGGTACTCAGATTGATGGCAGGAAGGCAGACGGGCCAAAACCCCAACTTCCCCTCATCAGCAGCAAGATAAACTGCCATTATAGCAGTTACGTAACTCAAGTGTGTAGCCTGCTGCTGCTCCCTGACCTTTTACAACACACCCCCTCTCTTTCAGAATCACCCACCCAGAGACCTCTAGGAATGAGTGCAGCTGTTAGTTCACTACTGTCTGACAGACTCCATTGTGCTTCTTGTTGCTGCACGCCCAGACGCTGTACTGGATTTTGCATATCCAGTCAGGCTGATGAGGGAGCAGGATCAAGTGGAATGACTTTTCACCCATTAGGAATAGCTTATCTCATTCTTCCAGAAATAGCAACGTGATCAAATGCAAGCCGGGAGAAAACAAGACCTGACCAGCTAGGCGGACTCATTGTCAGGCCTTATCACATCAATCGCTGCGCGTTTGTTCTCGCTTCGTGTGCACGGCTTTCGTTTGAGAGGCTGCACGAGCATAAGGGGGCGAGATGGAGATCATTTCTCCTTCTAATTCAGGTGATACAGAGAGATTAGCTGAGGCCGAGCGTGTAACCGGACACGAAGGTTATATAAGGGAACTATTTCTTTGCGGTCTCTCTGTGTGGGCGCAAATGTCTTTTTCCAGTTCGCCAAATTCTTTTTGTCCACCGTCAACCCATAACAGTCTCTTCATTATCTCAGCCAATCAGAGTTTGTTTTTGGGAGGTTTTGAGTTTACTATTTCCTCTATTTTTCTTGTGCATTTTTTTTTGTCACCACATTGTTTCCAATCCCCACACAAACATTGTTTTGTCTCTTTGCCTTTACCTACTTCCTCTTTTAGCCTTCTCTGTATTTACCAGTTGCCACTCCCATCATTCTCTCTGCCAAGCTGCCTCAGATAGCCTGCTCCTGTCCTCATTTATCCTTCTGCCCACTACAGTGACTGAATTCTGGAGACTCCGAGCTGCTCTGCTTTTTCTTCTCAACAGGGGGAGCTGCGGACGTTTCTCAGCAACAGGCTGCGCTGTCCCAGTTTCCTTAACTTAAGTTGCACGATTCTTGGGCTCAAGCCAGCTATCAAGCAGCAGTTACATAAGAGCCAAAAGCATTTTTTTCCCCCTCTCTGTTTTCCTGGAATTTCAAACTCTCCACTGATGTGTGATCTCCAGTGGTAATTGGAAATAAAAGCACTTCAGACACGTCTTCCAGGAGACAGTAGGATTGCTGGAGCTCAAGTTAGGTTAGACGGACTGCCATGAGAAAATTGAGGCCTTAACTTGGGTAGTAATGAGCACATGGTACAGGGCCAGCTTTCTACTCCCGGTAAACTTATAAAAATATAGAAAAAATAGATAATATAGCTCCATCTAATCCTATGTAGGTTTAGGCTTTTAGTTCTAATATTCTTAATAGAGAGATGGTTTGAAAACTGACTCTCGAGAGAAAGTGCAACAGATTTTCCTGGTCACTGAGACCATGTGACCCTTGCTGCCACTATTTACTGCAAGTGTTCACAGTGCCATTGTGTTTATTTGCCAGGCCTCGCCTCTGTAGTCATTTTAATCACACATTCTGGAAACGTTAAAAATGCTGGCAATTATAGGGTCGGGCTGTCCTCACGGTCAGATTTCGATGCACGTGTTAGTTTTTGAAGTATATTAAGAGAAGTTAGTTTTGCTACTAACTAGCTGCTGAATATAACTTAAGTTGCATGATGTGTGATGCATCACCGTTCTTCTGTGGAAGTCAGTGTGTTGACATTAAAGGAGGCTTGATGCAGGGAAATTCCTGTCCAGTTGCACAATTAATCAGCATAAAGCAGCATGACTGGTAACCCAGTCATGACCGAGAGAGACAGAAACAACCCATGTTTGGTTGTGTATTTGTTATTTAGTCTTTTTTTTTCTTGCATTATCTGCAGTGAGGTGTGTGTGTGTGTGTGTGTGTGTGTGTGTGTGTGTGTATAGACTTTTATTTTAACTCATTTAAGGTAAATGTCTACAAAGCGTCTCTGTACAATTATGCCATCAAAGTATTCATTGTTTTACTATGTGGTAGGAAATTATTAGCATTTCTGTTATTTTTTTTATTTATTCTTTTTTACTCTTTCTCTCTCTCTGAATTTATTATGTATCTGTTGGTTTGAGTTGGTTTCATTACTTTAAGATATGTATTGAAAATATGTTGTACTTTTTGCATCTCTGACCATGCAATACATACATTTACTGTTCAAACAGCTAGCATGGGAAAGGTTTTGTAATTTTTTACTTTTTTAATTACTTTTTTAATTTATTAATTTATTTTTAGGCAATTTTCCAATTGTAACAATATGATTGTAACAATATGATTGTAGTCAAACCAAGCATATCATGACTATGGTTTGAAAACACGCTCAGTCATAAATATCTCTTGTTATTTCTTTTTATCCTTAGAAGAATCAAAGTGTGCATATTTGCTTCTGCCATCTTTGGTTTGTAATGTTATTATCATTTTATTAAGAGGGAACCACAGAATACCAAACACACCAGTGTTGCTTTAATAACCAGCAGTCTGTGGTGAGGTGGGGGCAACTGAGCTTTTGCTGTTTTGCTGCGATGTGGTAATGCTGCTTATCACTCATGCTCTGTCATCAAGCAAACCCTGAGAAACACTTAAAAAAAACAAAAAACAAACATCATTTTGTGTCTGCTTTCTCTGCTCCTGGCTCTTTGCACATTGATGATGAATCGTTGACGTTACTGGTAATAGAAAGTTTTGGTTTTGGAAGCTGCTCTTGGAGATGGAGTGACCTAACTAATCCGACTACTTCTAACCCCAACTAACTGCGTCCTTTTATTTCCAATCAGCTGGCACCGCCACCTGAGCCCGAAATCCCGGCCGAGGTGTGTTTTACTCATATTGGCCCATTGCCCACTAACATGCGTCAGTACTGATCATCACTCATACTCATGATTGGCCACCATCCTGTATTATTTGTGCTGTGCGTTTTCCAGATCCTTATTTAAACAAAGAAAAGTCACAACCTTTCCTTATGCATTTCCACTTTTATCTCCACCCCCCGCCCTTCCTGCATCACCCCTCTGCCGCTGCTGCTTCTGTGGAACTTGCTACATATGTGCCCTTGTTTGCATACAGTCTTCCGCTTCTCTACTCATCCTTTCCTCTCTGCCTCCGTCATTTCTCCCATCCGCTCATCTGTCCTTCTAGCTCTTTGATGAAAGTCCAATTCACTGACCTCCTTTCATTGGGGTTGCTGTAAGGGTGGGGTGGGGGTTGGAGTCATGGGTGAGGTGTTTTTCCATGCCAGATTGGTGCTTACAGTGTGTGTCAGTAGCTCACTGCTCTGTTATGTAACCTGAAGTGTTTCTTTTCTCATGGCTCATGGCTTGTTTCTTTCCCTCCAGCAGTCTATCATTCTTTTATGTAAATAATTTAGGCACTTTTTCCACTGTGAGCGTAAAGTAATGAGGGAGGTAGTCTGACAAATGGTTATAATTTTAGATTTTAAAAATGTACGATTTTTACTTCAAAAACTTCTTGAAGGTGTTAAAAAAAAAAGCATGTCAGTCCTCCTCTGCATGAAGCCCTGCACGCCTTTGACTCGACCTCACATCTTCCCTGACACAACCACTTCCCTCTTAACTGCATGATCAATTTTGCACCCAGTTTCCTGCATGCTTGTAAAGTAACTAATTTGCACTGTATTGACACCCTACTTTTGTTTTCCCCAACTTTCCTTTCCAACCTTTTTGTTTCTTTCTTATTTTAATGCTTTCTGCTAACTCACCTCACCTTTAAGGAGCTTGATCCCAACCAGCCGCTGAAGCAACTGGAGGATCAAAGGAGGGTAGGTAAAGAGTTTGGTTTGCTGTGGTCTGGCACAGGCCTGCATCTTACTGACTGACTGATTGTGATGCCCTCACTGTTGCACTGCTGCTACAGCATGGCACTCACTCACTCCCCTCCCAGTTATGACACAAAACATGTGACAGAGATCAGCCAGGAAACACTAATGTGGGTTCTCAGTCTGCGCTTTGTGTTTGCTACAGACTGACACAGAGGTGACACACTGCTGTGATTTACATACAAGGCCGAGGGTTAATGCATATGTTGAGACCGAGAAAGAGCACAATGTCAACTCTGAACATCACTGAGGTCAGAGTGCAAGGATCAAATAAAAAATGTGTGTGTGTGTGTGCTCTATTTTTTCCCAGGTGGACATCTTGATAAGATTCATCTTTATTTAATTTTTTTTTCTCTTTCTTTCTAAGTTTTGTTTTACTTGCACAAAAGTTCAAGGCACGTGTATGGCCATAAAATGCCATAAAACACCAAGATGACATGAAAAACCAAAAGGAAACCTTTCAAGTGAAGCGAGGAGATTTCAGAAATTCATTTTACAAAATGAAGTTTCATTTTTGGTTTATGTGGAATCTTGTAACCCTTTATGGCTTTATGTTGTGGCTTTGTGTATGTAGGACATACTACTATGAGTGCAATTCTGTATCAATTTGATAGTCTTGTGTCAGCATGGTAACTCTGGGTTCAACTTCCATTTCTATAGCAGAAATAGATCTTCATCTCCTAACATTCATTTTCCTGGTAGGGAGAGGCTCTGCGGCAGATTTTGGTCAATCGATACTATGGTAATATCAAAGCTGGCCAGAGGAGAGATAGCCTTACAACCTTCAGTAACGGCCCACTCACGCCTGGAGCGCAAGGGAAATCACCTACAGGTTTGTGTAACGATGCTCTACGTGTCTGTGTGTCTACATGGTTATGCTGTAAAGATAAGATGAAATGAAATGATTTACTTGGGGAAGGTGGGACAGCGCTGCACACCCAACATAAAAATTAGATCCCTAATAGTTTTTAGCCTGCCAGCTATAATATATGACTGCTAGCTAGAAACACATGAAAAATTTCAGCTTCAGTTGTGCAATTATGGAAATGTGGTTTTAAAATAAAGTTCAATAATTGGGTAGAGCTATTAAATAATTAGGTTTTCAGCTCCTGTAATGAAATCTTTCAACCATTGCAGTCTGCTTCAGCTATTTATCTCCATCTATCGCTGCATAGCTCCATCTAGTTCTATTAAACCGTTTGTTTTGATAGCTGCAGTCATTACAGTTTCATTAGGAAATAATTATTTATATCCAAGTCAAAGCATGTGTGCAGAAGCTTCTGTAAAAGTAATTTTATTTATTTTTTATTCAGATATTTTTTTAAACTAAACAAGCTGCTTAAAAATTACTGTTTTGATGAATTACATGGGAAAATACAGTAACAATGCTCACACAGAGTTTTAACCTAATTAAAAATAAATAAGTAAATTGATCATAGACTAATCTGACCACATTTTGTTTGTCAGTATTCAAAATAACTTTACCCAGAAAGACTTTCTCTCTCCCCCTCCTTTTTTTTATTATTCAGTATTTTTTTAAATAGGTTAATTGCTACTTATTACAACCAGATGCTCATGTACATAAATGAAATGTTATCAAATGTACCTTCTTAAGGAGGAAAACTTTTAACTTTGACAATAATAAAAGAGTTTGTGTCATTTAACTCTTTACAGAGTAATTGGTTTTTGTCAACAGTCTAAATTATTTACAAATTCGCAACAAAGTATTTACTGATTATTTTACATTCCTTATAATGCTGGAAATATTTCTGTTAGTTGCACAGATTACAAGGAAAAGTGAGTGAGTGACAGTTTCCAGTGGGTAGCAGTCAACAGAGCGTGCTCCGAGCATTGTGTTGGAACATACTTTGTAAATGTTGTATTTTAAACTCAGCGCCCACATTCACAGTCATTTACCTGATAGACGCTGTGCATTTGCTTGAAAATAGTAAAGGACAACACGGCAAATGTTGAATCTGTAATGAATTTTGAAATTGACATTTACCACTGTCTTAAGTCTTCAGTGTTTAGGAACTGAAGAGACTCATTGCTGTAGTACTGAAAGTGATTTCAGGTGCTCAGGCTGTCTTGGTCCTCCGTTGTCATACTGCTTCGGATTTTTTGTGAAGCAGTGGAAACGGGTAGGCTGAACTGTGGCTCTTTAACTTTGGATACATTTTAGAGGTTGAGAATGTGGGTTGGCGTTGTGTTGTCAAAAAAAGCAAGCGCTTAACTGAAAAAGCCATCATCTGAATGTTAGCATATTTAAAAACAAAAACAAAAAAAACCTGTTTATTAGGTCAAATTAAAGCCATCAAGGTCATCTTCTGCTGCCACTCTGGACTCTGAGCTTTGCTTATTTTCCCATTGCATCTGTCTGCTTGCACTTGTACCACTGCCATGCCTGTTTCTTCTCCACTGTGGCTAAATAGTGAGCCTTAAACTTGAATTTCATTTCTGGAAAATGGACATAGTTACAGGGAGGCAAATCTGGTGAGTAAGGCAAGTGGTGAACGACATTTGGGCCAAGGAAGTTGCAGTAAAACTCTTCTTGGCTGTCTGAATTTCTGCTTCTGGTTAAGCTTCTGACCAGTGGGCCTAATTAGTAAAAATATAGTTATTCACTTCACCTTAGTTAGGCCTAAATGACAGAGAAAAAGCAGCAGTACTTCCGGAACTGTCATATGTGTATACATTTTTTTTTTTTTAACTTACCGTAACAATAAATAAATAAATAAGTAAATAACCTTTGTATTTTTTTTTATGGTCCATTTAAAAAAAAAAGAAAAAAAAAAAAAAGTACATATAATTTATTGTAATATATACTGCTGGCATCCGATTTGAAAATGCCTCAGTTTGCCTCAATGAAACTGAATAAAATGTCCCTTTATCAACATTTAATATTTTGCCATTTTGATATTTGCAAAGAAATATACAGTAAAGTATAAAGGATTTGCAAATGTGTCCTTAGTTATTTACCAAGGGTCTCACCAAATCAGGAATTTGTACAGGAAACGGTTAAAGTGGTATTTTTATCCCCCCTCACTCTTTTTGCTTACATGAGATTGACATTCATAAATTTTATAGATTATTAGTAAGTGACATTTACCTATTCCAGTGAGTCACGCCGTGTCTCTCATCAGCGATGACTCATATTTGGTCTATAATGCTTTAGAAGGCATGAAAAAAAAAAAAAAAAGATCTTATTCACAGCTGTGGCCTTGCACTGCTTTAAGCCCTTGGACCTGAGGGGCTCTGCTATTGAGCGTACTGGCTCTGTCTCCCGCATAACGCAGGTCGTGTTGTTGCCAGGCGACCAAAGAGCCAAGCTCCATCTAGAATGGGATGTGTTGTTGATTCAGTGACTCGCCCAGCCAGAGACGGCTCTGATGGGTGCTGTTATCTCACCAGTTCTTCTCTTACTGGCTATGGTTGGCAGCAGTAGGAGTTAAAGTACCTCAGTGGATTAGAGACACATCTAACGTGCTTTTTTTTTCTTTTCTTTTCTTTGAGTGTGTGGTGGCTGAAAAGACACCTGTGGCTTATTACATGACTCAAAATCGCCTTACTTCCTCCTTACCCAATAGCATCTTAAATAAAATAAACCGAACTGAAACAATTGCTCGTGATTGAATCAACCACATGTAGATTTTTAAAAATATAATTATTAGGAATTTCCCAAATGTCATTGTGATTTTAGCTATATTTATAAGCTAAATGCACAGCACTGTCCGCCGTGTCCACCTTTTAAAAACACACAAAAAGATACAAATCCTGAAATTAAAAAAACAAATACCTGTGCAACCAACAAATATCCAAACAAGGACTCAAAGAACACAAACCTCCGCCACAGTAGCTCACTGTCTCTGCAGTATTTACTTTTAAGGGAATAATTAATTAATTTGTGTGTGTGTGTGTGTGTGTGTGTGTACATACACATACACATACACATATATTGACAATACACAAGAAGAAGTAAGCTATAAGGCTTTTTTTGTTTTTGCCGGTCATTGTCGGTCATTCAGTTGCCCTTGAATACCTTGGTGGGGCTAAAAACTTTACATCCCTACAAAGTTTTAGCAGACTTCAGTCAAAACTTTTTAAGCTGTCATGTTTACAGACATAATGTCAGAATGATGTTCACACTAAAACATAATGTCCTTGGTAGAGGTAATAAGGGTATAACCCAGTGTTTATAGTATCTCTCTGGTTATTCAGGTTGGTCTGAAGGCCAGCAGTAAACTGTTTTGCGTATGCACTAAATACCTGATACTAACAGTCACAGTAATCCACCTGTATTCATGTTTGATATCCCACTCTCTTTGTTAGTTGAGCTAGTTTACAGAGTTCCTAAATAAATTCTGCACTAAATGTTCCCTTTCACTCAGTGTCTAGATCATAGGTGTCAAACTCTGGCCCGCGGGCCAAATGTAATTAGGCTGCGGGCCAAATTTGGCCATACCAAAGCCATACCAAATTACTATTAGAGCTGGCCTACTGGTATTATACAGATAATATATATATATATATATATATATATATATTGTTTAGTATTAAGCTTTGCTTGTTCCATATTCAGTTTTCCAGCAAAACTTATTTGAGTCCATAAGAAAAGATTCATTCTTATATCTGGAGGAAGATTTTTTTTTTCAATAAATATTAATGTTCGCCCACGACTTTGTTCCAGTTTTGAATTTTGGCCCACTGTGTATTTGAGTTTGACACCCCTGGTCTAGATAAAACTGCTGCTCTTTGTACTTTGATGGAAACAGTGAAGGGGAATGATCGGGCTTCTGACTTCTTTGCCCTTAGTTGTCAGCTCTGGGGTCGGAGGTCGAGGGGAGCTGAGCTTAGCGGAGGTCCAGTGTCACCTGGACAAAGAAGGGGCTTCTGATCTGGTCATTGACCTCATCATGAACGCCACCAGCGATCGGATTTTCCAAGAGAGCATATTGTTAGCCATTGCACTCCTGGAGGGTGGAAACACAGTCATTCAGGTAAGTGAGGGGGAGTGGGTCACAGGGTTCACAAGTAAAAGTTCACCACTTACAAGTCTAACCAGCAATTAAATGCACTGAAGCCTTTCCCTACACAGAGGCATGAGCAGAATCTCAATAAGATGCTATCTCATGTGTTCACCCGCAATGTCAAGAATTTAAGTCGGTGCTGCTCTGCTGCTGTCAACATAAAACAACACAGGCTAAAGATGCCTTCAGGAAAAGGGCGCATATTTGTTGTCAGAGTATCCGCCTGACTGTATTTTAAAAGCTCGACTTCACAACAATACAGAAAGCATGTTGTTGTCACATTTTCTATGTTTAAAAAAAAAAAAAAAAGCTCAGGCCAAGAACCAGAAAGGAAGATGAACAGTAGCCTGCTGGGAGATGTCCGAGCTGTGCAGCCAAGCACGTCATCACCTCTCTACTGTCAGGCAGGGGTTGCTACGGCAACACTAACTCTTTGCAAACCTCACAGAAAGCAGGATGAGAGTGGAGAAAACCACTGTGTACTATTGCATTATTTCAGCCTTGCGGTGTGTCTGTATGTCTGTGTGTCTGTGCATGTGTGTGTGTGTGTTTGTATGTGCATGCTGCTCATAAGCTGTCTATCAGAATATTCTGGTTTTGTGGTTTATGCATGTGTGCTCTAGTATTTGTGTTGCATAAACAAGGCTGTTGCATAATAGCCTCCTATTTGCATAGTATCGTTACCTGACAAGGCCTGACTTTGTATGCAAAGGCTCTCACATGACTCCTGTTACAAAAGCTGCTGCCTCTCTCTGTGTCTAGGTGAATAATACACAGAGCCCCAGTCCTTCTAACAGACTCCTATCTGGGTCATGTTTTGCTCCTTTTAAGAGGGCAATGAAAGGTGTGATCCTTAAAGGCCTTGAAAGAGAGCCGTTAAATTTCATACAGTCTTTGCTGCTACCTTTGGAAAGACCTGTAGCCTTCTTTAGGATTGCTTTTGTAACTTTTTAAATTCTGGGCATAATTAAAAAGCTTGATGTCCACTACTGAAAGCAGTCTGTAGCTTACTTTTGTTGCTTTAACTGCAGCTTTCAGTGAGTCTCTTGTGCACATTACAAGTGTAGAAGCAGTTTTGAGCCGTTAGTAAATGTATACATTTCTACCTGTGACACCTACTGTGACGAGGCCTACACTTGCTGGTACAGAAGCACCTCAAAGTGAACCTGATAAGCAAAGCAGTTCATGATCTTAAATAAGAACATTTTTATCAAGTAAGGTCCTGTTTTGAGTTAATGTGTTTTTCTGCTTCCTTGGAATGATGCTGGGACAAGTAAGCTTTGTTGAGGAGTCATGTATGATCCAAAGTTAATTTACAGCATATCAGCAGATGCATCACATTTTCCTGTCTTACACAACGATTGGTTGCCTGCCCTTCTTTTAGGACAGAAGGGTTCTTGTTGTCTAAATGAAAAGCAGGACAACAACATGGCCCCAGATTTCTCCAAGAAGGCTGCTTGTTTGTTTTCTAGGTAATCCAGGTTTGTAGCCTAGCCAATGGAATTTCTAGAAAATAAATAAATGAAAGAGGGAGAGAGACACAGAGAGAGCGCACGCTTCCTTTGCTTCAGAAAGGGTTCACACAGGGCCCAGAGCTCTGTGCTAGCTGGACTTAATATCACAGCCCTGAGAGAAGGAGTCAATGTCTTAGTAAAGACAGAAAGAAATGGGTCATAGCACAGTCCTACCTGTCTTTTCTTCTACCCAGGCGTGTCTGTCTGATGAAAGTAGAGCTTTAGAAACTGGAGATCTGAAACATCATGCTTTCACCGAGTCATGGGAATCCAATCTAGGCCTGTCAAGATATGCCAACTTTGTTTAGTAACACCTAGGACTCACTGATGTCACCGATGCACCTCATCAAACACGCAACTATTGGTAGACGAACAAAAGATGTTTTTGATGCATTGTCAGTACATTTTTAAGCCTTTTTGTATCTACTTATCTACATATCTACCCAAAGGGCAGAGCTGTCACCAGTAAGTAAGTCAACCCCGCATGTGTTCATACTCATGTTCAGCAGTCACGTAGCAGGCGTCTCACTATGTTGGTCTAAGTGAGAATAAGATCTTCACTTTCAAATACATAAAGTAACAACATTTATTTTAAGTAAACAAAATCTGCCAACTTTACTTCTGTCAATTTTGTCTGACAATAAAATGACGCACTGCCTGTCTTGTGCAGCATACATGCTGTAGGTCTAACATTACTTTTTGACCTACATAACTCTCATATTATGACCAAAACCTGCACAGCTCACCCTGGACAGGATAACATGTTGCCTGACACGTATGCTCGTGCCCTCCAGGTGGTTCAGAGATGAGCAGTAAAACACTGTGACAGCCCCTGAGTAATTTTCAGCTTGCACACAGCAAAACTAGAGCGATCATAAAACCTCACTCGTGCATACTCAAATGCACACTTCATGAACACATGTACGCAGCCATACTGCAGGTTATACTTAGAGACTATAAAGCTTATTTGATAAACAGCCTTAGAGTTTGTGGGAGTGTGTGCCTATGTGTTATGTAAGAGACGAAGTGTAAAGTCTCTGCTTCTCCGAGCCCCCCATCCATCTTGTGATCGCTGTCATCAGGACCTCAGATCCCTAACTGTCACAGGCACGAACAGGTGCGACTGCTCTTACTCAATAGGCTTGTTGTGGCACACCGCTGCCCTCAGCCCCCTCCAAGTGTGATTTTACCCCCTCCCGCCTCTTCTCGGTTCAGTTTCACTTCACAGCTACCTCTTGGAAAGCTTTAAAAAGATTCTGCAAAGTGAGTTTCCAGGCATCGGTGCCCTCAGCATACCAGCTCTCGTTTAACTGCGGCGTGGGCAAGGAAATTACTGTTTAGATCCCAGTTTATAGTTTATGGAGGTCCAATTATTTCAGTCCTGCCATGTGTACCTTTTTCTTTCAATCATTACTTGCTGAAGTCACTGCATACATTTTTAGACTGTGTGGATGGTTGCCCGTGCAGATTTCTGAGAAAACGCAATCACGTGTAGATTGCTTTGATTTAAACCTGCTATCTGGAAGTCTTGTTATAGCTTCAAAGAGCAGATCTCTGTGGATACCAGCTGGGCGGTGGCAGAGTACGCAACTGAAGCCCTCCAATAAGCACAGAGATGGCTTTGTCACTCACCAAGGTGTCAGGCTGCAAAGGCGGGAGATGGATAAAAAGAAAGGGAGAGCTGGTGGTATAAACAGGCCTTACATAACCGGCTCGTGTTGATGCCAGAAGCTGGGGTAGCAGCTGACGGGAAATGGAGGGAAAAGTAGAAGTGCAGAATAATCAGACAGGAGGGCCTGCTGTGCTGTCCTATTGATTCTGTAAGATAGGAGGAAGATTTCAAGTCAACCTAAAGCAGCAGAATCAAAACTGCTTCCAGGAGGCTTATTGGCTCTTTAGTGGGAGACGTTTAAACTGCCTCAGATGGCAAACAGAGACTCACTAGGTGATGGCAGTTTTCTCTACAGAATGACTCAGCAGTCAGCAAAGAAGCTGCAGCTAGGCACATTCTTCAAAGGGTTATAAAAGTTGTAACCGGGACTTTTTTTTTAAAGTTAAAATCTTTCAATTCTATCTCATCGTGGCACACGATAGCTAGCTCTGCTCTCTCTCTGCTAGGAAGTAAGCCACAATGTGGCAGTTAGCATGTGGTTGGACCTGTACTCTTACTCTCTGACTGCTTCCCAAGTACACAGATAAGACAAAACTTGAGTTCACACCCACCTAATTTACTGTTTGCTCCACCTCCAACAAGCTGTAGCTACTCAGCACCGATAACCAGATCTAAAGCCTTATTGTTTATGAGGTCCTACAATCCAGCAATAAAGATGCGATCCATGCCAAAGTGTTGCAGTACAAGTGCAAGAAAGGATTTAAGTCTTTATACAAACCCATTTCATTGTCTAGGTGTATCCTTATTAGTGTTGCTAATTTAGCCTGCAACATGTGTATAAATGATTATCTGAGTTAGGCTTGAGATCCTGTCATATTGAAGGAAATTGGACTCACTTATTGAGTGAATTGCCATCTAACAATGCTGATTTAATAAGTACATCTTCCTGTCAGCTACAGAGCTGTAGAGTTGCTTAGCAAAACAGCCTTTAACTTCTAAAAAATTGGAAATATCTAACAAAGGAGTGTGAGTAAGCAACTTGTGCTGTCTTTTGACAGTTTTTAATGTTTTTAACATGTCACAGGTGTCCAACCCTGACTGTGTGCAGACAGGAAAACAGCTGCTGCTTGCTGTTCAGTAAAAATAACAAGCAAGTGTTGACAAAATACTTTTCTTCACATTAGTGGAGAAATTGAGTTTTTATGGCCGCAGTCATGAGTTCTGTTTAATATAGTTATCTTGTAAAGCTGCTGTCCTGGAGCTGTTGTTGGGAGAAGTCTGCCTGCTTGCATAAGTCTGACTTTTAATCAGATCACTATCAGTGAATGACCCTCGTCAACAACACGATGTTAACGGCTTGAAAAAGAAACTGTTGCATAAAGGAAGGGACGGAAACAACTTAATACACTGAGTGCTCTGCTCCTCTTGGGATTTGAGTCAGGTGATTTTTGCAGAAAGATGTCTCAACAGTTGTCTTGATTTCCTGCGCATATGTTGCTTATCTCATGCAGCGTAATGCACTGCTGATGTTGTACTGTTTCTATGCTTTGCTCCTTTTTCCTCAAACTTAACTGAGTTTAGCTAAACCTGGAGAGAGTCTTATGTAACAGACTTTGAAAGCTGCCCCAGAATCTCAGTACGTGATAACTCCTGCTTGCATCAACCCCACCTCCCACTTTCGGACCCTTTCTCCACCTCCCTCTCACACCACACGCTCACTTCGTGCCGCTCTGGCAGTGAAAAGTAGGGCAGGGTTTTCCTCTCTTCCTCTCCCGCTCCCATTTTCTTTCTCCCTCACTGCTCGCCCTCTGCGGCTGATGTAACAGTGTTGGCGCTCTGTGCCCTCACTGTAACCACTCAGCTGATTACAGGTCTTATGTAAGGAGGGATTGTTGAGAGGAAAATGGGACATAACATATGAGCCTGTTGCAGAAAAACAACAGCTCCATGTAACAGGGCTTTCAAGCCAGATTGGCCTTTGCGTAGCTGTAGGTTGCAGAATATTTCCTTTGCTCCAGTATGAGTAAGAAGTTTTTGAGGAAAACGTCTCGTGTTTCATGTTTGAATGCTTATAAAAGCAAAAAGTAATTGCTTTTTTGCCGTTAAACAAATGCACTCAGCACGAGTGAGCCCTACTCTATGAACACGTTTATACAGCTGTGTGCATTTTCCTGCTTACATGTACGCTCGTGTGAAGTACAGGTTGCACGACAGGTTGTGTAGTTGCTTCTTTTGGTGTGTGCATGTTTTTAAATGTGGCTGCATGCTAATCCCAGAGCTCGTCTTCGTTTCTGCCCTTGGTCATGTACTTGTGCATGTTAAGACCCATCTGAGTACTCTGGGTGCCAGAAGCAAGTTCTGATAAGGAGCAGAGAGCAGATAGTGTAAAATCAGGTGAGCCTTTAGAGCATGTTTTCCTGGCACTGTGAGAGCAGGATTATATAACTAATTCTCACTAAACCTCTGGCTAAAAGCGCTGCAGAACAATTAGCAGAGACAATGATAAGAAATGCCAATAAGAGATTAAAATGCGTTTAAAATATTGGTGTAAATGCCGATTTTTATGTAAACACTATAAGGTAATTAAAAACCTATAAGGATATTGTCTGAGCGACTCGTATTATTTAATTTCTTTCTTTTGTGTCTCCACCCCAGAGGTCATTTTTCCATCGTTTAACGGGAGACAACAAGTCTGAGAAATTCTTTAAAGTGTTTTATGAGCGGATGAAGCTGGCCCAGCAGGAGATCAAAGCCACTGTGACTGTCAATACCAGTGACCTGGGCAGCAAGAAAAAGGACGAGGAACCACCAGACAAAGACACACCGGCACGCAAGAAAGGTCAGCGGACAAGTGTTGGTGTTACCAACATAACAATAGGCTAGAGAAGGAAGTGTTTGACTGCATTGTCAAATAAGTCACATATGACACTATGAAAAACTGGAAAAGCAAACCTCTGCTGCACTCTTCGTACGAGGCAGTAGATCCGTTTCTTCATTATTAATTATAGCCGTGTACAAAATTATTATTTATCACATGTATCATTTCTACATGTCTCTGTATGTGTAAATGACAGCAAGGATCAGTACATAAATTCTTAACTTGTCAAGTGAACAGTCATTGTAACCGTTGTCTTGTCCAATGGTCTGTGGTGTTTGACTGCCTCTTCTTTACCTGTGGTTAGTGAAAGATATGCCGGTAGTGGCGATGGTGACTGAGGAAGTGAAGGAGCAGCTAGTTGAGGCCTCTGCGGTCACCAAGAAGGCTTACACAACTTATCGTCGTGAGGCCGAAGCCGAAGAGCACCAAGCTGCAGCTGATGGCTCTCCTGTTCCAACTGCTGATAAGAGCCAGGAAGAGGGCGAGATGAGCGTTACCATCACTATCATGCAGCCCATCTTGCGCCTCATGCAGCTGCTGTGTGAGAACCACAACAGAGAGCTGCAGGTCAGCCATCATCAGACCAGCTTGTGATTATAAGTCCTTTATTTATATATACGACACTTACTGACACTGTCACTTTATCAGTGCTGGTCATCATGCCCTTTGCTGCTAAAGTATTTATACCATTCTCGATACTGGTACTCAGGTTGTTTCACTCCTACTTATTATATTATTTTATTACTTGCTATTCTGTTTGTTTAAAAATATATATATATTTATTACTTTAAAAAAAAAAGCTGTTTCTTCATTATTTTGGTTCTTTTCGCTCGACCGTGTGTACATAATTTTGTTCCACCTCATCTTAACATGATGCGAATGACAATAAAGCTCCTTGAATCCTTGAATATATATACATATAATATATAGGCTGCCATGGGCTGATGGGAGCAGGGTTAACTTTTTCTGTCCCGTGTTCTGAATTTCAGTCATCACACCATCTTATACAGAAATGAAACTGTTGAAAATAGGCACCAGTTGCAGAACTTCCTGACACAGTCTTGTATGTGCTGGTCTGGTTTCACTATGATGAGTGTGCTCGTGTTTGGTAGTGGCTAGCTCCGGCAGCCCAGACAGAAAACTTCCTGCTTGCACTGATTCTTGCACTCCAAACTGGGACAGGCCTTCATTAAATGCTGGTTGGCTCTGTGCTGTCTCTCCCATTCTGAACCTGTGTAGGAGCCAGATATTGATTTACCGCTAGCCTCGCTGCACAGATGATCAGTTCACTGAGATGTTTGTGTTCTTTCCAAAGACGTCACTGCAGTAATTGTCTTGCTGCCGTATACAGTAGGTTTGGAAAAGCCATCACGACTTTTTATATTTAGTTCTTACGTCAGCGAGAAAGAGAAAATGGTTTAGATTACCTAAGTAGAGGAATTTCTCTTTTGCCAACCATCTCTGCAGATTCCAACACTCTCGTGAATCATCTCATATTAAATCTCTTGGTTTTACCTCATGCCACATCACATATATTTTAATTTTGTGACTAACTGTTAACAAAGTGTTTATGTTTCCCTACAGGGGCTTTTAAAGTTTTTGATGAGATGAGTCCAAGTAAAGAAAGATTCCATGTTGAGTGTTTATTTTCATGTTGTCCTTCTGTAGAATTTTCTACGCAACCAGAATAACAAGAACAACTATAATCTGGTGTGTGAGACTCTTCAGTTCTTGGACTGCATCTGTGGCAGCACCACAGGAGGACTGGGGCTTCTGGGACTTTACATCAATGAGAAGAATGTAGGACTTATCAACCAGACTGTGGAGAGCCTTACTGAATACTGCCAAGGCCCCTGCCACGAGAACCAGGTAACACACTGTACACCTGTGTGCAAGATGAGCTTTTTATATTCTGTAGCTATCAAATCGATGACCGGCTGTGATCGTGATGCTAGTTTTGTTTGAGTTCTCTGTAGTCAGGAATGTGTCAGGCTCTTGTCTTTCCTAAGCACGCTAACACCAGCCTACTCCGGGTAGGACGCCTCTGTTTGTTCTTTGGCATAGGTTAGTAGTCTTCTCACATGATGGCGGCACCCTCTGTTCCTGCCGCTGTGAGGTCATTTTTATAACAAGTGTGAAACTGGCATGACTAAACAAGCAACTGGCTAAATACAGTCTCTGTTTGAATTGATTCCAGTTCCTTTACACAGTGCCAGAGGGGCATTGCCAGACTAAATACAGCGTTTTGTTCACAAAGAGAGAATAAACGGGAACAAGTGCTGGAATTCTTTTTATTTGTGCTTTGCATGTCCTGTTTGTAAAATTGTATCAAGTCACTCCAAACCATTTGGCTTCCACACTTATTGTTCAGTTCTGAGGTGTGGTACATGTTTGACAGCTCGTGTGATTTATGAGTGTGAAGCCTCCGAAACGTGGCCAGTATTTATGATATGTGACCTGCCTCGTCACTACCTTACCGTGCCGGGAATAAAAACCTGAGGGCAATCTGGCTTCAAATGAAATCTGGAACAAAGTTGTTTTGTTTTTGTTTGTTTGTTTTTTATGCCCTTTTTTTTGTCATCCCACCTGTTTTCTCCAGGATGTTGATCGTACCCTCTGCCCATGACGCTCTCAGAAAAGTGATTCTTAATCTCAGTAGTTTCACTTCCTGGTTAAATAAAGATTAAGAAACTTAATTGAGTGTTTTATAACACTGCGTGAAATTTACAGTCCCTGAAATTAGAGTGAGAATTCCTTCAAAGAACATATGAGATGTAAATAATGTTGCCACTCCCGCCTTCAGAATGGTGCTGGTTGTTTTCTAGATACCACCTGATAGATGGTTCCAGATTTCTTGGATAACTTACTGTTGTTTCCTCTTCTTGTAATTCCACTTTCTTAGTGAATACGTAATCTGTTGAGAGACCCGGTTAATGTTGTCTTTGAAGTTGGCACCTTATAACTGGCTGTAGGTTTGTGACAGCTGTCACATTGCATGAATTTGTGATGCACTATCAAATTTGCCATTTCAGACATAAAACCCTCCAATTCGTCCATCTCGCACTTATTAAAATCTTTATTTGTAAGTGTGCATAAGTACAAATAATAGATGCAGAAAAAAGAGAAGAGCTTGACTTACAGGAAAATGGATCAGACTCTTATCTTATTACTGCTAAAGAAAAAACAATTGGTCTGCTGTCCTGCTGGTTTTACTGATTATATCATGAAAAACACCAACAGCAGAGATTAAACATTCTTTTAACCCAGAACTACTGTCAAGCTTGTGTTTTGCCATTTCTTTTTCTTTGCTCCTTAGAACTGCATTGCCACACATGAGTGCAATGGCATTGACATCATCATTGCTCTCATCCTGAATGACATCAACCCCCTTGGCAAGAAGAGGATGGATCTGGTGTTGGAACTCAAAGTGAGTGTTCTGAAGTGGTGTGATACTTTTAGTAATCCGTCTAAAAGGTGTTATTTGATTTGATTATGCAGGTGTTACATGTCTGTAGGAGAAGTAATGTGGTAGTTGTGTCATTACAGTGTCAAAAGCTTTAGATACAACATTCAAATTCATGGAATTGCAGTTTCACTGACAGTAGCTGAAAGTAGAATCAGCTACCCAAAATCAGGGCTGGCCAGCACGGGTTTTTCCTGTGCTCCATCACAAATTGCATAAGTAAAGCGTGAAAGAACACTTGCATTTGATTTACTGTCTCTGGAAGTCTGGAATGCTGACAAGCAGGTAAAAAAGCCAATCTGTCTCTTGTCATCTTTTGCCCAGAATAATGCCTCCAAGCTGCTTCTTGCAATTATGGAGAGTCGCCATGACAGCGAGAATGCCGAGAGGATACTGTATAACATGAGACCTAAAGAGCTGGTATGTGTGCAGTGCAAACAGTTGCATAGTAACAAGCAGGTGCTGTTATGACAGTCAACTTTTTCTGCAGGTGGAGGTGATCAAAAAGGCCTACATGCAGGGAGAGATAGAGGTTGAGGAGCCGCAGGAGGGTGAGGATGGAGAGGAGGAGCACTCCGCGTCTCCACGCAATGTTGGTCATAACATCTACATCTTGGCACATCAAGTAAGCCGCTATAAAATAGGTGTGGAAAGGGGAACACACCATGAGCAAATAAGACCAGTGGATTTCCAGTAACTCCTGAAAACACATGATACTTTTCATTTTATAATCATTTCCTCTTTGAAAGCTTTCAGGCTGTGGGCTGCTCGGTAACAGAGGGCCTGTTTATACAATCAATTAGTGGAATGACGGTAATCTTATCTTATCTTATCTTAATCATGGGGCTAAACAGCCCCACCCTGCAACCTTGCTGGGGAATGAAAGCTGACACATTCAAAAAAAGGAAAAGTATCATGTAGAGTTAACCTAAATACAAGCAGTGTTGCCCAACCTTTTTGACATGCTGGAAGTAACACTTGTGACGAGTGTCTGTCAATCATCTGTTTTCAGTTAGCCCGCCACAACAAGGAGCTGCAAGCTATGTTAAAGCCAGGAGGGACATATGGCGAGGGCGACGAGGCCCTGGAGTTCTATGCTAAACACACCGCTCAGATTGAGGTCAGTGTCTGGCTCCATGTCGTAAATAAACTCCGCTAATGTTCACCTGCTGCCGTCTGTCTTGTATTTTATTTTCAATTCATCATTTTCCCACAGTTTTATTTCTGGATGAACTCTATCTAACATCTCTGTTGCAAGATGCCAGTGTTGGTTTAAGGGGACTGTGACATGTTTTGGCCTAACTATTGACTTGGAGCATGTGATACTTTTTTTTTCTTGGCTTGTTTTTGTGTTTCTTTGTGTCGTGTGACAGAATGACGAGTACCTTTGGCATGTTTGGTGCACTTGATGAGTAAGAGGAATGCAGATTGCTGGCAGTATTCCAAGCTCAAGTTGTTGGTTCAGTTCATGAGCTGCTTTTGGAAAGAAAACAACCCTGTTTTTGTTTTTTTCCTCTAAAGAGCAGTTTATGCCAGGCAGTCCATTTGAATCAGAGGTGTCATGGTGGTTATATTTTTCATTTTAAAAAATATAACCACTATTTTTACTTTTTGCTTTTAGTTCAGTTCAGCTTCAGCGAGTTTCCAGAGTGGGTTTGCTTGTTTCAGTTTAGTTCATATTGTTTGAAAATGTTTAGATTTACTTTAATTTTTATTAGCTTCAGTGTTTTAGATTTATTTTTTTTTTGGTTTTAGTCTCAATAAACTTATCCATCAAAGCCTCGTCAGTCAAGTTATGATAGATTTTGCCAAACTAATAAATAAAACTGTTTTTTATTTATTTTGTTTAGCTCATAAAATCTTTTTTTTTTCCACAGTATTGTTTTAGTTTTCAGTTTCTTTTTACTATAACTACAATAATCTTGACTTCTTTAAGGATACAAACTGTTTTCATATAAGAAAAGAATAAGGAATTATTTACCTGCTGCAGTCACAGATGTTTTGATCGGTGACTGTTGCTCTGTTTGGTGTCCAGATTGTGCGGCTGGATCGCACAATGGAGCAGATCGTCTTCCCTGTGCCCAACATCTGCGAGTTCCTCACTCAAGAGTCCAAGCTGCGTGTATACTACACCACAGAGCGAGATGAGCAAGGTAGCAAGATCAATGACTTCTTCCTGCGCTCTGAGGATCTCTTCAATGAGATGAATTGGCAGAAGAAGCTGCGAGGTACTCAAGAGGCTACTGGTAACACAAACACCGTTCCCTGTGCGTCTTTCTCCTCAACTCTTTATGAACTAGTGCCTGGTTTACGCTCTTTCTTCTTGCATCCCTCCAGGCCCCAAGCCCCTTTCTGACACATACACTGCATACAGGTTATGTTTTACATATTGGCATGAGGGATAAGCACAAAGTTTCCCTCCCTCTCACTCTAGTAGGATTACTCCAAATGTGTCCTCCACATATAACATTATTACAAAAACGCATATCCCAATAAAGAATATAAAGGCCTCAACTACCACAGCATTTATGGGGGTTTTCAAATGTTTTATCAGCAGACAGAACCTCACAGCTATATTGTACCCTCAGACAGGTCTCACTCATAGCTTCAACTTTGAATTGTGCTAACCACTGATCTGTCAGAGATTAGCTGCAGCAGCATTACAAGATCTGTTGCATCAGAGTAAATTGGACCTACTTCGCACAAACACGAAGAAAACACAAAAACTCAAAAATGAGTTTGGTTCAAAGTTTTGCAAGAACGGTTCTTTCTTGGTAGCAGAATAAAGTTGACCCATAGAGACATGTTGTGATGAGGGTCCACGTCTGAAAGAGGCTGCCAAAATGCTGAACCCTGGAGAGATGAAAGTCGAGAGAGCATGTAAACTTTTATAAGCTGCTTATATTTAAATTGCACTGTAATCACTGAGTTGGTTTGTTAATAATAAATATTAGTAGCAAAGCATACAGCATATAGCTCCCAATGTTGTGATATTATCACATCTTCTAATCTCGATAAAAACAAAAGTATACTGCTGTGATATTACAATGTTCAGGTTCCTGTATTTTGTTTTTCTGGAAACTAAAAGCCTCAACTTCCCAACATAATGGGATTAATGGTTTGATGTACTTTACCTGCATACCAGCTGTAAGGTTATTCTCACATTGACATCAATCAAAGCTGGGCTAAAAGAAAGCAGGAACAGGACACAAAGGCAAAGCATTAAAAACTCAGCCCTGATGTCATTTTCACTTTAATCTTTTGTTGTTCATTAATCTTAAGTTATTTTAGTTATGCACTCAATAGCACTACTTTGACTTTCCCTTTAAGGTCAGGTCCGGTTCCTGACGACTGCCTACCTGACTCTGCCAGTTTTTGCTTTTGTTTGTCTTTGCTGGTTAAAGAAAAGGTTGTGGTTCGTCATACGGTCAGGCCAGAAGAGACAGCGTTAGCCTATAATGTGGAAAAAAAAATATGAAGAGACCAGCCTCTTTCCTATGTGAATGAATCAGCACAGCTGGAGACTGTGCTGTTCCACTGGTGCTAACCGCTTGTCATCAATATAGTGACTTCTGTTGCCAAAAGTCCCCACCCACAGTTCTTCTTTTCTAATGAATAGCCGACCTCAAAATGGCATTAGCCACGATACTGATCTCCTGACCAAGGTCTAATATGCTGTGTCTGTGTGAGTGTGCGGGCAAATATGTGCGTGCAAGTTGTTTTTACTCAAAAGAGGAAAAGCGTTTAGTGCGAAACCCTGTTTCCAAAAAAAACTCTGTCGCTGTCTAAAATGGAAAATAAACAAAAAGAATCAACAGCAAAATAATTTGCATTATTATTTAAACTTCAACGCTTTAGCACAAACCGCATATTAAGTGTTAAGACTAAGAAGCTATTTGTTAACCTGTGCTTCGATTGAGCAAAACCCGGCCCAAAACAGGACGCTGACATCACCATGCTTCACATATAAAGTTCGGCTGCTGAGATGTCGTGCTGTCCTTTTTCCAAATGCAAAGATTCTCGTTTATAACAAAGGTTCTGTGCAAGGTCTTATTTGTCAAACCAGTAGCAGTGTTGTTTTTGAAGATCAGTGGCTTTCCCCTTGATCTGTTTACGCACACACACACACACACACACACACACACACACACACACACACACACACACACACACACACACACACACACACACACACACTATTGTTTTTGGTGCATTCATTAACATGAACATAAGCCGATGCGTCGCCTTTAATTGCTCGGATGTTACTTGCAGTTCAGTTGTGACCTTGCATATGACCTTTTCTTCTTTTTACACAAAGTCTGGTGCTCAGACTTTTAAGTTAGGTTTTGCAAACACACTTCTTTTCCTTTTCGTGCTGTGAATCACTTCCCTAAATGTATGAAAGTCAGACTTTGATAAATCCCCATTCGTTGAATAAAACCGAGCCCCCACCCACACCTGACTGAAACATGTGACTCTGATTTCACCTTCAAAATAACTCCGATCCTAAACTTCAGTGAGGCTTTAGGACATATAAAGCAGAAATACGGCAAATTTAAAAGGATTCACCAACTTTGAAATAGTATGTCTATGTGTGGAAGTAGTTTGGTTGATGAGCAGATTGTCAGTAAATTACTGGGTCACTAAATGCAGCAGTGCACAGAGGTTATAATGATTTGGAAAACTGAGGAGAATTTCCAGATTTCATCATCTATGATAAATCATAAAAATGTTGAGAATCCAGAGAAATCCCTGAAAACAAGGGACAGTGTGAAAACCTACAGGTGTAAATCACTTGAAAGCCTCGGCGATACTTCAGAAAACATTCAGCATCCAAAAATTCCAAATGTTCATACTACCGTGCAACAACATCAAATAAAATAAACTGAGCAAAACACTAGTATCTGCTGTGTGCCTTAGGTAATTCGGGATGGTCTGAGCAGAAGTGAAAAATGTCCTGTGGTCTGATGAATCATAATTTGAAATTCTATTCAGATGCTTATTGTTTAAATGATTTGCAGATTGTTGCATTCTTTTGTTTACATTTTCCACAGAGTCCCAAGTTTGTTTGGGCTTTTTTGAGGGTATTTTTTTCCTTTTTCAAATGTGAAATGTGTGTGATTTTTGAGTACTTAAATGGATTTGAGGTGTCCCAGATTATTCTGTTTAGGTGGTTATGTTAGCAGTAAATGTACACACTCGCATTCTGACTTGTTTGACTGTGTTTCACACCAAATTTACTAACCAAATCAAATATCCAGAGTATTCACTCAGCGAGTTTTGGTTCTTCTAAACCAAAGAAGCAGAGCTGCTCGCTGTGGTTGCCACTTGTGACAAGGGAGTAGCTGGAATTGGCTTTACGAAAGAAACTATTAATGGCACCAGTTTTATAGTTGCCATGCTCAGTGTTTGTCGACAGCGACAGAGAGAGTTCAAGCAGTTCATGTAATTTAGGGTTGGTGCAAAGTTGGTTATCTGTATAAATCTTTTTTTTCAGCTTTGACTCAAAGGTATTGAAAGTGAAACTTGGTTGGTCTGAAACACTGGACAGTTTTTGGAGTACAAACATGTACGCACTACATCTGAGTGCTTTAGCATAGCCATCTGTGTTAATGTGCTTCACTATGCTGTCCTCTAGCCCAGCCCATCCTGTACTGGTGCTCCAGGAACATGTCATTCTGGAGCAGCATCTCCTTCAACCTGGCTGTGCTCATGAACCTCCTCGTGGCCTTCTTCTACCCTCTGGAAGGCATCCGTGGAGGTCAGTCACTCTCAGTCTTTCTCTGTATATGATACCCAGTCATTGCCATTGCCCTGTTAAGATGACTTCTGTCAGTTTTCTTTTGGATCAGAGTTTAAAACACACAAACAAAAAGTCTTTCTGCAGCTGAGATCATGCTATAATATTCTTAAACACAGAACAAATATTGTAAATATTCTGTGTAGGTACTGCCATCTGGTTCATAGTGTATGGCTACTAACAGTAGAAACGATTCATCGACTCGATCCTCGGAGCTGCTTATGGTCGAACACCCAGCAGTAGAGGTGGTGTGCTGTAGCAGAAGTGTCCGAGGTGAAATGTGAGATAAGCTTTGCTGTGTAGGTCAATTTGAAGCAGCATTATGAGAAATCTACAGCTTGTAGACAGATAAACAGAGTTTTGTTTTATGTGAACATCCTGTTAGCATGTCTCAGTTCATGGCTGCTTATATTCTCGTGCCTGAGCTGAAGATTACACATGTGGACACCATGACAGACCCTTCGTCTTACAACTTACAACTTTAACACTTGAGAATAACAGATTGCTTATGCCCTGATTGTTATTTGCGTGTGTGTGTGTGTACGTGCGTGTGTGTGTGTGTGTGTGTGTGTGTGTGTGTGTGTGTGTGTGTGTGTGCACTGTGGTTAACACAATGAGTGTGACTACTACAACACAGGAAATGGGAGTGAGTGACACAAGCATTACTGCTGAGATCAGGGGTGGGGCGGGATGCAGAGAGTGCAACATGTGTGTTATCAGAGACCTGGTTAAAAAGAACAGGAAAGAAACTGAGTGTTTACTCTTCAATTTCTTCATTTTATGATCAGGTGTATCGCAACACCTCAGCATATTTAGACCTTCCAGCTCACAGAAAGTAGTCCTCGACCACTCGAGGCAAACTGTGATCTAAAAAGTGTAGATTAGCCTGTAAAGTTATGGCAGGAATCTTTTTGATATATGCAGAGAAATGCAATAGTTTATTTTTTCCTTCACCAAGTTTCTGTTACTGGCACAGAGCAATTAAAAAAGGTGTTGTGTGTGCTGGAGTCACAGATGTTAGAAGTGGAAAAACTAGTGTTATCAGAAATCTGATTAATGTTAGCAACTCTTGGTTATATTAGCATCTACCAAGGAATGTGGATATCTGCAGCAACAATTAAATACCTTTAGCTGTCCAATGTCTCAAAAAATTACATAATGTCACATTTGCTTATTTTCTGTCTTTTAATCTGAAGTAAAAACAAAAAAACTAAAATCTATTTGAGATCTGGCTGCTGTTCAGAGATGTATGAGGGGTGTCTGGCTTGTTGATTTGCGTCCCAATTTTCACATCCTTTACGAAATGCTCTATGTTTAGACCTTTTTAATATTCATTTCCACAGTTGCAGCCAGTACTTGATCAGATTAAAGGAATTGTGAGTGCATAGCTTTAAAGGACCTTACAGAATGCTGTATGTTCCCGTGCTTGTGGTTTGGGTGTAGCCTCACACCTCCCTAACCAAAGTTGGGGAGGTGTGAGCATCGCTACAGCTGTGAAGAGAATGCAATCCCGGTTGAAGAGCTGGATCTTGAACTGCAGTGGTGTCATAAAATATTGATTTTGCACTTCTTTTCCTCTGAGGTCTTTTTTTTTTTTCTCTCTTTGCGTGACTTCTGGTAATTATGGTATGTGATAGATTCACCCAGACTATTAATACTGTGACCACCTTAAAAAGCCAGAATCACGTCAGGGACACATACAGCAAGATTTCAAATGGCAGATGTCTTGCTTTACAACTGATAAATATTTGTCCAAGCAGTGATCTGTTTTAAATGAAGTTTTAAATGTAAAAGCGAACTCATAATGCTTTACAGTACAAACCATTTTTTAAGGTCAATTTACAATCACAAATGAACTGAACATGAATGTCTGTAGACTGTGGGAGGCAGTACCCAGAGAGGTCCCACGCAGCACAGGGAAAACATGACACGAGATTTCACCCAGGAGCCTTCTTGCTGCTTCTTGCGCAGAGAAAGTGCAAACTACTGCATCAATGCCAGTCATAGTGAATTTTAGTATTTAGTGTTTAGTTCAACACCAAGCGCTATTATGCTATTATTTATTGATCAAAATGACTGTATGTATAAGTGTGAACGTAGTTGAGCATGAAATGCTATCAGAACACATTATGACAGAAATCATAAAGTTTCCCTATTAAAGTGGAAGACTGCACCACAGTGTCCTTCACTCACACACAACATGACTTGCTAACTGTGATAAAGCTGTTTCACATGTGCTCACATGACAAATGACACTGATGACTGATCATTGTCTTCTCACAGACATGTTTTATCTAAACGGTTATCAGTAAAGTAAGCTCTGGTGTATGTGTCATGGTCCTGGGTCTCTTGACCCAGCGTTTTAAGTTTGAGTTTATTTTGTTCATTAGGTTATCTAAGTTCATTTGGTTATTAGACTCCTTGTGTTTTCTTCCCCTGTATTTAAGCTTCCCCTCACCCTTCGTGTTTCATGCTGCGTGTCTTATGTTATCAAGTTTGTATTATTATGCCTAAGTGTTTCTAGTTATTATTTTCCCCTCGTGTTTCCAACCATGTTAAATCTCCCCTGCTCTTCATGCGTTTCATGTCTGTGTCTTACGTTGTCAAGTTCGGGTTGTCATGTCTATGTCTCATTATGTTTCCTGTTTTATTGTGAAGAGGTCTGGTGTTCTGTGTTCATCATGTTCAGTTTTACTCTCCCACTGTGACGTCATTATGTTCATGTGTGCCAGCTGTTTCCTCATGTGTCTCCACTTCCCCTAATCACCTCCTGTGTATTTAAGTCCTCTGTTTTCAGTGTGTGATTGTCAGGTCGTCTGTTGTCCACGCCATGTTTCCTATGCCATGCTTCCAAGTTTCTTGTCTAGGTTTTTCTTATTGTTTGTTTAGATTTCCCAGTTTAGGTTTGTTAATTTTGCTTCAGTTTGCCTTGCCCTTTGTTTGTACCTTTTTTCCCAGCCATATTAAACGGCTCGCTTTTTGTTAACATTCAAGTTTTGTTCCCTGTTCCTTGGAGTCTGCATTTTGGGTCCTTTTTCAATTCATACAGTCTGCCCTCGCCAGACTGTGACAGTATGATTCAGTGATATCTGCAGAGCTATAAAGAAGGAAGATTTAAAGGTTGTATTCACAGCTAAAAATTGGTCAGCAGCATTTGTCATCACATTGGTGGCCGATTCTTCATAAAAGCTGTCATTTTAAAGCAATTCTGTGGTAACAGCTTGATGTTTATAAAGACATGCACTTGGTGTTAAAGTTTTTGTATCAATGAGGAAACCAATCAAGTTTCACACAGCTGCTTCAGACTAGGAAAAGGGAAGACATCGCAAAGAAACTCTGTGTTTGTTGAAGAAAACCTGCCAAGGAACAGGTGGATTCAGACTCCATTAATAACTGATGAGTAACCCAGAGTTTTATTTAGCTCTGTCTGAAACAAAAAACCCAGTGGATCGTCATCTCTCAGTTTCACTAAACCCATTTTCTGAAACGGACCTCTGCATTTTGATACAGCCAGACAGCAGGGGTCACAACTTTAACCCTCTCAGGCTCAAATTAAGTTTTTTGTTGCTAATGCACAACCAAGTCCTGCAGTGGTACTTCTGAGTAAAAAAACCTCATAAAATATGTATGTGGGGTAATCAGGTTGTTGTTTTAACTGTTGCAAATCTGCAACGTCTGCCTGGAGAGGGTTAAGACGAGAGCGGACTTTGTGATTGATACACACACCCCCACCCCACAAAACCAGAACTACACAACAAATGCTACAAGGCATCTAGAAGCATTTATGTTTTTACAAAACCAAACTGAGATCCAATCTTAGCCAGAATTTAAAAACTGAGGCCATTCATTTTGATACTGAAACTACAGATGGTGTTATTCATTCCTTAACATCGGTATTTTCTGTGTGCCATCCTTCTTTTAGAGTCACCGTTTGCCGACGCTGATTAGATTTAAACGTGTTTCCAAACAGTTTTTTTTTTCTTCTCTTTTGTTTTTAGCAAAAAGTGTCTTCAGAGTGATGCTCCATTCATGCCCTATCAGTTTCTGACATGGGTTATGGTTAGGTTTTGTTATGTCAACCAAAGTCCATCATCCATCATGCATTTACTTAACCCCGTGTTCACAACTATGGAAATTATGTAAGCATATAAGCACCTACAGAAATTCAGTGCTCTGCTGATTTAATTGATTTGCTCTAAAGCTGTCGTGTCTCTTGTGCCTAAAGTGTAGATTTTGGCACTACAAAGTATGAAGTAATCACCCTGAAGAATATATGTCAGTTTAATGCCTACAAACAATTGAATGTATTGAGTAAAAAGGACAAAAAAGTGGGAAAAAAACCCAAAACAAACCAGCGTAATGAATATTGATCTTCATTTAAAATACATTAAATACACTCCTTTTCTTTTAACCAACAAGGATGTGGACATAAAAAGTTATTATCCCTGAGATCTCCAGATTTGACCTTCTTCCCCAAATGATTATAATCCCAGATCAGTCTGGGCTGTCACGAGGCTTTCATTTCTAAATTTAGGGGTAGGGAAAACTCTGTCTGGTGTTTGGTCACAAGTTGTAACTTCAAAGACTGAATATTCATTCAAACAGAGATTCTGAGTGATTACAGGAGATTCTTCACAAGCCAAAGGAATAAGCAGACCTGAGCATGTTTTTGTGTGAAGTTTCAGTTTTCTTTTTGATTTGCCGTCTCTTATTCCCTTCCGTTTTTTTTCTCAGTTCTGCTTCAGGGCAATATTTGTGGGGACGCGAAAAGCCTCAGCCGTTAAGGCCTCCATTGTTCCAGTGCAAAGAGAAGACGCACATTGTTTTTCGCATAAACTTTCAATTGTTCTGTCTGGGGTCAAACGGCGAGGTCCCTTTTGTTTGAACTTCCTTGCAGTGGTGTAGAGCAGACAAAAAAAGAGGTTGTTAGCTTAGCTTCAGAA
Source organism: Diplotaxodon limnothrissa (assembly GCF_057381915.1). NCBI lineage: Eukaryota > Metazoa > Chordata > Actinopteri > Cichliformes > Cichlidae > Diplotaxodon > Diplotaxodon limnothrissa. Next base: position 10,527,018 of record NC_140600.1, read on the forward strand.
ACCTGATGTGGTTTTCAGTGTTAAAGGCCTTCTGAGAGCTTAGAGGTTCATTCCAGGATACACCACTCACTGCAAAATTAGGTGATTTAGGCATTTAAGAGATAAGATAAGATAAAACTTTATTTATCCCTCGGGTGGGTTCCTCTGGGAAATTCGGTCTCCAAAAGCACAGCACCGACAGAAGTTACAGAAAATAATATATATATATACACACACACACACACACACACACATATATATATATATATATATATATATATATATATATATATATATATATATATATATATATATATATATATATATATATATATATATATATATATATATATATATATATATATATATATATATACACAGATAAAATATACGAAGGGGATAAATAGAATAAATAAAAATACAAGTGAATTGCACATTTAAAGTATTGAGGTCTATTGCACCATTGACTATTAACAAAAGTATTGCACAAAAGGTATTGCACAGTGAAGTGAAGAGGCACTACAGCTTAGTTGTTCCCCCCTCCTTTGTCCTCCTGTTTCCCCTCCCTCTCCCCTGCAGAGAGGAGTTAAACAGTCTGATGGCGTGTGGGACAAAGGAGTTTTTAAGTCTGTTAGTTCTTGTCTTGGGGAGAAGCAACCTGTCACTGAACAGACTCTTCTGGTTGTTAATGGCCGTGTGCAGAGGATGCCCAGCATTGTTCATAATGTCCAGCAGTTTTTTTTAGTGTCCTTTTCTCTGCCACTGTCACCAGAGTGTCCAGCTTCATGCCGACCACAGAGCTAGCCTTCCTGATCAGTTTCTCCAGCCTGGATGAGTGTGAAATGGTGAATGCTTACCGCCACACAGATGCGTGCATGAAAACATAACATGCCCTATTTTCTTACCAGCTGAGATGCTTCATTTAAATATTAAAACCAGCTTCTTGCAAAGAAATATCAAATTTTACCAGTGAAGCTAAATTGGTCAGAAATGTTGTTTATTGCAAGTTTGCCATTGAGACATAGCAGGCCTCACTTTCATACTGTCTTAAGCTACATGGAATCCCCTTAAATACTATTGAAAACCTCACTTACAGTGACCGTGGATGGTTCGCTGTAAGCGGTTTGTTTGGAGAGAAACTGTGGTTGCAAACTTCTAGTAGCAAGCAGAAGTGTGTAAGCCTTAAAAATAAACACCCGGAATAACTACAAGTGGAGGAGCTCGATGACGAGGTCCGAGTCAGGTGGTCAAACTGCCAGAGCCTCCACCCTGTCACAGGTGGCTGCTATAATATGAGGAGAAACGGATTGTTTTTGTCTGTCAACAATGCAAGCCATGTGGATATGTGAAGTGTAGTGCAAGTAGTTCAATGTGAAGGTCAGTCTCGCTTCTCTTCTTATAACTGCAGAGTAAGCAAGTAAGAGAGATGAATGGCCTTAGACAGTAGGTGTGTGACGTCAAAGCTGCTGTGTCTGGGATGGCTGCCAAGTCTGAGCGCCCAGGCTGCCTGTTACGATGCAGTACCTGGGATGCATCGCTGATACATTTGGCGGGAACAAAGTATATTTTTAGCCAGTGGGAGGTTATGTAACAACCCGCCATGTGATTGGTATACACGGAGAGACGAGAAGGAGGCTTCAGAAAGACGGGAATGGAGGGAGACATCGAAAGTGCTCTTCGTCCTTGCTCAGAGAAAAGCAAACCTGACACAAAAGTTGTTTTTCGTTTTTTGTTTTCATGAAGAAATCAGATTATGGGGTGATGCCAGTGCACCATGAGCTCATAATACTGCTTTCCTGAACCACATTAACTGATATAGAACAAATAATAAATGTGAGTTAGATTTCTGTAAGGCATCAACATTCACAACTAAAAATAAGTGAGCTTCAACTTTTCACCTGATGTCCACTTTGTGTCATTTACTTTTTGATGTAGTGGCACAAATGTTTTGTTCAATGTAGCAATTGTTCTGATACCACAGTTAGCACAAACAACTCTTGTTCCTTCTCTAAAAATGAAAGGCTTACTATTCTGTTTCCTGAAGCTTTTTTATGAATGAATACATCTGAAAGATGGCCTTGTTGAAAAGGGCTTGTGTGTTTGCTTCACTGCAACGATCACACAGCTGCTTTCATGTTTAAACAGATAAACTGATGCATTTATGTCATGGCGCACCGATGTTGGCGAGTGTGACTTGCCTCACTCCCGACTGACTGGATTATCATTTGACTCGATAAAAGAATTAATAACTACTTAAAATAGTTGGCTGTGATGGAAAAGATTGAGTGAAAGCTTTCTCATCTCGCCCTAATGACGTCTCCTTCATCCTCAGGCACTCTGGAGCCCCATCTGTCTGCCCTGCTGTGGATGGCTATGCTGGTTTCACTGGCTATTGTCATAGTGCTGCCTCAGCCTCACGGTATCAGGGCACTCATTGCCTCCACCATCCTGCGCCTGATCTTCTCGGTGGGCCTCGAGCCCACATTGCTCCTACTAGGAGGCTTTAATGTAAGTGGGCATGAACCTGACATTTAATTTTCATGCAGTACAGAAACACGGACTCTGTTCAAGCAAGATTTTGCCTTCAAACAGCCGCTAATACAAATGTCACTCATTAAATCTTAAATCTTGTATATCAGGTCAGGGAGATTCCACACTACGCTGACAATGCAGCACTTGCACTATATATTTAGTAGTCTGAACATTGACTGTTTGAAATTCTTCTTGCACTGCCTTTGAACAAACCTTACCATACTGATTATACATGCTGTGTGTTTTCCATTGTTCTTCAGTTATGTAATAAGGTCATCTTCCTGATGAGCTTCGTTGGAAACAGAGGAACCTTTACACGTGGATACACAGCCATGATTATGGATGTCGAGTTCTTGTACCACCTGCTCTATTTGATTATCTGCAGCTTGGGGGTCTTTGTCCATGTCTTCTTTTACAGTCTACTAGTATGTGAGCTCACACATACTTCATCCTATACACATTTCATATATGAGATTTAACCCAGTTCCAGATGTTCCACACACATCTCTAAACCCTTGTTCTTTCCAGCTCTTTGACCTGGTTTACCGAGAAGAAACCCTGCTGAACGTAATAAAGAGCGTAACCCGCAATGGCCGCTCAATTGTTCTGACAGCTGTGTTGGCGCTTATCCTCGTCTACCTCTTCTCTATTGTGGGATACATCTTCTTCAAGGACGACTTTATTTTGGCTGTGGACCGGATACCCAACAAAACTCTCGGTAAGTTGAAATACAGGCTTCTTGCCATTTCCTTGCTGGAACCAAAATGCATGTCATGCCTTACCCAGATGCCAGAACGCATGGAATGTTTTTACTCATTCATTCTGAATCACTAAAAAAAACCAAAGATGAAAAATATTAAGTGTGGAGGATCTTTGTACATTCACTTGCTCTTAGCATCCAGCTACACTATCACTATTCGTCGCCACAAAAATGCATTGCATAAAAATGAGTGTTTGACTCTCAAATGTGAACCTTGTATAGTTTGGATACTTGCATAATTTCTTCCGTTCCCAACTGAACAGAGCATGGAGCCAGCATGGTGGGAGAGTTCCTCTCTGGTGGAGTTTGTCAGAAAGAAAATGGAGAAAACTGCTCAGCAGAGGCCACGATGGATGGTAGGTTGACAAAGTGAAAGGTAAATGTGAGTGCGTGTACATGGGGTGGAGGCTTGGGTCGAAGGTTTCTTTTTAAGTGTAAATCCATGTTTGTTTGTGAATCTCTTGAATTTTTCCACGAGGCTGGGTGCACGTGTTTGTGTGAAGGGCTTTATGTTCTCACACATTTCTGACTTGCCCAGAAGAGATTCGTCCCACCGAGCTACAAATCTAGGCGACTGGGTGGTCATGGGATTAAAACTGACTGGGCCAACTGGGGGCTTTCAGGGAGCTGGGTCATACACCAGGGGTTTAGACTCTTTAGACTTTGTGGTCTCACAGTACCAAGCCTAAGACTTGATGTAGGGGCCCATAGCTGAAAGGTCAGAGATTAGAGCAGGTCGATGGGTCCACCCAGGGATGGTGCGGGGACTCTCTAACTGCAAACAATGAGTTTTTGCAAACCATCCGACCTTGTTGGGATAAAGCCATCGTTCAAAGGTGAACACGTAGCACCTTTAAATTGATCGGCCAACCATGTCGAATCCTCAAACTGCTGGAGCTTGACCTTGTCTGAGCTTCCCATCCGTCATCACCAGGCAGGCTAATTAGGGTAGTCTGGTGACTAGCCTTTGTGTGGGAAGTTGAAGAATGTCCTCAGTCACATTAAAACCTCCTAATTTATTTTGGTAATATAATTGAATCTTTAAGTAAGGTAGCCACTTATTTTATTGAAACCATATATAAAGGTATTTTTGCTGGATGATAGAAATGCAGAGTAAACTTTAAAGGATCCTACAGTAACACTTCGCTGTGTCTTTGTAGCTTCCCTTGCCATCCAGCCGTCAGCGGTAGTGATTGAGGACAAGGAGCGGACGTGCGATTCCTTGCTCATGTGCATTGTCACAGTACTGAGCCACGGCCTCAGGAGTGGGGGAGGTGTCGGGGACGTCCTACGGAAACCATCCAAAGAGGTATAAAAAACAGGAACCCAACAATGAGGAGAGATCACACCTTTGAGGGTGTGAAGAAGAGTCATAAAATGACCAAATATCGGTTTTCCTGTTTTTACTTTAAAGTCTAGCAACACAGATGAGACGTACTGGCACATCCCCCTACCATGCACAATAAGTCTAACTCGAGTTCAGCTAAATTGAGAAGATAACAGATATTTAAAGGTGTATTTAGTCTTGTAATAAGGAATTTAATATTAAACATTATAAGTAAAAGTAGACATGCTGTCAATTTAATATGTGTTGGATGAGGTAATAAGTGTAGTAGAGGATACGAAGCACTTTGAGTGCTCCAGTAGAGTAGAAAAGCGCTATATAAGAACCAGTCCATTTATCAGGAGTCCAGTATGTCTGAAAGTCTGTGATTGAAAGTTGTCCTTTACAAGGAGGATGTTTTCAAAGCTCCAAACATAGCAAAAACACACAGGATGAAGACAAGTTTGTAACGACCACGCATTAGACCTGCAACTCAACCCACAAGATGGCACAAAGAATTATGAATCATTCACACTTTTATTAACTTCATATAACTTATTGCTCATTTGCATTGATGTCACAACTGTTTTCAGTTGTTCAGAAGCCTGCCAAACACAACCTTACAGCTGGATTGTACCCATGCAAAAGGGCACTGAGTCATACCAATATGTTAACTTAGTTCTTATATATGTATATACACTCCTCTCAAAGGACATAATATTTTTATGCATTCTCTTAGAAGTTTTCAGAATCACAGGTCAGTGCTTGTACTTGTAAGACTGCTTTGAAAACTTGTTCAGCTTCATCTGTGAGTAATGATTTAGTAACATGTGTTTGTTTGTTTTTTCTCTCTGCTCCTCACTGACCTTCTAAACTGAAAAATGCTCTCATTGGCTGACATAACGTGCGAGCTTTCATTGCCTGTCTCAATCCCCCCCCCCCAATTTCTTTGGCTTCAACAGGAACCACTTTTTGCAGCAAGGGTTATCTACGACCTGCTCTTCTTCTTCATGGTCATCATTATTGTCCTTAACCTCATCTTTGGTGTCATTATTGACACATTTGCTGACCTGAGAAGTGAGAAGCAGAAGAAAGAGGAAATTCTGAAGACAACATGTTTTATTTGCGGTGAGGAAAGAAGCAAAATAACTTTTTAAAATAGTTAAGACTGTTTAAGTGCTGCTATTTATGCTTTCAATGGCCCCATTTTAATTTGTGCTCAAGGTTACTGTCCTATTCTCATGAAAGTGAGAATTGTTTAATTTGGGAGGTATTTATACGTTTCGCTGGTGTTCTCACAGACTTCAGTGTGAACTGATTAGATTTGGGTTATGAAACATTACATGACCTCACATCAGTCCTGCTCTTGTGTTAGTTTCAAACATATGGTTACCTGGACTCAAAGCACACTTCTTTCACACAAAGTTAAACGCACAGCTTAACATTTTCTTTCATCCAGTGTGTGGATGTGACTGGATATGTAAGGCGCTTTGGGGTCCTTAGGGACTAGTAAAGCGCTATATAAATACGGGCCATTATTTTGGATGTGATATTTTTATTCTGAAGGTTCTGCCCAAACTGTGGGTCTTTGTCTTTGTCCATCATGCTATCTTCAGTTTATAAATAAAGTTACACATCCAATAGTGCTGAAATGATGAAGGCAAGGAAATTTATGTATGTGCATCCCCAATTTAGTATATCAGGAAGGCTTGGACTGAATTTCTTGACATCTAGGACCTCTTTTGAATGAAATAATTAGAAATTAGTGTCAAAGGTGAGGCTTGCCATGACAAACACTGATATCTAATGGAATGAGTCGATGAAGTTGGTGAGAATTCAAACACATTCAAACAAAGGTGGGAAGGGAAACTTGTTTAGTTGGAGGAGGCCTACAACAGCTAGGTGGTAATTCTAGTTTTACTTTTAGAGCCATTCTGCCTACTCGGCAAACGCTGTAATATGTCAGCATTATGGGAATATGACTCATGACCTTTGACACTTCTTTTCCTGTCTTTTTAACCCTCATTTCTATGTACTAGTAGCACTCCATTCTTCAAGTTTAAAAGAAAAAGCGGAAATGCCTTTTTAGTTCCATTCGAGTCGAAGCTACAGTCAATACGCAACACGTTTCGCTACAGACTCGGTAATTTTGCGGGTGTGAACGATGCAAATGGATGATGATGATGAAATTAAGGGAAATCAAACGAGTGCCCTGTTCTCAGCTCTCATATGAGCATGCTCCTGCTATGATGCAACTTCACATCAGGTCTGTTTTCAAATGGGGGCTTTTTTTCTTTCTTCTTTTTTTTCTTCTGGGTAAACAACCAAACGCCTCCTCTTCCCAGAATGAATGGTTAGTCATGGCAGGTGCTGATGTGGAGGAGGAGTGTTTCTTCCTGTTACCATATGGGTCTTGACCATGTTAGACAGTACACATACTCAGACACTGGCCTCATCTGTCACTGCACCGCCACTTTTTTTTCTTCTTTTCTTCTTTTTTTATGTCAGGAGGGTAATTTCAACTAAATAATCAGTAGTAAGTTGAAATTGTGCTCGCTTGTTTTGTCTGCCCATTCCCTCATACCCCCATTTCCTGTCTTTAAAAAAAAAAAAAGATCATCATCTGTCATTATTTAGGTCACAAAAATGATGATGCAGGCTTGCATAAGAAAATTTATTTCCTCACTTTTCCTAAGAAGTAAAGAGGACAGATTATTTGGTGTGTGCGTGTGTGTGTGTGTGTGTGTGTGTGTGTGTGTGTGTGTGAGAGAGAAATTATGTCATTTATTTATTTATTTATTTATTTATTTATTTATTTATTTTTAGGTTTGGAAAGAGATAAGTTTGACAACAAGACGGTCACCTTTGAAGAGCACATCAAAGTTGAGCACAACATGTGGCACTACTTGTTCTTCATTGTCCTGGTGAAGGTCAAGGACTCAACAGAGTACACTGGCCCAGAGAGCTATGTGGCTGAAATGATCCGGGTAAGGATGTTGTCACTGACATGCACTAGTTTAATGAGGGTCTTATTGGAGTAAATACTAGTGTAGCTGCAAGTCTTCCGAGTCTTGATTTCAGTTGCGTTAAAAAAAGCCCCAAAGAAGATGTTGAAAGACCTTTATTTTAATTAGGTACGTTGTGGATATTTTCTTTCTTTGCTTTAGACGTTAATTTAATTATTGCTAAAGCTACTTCAGTAAGGTAGTATGCGAGTCCCAGTTCCTAATAATATGAATTTACTTAAATTTGTTTTTCAACAGTGTATATTTCCATCTATTTGCTTTCTGCTTTGTTGGGGTTGATACTAATTAAGAACTGAGCTACTAGGTACTTATATTACAGACTGATACATCTACCTGATCGTCAATCTTTTTTTCTTTTTTTTTATATCCTTCAAATTCACAGACACTCCGGAAATTCTGTAATCGACTTGTTTTTCACTTTCTTCTAGCTGCCTTCCTCTCAAAATAGAGCTCTCGCTCATCTTCTTCAGTGCTACAGGTGTGCCTCAAAGCCTACATTAGCAAAACGTACGGTGCAACACTGTATCTGCTACCGCTGTGGTCTTAACTGAGGTTAACCTTCACTCGTGAAGAACACTGTAGGCGCTTCGACTAGGCGTAAAGGTTTATATGGGTTCGGACAGAAGTGATTACTGCAGTCTTTTTCGCTTCCTGCACTGTGACAGGCAGTAATATTTATTTTTTTTCACCTCGTGTGCTCTAGTGTACCAGCTCTGCTTTTATGTAATCCCTACCTCTGTGACCTTGAATCCTTCCAAAGCATTATCACATCAGTCCATTTTATGAATGGACAATTAACATTCAGGCACAGTCTGCCATTGGCATAAAAGGTTTTAATCCTCCGAAGGAGGCATGCATTGTTTTAATCATTAAACACACATGCATGCACCCTTTACATCACCACATGACAGCCACTTTGGCATGCAAACACACTGAAACCTTGGGTTATTTATTTTACTTTTTTCTATCCTGACATAATGCATATTTCTATGTGTTGTATAGAAAGTACGTCATCACTGTTATTAGTTCCAACAAAGGCTTTGCTATCATAAAATACTATAAGATAGCAAATTCCAAGTGCTCGTGTTTATGCCAATCAGATAAATGTACAGCCAGCGGAGAAAGTGATTCAAGTGGATATCTGTAGAATTGTGCCTTTCAGAAAAATAAAAGGGTCTGAAAAGTGATTGTTTTGATTGCTGCATCATACCTGTAGTCTGTGAGCAATTAGAAAGCATTTTAACTGCCACAGGAAAGCCCCTGTTTCTGAAGTGGTTGCTCCCCTGACGCACTTGTGCTGCTGTCAGTTTTTGACCCAGTTTCTCATTCGATGCCATTTAGCCCACTTTCCTGCTTTTTGCCTTGATCTGCTACCCTTAGTCTTGTGAGGAACCACCTGATTTGGGATTAACTCCCTGTCCTCTCGCTCATTAGCGGTGTACTCCCACTGAGCCAAAATACGTTTGTCAAGGGTTCATTCCGACTGGGTTAAGGGTCTTAGCCAAACAGAAGAAGTTGCACATTGTTTGAAAGATGCTGGCGTGCCCAGTCATCCTTAACATCAACTCTCAGCAAGTGTCCTTGTGTCTCGTTACAAAGAGTATATCATTCATAGAGCGTCTGTCATAAAACGCATTCAGTAAATCATTCACAGAGGTTAAATTGAGTCACGTTGTGTGCAAGGATATCGTTTTATCAGCTTTTAAAATGGGATGAGGTTTATTGGAGTTTTTTGGTTTTATTTTTTGGTTGGGTGGCAGACGGAAAACCATACAACTTATTTAACTTATTTTTTAGATATTAAAAAAATCCTGCATGAAAAAATGTAAGTAAACATGTAATGTTATCTACATTAAATAAAACTTCACAATAATATTCATATTTTTTAAACCATAATAATGTAGAGTGCAGTAGTGCCAATAAATTATCGTACAGTCATACATACATCTATTTTTTTATACAACATACAGCTAATTTCAACTGTGCTGGTTTCTGATTTTTCTCCAATTTTTGGATACTTGCTGTGTTAAACTTTATTTGAATGCACAAAAGTTGCATGACGATAATAATAATAATAATAATAATGAATATAATTTCTGCCAACAGTAATAGGAGTTATTAATGAATTATTTTGTTATAGCTTTTTCAGTTGTTAGCTCTTGTTTTTTCTTTTCTTTTATTACAGACATATTCCACTGTATTTACCAGTGATTTGATTAGCAGATGGTATATTTTCAGGCTCTTGTGTTTCAATCTGAGCTGCCTCTCTCCCACTGTGTTTCGATTTTTTTGATGCTGCACTAACGTGGAAGAAGCAGCGGGACATAAGGGGGTGTAGAAGTCAGACTACTCTGACAATGACTGGGACTGACGTCAATGGTGGAGGGCTCTGGGTGAAATGTCATATCTAAGGTGTTAAAAAGAAAACAGTAAAAAAAGACGATGCTCAGTTTGCACCCATTGTCCTACTTCTAATTATGTCCGACGCTTAAAAAAAAATGACACCCATGCTCTATTTGCTCTATTTCCAATCATCCGCTGCCGTAAACGTTCAAGACTGTGATAATTCTGGGAGGGGGGAGAAGGGGGGGCCTTTATTTGCATATTTGTAAAGTGAGTGGGTCGTCAGCTCATCAGGTGGCTTGTGGCATGACTGTGACGTTTTGTGTTGCTATTTTAACCACACAGCATCCTGTTTCTCTGTCATGGCCCGTGCGGTTTTAATAATGAAAAATGTACTTCCGTCATTTCCATTGAACCAGCACGTTGTAGACTCTTAAGTCATGCCTGCACTTCTCAGTTTACTGGAAGTGCTTTCATATGTAAACACTGGGGATGGAAAGAAGGCTAGGCCGTTAAGTGATAAAGTCGTCAAACAAACACACGTGTGGCTGCAACCTGCGGGCTACATCCAAATGGGGGAAATGACCTCTGTCGTGTTTAGGTGATTTTTTTGTTTTGTTTTGCTTTTGTTTTTTTTAAGCAGAGCCGAGTCTGGGAACAGGAAGGTGTTTTCAAATTATTATATCTGTGACAGTCAGCGAGAGATGACAATCTTTCTTAGAGAAACTGGAGCGTTCCAATAATCAAAATGGCACATTTGTATCTTTTTATTTAATTTAATTTCTTACACGTACCAAATATTGCAGTAGCTGTCCTCAGATATAGAAGTGCGTGTTAGAGTGGGAGGAGGCAGGTAAACTAGTAAACACAGCCTCTGTCTCTTTGCATTCAGGAAGTGGAACTTGCTCACAGCCGTCCTCTCCTCCTTTCAGAATGACTGTTTGCTGCTCATTATTTTAGTGTTGTGTGATTCCCCCTCGGGCTGCCGTCTGACCCAGGGCTGGTTTGCGGTATGCACGGCCACCTCACTTGCGTCGATGTCTCCAAATCGACCACTGAAACGCGGGGACTTTTTCAGCCCAGTTCTTTGGCACTGCACGATTTCTGGACAGTGCCTGCAGTGCCGCACACTTGCATTTCATTCATGCAGCATTAGGGCAGATCGTTGTGCTGATTTAAGGAACATGACATGCCTTTCTGTATGCTGCTTCATCTAAATAACATTATTAACATTTTATTTTTTTTATATATTAGTATTGCTATCTATCTATCGATCTATCGATCTATCGATCTATAGATCTATAGATATATATATATATAGATATATATATATATATATAGATATATATATATATATATAGATATATATATATAGATATATATATCTCAGAGAGCATTTTGAAGTAGTGATGAGAACATTCGAGATCTCGGTGTTTATCTGTGTATATGATGCAAAGAATGTGGAGTCATATGAGAAAATTTCTGTACGCCTGCCAGTGTGATCGTCTGTTCTTTAAGATTAGGCGTGATAGAAACAGATCAAACAAGTGAGCTGCCTCGTGTGAGTGATTTCAAGAATGCCTGCGTATCCCATGTGATTCTAATATGGAAAGTCCCATTCTAATTAGTTTGATTCCACTTTTAGAGTCAGCTTTAAATCACTGCACACAAGCCAGACACTAAAACTGGGCATTAGATGGGGGGGGGGGGGGAGTACAAATTTCATATGGCCTTTTGCCATTTAAGCTTGTTCTGGTGAGTTAAAATTAGAATGAGAAGTGAAAAACTTCCTAGAAAATTGCAAAGGTTCCAGCACCCTGAAGGCAGTCACGGGGAACGTGATAAATACATTTCATTGTGTCTTCATACCTCTCCTAACAAATCAAATTTCTGTTTACCAGGAGCACAACTTGGACTGGTTTCCACGAATGCGGGCCATGTCTTTGGTCAGCAGTGACGCAGATGGGGAGCAAAATGAGATCAGAAATCTGCAGGAGAAACTGGAGTCCACAATGAAACTGGTGTCCAACCTCTCAGGCCAGCTGACCGAGCTCAAGGAACAGGTCGGTTTGAGCTAAAGTTGATCAAAAGACCGAGAATCTGATTTTGATGTCTGACACTTTGTCAGGGGGAGAAAACATGAAGCATTAGAGGGGTTTTTTTCTTTTTCTTTTTGTAAAGAGCAAAGCTGACGTTTTTTCAGTTTTGTTTGTTTGTTTGCTCCTCATTGCCCTTTAGATGCAAAGCTTTCTAAATGCAAAAGGTGGTGAGTCATAGTTCACAGCACCGCTCATGAGATTCTCAATCTGATTTTATTTTCATCACTGAGTTATAAGCACATTTTTGTTTCTCTGGATTATAGACCCGTTAGCTAAGCTTTTTTCTTTGTATCTGTCTTATTTCGGTGCGTTATTAAACCAAACTTCAGTTCAGTTTGGTTATTCTGTAAAAGATTTTACTTTTTGCATTCAGCAGACACACTAGAAGTTGTGTAAGGATACAGTTCTGCTGGTATTGCATATCCAGGAAAACAAGACGATTGTTGCAGACGATTGTCTGCTGTTTCTAGTAAACAGAATTGTAAAAAGCCTTTTACCCTCGAAATGAGAACTATTTGTGAGGAAGTGAATGTTTCAGAGACATTTTGACCCAGACAGTGGGGGAAATGATTATTGTGCCTCCAAGAGCGATGACGGGCACAGGAACGTCTGTCACATCGCGCTGCAACGCACAAATGCTCGCACAGCCTGCTTTGATTTCTTTTCCTTCGCTTGATGAATTTAAACTCTTTACTTTCTCAGGAACAAACCAACGTTTATTCACCGGAGAGTGAAAATTATGCCATGAGCGCTCTCCATGTTGAGTCACTCAAAAGATTGCCATAATTAGCAAATTATAGCGCAAAAAGGACAGCATGCTATTGCTGTCTGACTTTAAATGATATTTTTGTCTAACACGTCCCTCTGCGCAGAATTATTTCTGCTGGAACACTCATTACAGGACCACTTTGTCTTCTCACTTTTAATATTGTTGTGTTTCACTGCCGAGGTGCAAATCACCACTTTATGTCAATTAAAGTAAATTCTTAGCAGAAAACCCTCTCTTGTTCCTGCTCGTATAAAGGTTAGCACCTGCGTTTTGACTCATGCGCTTCTCTTGATCTCTGAAATTTCTCTTGACTGAGTTTCAGGATTAGTAGTTTGTATTCGGCTGCTTTCGTCAGAAGACACAGCAAAGTGGATGACAAGGCTGGCAGGATTTCAGAAGAATGTGTTTCAGTTGAGCTGCATGCAGAGTTTGCTGCTGCATTTTGTCAGTTTCTATAAGGTGCTACGAAAGACTGAATCGATTAAGACTGCAGAGCAGAGAAGGTGGAATAATTTTTTCTTTTTTCTTCTTTTAACAAAACGAGCCCTCTCTGTTCCCCTCAGATGACAGAGCAGAGGAAGCAGAAGCAGCGGATCGGCCTTTTGGGACACCCTCAGCACATGAACGTCAACCCTCAGCAGCCTGCGTGAGGTCGACCGGCACACAGCCCTGAAGGAGCTCCGCGTCGGCTTTGCGCCCAGGTGGAGCGCGCACTCCTCACGCCGAGGTTGCACATAATGTATACTGCACTGAGTGTAACTTATAACGGTAGGGAAACACTGTAACATAGGTAGTCATAAGGCGATGTGTAGCTCTACCCACCACGCATGTGTTACTCTAGAACGTGACACTCACCCACCTCATTCTGTTCAGGCCTGTCAGAACTGGTGCCAAATGTTTCCTAGGTAGAAATCATTTGGATTTCTGACCACAAGGCCTTCACTGGTTGAACTTGAAATGGGGGGAAAAAGCTGACTGGACAAGAGGGAATAGTCCCATTTGTTGTTCTTTTTTTTATGTTATTGTTCTCTATTTATATTTCTAGAATAATGAGCAGTATTACACGTCTTATTTTTGTATGTTGTGCAATATATTAACTTAAATATGCAACCTCATTGGTGTGTGGGTTGAAATTCCATCATTTTTGTCTTATTTAAAAGCACAGCCCGATGTTTTGTCTCTGGATAAAATAGAGAGCTGTTGGTTGCCTGTACTTACACACAGATAGGGATAATACTTAATAAGCTGGCCTTCTCAGTTTTACTTTCTTCTTTTATTTCTTGAAAATGTGCGTACTTGTTGAGGGGCAACGGCACTCAGTATAGATAGCATATTGTTTGAGAGCAATATATACGGATAGTTTACTTTCACCTGTGTAAAGCCAACAGTGTCATATCTCAGCGCTAACTAATTTTATGATATATTTGCTTTCTTATTTAACTGGGTCGTAAAGGACATTTAGTGCCACTCATGCTAATATTTGCTCAGGAGTTGTGTCATTTTTACAATAATAAATTTGTCCAGTTTTTGCAGCAGACTTCTTCCATTTGTGCCTGTTTTTGGTCCTCGAGTTAAGTCTGAGACATGTTTGCTGCTTGTGCTGAGTCACTTTTATTTCCACCAAAACTCATTAGTTGCTACTGTTAGACTTCTCTCATTTTTGGACTACCTATGTGTATATACAATTTGTTGCTTACCTTCGCTTTTGTATAGAAAAATGACAAGAGGGGGGAAAAAACGGTTACTTATGAATATTATAATTACTTAAAAAAATTTAGGCGCTATCAATTTGTATACTGGAGTAGAATTATTTATTAAAATTGATGTAATTATCCTTTACTCCCTTTGCTGTGTTTGTTATTGATGTGCTTTTACAGGATTTATAATGTGTTTTTGTTTACAAATGCACACATTCGTACATTACCACATGACTCATTTCTTTTAATACTGCCTTTGTATCTTTATTTCAGTAACTGCAGACTTATAAAGCAGAAAAATGTATGAATTTGTCTTCATCTGATCACACAAATGGATACTGAAATACAAATGCCGCTCACTGGCAATAAGCAAAATGTTCTATATGGGTTCACACGGAAAGTTTGGTTTAAAAATTAAACTGGGCCACGTCCCGAATTATTCTTCTGGCTTTCAGAGAATCTGTATATGCTGACTGGAAACGAGGAACATCTGAGTAGAATATATCCTCATTGATCAGGGACTTTCCTGATTCTCTGACAGCCAAGTATATGTTCACCAAGCTCTACTTAATGTGTAACTGTCCAGGTTCAATCAGTTGGTGTCCTGATATTTAGATTTTTTTTTAATTCATTTTTTAATGAAATGTCTGCATACAAGAGCCATTCATTTGTCAGTCATTTCCAGAAAAATGTAAACAATTTTCTACAAAATTATCCCTCCAAAACCCTTAAACGAGTCCCTCGGTGCAAAATCAGCATTCTTGCTTGAGTGTTTTTCAGCAGATAAACTGTGGTCAGAGAAGCTCATGCTTCATAATGCCGATTCTTGCATAAAGAAGGTGGTAGTAGGTGCAGACTTTCTGCATCTGTAAATGCAAACTTTAAGGGTGCAGCGTGGTTACAATGATTCTTAAACAACTTATATTGACTTATATCAACTAATATTTTAGGGCACGGAGAACGAGTGCAAATTTTCTACACTAATGGGAGTAGGCTATATGCACACAGTTCGGGGTAATCAGATACTGTTAATATTATTTTAAAACCACACAGTTTGGCACCTAATTGTGTGAAATGATAAGAAATGCAGACAGTTGCATCTCCACAGAACAGTGAAAACGGAAAGATGAGTTGAAAACAGTAGTTGGCACCCCCTTCCCCCCTTATCGGAATTAAGTGCAAAATCTTATCTGCAACCCCTTCCCGTTCCCTCCTCTCCGTTGTTTTGAAGCTGTTTCTATATTTAGTCTGTCTGCTTCGGGACGTCGGCGGGTGGAACCGACCGACCAGTCGGGCATTCTCGGTCGTCTGCTGGACTGACGTCACCGACAGGGATCCGCTCTTCGGCTCTCTCCCAGCCATGAGGAGCTCAACGTGACAGCGCGCTGGGTACAAGCAGGTCTAATAAGTACCAGCACGGTGCGGGTATGTAGAAAGAAAACGCTCCACCACAGGGACTCTGTCATCCTGCCGCAGGTGCACGTGCACGTGCCGCACACCAGACCCGTACAGAATGAAATTACACGGGTGTCCACGCCACATTGAGCGCGTGACACTTGGCAGGCTCTGAAAATGCGGAGAGTTAAAATGAGTGGCCCGCTGGCCGCACTGAAACGTTGAGACCCCATAGATAATTATCGCGTGACTCATCGTGTCGCAACTGTTTGTCTCGCCCGCATTGAGCCCAGTGTAAGTATGTTAGCGTGAGAAAATAAAGCGTCTAAAATGAGCAAAGTCTTGGAAGAGTTTTTGTAAACAAGTGTTGCAACTTAATGATAAAAGCTTCTTCTGCGTTATAATTTCTACATGTTAACTAGTTTCGCTTAATTTTACCACACTTTTTGTTTCATCTCAAAATGTAGGCCTTTTGCTAATACCCAATAATAAAAAATAAAAAAGTTGTATTTCAGCGTCGAGGCTATAGTATTTTATGCTAGTGTTTCTATAGTGCAGCTTACTATGAAGCTTACTATGCCAGTTAACATGGGGAAAACGGCTCCACACTTCCTAACTGTCCAGGGGAAATCTGTTGCTCTACTTTCTGCCTCCATAAACACGCTCTGCTCTGCAAACACGACTCAACCCCCGAGATCCGAAGCGTGGTGGTACACGGGACTCGGCCCCGGTGGAGGAGTACTACACAAATGGGTGTGCTCCAGCAGCAGAGAGAGGGGGCGGAGCGAGCGGGGAGGTGAGGAGTTGAAAGCACCGTCCAACACGTGAGGCTCATGTGACGGAGCGGAGTCTGTGTCTGTAGCTGAGAGACGTGCCTGCAGTCACAGGGTTTATTTAACACGTAGTCAGAAATCCACCCAGCTCTCACACATTGCGCCGGGCGTGGAGCCTCCCTAGACATACTACTGAGTCCCGGACCTAAGGGCGACAAAACTCCAGCTGCGCTCGACTGCAGCTCACAACAGGAAAACACACTCACACTGGATAAGAGGAAATAATTTTTTCTCATTTATTTCTTTTATCTTGGAAAGTTTTTTTTTTTTTCATTTTGAATTGCGGCTGCTGGGACAAATTTTGGAGTTTTTAAAAAAAAAAAAAAAAAAAAAGCATTTTCTTCAGGTTTTACATTTAATCGACATGGAGAGGATTACCAGCGCGCAACCACCTCCCTGTATGCCAAAACACCCCTCTCTGGATATAGCTGACATGCAAGGGTAAACGAAGCAATTTCTATTACATAAAAAAATGTCATTCTGCACTTTATACTGAAGCTCTGTGAAATCAACTAATTTAATCTTCTCTCCAAAGAGTGGATTTTCCAATTTATGTGTATAAACCCAGGAGGGGCATGAAGCGAGATAATGAGAGCAAGGTAAGTTCTAGTTTTTACAAGTGTAATATATTTAAACAGTTAAATCTGAGCAGAATTTCACTGACCACCTTTCACAACCCTCTCCAGGAGACCTACAAGTTGCCCCATCGACTTATCGAGAAGAAGAGACGCGACAGAATAAACGAATGCATTGCCCAACTGAAAGATTTATTGCCAGAACATCTTAAGCTTACAGTGAGTATTATTTCAGCATATGGCAGGTTTGCTAACAGCCAGAGAATCTGAGACGCCACATGGTTCTGCTGAGCAGTTTGTTTGCGCCATATTTTCAGTTCAGCTTTGAAGCCTTAAAAAATATATATTTATATACATATATCTATATTTATTTTTTATTAAGAGAAGAACCGAATAATAATAATTTTTAAAAAGTTTTATTTTTTAAATTTTAATTGCAATCGTACTTAAAAAAAATTCATTTAATTGCTGTTATTTTAAAATTTGTTACTAGAAGTTTTTGTACGTGTGTACATGGACTGCATGACTTCCCGGGTGTTCCAGACTTGTTCTCTGTTCAGCTGCAGAATGTGTTACATAAGAAAGATCAACATGCTTATTGAAGGTCTTCCTGTTTTAGACGCTGGGTCATTTGGAGAAAGCTGTGGTGCTGGAACTCACTCTCAAGCACGTGAAAGCCCTGAGTTCTCTCCTGGAGCAGCAGCAGCAGAAAATTATCGCTCTACAGAAGGACCTGCAGCTTGGTAAGTTTGAGTTTTCATTTTTATTTTTCTTATTTGTTTAGGCTGTGAAGTGGAAATGGTACAGAGGCATCACTGGGGCTGGCACTGTGTGGTCTGTTGTGTTTTATTGAGGTAAAACTTGCTGTAAAGAGGATTTAAACTTTTTTTTTTTTTTTAATCACCTAGGTGATCATGGAGTTGACAGCGCTGAGAGCAGTGAGGAGATGTTCCGCTCTGGCTTTCACTTATGCGCCAAAGAGGTTCTGCACTATATGGCCACCCAAGAAAGCAGCAGGGACTTGACTCCTTCGCACGTAATCACTCACATCCAAAAGGTAGCAGCGGAAGTCCTGCAGCATCGAAGCAGCCTTCGGCCGGATGAGGATGTGGGCTCTTCTGAAAAAGTGAAGAAATCCGCCGGACAGCCACAGAGGGCCTCTGAAGGCCCTGCTAAGAACTGCGTCCCAGTCATTCAAAGGACTTATCCCCACGGGACAGGGGAGCTGAGCGGTAGTGACACAGACACTGACAGTGGCTATGGGGGAGAACATGACAAGCGGGACCCCAAAGCCCAGTGGTCAGAAAGCCACTCGATGGAGGGGGAGCTCAACCATTTGGGATCTGAGCGCATGGCCAGTGCCATCAAGCAGGAGGATGATGAGCCTCGGGCCAAGAAGCTGAGATCGGACTCCCCGGAAGATGAAATTCTCTCCAGTCACACGACAGGAGTTCCTGGTAGTTACCTGAGCTTCTCCCCTAACCAGAACCCGTTTTGCCTTCCCTTCTACCTCATCCCCCCCGCAGCAGCCGCAGCAGCAGCGTATCTGCCCATGCTGGAGAAATGCTGGTACCCTGGGGGCTTGCCTGTCATGTACCCAGGCATGAGCGGTTCTGCAGCAGGCCTACCCCCAGAGGCACTTCCCTCGTCTCTGATGATGTCCATGTCCCCGAGGGCAGGATCTCCAGTACACCACCAGAGTCGCATGGACTCCCCCACGTTTCACAAAGCTTTAAAGCAGGTCGCTCCCTTGAATCTGGAAACCAAAGACTGAGCAGATGTGTCACAAATCGTGTCCTCTGAATGTCGAATGGGATAAACGAACACGAAAGCACTGGTATCCCATTAAACAGCAGCTGTAGTTTGACCCATTGTGTCCCACCTCCATCTACCATGAGCTCCTGAAGTGAAATGAGACTTTCTGTGGGGATTCTGGCATGGCCACGAGAAGGCTCATGTTAGACCTTTTGCATGGCTCTGAAATACTGTGAGTTTTAATACGGTCAGTTTAGAGTGCACGAGGGAGCGCGCAAGTGTTTTTCTGCAATACCTGTCATCTCAGCACTTATTGTTGAATGTCAAAGGTTAACCTAGAATGTAAGGTGTAGACTAACCCTTCCACACACAAACACACACCCCATTTAAAAACATTTTGGAGCTATTTTCTTTGCGCGCGCACACAAACACACACGCCAGTCTGTAATGAATGTAAAGATTGAACAAAAGCTCCGTCGTAGATGCTGCTTGAATGACTTTTAAGGATGATCTACTTTCAGTGTTTGTTGCTCCTGTAAATGCAACAAACTATTGTTTTAGACCTACCACAAAAAACAAAACAAAAAAAAAATATTGCCCCTTTAACTCCTTCAGTTATGGCAAAGCTAAATGAACGCAGAGTTTAGAGTTCAAAGAATTCAGGGCGTTGTCGCCGTACGAGGTGTGTCACTCATGTCTGTCGATGAATGATGTGGCCATACACGCTTTTATGATTTCATTTGTTGCTCATGACTGTTTCTGCATTTTTTTAGGTGGAGTTCCTGTGAAGCAGTGTCTTGTAATTATTTCTTTTGCTTATACTACTCGTACATCTCTATTTTTGATACGTGACCCACTGAGTGTATTTTGTAGGGAAAGGCTGAGGGAGCGATTGGCTGTACGTTGCGACATCGTGTACAGTATACATATGGCGTCAGCCTGATTTGCATATTGCCCACTGCTTTCCAGTCGAGTCCAGGCCTGTTTTTAGCTCACGCTGTTGCCTTTACTCGTTTTAACACAGACACAAACAGTGGCAGGTGATTCAAACATATTTGCTTTAAATGTGTCTGTGGCAAAGAGAGTGAATGTAAAGTAAAACAAATATAATAGTTTTGTATAGAAAGAGGTACTTGGGATTTTTATTTTGAAATGTAATGCAAAGGATGTACATATTTTGTATATAAAGTATTATTGATATATATTAAAGTATTAATAAAGCTTTTTCCCCTCCCTGTGGAATTTGTGTTGGACTGCCTGTTGGCTTAAACGTGTTGTAGCCAGCCACCCTGACAGTTTCTCATAACAAGGCATACTTACATAACACTTACATAACCCATAAAGCAGCACAGTCTCTGTAAATCAATAGCGTGTCTTAGACTACTGTAAAGGTTGTGAACATTTTCAATTTCGAAGGATATCTACAGAAATGTGCAAAGGAATCGTTCATATTTATTTAACCGTCGGCTATTACAGATGAGTAACAGTGGAAAGGAAGAACTTGCCATTATAACCCACTAGTATGACGATCCATAGTGTGAGTCTGAAACCTGGAGATACTGTTCCTAAAAAAGAATAAAGTGGGCATGAACTTCGTGTTCACCGAATTACGAGAAGTTTACCTTTTGTGGTTTAATTCTCAAGTGGGCCATACCTATGTCTGGAGATAAGATGTGTCTGGCAGCTTTAGAAGACCACACTGAAAATGGTATTTGAGGTTATGAGGGAAAGGACTTTTAAGCCTTTGATTTACTTTCGTGTTTAATATGGAATACGTGTCTCCGCCGACCTTCTGCCGCTCGTTTGGGGGCTGTTTCCTGCGTGGTAATGCAGCTGTAGCTGTAGTAATAGTGAAAATAACAAGGCCGATATCATGAGCCGCTTACCACAGACTACGTCTCCATGAGGCGCGTGGAAATGACAGTTTTTCTTTTCTTGTAAACAGTATGTTGATTTTTTTTTTAAATTTAGTCTACAAAGACTGTTAAGGTTGCAAATGCGCCTGACTAATCCAACCATGCGACACAAGCGCCACCTTATGGAATTAGAGCTTCATTTCGTGTGATAAATTTTAATAAGAGCAAAATATTTCAGGGAACGTTTCAGTAACGATTACATTTTATAGAAGTTTGCTGAAAGCACTCATCAAAATAAAATACATTCTCACTGTTGCCTTGGTCAGCGTGTGTTTGCAGAATTTGCAGAAAACTGCACTAATCAATGAATAGTAAGTCTCTCAGATTACTTCATGGGGTGTGAAATGGGTTTCCATTAGTAATGAAATTCAAATACTTTTCTTTTACCCAACTCATTGGTGAGGTCAATTTTTTCCACCTGTAGCTAACAGCTGTTCACCAGCACCAAACAACGAGCAAATAAAATGACAACAGCTGACCGATTTAGCCGTTACTATACTTCAGATATTTTTCTCATGATTTGGTGGAACCAGACCAGAGTCTAATAAGCCTTGGATATAATCAAAAACAAAATTTAATTGTGCCAGTGTGTTTTTAATTGGTTTATTTACTCAGCGCATTCTTAAATTAAAATAGGATGAATACCTGACAAAACAGGCGGAAGAATGTGGAGCTCTGTCTGATTTTTGTTGGTGTGCTGTACAGAAGATCCACAAGGGACTGTGTTGTCTCTAATTCCGTTCACCTTGTACACCTCAGACTTTCAGTACAAATCCAGGTCATCCTACTTACAGAAGTACTCTGATAATTCTGTAGTGGTTGAACATATTAATGATGGGCAGAGGAGGAGTGTAGAGCACTAGTGGATGATTTATGGAGTTGTCTGAAAGGAATCGTGTGCTTCTTAATGTGAATAAAACTTTAAAAAAAAAAAAGAGATGGCGATGGACTTTAAAAGAAAGAGGACGGGTACGTGGCCCGTGTCTATCCTGGGACAGGATGCTGACTTGGGGTGAAGAGGACAAGCCTGAAATGAAAGACTAACACAGATGCTGTGTACTCACAAGGGACGAGCAGGCTGCCCCTAAAATGATGATTTCTTTTCTTTTCTTTTCTTTTCTTTTCTTTTCTTTTCTTTTCTTTTCTTTTCTTTTCTTTTCTTTTCTTTTCTTTTATTCTGCCTGTCCCGTTTGGTACTTTAGCAATCAGAATTATTGTCTGAAGGCCAAGAAAGATGCCCAATGAATTAATTTTACCAAGTGGATCATTATGGTAACTTGATTGACCTTTGTTATTATTATTATTATTATTATTATTATTATTATTATTATTATTATTATCCATCCATCCATCCATCCATCCATCTTCATCCGCTTTGTCCGGGGCCGGGTCGCGGGGGCAGCAGCCTAAGCAAAGAGGCCCAGACCTCCCTCTCCCCAGCCACCTCCTCCAGCTTGTCCGGGGGAATACCAAGGCGTTCCCAGGCCAGCCGAGAGATATAATCTCTCCAGCATGTCCTGGGTCTGCCCCGGGGCCTCCTCCCGGTGGGACATGCCTGGAACACCTCACCCAGGAGGCGCCCAGGGGGCATCCTTGTCAGATGCCCGAACCACCTCAGCTGGCTCCTTTCGATGTGGAGCAGCAGCTGCTCTACTCTGAGCCCCTCCCGGATGGCCGAACTTCTCACCCTATCTCTAAGGGAGAGGCCAGCCACCCTTCGGAGGAAGCTCATTTCTGCCGCTTGTATCCGCGATCTCGTTCTTTCGGTCACTACCCACAGCTCGTGGCCATAGGTGAGGGTAGGGACGTAGATCGACCGGTAAATTGAGAGCTTCGCTTTTACACTCAGCTCTCTCTTCACCACGACGGACCGGTGCAGCCCCAATCCGTCTGTCGATCTCCGGCTCCCTTCTCCCATCACTCGCGAACAAGACCCCGAGATACTTGAACTCCTCCACTTGGGGCAGGAACTCATCCCCGACCCGGAGTGGGCACTCCACCCTTTTCCGGCTGAGAACCATGGCCTCAGATTTGGAGGTGCTGATCCTCATTCCCGCTGCTTCACACTCGGCTGCGAACCGTTCCAGTGCGAGCTGGAGGCCCTCACCCGATGAAGCCAACAGAACCACATCATCTGCAAAAATCAGAGATGAGATTCTGAGGCCACCAAAGCGAATTATTATTATTATTATTATTATTATTATTATTATTATTATTATTATTATTATTATTATTGTTGTTGTTGTTGTTGTTGTTGTTGTTGTTATTTTATTTACTACAGACTGGACAGACATGACTGGGGGATGGGAAAGGGAGAAAGAAAGGGAGGGAAAGAAAAACAGAGAGGAAGAGGGACAGTGAGAGAAGAGAAAAAAAAGAAGAAAACAAGCAAAAAGAGAGCAAAACAATATGAAGACCACAGCAATAACCTAGACAAGTGTAAGTAACAATAAATACTAAATAGTGAATGTTATTTTGCAGCACACAAGACCGACAGCGCACGATAGCAGCCAAGATAGATATAGTTTGTGTCCGTGATCACCCGTGTGCACACCTGTGTAGATGAGTGCGCTTGTATTCAAAAGGTTTCTCCATGTGAATTTCTGCTAGAGGTTGTGGGGAGCCATAGCCCTGCCCCCCAGGGCATGAAGCAGGCATGCAGGAGATCCAGGCCCCAGACATCCAGAAGCCCCCAGAGCGCGAGAGCCCAAGGAGGACCATCGGCGGGGCAGCCGCGCCACCCTCCCGGAAGGAGCTGAGGAGAGCCCGAGATGTGGGGTCACGCAGCAGGGACGGTGCAGAAGCCACAGGGAGCTGCAGTGACGTGTCCGTGGGCTCCGCCAGCTGCCAGAGCAGACTGAGGCCTGGGGTCCGAGAACCCCCCCACCCCCCAGAGGGGACCCAACTGAGCCACAGGCGCCAGACCCTGCAAAGCAGGTACCGGTAGTGAACCGGTACATACCTGAGCGCCCAGTCCTGGACAGCAAGAACCACCAATGCACCGACGTCTGAGGGTACCTGAGATGTTCCCAGATTGTCTAAGACCCGACCTGACACAGACACACACATACACAAACATGCATTCCCACCCTCATGCACACATATATAAATACTCGACACTCGCTCAACATGGAGACAAAACGAAATGGACACTGTACACACACTCAAACTCCCCACACATACTCTTTACCCAAGAGCTGCATCTGAGACCAAAGTGGAGGTTTGGCCATAATGCACAGCAGGACCTTCAGCAAGAATCAAACACCTCAAACCAACTGTCAACTATGCTGGTTCAAGGGTGGTGATTTTTTCAAAAAGAGCTTGTTCTGCAGCCACAAGAGATAGTAAGCTTGCAGGTGACAAACTCCTCTGCATGACAAAGTTTTCTAGAGTCAAATAAATTAGGCCATGCAACAGGATAATGACCCCAGGTACAGAAGCAAATCTGCAGCATGGAAGCCCAGACCTCAACCTGACTGAAATGTTGTGTATAAAGGAATGCTTGCATGCTTGAATTGAAGCAGCAGAGTTGTAGCTGCTAACTGCTGGTTCTGTAAACTACTCAAACATAGAATGATTGCTATATTGAACTAATAAAACGCCTAACGAAGACTGTCATGAAAAGTATTTGGCATCTGATCTCCTGTAACCTGCGGAGCTAAGCTGTTTTACCAGCTCTGCTCTCTGATTTTTCTTTTTTCTTTTATGAAAAAACACAAGTTGTCAAAGTTATTTGTTTGCAAATGTATTTCAGAAATATCGACATACTTTTTTTAATCAGCAGAAACTTTATGTCAGTAGTGCAAAAACCTGCACTGATCTGACCTCATTTCTTCCTCATCCTGATTCCTGACCTGGGAAGGGAGAGAAATATTTGTTTTTGTTTGTCTTCTTGTTTTATTTAATTCCTTGTGGGATTTGGATCCAACACGTAAAGTATGCATATTATGCACACACACAAACACACATGCAGCTATTACCCATTTCTTGTATTCTTGAATAAAGACATTGATTTGACACATTTAATTAGCAGCCAATTGTTTTTATTGTTCAATTAATAAGAAAAAAGAAAAGGTGGGGGTGGGTGGGATGGAAAGTAAAGGGAGAGAGGAGAGAAAACCCCAACAATCCCCTCTGAGCAAGCACTAGGCGACAGTGGATAGGAAAAACTCCCTTTAAAGGAAGAAACCTATGACAGAACCAGGCTCTAGAGGGGGCAGTCAACTGTCGGGACTGGTTGGGGGGTGA
This sequence comes from Diplotaxodon limnothrissa, assembly GCF_057381915.1. Taxonomy (NCBI): domain Eukaryota; kingdom Metazoa; phylum Chordata; class Actinopteri; order Cichliformes; family Cichlidae; genus Diplotaxodon; species Diplotaxodon limnothrissa. The sequence continues at coordinate 10,552,269 of NC_140600.1, forward strand.
CTGTGAAAAAACGGGAGGGAGATGGGAGAGGTGTTAGTAGTTAAGGGGGGGGGGGGGGGGGGATTAAGCTGGAACAGAGGTGGGAGAGGAAGAGGCGACATTGGCAGTACTGAAAGAAGGAGTGTTCCTCCTCCAGAAGAAGCAGAAGCGTTTTTTCTTTTTCTTCAGCTGCTCTTCCACGAGCACCTTTTTCTCGAGGATGAGGATTTTCAGCTCCTCGATTGTTTCGGTGTTTTGCTTCTGCAGCTTGTTGCATTTTTTCTCCACTTCTTCTATTTCAGCTTGTTTTTCTTCCAACCTTTCTTTCAGCACTTTAGATGTTGCCTCCTGTTTCTCAAACTCCTGGAGAAGAAGTTTTTCTTCTCTCTGCTTACTGACCAGCTGTTCTCTCTCTTGAAGCAGGTCTTGATATTTGTGCAGTGTCTCTTCGAACTTTACCTGCAGCATCCTGTTGTTTCCCTCCATGAGCTGGAGTTGGCACTCCATGTCTCCCTGCTTTCTGTCCAGCTGCTCTTTCTCTTGAAGGATTTCTTTATTCTGTCGCAGAGCTTCATCAAGCTTTCCTTGCAAGCTTTCATTTTGTTGCTTGATGCTCTGCAGATTGGAATCCATTTCTTTTTGTTTGATTTCTTCTTCCCTTTTCTCTTGGAGAAGCTTCTCATTTGCTTGCTCTGTGCGATCAAGCCTTTTTTTGTCAACGTTGTACATTAGCTCCATGTCTCGGAGATTGGAGTGCAGCCCTCTCTTCTTCGTGCTGTCTTTCATCTTCTCCTGGAGGAGTTTTCTATTTTGCCGCAGAGCTTGATCAAGCTTTCCTTGCAAGCTTTCGTTGTGTTGCTTGATGCTCTGAAGCTTGGAATGCATTTCTTTTTCTTTTAACTCCTGTTGCCTTTTCTCTTGGAGGAGCTTCTCATTTGCTTGCTCTGTGCGATCAAGCCTTTTTTTGTCTACACTGTACATTAGCTCCATGTCTCTGAGATTGCTGTGCAGCCCTCTCTTCTTCATGCCGTCTTGTTTCTTCTCTTGGACAAGTTTTTTATTTTGTTGCAGGGCTTCATCAAGTTTTCCTTGGAGCTCCTGGTTCTTTTTGTCCATGTCATGGAGATCCTGTTGTTTCCCCTCAATAATAGCTTCCTTTTCTTGAAGCTGGAATGACAACTTTTTTAGTTGAGCGCTCTTTTGCTCATTTTCCTCCATCAAGAACTTAATCTTCTCTGCGTTTCTGAGCGCTTCATCCTCCAGTTCTTCCAAACGCTTTTCCTCTAGTTCCACTTGGTCACACCAGGGAAGAGAGGAAAGGGAAGAGTCTAGTGGCTCATCCCAAGGAAGAGCGTATGGGTCAACTTCTTGTCCCTTTGGATTTTTTTGAGACATGTTGGGTCGGGATACAGTTACAATTGCAAAGGATCCAAATATTTCAAAAGGCTTTTCTGGCGAACGGTTCAATGCTGCACACATCAAGGCTGCGAGAAACGGACTAAAAGTCGTTGCTCTTCACCCCTATTTATAGGTTTTTGGATCAAAGGAAAGAATGGTGGTAAGATTCTACGTGTGTGACGTCATAATTCTGTAAGGCAATGAGGTTGTCACGTGATATTTTTGGAGGAGGGCATTTTTCAACTTGGACAAATTATCAGTAAAGTTTCAATCTCTGTTATTTTCCCCAAAAAACGTGTTGTCGCAATCATGTTTTCTACTGTAATTGGTGCCAACAGATGGCGCAGTTTAAAGTTGGCTGTTACTCTGCCCAGGCTGCTACCATAGAAGAAGAATGTAGACCAATAGTACTTTAACGATGTCCGCTGATCGTTTCCGTGTAAATCTTAGCATTGCTTTAGCCGTCAAGCTAAAGGTTTAGCTTCATACTGCCATATTTTCAGAGTAACAAAATATTTAAACGGTCTCAGATCATGGTGAGTATTTGAAAAAATGTTTATTTAATGTGAAGCCTGTGATGTGGAAAGGTTAGCAAGCGTAATTTTGCCTATTGTGTTATACACGGGTGCTTACATCCGAGTAGTGTTGATCTTTTCTAAGGTCCATGGGTTTATCCAACGAGCAGCTAAGTCACCGTTATAGCTGTAATTTTGTGTGCAACGTCTTAATGCAAAAAAAAAAACAAAAACACAATGCGTTTTTAAGCTCTCTCTGCGTTCACTGCCTCTGCAAGTGTCAAACTTCCTCGCTTTAGCTGATGCTAACCAACATTAGCGCTTACGGTTCGTATATAAACACAACTGTCAGCCCTTCACTTTTGGTGCCGACAACATTTTGAGCATTTTCTACAGTTTGTGAAATGGTCGCCATTGGCATTACATGCCAGTAGTGTTCGCTAATTGACTTTACCGGGGATTATATTTATTACAACGTTACTGCGTGGAAGTGATCATAGTGTATGCTTATGAACGTGAGTGGTAGGTGTTATTAGTGCGACTTTACCCTTAATTAGTTTTCCCACCGGAAGTAGAGTTGTTTATGCGACGTGATGGCTAGAGCAGTCCCAAACAATCGATTGCGTTTCTTAACAGACCAATTCTCTCCAAACTTTTAGGGTAAGCTAGACTCGAGATATGGTTGCAATAATACGAACAAGAGCACAACAGCATATTGACAATGGCGAGAACTTTAATATTTACATTGTGTTAGTGCACCCATCGCTCCGCATCCTTAACGCTACATTGATGTCGAGAGTCTCTGACACAGCTGTGCTCTGCAGCACAGACACCCTGCTTATCTGTGATTCGGCCAGACTGGTGTTGAACTCCAAAGACATGCGCGGGGTTAGGTTAGTTGGCTGTTGGTGTGAGTGGTTGTCTGAGTCTCTCTAATAACCCTCCAACAGACTGGCGACCTGTCCAGGGTGTACTTTTGCCCTATGACAGCTGAAATACAACCTGAATAAAATAAGTAGGAGAAAATGAATGATGTTTATGAACTGTAGTTAATGTAGTCAGACAATAAGTTACCGAGCAACAGGCCACAAGTCTTGGTGCAGAATCATACTAAGATTTAAAAAATAAAATGTTGGCACTGGTGTTTGAAACAGTATACTGTCAGTAAGACTGGAGCAACTGCACACATCTGGAAACTAATAACTAGAGTAGTTAGTAACATTTTGTTACTGCATCCATTTAGCCAGGTATAATTAGCATGTCTACATACATGTCATTTCTAATGTGGTCCTATGTGGTATGTTGTAGGACAGTGAAGTGTCTGACACTGACCATGTACCAGTGCCTGAGAACACTGGTATGGAGGGGGAGAACGCACCTCTTTACTGTATTTGTCGGAAACCAGACATCAACTGCTCCATGATGTAAGTATATATCAGTTTTATATTTGCAGTATGCGCAGTAGGGGTGGGCGCTAGCTTCAGCAATGTTATCAGAGGTTTTTTTTTTTAAATGAAGAGCTTCTATTTCGAGAAAACTACCAATAAGGATATATGCACAGATATAGAAAACAATACTGTAACATTTTATTGATGCTTGCAGTTTGGAGGCAGCAGTATTTGCAAGTGTAACTAAATTCCAGGCATTTTCCATCCTTCTTTTCCTATCAGCTTTTTTCTAGTTGTCAGTGTGAACCAAGGTGTCAGCAGCAGCATTATAGTGCAAAAGTAGTGACCCAGCATAGATCAAATGTAAGCACAAAAGTAGCCAAGGTAGTGTTTTTCCTGGAAATTTTAAGTGAAAGGATAAAGTAACTGCTTACCACTTTAGTTTAACAATGATTAATGAAATGTAACCGTGTAACTCATCAGCAGTCTGCACAGTATGGTCACATATTAAAACTGAAGAATATGTTGTACTTGTTGTAGTGTTTCATCATGGGTCCAGTTTTTACCCAGGTGCTTAAAGCCCTTCTTTACCCTCATGTAACACCAACAGTAATTTCCAACCACTATTTCCTGTTCCTGTCAGTCAAACAAACAGACGACAAACATCTTCTATAAACAGGAATAATGTCATTTTATCGGATTAGAAAACATCTAATCTAGCGTTGATATTACACTGCTGTTTAGTGTCTGGCTGATCTCAGTGTCACCAAAATATCTGCCCTACATGTCAAACAATGAGAGAACTTGAAACAGTAACATCACCTAGCAGCTTATTTTAATTAGTGCTAACGTTTTGTTTGCTGGCTAACATTGCTATTATTATAGTCACAGTTAATTGACTTTGAATAGCTTTATTTCAAAAGTAATTTTACAATTTCACAGCCATTTAGCTGTGTTAACTGTACATGCTGTAGGTCATAAGGCGTGCATGGATCATTTTTATAATCAGCCTCTTATCTTTTGTCCACCACAGGCTTTGCCATGATAAATTGGTCAGTTGACAACCAGGAGCCGTACACCTTAACCTCAGAGGCCAGGACATCCAGGGGCAGTGTGAACACGCACTTGCTTAAATGGGACGCAAGACGGACTATAGAGGGCCACCCGCTTGCCAGACAACCAAGTGCTGTCCCTGTCCACGGCCAGTGTGAGAAGGACTCTCACTAAAGTCAACCCACACAAAGCTGCTGGACCAGACAATATACCTGGACGCGTGCTCGGAGCCCGTGCTGACCAGCTGACTGATGTCCTAGCGGGCATCTTTAACATCTCCCTGAGTCAAGCTGTTGTGCCACAGTGCTTTAAAACCACCACCATCATACCTGTCCCCAGACCTTCCCAAAGCCTAATTCCACAATGATTGCCTGAGCCTATTCTTGTTAAATGATGAAAAACTCAAAGGCACGTTTGGGCAGTGGATCTGTGTGAAATCAGCAGCTTGCAAAACGAAATCAAAATGTGTGCAATTGATTCTAAAAATAGAAATCACAATAAAGTTCAACATTTACTAAAACCGCCATTCAGTCATCTGAGAGTCTTTACTCATGAAATTATAACGGTTAGATGAATGTATATGCAGTGATTTACTGATCAATGATAAAAGGGGAGATTTATGCAATAACGAAGACTGTCATGAAAAGTATTTGGCATCTGATCTCCTGTAACCTGCGGAGCTAAGCTGTTTTACCAGCTCTGCTCTCTGATTTTTCTTTTTTCTTTTATGAAAAAACACAAGTTGTCAAAGTTATTTGTTTGCAAATGTATTTCAGAAATATCGACATACTTTTTTTAATCAGCAGAAACTTTATGTCAGTAGTGCAAAAACCTGCACTGATCTGACCTCATTTCTTCCTCATCCTGATTCCTGACCTGGGAAGGGAGAGAAATATTTGTTTTTGTTTGTCTTCTTGTTTTATTTAATTCCTTGTGGGATTTGGATCCAACACGTAAAGTATGCATATTATGCACACAAACAAACACACATGCAGCTATTACCCATTTCTTGTATTCTTGAATAAAGACATTGATTTGACACATTTAATTAGTGACCAATTGTTTTTATTGTTCAATTATTAAGAAAAAAGAAAAGGTGGGGGTGGGTGGGTGGGATGGAAAGTAAAGGGAGAGAGGAGAGAAAATCCCAACAATCCCCTCTGAGCAAGCACTAGGCGACAGTGGATAGGAAAAACTCCCTTTAAAGGAAGAAACCTATGACAGAACCAGGCTCTAGAGGGGGCAGTCAACTGTCGGGACTGGTTGGGGGGTGACTGTGAAAAAACGGGAGGGAGATGGGAGAGGTGTTAGTAGTTAAGGGGGGGGGGGGGGGGGGGATTAAGCTGGAACAGAGGTGGGAGAGGAAGAGGCGACATTGGCAGTACTGAAAGAAGGAGTGTTCCTCCTCCAGAAGAAGCAGAAGCGTTTTTTCTTTTTCTTCAGCTGCTCTTCCACGAGCACCTTTTTCTCGAGGATGAGGATTTTCAGCTCCTCGATTGTTTCTGTGTTTTGCTTCTGCAGCTTGTTGCATTTTTTCTCCACTTCTTCTATTTCAGCTTGTTTTTCTTCCAACCTTTCTTTCAGCACTTTAGATGTTGCCTCCTGTTTCTCAAACTCCTGGAGAAGAAGTTTTTCTTCTCTCTGCTTACTGACCAGCTGTTCTCTCTCTTGAAGCAGGTCTTGATATTTGTGCAGTGTCTCTTCGAACTTTACCTGCAGCATCCTGTTGTTTCCCTCCATGAGCTGGAGTTGGCACTCCATGTCTCCCTGCTTTCTGTCCAGCTGCTCTTTCTCTTGAAGGATTTCTTTATTTTGTCGCAGAGCTTCATCAAGCTTTCCTTGCAAGCTTTCATTTTGTTGCTTGATGCTCTGCAGATTGGAATCCATTTCTTTTTGTTTGATTTCTTGTTCCCTTTTCTCTTGGAGAAGCTTCTCATTTGCTTGCTCTGTGCGATCAAGCCTTTTTTTGTCAACGTTGTACATTAGCTCCATGTCTCGGAGATTGGAGTGCAGCCCTCTCTTCTTCGTGCTGTCTTTCATCTTCTCCTGGAGGAGTTTTCTATTTTGCCGCAGAGCTTGATCAAGCTTTCCTTGCAAGCTTTCGTTGTGTTGCTTGATGCTCTGAAGCTTGGAATGCATTTCTTTTTCTTTTAACTCCTGTTGCCTTTTCTCTTGGAGGAGCTTCTCATTTGCTTGCTCTGTGCGATCAAGCCTTTTTTTGTCTACACTGTACATTAGCTCCATGTCTCTGAGATTGCTGTGCAGCCCTCTCTTCTTCATGCCGTCTTGTTTCTTCTCTTGGACAAGTTTTTTATTTTGTTGCAGGGCTTCATCAAGTTTTCCTTGGAGCTCCTGGTTCTTTTTGTCCATGTCATGGAGATCCTGTTGTTTCCCCTCAATAATAGCTTCCTTTTCTTGAAGCTGGAATGACAACTTTTTTAGTTGAGCGCTCTTTTGCTCATTTTCCTCCATCAAGAACTTAATCTTCTCTGCGTTTCTGAGCGCTTCATCCTCCAGTTCTTCCAAACGCTTTTCCTCTAGTTCCACTTGGTCACACCAGGGAAGAGAGGAAAGGGAAGAGTCTAGTGGCTCATCCCAAGGAAGAGCGTATGGGTCAACTTCTTGTCCCTTTGGATTTTTTTGAGACATGTTGGGTCGGGATACAGTTACAATTGCAAAGGATCCAAATATTTCAAAAGGCTTTTCTGGCGAACGGTTCAATGCTGCACACATCAAGGCTGCGAGAAACGGACTAAAAGTCGTTGCTCTTCACCCCTATTTATAGGTTTTTGGATCAAAGGAAAGAATGGTGGTAAGATTCTACGTGTGTGACGTCATAATTCTGTAAGGCAATGAGGTTGTCACGTGATATTTTTGGAGGAGGGCATTTTTCAACTTGGACAAATTATCAGTAAAGTTTCAATCTCTGTTATTTTCCCCAAAAAACGTGTTGTCGCAATCATGTTTTCTACTGTAATTGGTGCCAACAGATGGCGCAGTTTAAAGTTGGCTGTTACTCTGCCCAGGCTGCTACCATAGAAGAAGAATGTAGACCAATAGTACTTTAACGATGTCCGCTGATCGTTTCCGTGTAAATCTTAGCATTGCTTTAGCCGTCAAGCTAAAGGTTTAGCTTCATACTGCCATATTTTCAGAGTAACAAAATATTTAAACGGTCTCAGATCATGGTGAGTATTTGAAAAAATGTTTATTTAATGTGAAGCCTGTGATGTGGAAAGGTTAGCAAGCGTAATTTTGCCTATTGTGTTATACACGGGTGCTTACATCCGAGTAGTGTTGATCTTTTCTAAGGTCCATGGGTTTATCCAACGAGCAGCTAAGTCACCGTTATAGCTGTAATTTTGTGTGCAACGTCTTAATGCAAAAAAAAAAACAAAAACACAATGCGTTTTTAAGCTCTCTCTGCGTTCACTGCCTCTGCAAGTGTCAAACTTCCTCGCTTTAGCTGATGCTAACCAACATTAGCGCTTACGGTTCGTATATAAACACAACTGTCAGCCCTTCACTTTTGGTGCCGACAACATTTTGAGCATTTTCTACAGTTTGTGAAATGGTCGCCATTGGCATTACATGCCAGTAGTGTTCGCTAATTGACTTTACCGGGGATTATATTTATTACAACGTTACTGCGTGGAAGTGATCATAGTGTATGCTTATGAACGTGAGTGGTAGGTGTTATTAGTGCGACTTTACCCTTAATTAGTTTTCCCACCGGAAGTAGAGTTGTTTATGCGACGTGATGGCTAGAGCAGTCCCAAACAATCGATTGCGTTTCTTAACAGACCAATTCTCTCCAAACTTTTAGGGTAAGCTAGACTCGAGATATGGTTGCAATAATACGAACAAGAGCACAACAGCATATTGACAATGGCGAGAACTTTAATATTTACATTGTGTTAGTGCACCCATCGCTCCGCATCCTTAACGCTACATTGATGTCGAGAGTCTCTGACACAGCTGTGCTCTGCAGCACAGACACCCTGCTTATCTGTGATTCGGCCAGACTGGTGTTGAACTCCAAAGACATGCGCGGGGTTAGGTTAGTTGGCTGTTGGTGTGAGTGGTTGTCTATGAGTCTCTCTAATAACCCTCCAACAGACTGGCGACCTGTCCAGGGTGTACTTTTGCCCTATGACAGCTGAAATACAACCTGAATAAAATAAGTAGGAGAAAATGAATGATGTTTATGAACTGTAGTTAATGTAGTCAGACAATAAGTTACCGAGCAACAGGCCACAAGTCTTGGTGCAGAATCATACTAAGATTTAAAAAATAAAATGTTGGCACTGGTGTTTGAAACAGTATACTGTCAGTAAGACTGGAGCAACTGCACACATCTGGAAACTAATAACTAGAGTAGTTAGTAACATTTTGTTACTGCATCCATTTAGCCAGGTATAATTAGCATGTCTACATACATGTCATTTCTAATGTGGTCCTATGTGGTATGTTGTAGGACAGTGAAGTGTCTGACACTGACCATGTACCAGTGCCTGAGAACACTGGTATGGAGGGGGAGAACGCACCTCTTTACTGTATTTGTCGGAAACCAGACATCAACTGCTCCATGATGTAAGTATATATCAGTTTTATATTTGCAGTATGCGCAGTAGGGGTGGGCGCTAGCTTCAGCAATGTTATCAGAGGTTTTTTTTTTTAAATGAAGAGCTTCTATTTCGAGAAAACTACCAATAAGGATATATGCACAGATATAGAAAACAATACTGTAACATTTTATTGATGCTTGCAGTTTGGAGGCAGCAGTATTTGCAAGTGTAACTAAATTCCAGGCATTTTCCATCCTTCTTTTCCTATCAGCTTTTTTCTAGTTGTCAGTGTGAACCAAGGTGTCAGCAGCAGCATTATAGTGCAAAAGTAGTGACCCAGCATAGATCAAATGTAAGCACAAAAGTAGCCAAGGTAGTGTTTTTCCTGGAAATTTTAAGTGAAAGGATAAAGTAACTGCTTACCACTTTAGTTTAACAATGATTAATGAAATGTAACCGTGTAACTCATCAGCAGTCTGCACAGTATGGTCACATATTAAAACTGAAGAATATGTTGTACTTGTTGTAGTGTTTCATCATGGGTCCAGTTTTTACCCAGGTGCTTAAAGCCCTTCTTTACCCTCATGTAACACCAACAGTAATTTCCAACCACTATTTCCTGTTCCTGTCAGTCAAACAAACAGACGACAAACATCTTCTATAAACAGGAATAATGTCATTTTATCGGATTAGAAAACATCTAATCTAGCGTTGATATTACACTGCTGTTTAGTGTCTGGCTGATCTCAGTGTCACCAAAATATCTGCCCTACATGTCAAACAATGAGAGAACTTGAAACAGTAACATCACCTAGCAGCTTATTTTAATTAGTGCTAACGTTTTGTTTGCTGGCTAACATTGCTATTATTATAGTCACAGTTAATTGACTTTGAATAGCTTTATTTCAAAAGTAATTTTACAATTTCACAGCCATTTAGCTGTGTTAACTGTACATGCTGTAGGTCATAAGGCGTGCATGGATCATTTTTATAATCAGCCTCTTATCTTTTGTCCACCACAGGCTTTGCCATGATAAATTGGTCAGTTGACAACCAGGAGCCGTACACCTTAACCTCAGAGGCCAGGACATCCAGGGGCAGTGTGAACACGCACTTGCTTAAATGGGACGCAAGACGGACTATAGAGGGCCACCCGCTTGCCAGACAACCAAGTGCTGTCCCTGTCCACGGCCAGTGTGAGAAGGACTCTCACTAAAGTCAACCCACACAAAGCTGCTGGACCAGACAATATACCTGGACGCGTGCTCGGAGCCCGTGCTGACCAGCTGACTGATGTCCTAGCGGGCATCTTTAACATCTCCCTGAGTCAAGCTGTTGTGCCACAGTGCTTTAAAACCACCACCATCATACCTGTCCCCAGACCTTCCCAAAGCCTAATTCCACAATGATTGCCTGAGCCTATTCTTGTTAAATGATGAAAAACTCAAAGGCACGTTTGGGCAGTGGATCTGTGTGAAATCAGCAGCTTGCAAAACGAAATCAAAATGTGTGCAATTGATTCTAAAAATAGAAATCACAATAAAGTTCAACATTTACTAAAACCGCCATTCAGTCATCTGAGAGTCTTTACTCATGAAATTATAACGGTTAGATGAATGTATATGCAGTGATTTACTGATCAATGATAAAAGGGGAGATTTATGCAATAACGAAGACTGTCATGAAAAGTATTTGGCATCTGATCTCCTGTAACCTGCGGAGCTAAGCTGTTTTACCAGCTCTGCTCTCTGATTTTTCTTTTTTCTTTTATGAAAAAACACAAGTTGTCAAAGTTATTTGTTTGCAAATGTATTTCAGAAATATCGACATACTTTTTTTAATCAGCAGAAACTTTATGTCAGTAGTGCAAAAACCTGCACTGATCTGACCTCATTTCTTCCTCATCCTGATTCCTGACCTGGGAAGGGAGAGAAATATTTGTTTTTGTTTGTCTTCTTGTTTTATTTAATTCCTTGTGGGATTTGGATCCAACACGTAAAGTATGCATATTATGCACACAAACAAACACACATGCAGCTATTACCCATTTCTTGTATTCTTGAATAAAGACATTGATTTGACACATTTAATTAGTGACCAATTGTTTTTATTGTTCAATTATTAAGAAAAAAGAAAAGGTGGGGGTGGGTGGGTGGGATGGAAAGTAAAGGGAGAGAGGAGAGAAAACCCCAACAATCCCCTCTGAGCAAGCACTAGGCGACAGTGGATAGGAAAAACTCCCTTTAAAGGAAGAAACCTATGACAGAACCAGGCTCTAGAGGGGGCAGTCAACTGTCGGGACTGGTTGGGGGGTGACTGTGAAAAAACGGGAGGGAGATGGGAGAGGTGTTAGTAGTTAAGGGGGGGGGGGATTAAGCTGGAACAGAGGTGGGAGAGGAAGAGGCGACATTGGCAGTACTGAAAGAAGGAGTGTTCCTCCTCCAGAAGAAGCAGAAGCGTTTTTTCTTTTTCTTCAGCTGCTCTTCCACGAGCACCTTTTTCTCGAGGATGAGGATTTTCAGCTCCTCGATTGTTTCTGTGTTTTGCTTCTGCAGCTTGTTGCATTTTTTCTCCACTTCTTCTATTTCAGCTTGTTTTTCTTCCAACCTTTCTTTCAGCACTTTAGATGTTGCCTCCTGTTTCTCAAACTCCTGGAGAAGAAGTTTTTCTTCTCTCTGCTTACTGACCAGCTGTTCTCTCTCTTGAAGCAGGTCTTGATATTTGTGCAGTGTCTCTTCGAACTTTACCTGCAGCATCCTGTTGTTTCCCTCCATGAGCTGGAGTTGGCACTCCATGTCTCCCTGCTTTCTGTCCAGCTGCTCTTTCTCTTGAAGGATTTCTTTATTTTGTCGCAGAGCTTCATCAAGCTTTCCTTGCAAGCTTTCATTTTGTTGCTTGATGCTCTGCAGATTGGAATCCATTTCTTTTTGTTTGATTTCTTGTTCCCTTTTCTCTTGGAGAAGCTTCTCATTTGCTTGCTCTGTGCGATCAAGCCTTTTTTTGTCAACGTTGTACATTAGCTCCATGTCTCGGAGATTGGAGTGCAGCCCTCTCTTCTTCGTGCTGTCTTTCATCTTCTCCTGGAGGAGTTTTCTATTTTGCCGCAGAGCTTGATCAAGCTTTCCTTGCAAGCTTTCGTTGTGTTGCTTGATGCTCTGAAGCTTGGAATGCATTTCTTTTTCTTTTAACTCCTGTTGCCTTTTCTCTTGGAGGAGCTTCTCATTTGCTTGCTCTGTGCGATCAAGCCTTTTTTTGTCTACACTGTACATTAGCTCCATGTCTCTGAGATTGCTGTGCAGCCCTCTCTTCTTCATGCCGTCTTGTTTCTTCTCTTGGACAAGTTTTTTATTTTGTTGCAGGGCTTCATCAAGTTTTCCTTGGAGCTCCTGGTTCTTTTTGTCCATGTCATGGAGATCCTGTTGTTTCCCCTCAATAATAGCTTCCTTTTCTTGAAGCTGGAATGACAACTTTTTTAGTTGAGCGCTCTTTTGCTCATTTTCCTCCATCAAGAACTTAATCTTCTCTGCGTTTCTGAGCGCTTCATCCTCCAGTTCTTCCAAACGCTTTTCCTCTAGTTCCACTTGGTCACACCAGGGAAGAGAGGAAAGGGAAGAGTCTAGTGGCTCATCCCAAGGAAGAGCGTATGGGTCAACTTCTTGTCCCTTTGGATTTTTTTGAGACATGTTGGGTCGGGATACAGTTACAATTGCAAAGGATCCAAATATTTCAAAAGGCTTTTCTGGCGAACGGTTCAATGCTGCACACATCAAGGCTGCGAGAAACGGACTAAAAGTCGTTGCTCTTCACCCCTATTTATAGGTTTTTGGATCAAAGGAAAGAATGGTGGTAAGATTCTACGTGTGTGACGTCATAATTCTGTAAGGCAATGAGGTTGTCACGTGATATTTTTGGAGGAGGGCATTTTTCAACTTGGACAAATTATCAGTAAAGTTTCAATCTCTGTTATTTTCCCCAAAAAACGTGTTGTCGCAATCATGTTTTCTACTGTAATTGGTGCCAACAGATGGCGCAGTTTAAAGTTGGCTGTTACTCTGCCCAGGCTGCTACCATAGAAGAAGAATGTAGACCAATAGTACTTTAACGATGTCCGCTGATCGTTTCCGTGTAAATCTTAGCATTGCTTTAGCCGTCAAGCTAAAGGTTTAGCTTCATACTGCCATATTTTCAGAGTAACAAAATATTTAAACGGTCTCAGATCATGGTGAGTATTTGAAAAAATGTTTATTTAATGTGAAGCCTGTGATGTGGAAAGGTTAGCAAGCGTAATTTTGCCTATTGTGTTATACACGGGTGCTTACATCCGAGTAGTGTTGATCTTTTCTAAGGTCCATGGGTTTATCCAACGAGCAGCTAAGTCACCGTTATAGCTGTAATTTTGTGTGCAACGTCTTAATGCAAAAAAAAAAAACAAAAACACAATGCGTTTTTAAGCTCTCTCTGCGTTCACTGCCTCTGCAAGTGTCAAACTTCCTCGCTTTAGCTGATGCTAACCAACATTAGCGCTTACGGTTCGTATATAAACACAACTGTCAGCCCTTCACTTTTGGTGCCGACAACATTTTGAGCATTTTCTACAGTTTGTGAAATGGTCGCCATTGGCATTACATGCCAGTAGTGTTCGCTAATTGACTTTACCGGGGATTATATTTATTACAACGTTACTGCGTGGAAGTGATCATAGTGTATGCTTATGAACGTGAGTGGTAGGTGTTATTAGTGCGACTTTACCCTTAATTAGTTTTCCCACCGGAAGTAGAGTTGTTTATGCGACGTGATGGCTAGAGCAGTCCCAAACAATCGATTGCGTTTCTTAACAGACCAATTCTCTCCAAACTTTTAGGGTAAGCTAGACTCGAGATATGGTTGCAATAATACGAACAAGAGCACAACAGCATATTGACAATGGCGAGAACTTTAATATTTACATTGTGTTAGTGCACCCATCGCTCCGCATCCTTAACGCTACATTGATGTCGAGAGTCTCTGACACAGCTGTGCTCTGCAGCACAGACACCCTGCTTATCTGTGATTCGGCCAGACTGGTGTTGAACTCCAAAGACATGCGCGGGGTTAGGTTAGTTGGCTGTTGGTGTGAGTGGTTGTCTATGAGTCTCTCTAATAACCCTCCAACAGACTGGCGACCTGTCCAGGGTGTACTTTTGCCCTATGACAGCTGAAATACAACCTGAATAAAATAAGTAGGAGAAAATGAATGATGTTTATGAACTGTAGTTAATGTAGTCAGACAATAAGTTACCGAGCAACAGGCCACAAGTCTTGGTGCAGAATCATACTAAGATTTAAAAAATAAAATGTTGGCACTGGTGTTTGAAACAGTATACTGTCAGTAAGACTGGAGCAACTGCACACATCTGGAAACTAATAACTAGAGTAGTTAGTAACATTTTGTTACTGCATCCATTTAGCCAGGTATAATTAGCATGTCTACATACATGTCATTTCTAATGTGGTCCTATGTGGTATGTTGTAGGACAGTGAAGTGTCTGACACTGACCATGTACCAGTGCCTGAGAACACTGGTATGGAGGGGGAGAACGCACCTCTTTACTGTATTTGTCGGAAACCAGACATCAACTGCTTCATGATGTAAGTATATATCAGTTTTATATTTGCAGTACGTGCAGTAGGGGTGGGCGCTAGCTTCAGCAATGTTATCAGAGGTTTTTTTTTTTAAATGAAGAGCTTCTATTTCGAGAAAACTACCAATAAGGATATATGCACAGATATAGAAAACAATACTGTAACATTTTATTGATGCTTGCAGTTTGGAGGAAGCAGTATTTGCAAGTGTAACTAAATTCCAGGCATTTTCCATCCTTCTTTTCCTATCAGCTTTTTTCTAATTGTCAGTGTGAACCAAGGTGTCAGCAGCAGCATTATAGTGCAAAAGTAGTGACCCAGCATAGATCAAATGTAAGCACAAAAGTAGCCAAGGTAGTGTTTTTCCTGGAAATTTTAAGTGAAAGGATAAAGTAACTGCTTACCACTTTAGTTTAACAATGATTAATGAAATGTAACCGTGTAACTCATCAGCAGTCTGCACAGTATGGTCACATATTAAAACTGAAGAATATGTTGTACTTGTTGTAGTGTTTCATCATGGGTCCAGTTTTTACCCAGGTGCTTAAAGCCCTTCTTTACCCTCATGTAACACCAACAGTAATTTCCAACCACTATTTCCTGTTCCTGTCAGTCAAACAAACAGACGACAAACATCTTCTATAAACAGGAATAATGTCATTTTATCGGATTAGAAAACATCTAATCTAGCGTTGATATTACACTGCTGTTTAGTGTCTGGCTGATCTCAGTGTCACCAAAATATCTGCCCTACATGTCAAACAATGAGAGAACTTGAAACAGTAACATCACCTAGCAGCTTATTTTAATTAGTGCTAACGTTTTGTTTGCTGGCTAACATTGCTATTATTATAGTCACAGTTAATTGACTTTGAATAGCTTTATTTCAAAAGTAATTTTACAATTTCACAGCCATTTAGCTGTGTTAACTGTACATGCTGTAGGTCATAAGGCGTGCATGGATCATTTTTATAATCAGCCTCTTATCTTTTGTCCACCACAGGCTTTGCCATGATAAATTGGTCAGTTGACAACCAGGAGCCGTACACCTTAACCTCAGAGGCCAGGACATCCAGGGGCAGTGTGAACACGCACTTGTTTAAATGGGACGCAAGACGGACTATAGAGGGCCACCCCCTTGCCAGACAACCAAGTGCTGTCCCTGTCCACGGCCAGTGTGAGAAGGACTCTCACTAAAGTCAACCCACACAAAGCTGCTGGACCAGACAATATACCTGGACGCGTGCTCGGAGCCCGTGCTGACCAGCTGACTGATGTCCTAGCGGGCATCTTTAACATCTCCCTGAGTCAAGCTGTTGTGCCACAGTGCTTTAAAACCACCACCATCATACCTGTCCCCAGACCTTCCCAAAGCCTAATTCCACAATGATTGCCTGAGCCTATTCTTGTTAAATGATGAAAAACTCAAAGGCACGTTTGGGCAGTGGATCTGTGTGAAATCAGCAGCTTGCAAAACGAAATCAAAATGTGTGCAATTGATTCTAAAAATAGAAATCACAATAAAGTTCAACATTTACTAAAACCGCCATTCAGTCATCTGAGAGTCTTTACTCATGAAATTATAACGGTTAGATGAATGTATATGCAGTGATTTACTGATCAATGATAAAAGGGGAGATTTATGCAATAACGAAGACTGTCATGAAAAGTATTTGGCATCTGATCTCCTGTAACCTGCGGAGCTAAGCTGTTTTACCAGCTCTGCTCTCTGATTTTTCTTTTTTCTTTTATGAAAAAACACAAGTTGTCAAAGTTATTTGTTTGCAAATGTATTTCAGAAATATCGACATACTTTTTTTAATCAGCAGAAACTTTATGTCAGTAGTGCAAAAACCTGCACTGATCTGACCTCATTTCTTCCTCATCCTGATTCCTGACCTGGGAAGGGAGAGAAATATTTGTTTTTGTTTGTCTTCTTGTTTTATTTAATTCCTTGTGGGATTTGGATCCAACACGTAAAGTATGCATATTATGCACACAAACAAACACACATGCAGCTATTACCCATTTCTTGTATTCTTGAATAAAGACATTGATTTGACACATTTAATTAGTGACCAATTGTTTTTATTGTTCAATTATTAAGAAAAAAGAAAAGGTGGGGGTGGGTGGGTGGGATGGAAAGTAAAGGGAGAGAGGAGAGAAAACCCCAACAATCCCCTCTGAGCAAGCACTAGGCGACAGTGGATAGGAAAAACTCCCTTTAAAGGAAGAAACCTATGACAGAACCAGGCTCTAGAGGGGGCAGTCAACTGTCGGGACTGGTTGGGGGGTGACTGTGAAAAAACGGGAGGGAGATGGGAGAGGTGTTAGTAGTTAAGGGGGGGGGGGATTAAGCTGGAACAGAGGTGGGAGAGGAAGAGGCGACATTGGCAGTACTGAAAGAAGGAGTGTTCCTCCTCCAGAAGAAGCAGAAGCGTTTTTTCTTTTTCTTCAGCTGCTCTTCCACGAGCACCTTTTTCTCGAGGATGAGGATTTTCAGCTCCTCGATTGTTTCTGTGTTTTGCTTCTGCAGCTTGTTGCATTTTTTCTCCACTTCTTCTATTTCAGCTTGTTTTTCTTCCAACCTTTCTTTCAGCACTTTAGATGTTGCCTCCTGTTTCTCAAACTCCTGGAGAAGAAGTTTTTCTTCTCTCTGCTTACTGACCAGCTGTTCTCTCTCTTGAAGCAGGTCTTGATATTTGTGCAGTGTCTCTTCGAACTTTACCTGCAGCATCCTGTTGTTTCCCTCCATGAGCTGGAGTTGGCACTCCATGTCTCCCTGCTTTCTGTCCAGCTGCTCTTTCTCTTGAAGGATTTCTTTATTTTGTCGCAGAGCTTCATCAAGCTTTCCTTGCAAGCTTTCATTTTGTTGCTTGATGCTCTGCAGATTGGAATCCATTTCTTTTTGTTTGATTTCTTGTTCCCTTTTCTCTTGGAGAAGCTTCTCATTTGCTTGCTCTGTGCGATCAAGCCTTTTTTTGTCAACGTTGTACATTAGCTCCATGTCTCGGAGATTGGAGTGCAGCCCTCTCTTCTTCGTGCTGTCTTTCATCTTCTCCTGGAGGAGTTTTCTATTTTGCCGCAGAGCTTGATCAAGCTTTCCTTGCAAGCTTTCGTTGTGTTGCTTGATGCTCTGAAGCTTGGAATGCATTTCTTTTTCTTTTAACTCCTGTTGCCTTTTCTCTTGGAGGAGCTTCTCATTTGCTTGCTCTGTGCGATCAAGCCTTTTTTTGTCTACACTGTACATTAGCTCCATGTCTCTGAGATTGCTGTGCAGCCCTCTCTTCTTCATGCCGTCTTGTTTCTTCTCTTGGACAAGTTTTTTATTTTGTTGCAGGGCTTCATCAAGTTTTCCTTGGAGCTCCTGGTTCTTTTTGTCCATGTCATGGAGATCCTGTTGTTTCCCCTCAATAATAGCTTCCTTTTCTTGAAGCTGGAATGACAACTTTTTTAGTTGAGCGCTCTTTTGCTCATTTTCCTCCATCAAGAACTTAATCTTCTCTGCGTTTCTGAGCGCTTCATCCTCCAGTTCTTCCAAACGCTTTTCCTCTAGTTCCACTTGGTCACACCAGGGAAGAGAGGAAAGGGAAGAGTCTAGTGGCTCATCCCAAGGAAGAGCGTATGGGTCAACTTCTTGTCCCTTTGGATTTTTTTGAGACATGTTGGGTCGGGATACAGTTACAATTGCAAAGGATCCAAATATTTCAAAAGGCTTTTCTGGCGAACGGTTCAATGCTGCACACATCAAGGCTGCGAGAAACGGACTAAAAGTCGTTGCTCTTCACCCCTATTTATAGGTTTTTGGATCAAAGGAAAGAATGGTGGTAAGATTCTACGTGTGTGACGTCATAATTCTGTAAGGCAATGAGGTTGTCACGTGATATTTTTGGAGGAGGGCATTTTTCAACTTGGACAAATTATCAGTAAAGTTTCAATCTCTGTTATTTTCCCCAAAAAACGTGTTGTCGCAATCATGTTTTCTACTGTAATTGGTGCCAACAGATGGCGCAGTTTAAAGTTGGCTGTTACTCTGCCCAGGCTGCTACCATAGAAGAAGAATGTAGACCAATAGTACTTTAACGATGTCCGCTGATCGTTTCCGTGTAAATCTTAGCATTGCTTTAGCCGTCAAGCTAAAGGTTTAGCTTCATACTGCCATATTTTCAGAGTAACAAAATATTTAAACGGTCTCAGATCATGGTGAGTATTTGAAAAAATGTTTATTTAATGTGAAGCCTGTGATGTGGAAAGGTTAGCAAGCGTAATTTTGCCTATTGTGTTATACACGGGTGCTTACATCCGAGTAGTGTTGATCTTTTCTAAGGTCCATGGGTTTATCCAACGAGCAGCTAAGTCACCGTTATAGCTGTAATTTTGTGTGCAACGTCTTAATGCAAAAAAAAAAACAAAAACACAATGCGTTTTTAAGCTCTCTCTGCGTTCACTGCCTCTGCAAGTGTCAAACTTCCTCGCTTTAGCTGATGCTAACCAACATTAGCGCTTACGGTTCGTATATAAACACAACTGTCAGCCCTTCACTTTTGGTGCCGACAACATTTTGAGCATTTTCTACAGTTTGTGAAATGGTCGCCATTGGCATTACATGCCAGTAGTGTTCGCTAATTGACTTTACCGGGGATTATATTTATTACAACGTTACTGCGTGGAAGTGATCATAGTGTATGCTTATGAACGTGAGTGGTAGGTGTTATTAGTGCGACTTTACCCTTAATTAGTTTTCCCACCGGAAGTAGAGTTGTTTATGCGACGTGATGGCTAGAGCAGTCCCAAACAATCGATTGCGTTTCTTAACAGACCAATTCTCTCCAAACTTTTAGGGTAAGCTAGACTCGAGATATGGTTGCAATAATACGAACAAGAGCACAACAGCATATTGACAATGGCGAGAACTTTAATATTTACATTGTGTTAGTGCACCCATCGCTCCGCATCCTTAACGCTACATTGATGTCGAGAGTCTCTGACACAGCTGTGCTCTGCAGCACAGACACCCTGCTTATCTGTGATTCGGCCAGACTGGTGTTGAACTCCAAAGACATGCGCGGGGTTAGGTTAGTTGGCTGTTGGTGTGAGTGGTTGTCTATGAGTCTCTCTAATAACCCTCCAACAGACTGGCGACCTGTCCAGGGTGTACTTTTGCCCTATGACAGCTGAAATACAACCTGAATAAAATAAGTAGGAGAAAATGAATGATGTTTATGAACTGTAGTTAATGTAGTCAGACAATAAGTTACCGAGCAACAGGCCACAAGTCTTGGTGCAGAATCATACTAAGATTTAAAAAATAAAATGTTGGCACTGGTGTTTGAAACAGTATACTGTCAGTAAGACTGGAGCAACTGCACACATCTGGAAACTAATAACTAGAGTAGTTAGTAACATTTTGTTACTGCATCCATTTAGCCAGGTATAATTAGCATGTCTACATACATGTCATTTCTAATGTGGTCCTATGTGGTATGTTGTAGGACAGTGAAGTGTCTGACACTGACCATGTACCAGTGCCTGAGAACACTGGTATGGAGGGGGAGAACGCACCTCTTTACTGTATTTGTCGGAAACCAGACATCAACTGCTTCATGATGTAAGTATATATCAGTTTTATATTTGCAGTACGTGCAGTAGGGGTGGGCGCTAGCTTCAGCAATGTTATCAGAGGTTTTTTTTTTTAAATGAAGAGCTTCTATTTCGAGAAAACTACCAATAAGGATATATGCACAGATATAGAAAACAATACTGTAACATTTTATTGATGCTTGCAGTTTGGAGGAAGCAGTATTTGCAAGTGTAACTAAATTCCAGGCATTTTCCATCCTTCTTTTCCTATCAGCTTTTTTCTAATTGTCAGTGTGAACCAAGGTGTCAGCAGCAGCATTATAGTGCAAAAGTAGTGACCCAGCATAGATCAAATGTAAGCACAAAAGTAGCCAAGGTAGTGTTTTTCCTGGAAATTTTAAGTGAAAGGATAAAGTAACTGCTTACCACTTTAGTTTAACAATGATTAATGAAATGTAACCGTGTAACTCATCAGCAGTCTGCACAGTATGGTCACATATTAAAACTGAAGAATATGTTGTACTTGTTGTAGTGTTTCATCATGGGTCCAGTTTTTACCCAGGTGCTTAAAGCCCTTCTTTACCCTCATGTAACACCAACAGTAATTTCCAACCACTATTTCCTGTTCCTGTCAGTCAAACAAACAGACGACAAACATCTTCTATAAACAGGAATAATGTCATTTTATCGGATTAGAAAACATCTAATCTAGCGTTGATATTACACTGCTGTTTAGTGTCTGGCTGATCTCAGTGTCACCAAAATATCTGCCCTACATGTCAAACAATGAGAGAACTTGAAACAGTAACATCACCTAGCAGCTTATTTTAATTAGTGCTAACGTTTTGTTTGCTGGCTAACATTGCTATTATTATAGTCACAGTTAATTGACTTTGAATAGCTTTATTTCAAAAGTAATTTTACAATTTCACAGCCATTTAGCTGTGTTAACTGTACATGCTGTAGGTCATAAGGCGTGCATGGATCATTTTTATAATCAGCCTCTTATCTTTTGTCCACCACAGGCTTTGCCATGATAAATTGGTCAGTTGACAACCAGGAGCCGTACACCTTAACCTCAGAGGCCAGGACATCCAGGGGCAGTGTGAACACGCACTTGTTTAAATGGGACGCAAGACGGACTATAGAGGGCCACCCCCTTGCCAGACAACCAAGTGCTGTCCCTGTCCACGGCCAGTGTGAGAAGGACTCTCACTAAAGTCAACCCACACAAAGCTGCTGGACCAGACAATATACCTGGACGCGTGCTCGGAGCCCGTGCTGACCAGCTGACTGATGTCCTAGCGGGCATCTTTAACATCTCCCTGAGTCAAGCTGTTGTGCCACAGTGCTTTAAAACCACCACCATCATACCTGTCCCCAGACCTTCCCAAAGCCTAATTCCACAATGATTGCCTGAGCCTATTCTTGTTAAATGATGAAAAACTCAAAGGCACGTTTGGGCAGTGGATCTGTGTGAAATCAGCAGCTTGCAAAACGAAATCAAAATGTGTGCAATTGATTCTAAAAATAGAAATCACAATAAAGTTCAACATTTACTAAAACCGCCATTCAGTCATCTGAGAGTCTTTACTCATGAAATTATAACGGTTAGATGAATGTATATGCAGTGATTTACTGATCAATGATAAAAGGGGAGATTTATGCAATAACGAAGACTGTCATGAAAAGTATTTGGCATCTGATCTCCTGTAACCTGCGGAGCTAAGCTGTTTTACCAGCTCTGCTCTCTGATTTTTCTTTTTTCTTTTATGAAAAAACACAAGTTGTCAAAGTTATTTGTTTGCAAATGTATTTCAGAAATATCGACATACTTTTTTTAATCAGCAGAAACTTTATGTCAGTAGTGCAAAAACCTGCACTGATCTGACCTCATTTCTTCCTCATCCTGATTCCTGACCTGGGAAGGGAGAGAAATATTTGTTTTTGTTTGTCTTCTTGTTTTATTTAATTCCTTGTGGGATTTGGATCCAACACGTAAAGTATGCATATTATGCACACAAACAAACACACATGCAGCTATTACCCATTTCTTGTATTCTTGAATAAAGACATTGATTTGACACATTTAATTAGTGACCAATTGTTTTTATTGTTCAATTATTAAGAAAAAAGAAAAGGTGGGGGTGGGTGGGTGGGATGGAAAGTAAAGGGAGAGAGGAGAGAAAACCCCAACAATCCCCTCTGAGCAAGCACTAGGCGACAGTGGATAGGAAAAACTCCCTTTAAAGGAAGAAACCTATGACAGAACCAGGCTCTAGAGGGGGCAGTCAACTGTCGGGACTGGTTGGGGGGTGACTGTGAAAAAACGGGAGGGAGATGGGAGAGGTGTTAGTAGTTAAGGGGGGGATTAAGCTGGAACAGAGGTGGGAGAGGAAGAGGCGACATTGGCAGTACTGAAAGAAGGAGTGTTCCTCCTCCAGAAGAAGCAGAAGCGTTTTTTCTTTTTCTTCAGCTGCTCTTCCACGAGCACCTTTTTCTCGAGGATGAGGATTTTCAGCTCCTCGATTGTTTCTGTGTTTTGCTTCTGCAGCTTGTTGCATTTTTTCTCCACTTCTTCTATTTCAGCTTGTTTTTCTTCCAACCTTTCTTTCAGCACTTTAGATGTTGCCTCCTGTTTCTCAAACTCCTGGAGAAGAAGTTTTTCTTCTCTCTGCTTACTGACCAGCTGTTCTCTCTCTTGAAGCAGGTCTTGATATTTGTGCAGTGTCTCTTCGAACTTTACCTGCAGCATCCTGTTGTTTCCCTCCATGAGCTGGAGTTGGCACTCCATGTCTCCCTGCTTTCTGTCCAGCTGCTCTTTCTCTTGAAGGATTTCTTTATTTTGTCGCAGAGCTTCATCAAGCTTTCCTTGCAAGCTTTCATTTTGTTGCTTGATGCTCTGCAGATTGGAATCCATTTCTTTTTGTTTGATTTCTTGTTCCCTTTTCTCTTGGAGAAGCTTCTCATTTGCTTGCTCTGTGCGATCAAGCCTTTTTTTGTCAACGTTGTACATTAGCTCCATGTCTCGGAGATTGGAGTGCAGCCCTCTCTTCTTCGTGCTGTCTTTCATCTTCTCCTGGAGGAGTTTTCTATTTTGCCGCAGAGCTTGATCAAGCTTTCCTTGCAAGCTTTCGTTGTGTTGCTTGATGCTCTGAAGCTTGGAATGCATTTCTTTTTCTTTTAACTCCTGTTGCCTTTTCTCTTGGAGGAGCTTCTCATTTGCTTGCTCTGTGCGATCAAGCCTTTTTTTGTCTACACTGTACATTAGCTCCATGTCTCTGAGATTGCTGTGCAGCCCTCTCTTCTTCATGCCGTCTTGTTTCTTCTCTTGGACAAGTTTTTTATTTTGTTGCAGGGCTTCATCAAGTTTTCCTTGGAGCTCCTGGTTCTTTTTGTCCATGTCATGGAGATCCTGTTGTTTCCCCTCAATAATAGCTTCCTTTTCTTGAAGCTGGAATGACAACTTTTTTAGTTGAGCGCTCTTTTGCTCATTTTCCTCCATCAAGAACTTAATCTTCTCTGCGTTTCTGAGCGCTTCATCCTCCAGTTCTTCCAAACGCTTTTCCTCTAGTTCCACTTGGTCACACCAGGGAAGAGAGGAAAGGGAAGAGTCTAGTGGCTCATCCCAAGGAAGAGCGTATGGGTCAACTTCTTGTCCCTTTGGATTTTTTTGAGACATGTTGGGTCGGGATACAGTTACAATTGCAAAGGATCCAAATATTTCAAAAGGCTTTTCTGGCGAACGGTTCAATGCTGCACACATCAAGGCTGCGAGAAACGGACTAAAAGTCGTTGCTCTTCACCCCTATTTATAGGTTTTTGGATCAAAGGAAAGAATGGTGGTAAGATTCTACGTGTGTGACGTCATAATTCTGTAAGGCAATGAGGTTGTCACGTGATATTTTTGGAGGAGGGCATTTTTCAACTTGGACAAATTATCAGTAAAGTTTCAATCTCTGTTATTTTCCCCAAAAAACGTGTTGTCGCAATCATGTTTTCTACTGTAATTGGTGCCAACAGATGGCGCAGTTTAAAGTTGGCTGTTACTCTGCCCAGGCTGCTACCATAGAAGAAGAATGTAGACCAATAGTACTTTAACGATGTCCGCTGATCGTTTCCGTGTAAATCTTAGCATTGCTTTAGCCGTCAAGCTAAAGGTTTAGCTTCATACTGCCATATTTTCAGAGTAACAAAATATTTAAACGGTCTCAGATCATGGTGAGTATTTGAAAAAATGTTTATTTAATGTGAAGCCTGTGATGTGGAAAGGTTAGCAAGCGTAATTTTGCCTATTGTGTTATACACGGGTGCTTACATCCGAGTAGTGTTGATCTTTTCTAAGGTCCATGGGTTTATCCAACGAGCAGCTAAGTCACCGTTATAGCTGTAATTTTGTGTGCAACGTCTTAATGCAAAAAAAAAAACAAAAACACAATGCGTTTTTAAGCTCTCTCTGCGTTCACTGCCTCTGCAAGTGTCAAACTTCCTCGCTTTAGCTGATGCTAACCAACATTAGCGCTTACGGTTCGTATATAAACACAACTGTCAGCCCTTCACTTTTGGTGCCGACAACATTTTGAGCATTTTCTACAGTTTGTGAAATGGTCGCCATTGGCATTACATGCCAGTAGTGTTCGCTAATTGACTTTACCGGGGATTATATTTATTACAACGTTACTGCGTGGAAGTGATCATAGTGTATGCTTATGAACGTGAGTGGTAGGTGTTATTAGTGCGACTTTACCCTTAATTAGTTTTCCCACCGGAAGTAGAGTTGTTTATGCGACGTGATGGCTAGAGCAGTCCCAAACAATCGATTGCGTTTCTTAACAGACCAATTCTCTCCAAACTTTTAGGGTAAGCTAGACTCGAGATATGGTTGCAATAATACGAACAAGAGCACAACAGCATATTGACAATGGCGAGAACTTTAATATTTACATTGTGTTAGTGCACCCATCGCTCCGCATCCTTAACGCTACATTGATGTCGAGAGTCTCTGACACAGCTGTGCTCTGCAGCACAGACACCCTGCTTATCTGTGATTCGGCCAGACTGGTGTTGAACTCCAAAGACATGCGCGGGGTTAGGTTAGTTGGCTGTTGGTGTGAGTGGTTGTCTATGAGTCTCTCTAATAACCCTCCAACAGACTGGCGACCTGTCCAGGGTGTACTTTTGCCCTATGACAGCTGAAATACAACCTGAATAAAATAAGTAGGAGAAAATGAATGATGTTTATGAACTGTAGTTAATGTAGTCAGACAATAAGTTACCGAGCAACAGGCCACAAGTCTTGGTGCAGAATCATACTAAGATTTAAAAAATAAAATGTTGGCACTGGTGTTTGAAACAGTATACTGTCAGTAAGACTGGAGCAACTGCACACATCTGGAAACTAATAACTAGAGTAGTTAGTAACATTTTGTTACTGCATCCATTTAGCCAGGTATAATTAGCATGTCTACATACATGTCATTTCTAATGTGGTCCTATGTGGTATGTTGTAGGACAGTGAAGTGTCTGACACTGACCATGTACCAGTGCCTGAGAACACTGGTATGGAGGGGGAGAACGCACCTCTTTACTGTATTTGTCGGAAACCAGACATCAACTGCTCCATGATGTAAGTATATATCAGTTTTATATTTGCAGTATGCGCAGTAGGGGTGGGCGCTAGCTTCAGCAATGTTATCAGAGGTTTTTTTTTTTAAATGAAGAGCTTCTATTTCGAGAAAACTACCAATAAGGATATATGCACAGATATAGAAAACAATACTGTAACATTTTATTGATGCTTGCAGTTTGGAGGCAGCAGTATTTGCAAGTGTAACTAAATTCCAGGCATTTTCCATCCTTCTTTTCCTATCAGCTTTTTTCTAATTGTCAGTGTGAACCAAGGTGTCAGCAGCAGCATTATAGTGCAAAAGTAGTGACCCAGCATAGATCAAATGTAAGCACAAAAGTAGCCAAGGTAGTGTTTTTCCTGGAAATTTTAAGTGAAAGGATAAAGTAACTGCTTACCACTTTAGTTTAACAATGATTAATGAAATGTAACCGTGTAACTCATCAGCAGTCTGCACAGTATGGTCACATATTAAAACTGAAGAATATGTTGTACTTGTTGTAGTGTTTCATCATGGGTCCAGTTTTTACCCAGGTGCTTAAAGCCCTTCTTTACCCTCATGTAACACCAACAGTAATTTCCAACCACTATTTCCTGTTCCTGTCAGTCAAACAAACAGACGACAAACATCTTCTATAAACAGGAATAATGTCATTTTATCGGATTAGAAAACATCTAATCTAGCGTTGATATTACACTGCTGTTTAGTGTCTGGCTGATCTCAGTGTCACCAAAATATCTGCCCTACATGTCAAACAATGAGAGAACTTGAAACAGTAACATCACCTAGCAGCTTATTTTAATTAGTGCTAACGTTTTGTTTGCTGGCTAACATTGCTATTATTATAGTCACAGTTAATTGACTTTGAATAGCTTTATTTCAAAAGTAATTTTACAATTTCACAGCCATTTAGCTGTGTTAACTGTACATGCTGTAGGTCATAAGGCGTGCATGGATCATTTTTATAATCAGCCTCTTATCTTTTGTCCACCACAGGCTTTGCCATGATAAATTGGTCAGTTGACAACCAGGAGCCGTACACCTTAACCTCAGAGGCCAGGACATCCAGGGGCAGTGTGAACACGCACTTGCTTAAATGGGACGCAAGACGGACTATAGAGGGCCACCCGCTTGCCAGACAACCAAGTGCTGTCCCTGTCCACGGCCAGTGTGAGAAGGACTCTCACTAAAGTCAACCCACACAAAGCTGCTGGACCAGACAATATACCTGGACGCGTGCTCGGAGCCCGTGCTGACCAGCTGACTGATGTCCTAGCGGGCATCTTTAACATCTCCCTGAGTCAAGCTGTTGTGCCACAGTGCTTTAAAACCACCACCATCATACCTGTCCCCAGACCTTCCCAAAGCCTAATTCCACAATGATTGCCTGAGCCTATTCTTGTTAAATGATGAAAAACTCAAAGGCACGTTTGGGCAGTGGATCTGTGTGAAATCAGCAGCTTGCAAAACGAAATCAAAATGTGTGCAATTGATTCTAAAAATAGAAATCACAATAAAGTTCAACATTTACTAAAACCGCCATTCAGTCATCTGAGAGTCTTTACTCATGAAATTATAACGGTTAGATGAATGTATATGCAGTGATTTACTGATCAATGATAAAAGGGGAGATTTATGCAATAACGAAGACTGTCATGAAAAGTATTTGGCATCTGATCTCCTGTAACCTGCGGAGCTAAGCTGTTTTACCAGCTCTGCTCTCTGATTTTTCTTTTTTCTTTTATGAAAAAACACAAGTTGTCAAAGTTATTTGTTTGCAAATGTATTTCAGAAATATCGACATACTTTTTTTAATCAGCAGAAACTTTATGTCAGTAGTGCAAAAACCTGCACTGATCTGACCTCATTTCTTCCTCATCCTGATTCCTGACCTGGGAAGGGAGAGAAATATTTGTTTTTGTTTGTCTTCTTGTTTTATTTAATTCCTTGTGGGATTTGGATCCAACACGTAAAGTATGCATATTATGCACACAAACAAACACACATGCAGCTATTACCCATTTCTTGTATTCTTGAATAAAGACATTGATTTGACACATTTAATTAGTGACCAGTTGTTTTTATTGTTCAATTATTAAGAAAAAAGAAAAGGTGGGGGTGGGTGGGTGGGATGGAAAGTAAAGGGAGAGAGGAGAGAAAACCCCAACAATCCCCTCTGAGCAAGCACTAGGCGACAGTGGATAGGAAAAACTCCCTTTAAAGGAAGAAACCTATGACAGAACCAGGCTCTAGAGGGGGCAGTCAACTGTCGGGACTGGTTGGGGGGTGACTGTGAAAAAACGGGAGGGAGATGGGAGAGGTGTTAGTAGTTAAGGGGGGGATTAAGCTGGAACAGAGGTGGGAGAGGAAGAGGCGACATTGGCAGTACTGAAAGAAGGAGTGTTCCTCCTCCAGAAGAAGCAGAAGCGTTTTTTCTTTTTCTTCAGCTGCTCTTCCACGAGCACCTTTTTCTCGAGGATGAGGATTTTCAGCTCCTCGATTGTTTCTGTGTTTTGCTTCTGCAGCTTGTTGCATTTTTTCTCCACTTCTTCTATTTCAGCTTGTTTTTCTTCCAACCTTTCTTTCAGCACTTTAGATGTTGCCTCCTGTTTCTCAAACTCCTGGAGAAGAAGTTTTTCTTCTCTCTGCTTACTGACCAGCTGTTCTCTCTCTTGAAGCAGGTCTTGATATTTGTGCAGTGTCTCTTCGAACTTTACCTGCAGCATCCTGTTGTTTCCCTCCATGAGCTGGAGTTGGCACTCCATGTCTCCCTGCTTTCTGTCCAGCTGCTCTTTCTCTTGAAGGATTTCTTTATTTTGTCGCAGAGCTTCATCAAGCTTTCCTTGCAAGCTTTCATTTTGTTGCTTGATGCTCTGCAGATTGGAATCCATTTCTTTTTGTTTGATTTCTTGTTCCCTTTTCTCTTGGAGAAGCTTCTCATTTGCTTGCTCTGTGCGATCAAGCCTTTTTTTGTCAACGTTGTACATTAGCTCCATGTCTCGGAGATTGGAGTGCAGCCCTCTCTTCTTCGTGCTGTCTTTCATCTTCTCCTGGAGGAGTTTTCTATTTTGCCGCAGAGCTTGATCAAGCTTTCCTTGCAAGCTTTCGTTGTGTTGCTT
The DNA here is from genome assembly GCF_057381915.1 of Diplotaxodon limnothrissa. Taxonomy (NCBI): domain Eukaryota; kingdom Metazoa; phylum Chordata; class Actinopteri; order Cichliformes; family Cichlidae; genus Diplotaxodon; species Diplotaxodon limnothrissa. The sequence continues at coordinate 10,581,118 of NC_140600.1, forward strand.
GATGCTCTGAAGCTTGGAATGCATTTCTTTTTCTTTTAACTCCTGTTGCCTTTTCTCTTGGAGGAGCTTCTCATTTGCTTGCTCTGTGCGATCAAGCCTTTTTTTGTCTACACTGTACATTAGCTCCATGTCTCTGAGATTGCTGTGCAGCCCTCTCTTCTTCATGCCGTCTTGTTTCTTCTCTTGGACAAGTTTTTTATTTTGTTGCAGGGCTTCATCAAGTTTTCCTTGGAGCTCCTGGTTCTTTTTGTCCATGTCATGGAGATCCTGTTGTTTCCCCTCAATAATAGCTTCCTTTTCTTGAAGCTGGAATGACAACTTTTTTAGTTGAGCGCTCTTTTGCTCATTTTCCTCCATCAAGAACTTAATCTTCTCTGCGTTTCTGAGCGCTTCATCCTCCAGTTCTTCCAAACGCTTTTCCTCTAGTTCCACTTGGTCACACCAGGGAAGAGAGGAAAGGGAAGAGTCTAGTGGCTCATCCCAAGGAAGAGCGTATGGGTCAACTTCTTGTCCCTTTGGATTTTTTTGAGACATGTTGGGTCGGGATACAGTTACAATTGCAAAGGATCCAAATATTTCAAAAGGCTTTTCTGGCGAACGGTTCAATGCTGCACACATCAAGGCTGCGAGAAACGGACTAAAAGTCGTTGCTCTTCACCCCTATTTATAGGTTTTTGGATCAAAGGAAAGAATGGTGGTAAGATTCTACGTGTGTGACGTCATAATTCTGTAAGGCAATGAGGTTGTCACGTGATATTTTTGGAGGAGGGCATTTTTCAACTTGGACAAATTATCAGTAAAGTTTCAATCTCTGTTATTTTCCCCAAAAAACGTGTTGTCGCAATCATGTTTTCTACTGTAATTGGTGCCAACAGATGGCGCAGTTTAAAGTTGGCTGTTACTCTGCCCAGGCTGCTACCATAGAAGAAGAATGTAGACCAATAGTACTTTAACGATGTCCGCTGATCGTTTCCGTGTAAATCTTAGCATTGCTTTAGCCGTCAAGCTAAAGGTTTAGCTTCATACTGCCATATTTTCAGAGTAACAAAATATTTAAACGGTCTCAGATCATGGTGAGTATTTGAAAAAAATGTTTATTTAATGTGAAGCCTGTGATGTGGAAAGGTTAGCAAGCGTAATTTTGCCTATTGTGTTATACACGGGTGCTTACATCCGAGTAGTGTTGATCTTTTCTAAGGTCCATGGGTTTATCCAACGAGCAGCTAAGTCACCGTTATAGCTGTAATTTTGTGTGCAACGTCTTAATGCAAAAAAAAAAACAAAAACACAATGCGTTTTTAAGCTCTCTCTGCGTTCACTGCCTCTGCAAGTGTCAAACTTCCTCGCTTTAGCTGATGCTAACCAACATTAGCGCTTACGGTTCGTATATAAACACAACTGTCAGCCCTTCACTTTTGGTGCCGACAACATTTTGAGCATTTTCTACAGTTTGTGAAATGGTCGCCATTGGCATTACATGCCAGTAGTGTTCGCTAATTGACTTTACCGGGGATTATATTTATTACAACGTTACTGCGTGGAAGTGATCATAGTGTATGCTTATGAACGTGAGTGGTAGGTGTTATTAGTGCGACTTTACCCTTAATTAGTTTTCCCACCGGAAGTAGAGTTGTTTATGCGACGTGATGGCTAGAGCAGTCCCAAACAATCGATTGCGTTTCTTAACAGACCAATTCTCTCCAAACTTTTAGGGTAAGCTAGACTCGAGATATGGTTGCAATAATACGAACAAGAGCACAACAGCATATTGACAATGGCGAGAACTTTAATATTTACATTGTGTTAGTGCACCCATCGCTCCGCATCCTTAACGCTACATTGATGTCGAGAGTCTCTGACACAGCTGTGCTCTGCAGCACAGACACCCTGCTTATCTGTGATTCGGCCAGACTGGTGTTGAACTCCAAAGACATGCGCGGGGTTAGGTTAGTTGGCTGTTGGTGTGAGTGGTTGTCTATGAGTCTCTCTAATAACCCTCCAACAGACTGGCGACCTGTCCAGGGTGTACTTTTGCCCTATGACAGCTGAAATACAACCTGAATAAAATAAGTAGGAGAAAATGAATGATGTTTATGAACTGTAGTTAATGTAGTCAGACAATAAGTTACCGAGCAACAGGCCACAAGTCTTGGTGCAGAATCATACTAAGATTTAAAAAATAAAATGTTGGCACTGGTGTTTGAAACAGTATACTGTCAGTAAGACTGGAGCAACTGCACACATCTGGAAACTAATAACTAGAGTAGTTAGTAACATTTTGTTACTGCATCCATTTAGCCAGGTATAATTAGCATGTCTACATACATGTCATTTCTAATGTGGTCCTATGTGGTATGTTGTAGGACAGTGAAGTGTCTGACACTGACCATGTACCAGTGCCTGAGAACACTGGTATGGAGGGGGAGAACGCACCTCTTTACTGTATTTGTCGGAAACCAGACATCAACTGCTTCATGATGTAAGTATATATCAGTTTTATATTTGCAGTACGTGCAGTAGGGGTGGGCGCTAGCTTCAGCAATGTTATCAGAGTTTTTTTTTTTTTTTTAAATGAAGAGCTTCTATTTCGAGAAAACTACCAATAAGGATATATGCACAGATATAGAAAACAATACTGTAACATTTTATTGATGCTTGCAGTTTGGAGGAAGCAGTATTTGCAAGTGTAACTAAATTCCAGGCATTTTCCATCCTTCTTTTCCTATCAGCTTTTTTCTAATTGTCAGTGTGAACCAAGGTGTCAGCAGCAGCATTATAGTGCAAAAGTAGTGACCCAGCATAGATCAAATGTAAGCACAAAAGTAGCCAAGGTAGTGTTTTTCCTGGAAATTTTAAGTGAAAGGATAAAGTAACTGCTTACCACTTTAGTTTAACAATGATTAATGAAATGTAACCGTGTAACTCATCAGCAGTCTGCACAGTATGGTCACATATTAAAACTGAAGAATATGTTGTACTTGTTGTAGTGTTTCATCATGGGTCCAGTTTTTACCCAGGTGCTTAAAGCCCTTCTTTACCCTCATGTAACACCAACAGTAATTTCCAACCACTATTTCCTGTTCCTGTCAGTCAAACAAACAGACGACAAACATCTTCTATAAACAGGAATAATGTCATTTTATCGGATTAGAAAACATCTAATCTAGCGTTGATATTACACTGCTGTTTAGTGTCTGGCTGATCTCAGTGTCACCAAAATATCTGCCCTACATGTCAAACAATGAGAGAACTTGAAACAGTAACATCACCTAGCAGCTTATTTTAATTAGTGCTAACGTTTTGTTTGCTGGCTAACATTGCTATTATTATAGTCACAGTTAATTGACTTTGAATAGCTTTATTTCAAAAGTAATTTTACAATTTCACAGCCATTTAGCTGTGTTAACTGTACATGCTGTAGGTCATAAGGCGTGCATGGATCATTTTTATAATCAGCCTCTTATCTTTTGTCCACCACAGGCTTTGCCATGATAAATTGGTCAGTTGACAACCAGGAGCCGTACACCTTAACCTCAGAGGCCAGGACATCCAGGGGCAGTGTGAACACGCACTTGTTTAAATGGGACGCAAGACGGACTATAGAGGGCCACCCCCTTGCCAGACAACCAAGTGCTGTCCCTGTCCACGGCCAGTGTGAGAAGGACTCTCACTAAAGTCAACCCACACAAAGCTGCTGGACCAGACAATATACCTGGACGCGTGCTCGGAGCCCGTGCTGACCAGCTGACTGATGTCCTAGCGGGCATCTTTAACATCTCCCTGAGTCAAGCTGTTGTGCCACAGTGCTTTAAAACCACCACCATCATACCTGTCCCCAGACCTTCCCAAAGCCTAATTCCACAATGATTGCCTGAGCCTATTCTTGTTAAATGATGAAAAACTCAAAGGCACGTTTGGGCAGTGGATCTGTGTGAAATCAGCAGCTTGCAAAACGAAATCAAAATGTGTGCAATTGATTCTAAAAATAGAAATCACAATAAAGTTCAACATTTACTAAAACCGCCATTCAGTCATCTGAGAGTCTTTACTCATGAAATTATAACGGTTAGATGAATGTATATGCAGTGATTTACTGATCAATGATAAAAGGGGAGATTTATGCAATAACGAAGACTGTCATGAAAAGTATTTGGCATCTGATCTCCTGTAACCTGCGGAGCTAAGCTGTTTTACCAGCTCTGCTCTCTGATTTTTCTTTTTTCTTTTATGAAAAAACACAAGTTGTCAAAGTTATTTGTTTGCAAATGTATTTCAGAAATATCGACATACTTTTTTTAATCAGCAGAAACTTTATGTCAGTAGTGCAAAAACCTGCACTGATCTGACCTCATTTCTTCCTCATCCTGATTCCTGACCTGGGAAGGGAGAGAAATATTTGTTTTTGTTTGTCTTCTTGTTTTATTTAATTCCTTGTGGGATTTGGATCCAACACGTAAAGTATGCATATTATGCACACAAACAAACACACATGCAGCTATTACCCATTTCTTGTATTCTTGAATAAAGACATTGATTTGACACATTTAATTAGTGACCAATTGTTTTTATTGTTCAATTATTAAGAAAAAAGAAAAGGTGGGGGTGGGTGGGTGGGATGGAAAGTAAAGGGAGAGAGGAGAGAAAACCCCAACAATCCCCTCTGAGCAAGCACTAGGCGACAGTGGATAGGAAAAACTCCCTTTAAAGGAAGAAACCTATGACAGAACCAGGCTCTAGAGGGGGCAGTCAACTGTCGGGACTGGTTGGGGGGTGACTGTGAAAAAACGGGAGGGAGATGGGAGAGGTGTTAGTAGTTAAGGGGGGGGGGGGGGGGGGATTAAGCTGGAACAGAGGTGGGAGAGGAAGAGGCGACATTGGCAGTACTGAAAGAAGGAGTGTTCCTCCTCCAGAAGAAGCAGAAGCGTTTTTTCTTTTTCTTCAGCTGCTCTTCCACGAGCACCTTTTTCTCGAGGATGAGGATTTTCAGCTCCTCGATTGTTTCTGTGTTTTGCTTCTGCAGCTTGTTGCATTTTTTCTCCACTTCTTCTATTTCAGCTTGTTTTTCTTCCAACCTTTCTTTCAGCACTTTAGATGTTGCCTCCTGTTTCTCAAACTCCTGGAGAAGAAGTTTTTCTTCTCTCTGCTTACTGACCAGCTGTTCTCTCTCTTGAAGCAGGTCTTGATATTTGTGCAGTGTCTCTTCGAACTTTACCTGCAGCATCCTGTTGTTTCCCTCCATGAGCTGGAGTTGGCACTCCATGTCTCCCTGCTTTCTGTCCAGCTGCTCTTTCTCTTGAAGGATTTCTTTATTTTGTCGCAGAGCTTCATCAAGCTTTCCTTGCAAGCTTTCATTTTGTTGCTTGATGCTCTGCAGATTGGAATCCATTTCTTTTTGTTTGATTTCTTGTTCCCTTTTCTCTTGGAGAAGCTTCTCATTTGCTTGCTCTGTGCGATCAAGCCTTTTTTTGTCAACGTTGTACATTAGCTCCATGTCTCGGAGATTGGAGTGCAGCCCTCTCTTCTTCGTGCTGTCTTTCATCTTCTCCTGGAGGAGTTTTCTATTTTGCCGCAGAGCTTGATCAAGCTTTCCTTGCAAGCTTTCGTTGTGTTGCTTGATGCTCTGAAGCTTGGAATGCATTTCTTTTTCTTTTAACTCCTGTTGCCTTTTCTCTTGGAGGAGCTTCTCATTTGCTTGCTCTGTGCGATCAAGCCTTTTTTTGTCTACACTGTACATTAGCTCCATGTCTCTGAGATTGCTGTGCAGCCCTCTCTTCTTCATGCCGTCTTGTTTCTTCTCTTGGACAAGTTTTTTATTTTGTTGCAGGGCTTCATCAAGTTTTCCTTGGAGCTCCTGGTTCTTTTTGTCCATGTCATGGAGATCCTGTTGTTTCCCCTCAATAATAGCTTCCTTTTCTTGAAGCTGGAATGACAACTTTTTTAGTTGAGCGCTCTTTTGCTCATTTTCCTCCATCAAGAACTTAATCTTCTCTGCGTTTCTGAGCGCTTCATCCTCCAGTTCTTCCAAACGCTTTTCCTCTAGTTCCACTTGGTCACACCAGGGAAGAGAGGAAAGGGAAGAGTCTAGTGGCTCATCCCAAGGAAGAGCGTATGGGTCAACTTCTTGTCCCTTTGGATTTTTTTGAGACATGTTGGGTCGGGATACAGTTACAATTGCAAAGGATCCAAATATTTCAAAAGGCTTTTCTGGCGAACGGTTCAATGCTGCACACATCAAGGCTGCGAGAAACGGACTAAAAGTCGTTGCTCTTCACCCCTATTTATAGGTTTTTGGATCAAAGGAAAGAATGGTGGTAAGATTCTACGTGTGTGACGTCATAATTCTGTAAGGCAATGAGGTTGTCACGTGATATTTTTGGAGGAGGGCATTTTTCAACTTGGACAAATTATCAGTAAAGTTTCAATCTCTGTTATTTTCCCCAAAAAACGTGTTGTCGCAATCATGTTTTCTACTGTAATTGGTGCCAACAGATGGCGCAGTTTAAAGTTGGCTGTTACTCTGCCCAGGCTGCTACCATAGAAGAAGAATGTAGACCAATAGTACTTTAACGATGTCCGCTGATCGTTTCCGTGTAAATCTTAGCATTGCTTTAGCCGTCAAGCTAAAGGTTTAGCTTCATACTGCCATATTTTCAGAGTAACAAAATATTTAAACGGTCTCAGATCATGGTGAGTATTTGAAAAAATGTTTATTTAATGTGAAGCCTGTGATGTGGAAAGGTTAGCAAGCGTAATTTTGCCTATTGTGTTATACACGGGTGCTTACATCCGAGTAGTGTTGATCTTTTCTAAGGTCCATGGGTTTATCCAACGAGCAGCTAAGTCACCGTTATAGCTGTAATTTTGTGTGCAACGTCTTAATGCAAAAAAAAAAACAAAAACACAATGCGTTTTTAAGCTCTCTCTGCGTTCACTGCCTCTGCAAGTGTCAAACTTCCTCGCTTTAGCTGATGCTAACCAACATTAGCGCTTACGGTTCGTATATAAACACAACTGTCAGCCCTTCACTTTTGGTGCCGACAACATTTTGAGCATTTTCTACAGTTTGTGAAATGGTCGCCATTGGCATTACATGCCAGTAGTGTTCGCTAATTGACTTTACCGGGGATTATATTTATTACAACGTTACTGCGTGGAAGTGATCATAGTGTATGCTTATGAACGTGAGTGGTAGGTGTTATTAGTGCGACTTTACCCTTAATTAGTTTTCCCACCGGAAGTAGAGTTGTTTATGCGACGTGATGGCTAGAGCAGTCCCAAACAATCGATTGCGTTTCTTAACAGACCAATTCTCTCCAAACTTTTAGGGTAAGCTAGACTCGAGATATGGTTGCAATAATACGAACAAGAGCACAACAGCATATTGACAATGGCGAGAACTTTAATATTTACATTGTGTTAGTGCACCCATCGCTCCGCATCCTTAACGCTACATTGATGTCGAGAGTCTCTGACACAGCTGTGCTCTGCAGCACAGACACCCTGCTTATCTGTGATTCGGCCAGACTGGTGTTGAACTCCAAAGACATGCGCGGGGTTAGGTTAGTTGGCTGTTGGTGTGAGTGGTTGTCTATGAGTCTCTCTAATAACCCTCCAACAGACTGGCGACCTGTCCAGGGTGTACTTTTGCCCTATGACAGCTGAAATACAACCTGAATAAAATAAGTAGGAGAAAATGAATGATGTTTATGAACTGTAGTTAATGTAGTCAGACAATAAGTTACCGAGCAACAGGCCACAAGTCTTGGTGCAGAATCATACTAAGATTTAAAAAATAAAATGTTGGCACTGGTGTTTGAAACAGTATACTGTCAGTAAGACTGGAGCAACTGCACACATCTGGAAACTAATAACTAGAGTAGTTAGTAACATTTTGTTACTGCATCCATTTAGCCAGGTATAATTAGCATGTCTACATACATGTCATTTCTAATGTGGTCCTATGTGGTATGTTGTAGGACAGTGAAGTGTCTGACACTGACCATGTACCAGTGCCTGAGAACACTGGTATGGAGGGGGAGAACGCACCTCTTTACTGTATTTGTCGGAAACCAGACATCAACTGCTTCATGATGTAAGTATATATCAGTTTTATATTTGCAGTACGTGCAGTAGGGGTGGGCGCTAGCTTCAGCAATGTTATCAGAGTTTTTTTTTTTTTTTTAAATGAAGAGCTTCTATTTCGAGAAAACTACCAATAAGGATATATGCACAGATATAGAAAACAATACTGTAACATTTTATTGATGCTTGCAGTTTGGAGGAAGCAGTATTTGCAAGTGTAACTAAATTCCAGGCATTTTCCATCCTTCTTTTCCTATCAGCTTTTTTCTAATTGTCAGTGTGAACCAAGGTGTCAGCAGCAGCATTATAGTGCAAAAGTAGTGACCCAGCATAGATCAAATGTAAGCACAAAAGTAGCCAAGGTAGTGTTTTTCCTGGAAATTTTAAGTGAAAGGATAAAGTAACTGCTTACCACTTTAGTTTAACAATGATTAATGAAATGTAACCGTGTAACTCATCAGCAGTCTGCACAGTATGGTCACATATTAAAACTGAAGAATATGTTGTACTTGTTGTAGTGTTTCATCATGGGTCCAGTTTTTACCCAGGTGCTTAAAGCCCTTCTTTACCCTCATGTAACACCAACAGTAATTTCCAACCACTATTTCCTGTTCCTGTCAGTCAAACAAACAGACGACAAACATCTTCTATAAACAGGAATAATGTCATTTTATCGGATTAGAAAACATCTAATCTAGCGTTGATATTACACTGCTGTTTAGTGTCTGGCTGATCTCAGTGTCACCAAAATATCTGCCCTACATGTCAAACAATGAGAGAACTTGAAACAGTAACATCACCTAGCAGCTTATTTTAATTAGTGCTAACGTTTTGTTTGCTGGCTAACATTGCTATTATTATAGTCACAGTTAATTGACTTTGAATAGCTTTATTTCAAAAGTAATTTTACAATTTCACAGCCATTTAGCTGTGTTAACTGTACATGCTGTAGGTCATAAGGCGTGCATGGATCATTTTTATAATCAGCCTCTTATCTTTTGTCCACCACAGGCTTTGCCATGATAAATTGGTCAGTTGACAACCAGGAGCCGTACACCTTAACCTCAGAGGCCAGGACATCCAGGGGCAGTGTGAACACGCACTTGTTTAAATGGGACGCAAGACGGACTATAGAGGGCCACCCCCTTGCCAGACAACCAAGTGCTGTCCCTGTCCACGGCCAGTGTGAGAAGGACTCTCACTAAAGTCAACCCACACAAAGCTGCTGGACCAGACAATATACCTGGACGCGTGCTCGGAGCCCGTGCTGACCAGCTGACTGATGTCCTAGCGGGCATCTTTAACATCTCCCTGAGTCAAGCTGTTGTGCCACAGTGCTTTAAAACCACCACCATCATACCTGTCCCCAGACCTTCCCAAAGCCTAATTCCACAATGATTGCCTGAGCCTATTCTTGTTAAATGATGAAAAACTCAAAGGCACGTTTGGGCAGTGGATCTGTGTGAAATCAGCAGCTTGCAAAACGAAATCAAAATGTGTGCAATTGATTCTAAAAATAGAAATCACAATAAAGTTCAACATTTACTAAAACCGCCATTCAGTCATCTGAGAGTCTTTACTCATGAAATTATAACGGTTAGATGAATGTATATGCAGTGATTTACTGATCAATGATAAAAGGGGAGATTTATGCAATAACGAAGACTGTCATGAAAAGTATTTGGCATCTGATCTCCTGTAACCTGCGGAGCTAAGCTGTTTTACCAGCTCTGCTCTCTGATTTTTCTTTTTTCTTTTATGAAAAAACACAAGTTGTCAAAGTTATTTGTTTGCAAATGTATTTCAGAAATATCGACATACTTTTTTTAATCAGCAGAAACTTTATGTCAGTAGTGCAAAAACCTGCACTGATCTGACCTCATTTCTTCCTCATCCTGATTCCTGACCTGGGAAGGGAGAGAAATATTTGTTTTTGTTTGTCTTCTTGTTTTATTTAATTCCTTGTGGGATTTGGATCCAACACGTAAAGTATGCATATTATGCACACAAACAAACACACATGCAGCTATTACCCATTTCTTGTATTCTTGAATAAAGACATTGATTTGACACATTTAATTAGTGACCAATTGTTTTTATTGTTCAATTATTAAGAAAAAAGAAAAGGTGGGGGTGGGTGGGTGGGATGGAAAGTAAAGGGAGAGAGGAGAGAAAACCCCAACAATCCCCTCTGAGCAAGCACTAGGCGACAGTGGATAGGAAAAACTCCCTTTAAAGGAAGAAACCTATGACAGAACCAGGCTCTAGAGGGGGCAGTCAACTGTCGGGACTGGTTGGGGGGTGACTGTGAAAAAACGGGAGGGAGATGGGAGAGGTGTTAGTAGTTAAGGGGGGGATTAAGCTGGAACAGAGGTGGGAGAGGAAGAGGCGACATTGGCAGTACTGAAAGAAGGAGTGTTCCTCCTCCAGAAGAAGCAGAAGCGTTTTTTCTTTTTCTTCAGCTGCTCTTCCACGAGCACCTTTTTCTCGAGGATGAGGATTTTCAGCTCCTCGATTGTTTCTGTGTTTTGCTTCTGCAGCTTGTTGCATTTTTTCTCCACTTCTTCTATTTCAGCTTGTTTTTCTTCCAACCTTTCTTTCAGCACTTTAGATGTTGCCTCCTGTTTCTCAAACTCCTGGAGAAGAAGTTTTTCTTCTCTCTGCTTACTGACCAGCTGTTCTCTCTCTTGAAGCAGGTCTTGATATTTGTGCAGTGTCTCTTCGAACTTTACCTGCAGCATCCTGTTGTTTCCCTCCATGAGCTGGAGTTGGCACTCCATGTCTCCCTGCTTTCTGTCCAGCTGCTCTTTCTCTTGAAGGATTTCTTTATTTTGTCGCAGAGCTTCATCAAGCTTTCCTTGCAAGCTTTCATTTTGTTGCTTGATGCTCTGCAGATTGGAATCCATTTCTTTTTGTTTGATTTCTTGTTCCCTTTTCTCTTGGAGAAGCTTCTCATTTGCTTGCTCTGTGCGATCAAGCCTTTTTTTGTCAACGTTGTACATTAGCTCCATGTCTCGGAGATTGGAGTGCAGCCCTCTCTTCTTCGTGCTGTCTTTCATCTTCTCCTGGAGGAGTTTTCTATTTTGCCGCAGAGCTTGATCAAGCTTTCCTTGCAAGCTTTCGTTGTGTTGCTTGATGCTCTGAAGCTTGGAATGCATTTCTTTTTCTTTTAACTCCTGTTGCCTTTTCTCTTGGAGGAGCTTCTCATTTGCTTGCTCTGTGCGATCAAGCCTTTTTTTGTCTACACTGTACATTAGCTCCATGTCTCTGAGATTGCTGTGCAGCCCTCTCTTCTTCATGCCGTCTTGTTTCTTCTCTTGGACAAGTTTTTTATTTTGTTGCAGGGCTTCATCAAGTTTTCCTTGGAGCTCCTGGTTCTTTTTGTCCATGTCATGGAGATCCTGTTGTTTCCCCTCAATAATAGCTTCCTTTTCTTGAAGCTGGAATGACAACTTTTTTAGTTGAGCGCTCTTTTGCTCATTTTCCTCCATCAAGAACTTAATCTTCTCTGCGTTTCTGAGCGCTTCATCCTCCAGTTCTTCCAAACGCTTTTCCTCTAGTTCCACTTGGTCACACCAGGGAAGAGAGGAAAGGGAAGAGTCTAGTGGCTCATCCCAAGGAAGAGCGTATGGGTCAACTTCTTGTCCCTTTGGATTTTTTTGAGACATGTTGGGTCGGGATACAGTTACAATTGCAAAGGATCCAAATATTTCAAAAGGCTTTTCTGGCGAACGGTTCAATGCTGCACACATCAAGGCTGCGAGAAACGGACTAAAAGTCGTTGCTCTTCACCCCTATTTATAGGTTTTTGGATCAAAGGAAAGAATGGTGGTAAGATTCTACGTGTGTGACGTCATAATTCTGTAAGGCAATGAGGTTGTCACGTGATATTTTTGGAGGAGGGCATTTTTCAACTTGGACAAATTATCAGTAAAGTTTCAATCTCTGTTATTTTCCCCAAAAAACGTGTTGTCGCAATCATGTTTTCTACTGTAATTGGTGCCAACAGATGGCGCAGTTTAAAGTTGGCTGTTACTCTGCCCAGGCTGCTACCATAGAAGAAGAATGTAGACCAATAGTACTTTAACGATGTCCGCTGATCGTTTCCGTGTAAATCTTAGCATTGCTTTAGCCGTCAAGCTAAAGGTTTAGCTTCATACTGCCATATTTTCAGAGTAACAAAATATTTAAACGGTCTCAGATCATGGTGAGTATTTGAAAAAATGTTTATTTAATGTGAAGCCTGTGATGTGGAAAGGTTAGCAAGCGTAATTTTGCCTATTGTGTTATACACGGGTGCTTACATCCGAGTAGTGTTGATCTTTTCTAAGGTCCATGGGTTTATCCAACGAGCAGCTAAGTCACCGTTATAGCTGTAATTTTGTGTGCAACGTCTTAATGCAAAAAAAAAAACAAAAACACAATGCGTTTTTAAGCTCTCTCTGCGTTCACTGCCTCTGCAAGTGTCAAACTTCCTCGCTTTAGCTGATGCTAACCAACATTAGCGCTTACGGTTCGTATATAAACACAACTGTCAGCCCTTCACTTTTGGTGCCGACAACATTTTGAGCATTTTCTACAGTTTGTGAAATGGTCGCCATTGGCATTACATGCCAGTAGTGTTCGCTAATTGACTTTACCGGGGATTATATTTATTACAACGTTACTGCGTGGAAGTGATCATAGTGTATGCTTATGAACGTGAGTGGTAGGTGTTATTAGTGCGACTTTACCCTTAATTAGTTTTCCCACCGGAAGTAGAGTTGTTTATGCGACGTGATGGCTAGAGCAGTCCCAAACAATCGATTGCGTTTCTTAACAGACCAATTCTCTCCAAACTTTTAGGGTAAGCTAGACTCGAGATATGGTTGCAATAATACGAACAAGAGCACAACAGCATATTGACAATGGCGAGAACTTTAATATTTACATTGTGTTAGTGCACCCATCGCTCCGCATCCTTAACGCTACATTGATGTCGAGAGTCTCTGACACAGCTGTGCTCTGCAGCACAGACACCCTGCTTATCTGTGATTCGGCCAGACTGGTGTTGAACTCCAAAGACATGCGCGGGGTTAGGTTAGTTGGCTGTTGGTGTGAGTGGTTGTCTATGAGTCTCTCTAATAACCCTCCAACAGACTGGCGACCTGTCCAGGGTGTACTTTTGCCCTATGACAGCTGAAATACAACCTGAATAAAATAAGTAGGAGAAAATGAATGATGTTTATGAACTGTAGTTAATGTAGTCAGACAATAAGTTACCGAGCAACAGGCCACAAGTCTTGGTGCAGAATCATACTAAGATTTAAAAAATAAAATGTTGGCACTGGTGTTTGAAACAGTATACTGTCAGTAAGACTGGAGCAACTGCACACATCTGGAAACTAATAACTAGAGTAGTTAGTAACATTTTGTTACTGCATCCATTTAGCCAGGTATAATTAGCATGTCTACATACATGTCATTTCTAATGTGGTCCTATGTGGTATGTTGTAGGACAGTGAAGTGTCTGACACTGACCATGTACCAGTGCCTGAGAACACTGGTATGGAGGGGGAGAACGCACCTCTTTACTGTATTTGTCGGAAACCAGACATCAACTGCTCCATGATGTAAGTATATATCAGTTTTATATTTGCAGTATGCGCAGTAGGGGTGGGCGCTAGCTTCAGCAATGTTATCAGAGGTTTTTTTTTTTAAATGAAGAGCTTCTATTTCGAGAAAACTACCAATAAGGATATATGCACAGATATAGAAAACAATACTGTAACATTTTATTGATGCTTGCAGTTTGGAGGCAGCAGTATTTGCAAGTGTAACTAAATTCCAGGCATTTTCCATCCTTCTTTTCCTATCAGCTTTTTTCTAGTTGTCAGTGTGAACCAAGGTGTCAGCAGCAGCATTATAGTGCAAAAGTAGTGACCCAGCATAGATCAAATGTAAGCACAAAAGTAGCCAAGGTAGTGTTTTTCCTGGAAATTTTAAGTGAAAGGATAAAGTAACTGCTTACCACTTTAGTTTAACAATGATTAATGAAATGTAACCGTGTAACTCATCAGCAGTCTGCACAGTATGGTCACATATTAAAACTGAAGAATATGTTGTACTTGTTGTAGTGTTTCATCATGGGTCCAGTTTTTACCCAGGTGCTTAAAGCCCTTCTTTACCCTCATGTAACACCAACAGTAATTTCCAACCACTATTTCCTGTTCCTGTCAGTCAAACAAACAGACGACAAACATCTTCTATAAACAGGAATAATGTCATTTTATCGGATTAGAAAACATCTAATCTAGCGTTGATATTACACTGCTGTTTAGTGTCTGGCTGATCTCAGTGTCACCAAAATATCTGCCCTACATGTCAAACAATGAGAGAACTTGAAACAGTAACATCACCTAGCAGCTTATTTTAATTAGTGCTAACGTTTTGTTTGCTGGCTAACATTGCTATTATTATAGTCACAGTTAATTGACTTTGAATAGCTTTATTTCAAAAGTAATTTTACAATTTCACAGCCATTTAGCTGTGTTAACTGTACATGCTGTAGGTCATAAGGCGTGCATGGATCATTTTTATAATCAGCCTCTTATCTTTTGTCCACCACAGGCTTTGCCATGATAAATTGGTCAGTTGACAACCAGGAGCCGTACACCTTAACCTCAGAGGCCAGGACATCCAGGGGCAGTGTGAACACGCACTTGCTTAAATGGGACGCAAGACGGACTATAGAGGGCCACCCGCTTGCCAGACAACCAAGTGCTGTCCCTGTCCACGGCCAGTGTGAGAAGGACTCTCACTAAAGTCAACCCACACAAAGCTGCTGGACCAGACAATATACCTGGACGCGTGCTCGGAGCCCGTGCTGACCAGCTGACTGATGTCCTAGCGGGCATCTTTAACATCTCCCTGAGTCAAGCTGTTGTGCCACAGTGCTTTAAAACCACCACCATCATACCTGTCCCCAGACCTTCCCAAAGCCTAATTCCACAATGATTGCCTGAGCCTATTCTTGTTAAATGATGAAAAACTCAAAGGCACGTTTGGGCAGTGGATCTGTGTGAAATCAGCAGCTTGCAAAACGAAATCAAAATGTGTGCAATTGATTCTAAAAATAGAAATCACAATAAAGTTCAACATTTACTAAAACCGCCATTCAGTCATCTGAGAGTCTTTACTCATGAAATTATAACGGTTAGATGAATGTATATGCAGTGATTTACTGATCAATGATAAAAGGGGAGATTTATGCAATAACGAAGACTGTCATGAAAAGTATTTGGCATCTGATCTCCTGTAACCTGCGGAGCTAAGCTGTTTTACCAGCTCTGCTCTCTGATTTTTCTTTTTTCTTTTATGAAAAAACACAAGTTGTCAAAGTTATTTGTTTGCAAATGTATTTCAGAAATATCGACATACTTTTTTTAATCAGCAGAAACTTTATGTCAGTAGTGCAAAAACCTGCACTGATCTGACCTCATTTCTTCCTCATCCTGATTCCTGACCTGGGAAGGGAGAGAAATATTTGTTTTTGTTTGTCTTCTTGTTTTATTTAATTCCTTGTGGGATTTGGATCCAACACGTAAAGTATGCATATTATGCACACAAACAAACACACATGCAGCTATTACCCATTTCTTGTATTCTTGAATAAAGACATTGATTTGACACATTTAATTAGTGACCAATTGTTTTTATTGTTCAATTATTAAGAAAAAAGAAAAGGTGGGGGTGGGTGGGTGGGATGGAAAGTAAAGGGAGAGAGGAGAGAAAACCCCAACAATCCCCTCTGAGCAAGCACTAGGCGACAGTGGATAGGAAAAACTCCCTTTAAAGGAAGAAACCTATGACAGAACCAGGCTCTAGAGGGGGCAGTCAACTGTCGGGACTGGTTGGGGGGTGACTGTGAAAAAACGGGAGGGAGATGGGAGAGGTGTTAGTAGTTAAGGGGGGGGGGGGATTAAGCTGGAACAGAGGTGGGAGAGGAAGAGGCGACATTGGCAGTACTGAAAGAAGGAGTGTTCCTCCTCCAGAAGAAGCAGAAGCGTTTTTTCTTTTTCTTCAGCTGCTCTTCCACGAGCACCTTTTTCTCGAGGATGAGGATTTTCAGCTCCTCGATTGTTTCTGTGTTTTGCTTCTGCAGCTTGTTGCATTTTTTCTCCACTTCTTCTATTTCAGCTTGTTTTTCTTCCAACCTTTCTTTCAGCACTTTAGATGTTGCCTCCTGTTTCTCAAACTCCTGGAGAAGAAGTTTTTCTTCTCTCTGCTTACTGACCAGCTGTTCTCTCTCTTGAAGCAGGTCTTGATATTTGTGCAGTGTCTCTTCGAACTTTACCTGCAGCATCCTGTTGTTTCCCTCCATGAGCTGGAGTTGGCACTCCATGTCTCCCTGCTTTCTGTCCAGCTGCTCTTTCTCTTGAAGGATTTCTTTATTTTGTCGCAGAGCTTCATCAAGCTTTCCTTGCAAGCTTTCATTTTGTTGCTTGATGCTCTGCAGATTGGAATCCATTTCTTTTTGTTTGATTTCTTGTTCCCTTTTCTCTTGGAGAAGCTTCTCATTTGCTTGCTCTGTGCGATCAAGCCTTTTTTTGTCAACGTTGTACATTAGCTCCATGTCTCGGAGATTGGAGTGCAGCCCTCTCTTCTTCGTGCTGTCTTTCATCTTCTCCTGGAGGAGTTTTCTATTTTGCCGCAGAGCTTGATCAAGCTTTCCTTGCAAGCTTTCGTTGTGTTGCTTGATGCTCTGAAGCTTGGAATGCATTTCTTTTTCTTTTAACTCCTGTTGCCTTTTCTCTTGGAGGAGCTTCTCATTTGCTTGCTCTGTGCGATCAAGCCTTTTTTTGTCTACACTGTACATTAGCTCCATGTCTCTGAGATTGCTGTGCAGCCCTCTCTTCTTCATGCCGTCTTGTTTCTTCTCTTGGACAAGTTTTTTATTTTGTTGCAGGGCTTCATCAAGTTTTCCTTGGAGCTCCTGGTTCTTTTTGTCCATGTCATGGAGATCCTGTTGTTTCCCCTCAATAATAGCTTCCTTTTCTTGAAGCTGGAATGACAACTTTTTTAGTTGAGCGCTCTTTTGCTCATTTTCCTCCATCAAGAACTTAATCTTCTCTGCGTTTCTGAGCGCTTCATCCTCCAGTTCTTCCAAACGCTTTTCCTCTAGTTCCACTTGGTCACACCAGGGAAGAGAGGAAAGGGAAGAGTCTAGTGGCTCATCCCAAGGAAGAGCGTATGGGTCAACTTCTTGTCCCTTTGGATTTTTTTGAGACATGTTGGGTCGGGATACAGTTACAATTGCAAAGGATCCAAATATTTCAAAAGGCTTTTCTGGCGAACGGTTCAATGCTGCACACATCAAGGCTGCGAGAAACGGACTAAAAGTCGTTGCTCTTCACCCCTATTTATAGGTTTTTGGATCAAAGGAAAGAATGGTGGTAAGATTCTACGTGTGTGACGTCATAATTCTGTAAGGCAATGAGGTTGTCACGTGATATTTTTGGAGGAGGGCATTTTTCAACTTGGACAAATTATCAGTAAAGTTTCAATCTCTGTTATTTTCCCCAAAAAACGTGTTGTCGCAATCATGTTTTCTACTGTAATTGGTGCCAACAGATGGCGCAGTTTAAAGTTGGCTGTTACTCTGCCCAGGCTGCTACCATAGAAGAAGAATGTAGACCAATAGTACTTTAACGATGTCCGCTGATCGTTTCCGTGTAAATCTTAGCATTGCTTTAGCCGTCAAGCTAAAGGTTTAGCTTCATACTGCCATATTTTCAGAGTAACAAAATATTTAAACGGTCTCAGATCATGGTGAGTATTTGAAAAAATGTTTATTTAATGTGAAGCCTGTGATGTGGAAAGGTTAGCAAGCGTAATTTTGCCTATTGTGTTATACACGGGTGCTTACATCCGAGTAGTGTTGATCTTTTCTAAGGTCCATGGGTTTATCCAACGAGCAGCTAAGTCACCGTTATAGCTGTAATTTTGTGTGCAACGTCTTAATGCAAAAAAAAAAACAAAAACACAATGCGTTTTTAAGCTCTCTCTGCGTTCACTGCCTCTGCAAGTGTCAAACTTCCTCGCTTTAGCTGATGCTAACCAACATTAGCGCTTACGGTTCGTATATAAACACAACTGTCAGCCCTTCACTTTTGGTGCCGACAACATTTTGAGCATTTTCTACAGTTTGTGAAATGGTCGCCATTGGCATTACATGCCAGTAGTGTTCGCTAATTGACTTTACCGGGGATTATATTTATTACAACGTTACTGCGTGGAAGTGATCATAGTGTATGCTTATGAACGTGAGTGGTAGGTGTTATTAGTGCGACTTTACCCTTAATTAGTTTTCCCACCGGAAGTAGAGTTGTTTATGCGACGTGATGGCTAGAGCAGTCCCAAACAATCGATTGCGTTTCTTAACAGACCAATTCTCTCCAAACTTTTAGGGTAAGCTAGACTCGAGATATGGTTGCAATAATACGAACAAGAGCACAACAGCATATTGACAATGGCGAGAACTTTAATATTTACATTGTGTTAGTGCACCCATCGCTCCGCATCCTTAACGCTACATTGATGTCGAGAGTCTCTGACACAGCTGTGCTCTGCAGCACAGACACCCTGCTTATCTGTGATTCGGCCAGACTGGTGTTGAACTCCAAAGACATGCGCGGGGTTAGGTTAGTTGGCTGTTGGTGTGAGTGGTTGTCTATGAGTCTCTCTAATAACCCTCCAACAGACTGGCGACCTGTCCAGGGTGTACTTTTGCCCTATGACAGCTGAAATACAACCTGAATAAAATAAGTAGGAGAAAATGAATGATGTTTATGAACTGTAGTTAATGTAGTCAGACAATAAGTTACCGAGCAACAGGCCACAAGTCTTGGTGCAGAATCATACTAAGATTTAAAAAATAAAATGTTGGCACTGGTGTTTGAAACAGTATACTGTCAGTAAGACTGGAGCAACTGCACACATCTGGAAACTAATAACTAGAGTAGTTAGTAACATTTTGTTACTGCATCCATTTAGCCAGGTATAATTAGCATGTCTACATACATGTCATTTCTAATGTGGTCCTATGTGGTATGTTGTAGGACAGTGAAGTGTCTGACACTGACCATGTACCAGTGCCTGAGAACACTGGTATGGAGGGGGAGAACGCACCTCTTTACTGTATTTGTCGGAAACCAGACATCAACTGCTTCATGATGTAAGTATATATCAGTTTTATATTTGCAGTACGTGCAGTAGGGGTGGGCGCTAGCTTCAGCAATGTTATCAGAGTTTTTTTTTTTTTTTTAAATGAAGAGCTTCTATTTCGAGAAAACTACCAATAAGGATATATGCACAGATATAGAAAACAATACTGTAACATTTTATTGATGCTTGCAGTTTGGAGGAAGCAGTATTTGCAAGTGTAACTAAATTCCAGGCATTTTCCATCCTTCTTTTCCTATCAGCTTTTTTCTAATTGTCAGTGTGAACCAAGGTGTCAGCAGCAGCATTATAGTGCAAAAGTAGTGACCCAGCATAGATCAAATGTAAGCACAAAAGTAGCCAAGGTAGTGTTTTTCCTGGAAATTTTAAGTGAAAGGATAAAGTAACTGCTTACCACTTTAGTTTAACAATGATTAATGAAATGTAACCGTGTAACTCATCAGCAGTCTGCACAGTATGGTCACATATTAAAACTGAAGAATATGTTGTACTTGTTGTAGTGTTTCATCATGGGTCCAGTTTTTACCCAGGTGCTTAAAGCCCTTCTTTACCCTCATGTAACACCAACAGTAATTTCCAACCACTATTTCCTGTTCCTGTCAGTCAAACAAACAGACGACAAACATCTTCTATAAACAGGAATAATGTCATTTTATCGGATTAGAAAACATCTAATCTAGCGTTGATATTACACTGCTGTTTAGTGTCTGGCTGATCTCAGTGTCACCAAAATATCTGCCCTACATGTCAAACAATGAGAGAACTTGAAACAGTAACATCACCTAGCAGCTTATTTTAATTAGTGCTAACGTTTTGTTTGCTGGCTAACATTGCTATTATTATAGTCACAGTTAATTGACTTTGAATAGCTTTATTTCAAAAGTAATTTTACAATTTCACAGCCATTTAGCTGTGTTAACTGTACATGCTGTAGGTCATAAGGCGTGCATGGATCATTTTTATAATCAGCCTCTTATCTTTTGTCCACCACAGGCTTTGCCATGATAAATTGGTCAGTTGACAACCAGGAGCCGTACACCTTAACCTCAGAGGCCAGGACATCCAGGGGCAGTGTGAACACGCACTTGTTTAAATGGGACGCAAGACGGACTATAGAGGGCCACCCCCTTGCCAGACAACCAAGTGCTGTCCCTGTCCACGGCCAGTGTGAGAAGGACTCTCACTAAAGTCAACCCACACAAAGCTGCTGGACCAGACAATATACCTGGACGCGTGCTCGGAGCCCGTGCTGACCAGCTGACTGATGTCCTAGCGGGCATCTTTAACATCTCCCTGAGTCAAGCTGTTGTGCCACAGTGCTTTAAAACCACCACCATCATACCTGTCCCCAGACCTTCCCAAAGCCTAATTCCACAATGATTGCCTGAGCCTATTCTTGTTAAATGATGAAAAACTCAAAGGCACGTTTGGGCAGTGGATCTGTGTGAAATCAGCAGCTTGCAAAACGAAATCAAAATGTGTGCTATTGATTCTAAAAATAGAAATCACAATAAAGTTAAACATTTACTAAAACCGGAGTCTCGGAGTTTTAAGACAATGGATGATTCGATCTCATTGGCACTCCACATAGCCCTATCACAACTGGATCAACGCAACACCCACCTAAGAATGCTGTTCACTGATTTCATCTTAGCATTCAACACCATCATTGCCCAGCAGCTGATCGGCAAGCTGGACCTGCTCAGACTAAGCAACTCCACCTTCAACAGGATGCTGGACTTTCTTACTTTGTATGAAAACGTAATAAATTGGTATTAGTATGTAAAACCTATGTTTGTCTGGCGTTAGAGCATTTTTTTTTGTAAATTAGCATTTTCGATCCCTTTTCACTGTGTGTATATTGTCCACTGCAGCAGCCTGGTAGGGGTGAGAAGCCATTTCTGTTGACTCGGTTTTCTCCTGTTTTTCACTTAGGTCAGGTAAGTCTTTTGGTTGGTGTTTTTTTTTTTTTTTTTATAGGGAAGTTTAGGGATGTTTAGGGGTTTGTTATTTTGGCATTGCTCACTGCCAATGTAAGTAAATGTCTTCATAGTGCTTTGAAAAGTACCGTAGTTTTCGGGTCATAAGCCGATACTTTTTTTCCCACACCGTGAACACTTATACTGACGTGCGGCTAATGCATTTCTTTTTTTCATGCGGCCAAAAAATTTTTGCCTGGTAACAGTAGACTAGTAAAACCTGGACCTGCATGCATCCACATTCCTCTCATTAAGCAGGCATTAAAATCAAAAGTTACAATTCCATGAACAGCGTAAACATGTCCAAAACCAGTCAAGCCTACAGTCATTTTACATGAATGAAAATCAGTTAATAAAGGTGGGCGGATTGATCTGAGGTTGATCCCAACCTATAAGAATAATATAATCTTGATATAATATCCTTAAGTTGTTTGACAACATTCATTTCTGTACAATATAGTCTGGCTTTACCACAGTCTGCTAGAGGCGGGCGGATCAATCGATTGATACCAACCAGTTTCAATAGTGTTATCGGCAATATTGATCCTGCATTTACTTGGTATTGGATCAATAATTGGCAGAAAGATTGCACCAGCTGTGGACTCATAACCCCTTTTGTGAGTGATTATCTAACATGCCAACATATCCTGCTGCTTTGGGCACATCTGTGATATGAAGATCACGCAGTGATGTGTTTAAACAGAGAAGACTGAAGCCCAAAAGTCATATTTTAGATCACATATTCTCTTCCAGATCTCTGCCACTTTTTGATTAGTGGCAACTGACCCATGTAGGGTTGCTATAGTTTGATAGTAGTTTCAAGTTTATTTATTTATATAGTACTTTTAAAAACAACAGTTGTTGACCAAAGTACTGTACAGTAAAATAGTCAAAGCAGAAGACATACCAAATAAAATAGAATATAGATTAAGAGAAAATTGAATCATGGAATGAACAATAGAAACAGAGCCATCTTGATTTAAAAGCCAGAGAATAAAAGTGAGTCTTTTGACATGTTTTGAAAGTCTCAAGTGTTGGAGAGGTCCTGATATGCAAGGGCAATGAGTACACTGCTGTGGCATAATAAACCGTTTCAACTTATAATAATAATATGATCTTTGTATAATATCCTTGAGTTGTTTGACAACATTTGTATGATGTGTATAACCACTGTCGATCCAGATATTGATATTATCAGTACCAGTGTTGGTATTAGTAGACTGATATACTTTGTTTGTATCCTCTAAGTTAGTATGTGTACCACTGAACAGGGTCAAATACATAAAAAAGACTACCTCAAACATCTACTATGAAAAAAACCTTTTTGTCTTGACTGCAGTGTTTTTATTTATTTATTATTATTTACAGCCTATATCACATTTAAACAACAGAAGCTGAATGAAAGTGTGTTAGTGACAGGCACATTTAAATTCCAGGTCTCCAAAAAACAACAACAGAGTTTCGAAATACACAAAAAGCTAAAAGGAGTGTTTCTGTTCCTGTTTTTGCTTATGAGACTATATATAGATGACATTTAGTGCTGAATGAAATGGCTATGTAGGAGTTTAAATTGGTTTATCCACTCAAAATCGGGGACAAGCTGGAATCTCAGTGACCTTGACATTAAGGTCAGGGCAGAGGTCAAATTTTCTGAAGATCTTGTAAATGTGATTACTCCAGAAGGGGATCACTTAGGATTCACAAAATGATACCACAGATGGAGTTTGAATCCTGCTGACATCCACGTCAAGGTCAGAGGTCAGTTTACTGAAAATCAACCAAATCACCACTGGGTTTACTTTTACTGTCTTCCTGTTTCTAGCTGGGAAGAATGGTAACTGCGGGTGAGAGAACATTATTATTATTAGTAGTAGAAGTAGTTGGAGGAGAAGGAGCAGTACTTAATGTATGCTAGTTGTCCATTGATGTTCCAATATTGTGATCAAGTTCAACGCCTTCGTTTTGCGGAAGCGCTGCTCAGTTTGCATGAGTAAGTTCGCCGTTTCTTTCTTTTGTTGTGAAAAGCTTGAAGCGGAAATGTCGTCGTTATCGTTGCCCGCCAGAGGCAGAGGAGTCGGCTGTCTCCGGTGCAGACGATCGAAAGATGGAGCGGACAACGCTGCTGCTGCTCGGACTCGCTGTGTCGTGCCGTGCACAGTTTGCTCCACCCACGGTGAACATCAGTCTGGATGAAGATCCAGCAGTGCGATGGATGCCTCTTGCGAAAGTCTTCGACATAGACTACGTGAATAAAGCTGCTGTAGAGGTCATTGAGTAAGTTTGCCAGAAAGTATGCAACAAAAAAGTGCCACTTGCGAACTTTATCTTCGAAGTGGGTTTCGGGGGGTTTGAAGGGTTACTTCAAACATGCCTCTGTTTCAGCGCAGATTACAAAATCCGTGGTTTTAAATGTGGTTGGTGACGTATTGCGTTAGGTTGCTCAAAGCGATTAACATGTTTAAAGTACTCGGTAATTCTACATCATTGTTTGCTTGATCTTGTGTAACGATGCGATTTAAAAGCGATCTTCACATAATATTGCTACCGGAAGAAAGCAGGGGTCGCTCTCATGAGGTCCGCCTGGCAGATTTTCTGAAGTTTTTCTTGACCTTTTGTTTGCGACAGTACTATTTTTTTTATTTAGGTTGTGCAATCAAAAAGTGGTTGCCGGGAGGCGTAGGCAGTCAAAACAATAACTGCCTATGCCTCCAAGCAGTTATTGTTTTAACTGACATCAACCTCATTGGCAGGAGAACCAGGCTTACAAGGAAAACTGGGTTTCTACACGCGGTTTTTACCAACGTTTCAATTCTGTGAAATGTTAAGAATGCATGTCAGTATTAAAAGTTGCCACATTATGTTTTAATTAAACCTGGGATCTGTTTAACATGAATGACTGGGTGGCCGGTAACACTGATGTTATAGAGTGTTACCAGAGTAAAAGGGCAGAGCAGCTAGTTGTTACTGTTTTATTACTTTATCGAGCACACACCTGTAAATTTATGACTGGATGTTGTGAAAGGCAGTTTTATTCAAAGGGGGGAAGTGGGAGTCCCTTTTACATGAGGTGTCTTCAAGGTTGTGATTGCTCTCACAAACACGTTCACACTTACAAGTAAAGATCTGCTAGTATACTTGTCACCCATCAACTGTCAGCGCCTGCAGCACCTCTGTTTTCCTGATAGTTGGAAATTCGAGCAGCAAGAATCCAGTTAAACTAGAAACTGCTTTTCAATTTTAGTATCATGGTCCTTTGAATGTTCTTGGATTTGTGTTGATTCTTTTTGGTTTCACTGCTGCTTTAGTGCTCTTAGCTTTTGATAGTTGTCAGGAGTTTTTTGGTTTATGTTTTGTTTTCATCATCATTCTGTTCATTTGGATTTTGCTTCTTGTTGCATTTAGAGGTCTAGTTAATGTTTAAGTCAGATTCTTGGTAATGTAACAAGATTAGAATTTTACGGCTCTGGTCTGGTGACATTACTATCTTCCTGGGTGTGTGTTTTGCTTTATGTCTTATTTAAGTTTTGGTTTCTGTCACGTTTTTTTGTTCTTCCTTCTGTCTGATCTTTCTGTTAGTGATATATTAACATGTTCAGTGTGAACCCTCTCGTTTTGTGGGCTGTTTCCTGTTCTGCTTTGACTTTGGCTTTCTCTTGAGCCATGTTTCGGTGTTATTTCCCGTTTGTCCAGTTGTGGTTGTTACTTTCGCCTGTGTCTCCTTCAGCTTGTGTTTATCAGCCCCGGTCAGCCCTCTGGTTTTGAAAACATTTTGTTGTGTCCTTTGTGGACTCTATTATCAGCTATTATCTACAGTGGTCCTGAGAGATCAAATGTACTGCAGCTTAAGAAAACACCAGCAAATAGAAAAAGGCTGTAGAAGAACAAAACACAGTGGAAGTTGAATAAGACACAAAAATGTCTCAAAAGCTCACAAAAATAAATGAATACAAAAAGAAAAGTTCACAAAAAAATGTAACTTTTTGTGCGTTTGTTTTCTTCTGTTGTATTTATTTCACTTTTGTTGTGTTCTGTTTTGTCTCCATAAACCTCTATTGCATTTTATTCAGCTTTCACTGTGTTTTTTTGCTTTTGCAGCATTTTTCTGTTGCCTGGTGTTTCTTTAATTTACAGTATGTTTGACCCCTTAGGACCACTGTACCCAAGTGTACCCCAGCATTTGGGCATTTTAACTTAATCGTGATTTTCATACATAATACAGACTTTAATAGAGTAAACTGTAAAATTGAATTTTGTAGTCTGCTTACTACCTGTTTTTGGGGGGGTTGGATTCTTAATACTTAGCTCTAACATATAACGGTTTCCAGTGAAAATCGAAAACTTTATTGATTCGTTGACTTTATTGACTTTATCGGACTCGTGTCTCCTTCATTTGCCTGTGATCTAAAAATAGCAGCAGCCCTGCGTTCCACAGGCGTATGAGAAAATTAACTTGAAGGGGAGGACGGACAAAATGTAATCATAATGGCTTTTGATTTCCTTACGCCACACCACTTTAAGCTACATGTAGTCGGTGTATTAGAAAGTGGAAGATACTGATGCGAGCAGTGCCTAAGCTAAGCAATGCACTGTAGTGCATGTATGTAGGGAACCACTGTTAGCCACTTAAACACAGGCTGCCTGAAAAACGCCAAGGCAGTCAGTCCAGGGGAAGCATTGCAGGCACTACACACAACTAGCTCTACAGCAGAAAAGCAGAGTATCTTCAGAGATTGACACCATCAAACTCGCACTATGTTGCTTTGAGACACCAAAACACAAAGAGCATTGAGCCTCACAAAGGATTATTTTATGTACAGTGTTTTTTTATTGTGTTTTTGTTGCTTTTTCCCCATCCATTGTTTGAGTAGTTGCAAAGGACAACTCACTGAAACCCTCACAGCACAGATTAAACTTAACCTCCTCTCTCATTGCTTTATCTTATTTCTGCCTTTGCTGTGTTGTCATGTTTATCTTCCACTACATCTCTGCTGACAGGGATTGGAGACCAACATGCTAAAGTTGCTTTGTTTGCTCCAGTTCCACGATTCCAAAATGGTTGCATCATGCAGTCAAACCTATTGTGATGGCCCTGGAAAAGTACGTTCCTCAGCCATATGCGGGGGAGATCCGCGGCCTGGCCTCACACTTGGGAGGAACGCTGTCCGATGTCATCCTGCTCAACTTTGCCTATGAAGTATCTGCGTATGTGTGATTTTTAAATCCACCTAGACATTTGTAGTGAAGCCCCACAGTGAGCACACTAAACAACTTCATCCACTTCCAGATTCTGCACAAGCATCGTGGCTCAGGACACAAAGGGGCACATGTACCACGGCAGGAACCTCGATTACCCGCATCCTGTTCTGAAGAATCTGACTTTTAACGCAGTCTTCCTCAAGAATGGAAAGGTACATCATGCATTAGCAGGTGCACAGCTAAAGTAATTACGTAGCAACTTTAATTTTTCAGACATTAAATCCAGTTTGTGTTTTATTGACACACCATTTCAGGAGGTATACCGTGGAACTTCGTTTGCGGGCTATGTCGGGCTATGGACGGGACAAAGCCCTAACAAGTTTACTGTCTCAGGTGACCAGCGAGGTAAGACCACACATGGCTGTGGAAAAGGTAGCATCTTCATTTTTCTTCTTGTCTCCAAGCTTGTTTTTTTCCTAAGGAACTGAACACTGGTATAACTGGTGGAAGAACATCGTCTCTGCTTTCCTGTATAAGAGATCCCCCGTTAGTTGGCTGGTGAGGGAGGTGAGAAAAATTAGTGTAGGGAAAAAGAAAAAAGAAAAAGTTGACAATATGCGGAAGTGAAAGTATTCTTTGTGTGGCCTGACAGACACTGGAGGAAGCAGAGGACTTTCAGGATGCAGTCATGCGTCTTTCAAAAGTCCCCATCATCACTGGGGTGTATTACATAGTCGGCGGGGTGCGAGCCGGGGAAGGGGTCGTGATCACCAGAGATCGAGAGGGCCCTGCTGATATCTGGCCTCTGGAAACTGCAAAGGGAGGGTAGGTGAAAAAAAAAAGATCTGAGGAGGAGGATGGAAAATGATTGTATCGCTCAGTAAGCATTTCAATGTGTGTTTTGGGGATTGCTTTCAGATGGTTCAGAGTGGAGACAAACTTTGACCACTGGCTTCCTCCTCCTGCTAAAGATCATCGGAGGTGAGTCATGTCTCATGATGAGCAGGCTTGCTGTGTTGCTGCTGCTGTTATTACACCGCTGCTGTGTGCTCATTTCTTAGAGAAGCGGCTAACAAAGCTCTAAATGCTACTGGCCAGGCGCACATCAATATGAATACACTCTATCAGGTAAGTCAATTAACCTCAACCTTGGTTCACGAAGTCACACTTCTGGTAATCGGAGACGATGTATGGGCTTATAACTCTGTCTCTTCCTCCAGGTTTTGTCCCTGAATCCAGTGTGTAATGGGTAAGAAGGACGTTATTCCTGTTTGATGCCCTTATTTGTCCTCCAGCAACTCTATAAATGCTGGTGTTGCTTAGATGGGATAGTTCACTTAGTGTGTTCATCACATACTTCCCCTTTTCCGACTTCAGCAGTTATGTCAGTGGGCCCTTCGTTGACATGTAGCACATACACTGTATTGCCAAACGAATTCGATCACCCATCCAAATGATTGAGTTCAGGTGTTCCAATCACGTCCATGGCCACAGGTGTATAAAATCAAACACCTAGACATGGAGGCCGCTTCTACAAACATTTGTGAAAGAATGGCTCCCTCTCAGGAGCTCAGTGAATCCCAGTGTGGTACTGTGATAGGATGCCAGCTGTGCAACAAGTCCAGACGTGAAATTTCCTCAGAATTCAAAATTCCACAGTCAACTGTTAGTGGTATTATTAACAGTGTGTAAATGATTGGGAACGACGGCAGCTCAGCCATGAAGTGATAGGCCACGCACTGTTGGGATTGTGGGATCGTTGTTTAGAAGTTGGGCTCAACTCTTTACTTCCAGTGAAAGGAACTCTTCATGCTCCAACATACCAAGAGATTTTGGATGATTCCATACGCCCAACTTTGAGGGGACAGTTTGGGGATAGCTCCTTCCTGTTACAACATGACTGTGCACCAGCACACAAAACAATGTCCATGAAGACACGGATGAGCGAGTTTTGTGTGGGAGATCTTAACTGGCCTGCACAGAGTCCCGACCAAATCTGATAGGACACCTTTGGGTTGAATGAGAGTGGAGAGTGCGAGCCAGGCCTTCTCATCCAACATCAATGTCTGACTTCACTGACATCACATTAAACCCTATGGATTAAGAATGGGATGTCACTCAAATTCATATGTGTGTTAAAGCAGAAGAGTGAATACTTTTGACGGTATAGTGTAGCGAGTAGATTACAGAGAAACAATAGCTGAATGAATATCTCGATGTCTATTTTTCTGCTTTTTAAAAAATAAAACCTCACGCAATGAATCGCATTAAATAGTGACCGTCGTCTGTCTTAATATCCTCCCAGAATTACTATTTACACGACAGTGATGAGCGCAGCAGCCCCTGAGAAGTACATCACACTCCTTAGGCTGCAGGTAATTCAGTTTACACCTTAAACATTTATGCTCAATGAGGCGGTGATAATGTCAATGAAAAAAATATATATAACATTTACTCAATTGTCTCTTCAAATCTTTTTCAAGGACTGCAACAAGACAGACTGAGCTGACAGAGGTGGAGCAGTAAAGGACGCAGACTCCTTTTTCTTGCGGCAGGCGGCGATCTTCACGACTACTTGGAGGCTGCGCGATCAATGAGATGACAAGGGAATGCACCTGAAATATTCAATGACACTGTGCTAGTGCCTTTAATAAAATAACATTTGCTGTGATTGTTTTTGCCATTTTATGCACCTTATCTTCCAATAAAACGTGGCTTTATTTTAATTATTGTCCTTACTTTATAAGCATGACGAGAAGGACGCCCTGCCGGTTTCACGTCGTTAACTGCCAAGTGCAACAGATTATGCGATGCAGTGCGCTCATGTTGTTTGCATGTTGTTTGTTATTTAAATGAAAACCATGCACGCACACTCAAACCCTATTAGTTTGTGTTTCTAATGTGTCTATTCAGAAGGTGGCGGTGTACAGTTTTAGCTATCAGTTTATTGGTGTCCAGAACGTTTGGTCCTCTATTATAACCAGATCAAAGAATGGAAGGTGAAGAGAAATGCTTTTCTAGTCTTGTTTTTTGTGCTGATCTATCACCGCATAATGTGTAAAATGTACCTGCAGGGCGCACTTTGAAGTGCACATGTTCATGTTCGTTACTAAAATTAACATTACCGCGCTAGCGAGAGGTTGCGGGTGGAAAAATCAGAGTCAGCTTTCATGTTTTGGTGACCCAAAACATACTAAAACCCTGGTGCCAGCTGGAGGAAAGACGCCTATGCTCTAACCTTTATTCCAGAGAGTTGATCAAGATCTGCTAAATCCTGAGATAAGACACGCGAAAAATGATAACTTCTGCATTTCCAAATAGCGCAATAGTGAGTCATCTGGCACACAACAAGCAAATTCACATATTTCTAAGTTAAAAAAGGTGAGCCCAGCAGGCTTAAACGTGTGAGGAAACACACGCATGAGTGGAGGACGAAAGAGTGCGATCACAGGCACACACATTTGTTTATTAAAATCAGACGGAGAGGAGACTGGAAAGGCTGGGAACAGAACTGGGCTTGCTAGATTATAGTGAGACAACTGCATTCAACGATGAGGTAGGAGAGAAAAGAGGATACGAGGGATGCCAAGCTCATTTTATGTCACCGGCCACATACAGCCCACTTTGAAACCCCCCTTTCTGTCAGTGTAAAGAAGTTTAACTACTCATTTAATTGATGGGATATCGTCTTTTTTTTTATAATATAAAAAGTGTAATTTCAGCAGTACGTCTTACTTTTTATTGCACGATAAAGATGTGCCTCTGTAGTAGATGAAAGAAATCTGTCAGCGTGGTTCTTTGAGCTTAAATGTAAGAAGTAAATTTTAAAATACAGAAATTAATTATTTTGGTTTAGTATGAATGCTCACGGGGAGGTCTTTATTGATAGGAAAAGCTGTAAGCCCTGTGAAAGTACAGTTAAAATTTAAAAAAAAAATTATGTCCTCCTTCATGATGATGTTATTTGAGTCTTTGCTGGGCTGATTTTGCCCCCTGGGCCCTCTGTTGTATGATACAGTCATAATCAGTAAGGCTGAACACTGGGGAAAGTAATGTTTTCGTAACTACTGTCAGGTGTCATAAACAACAGAGCACGCGCATGTTAGTCACAGGAACTTTGACTGTGACATGATACAAGGAAAGAGTAGCAGGAGTAAAGATCATACCGGAGCAGGAAGGGCATCACTGTGCACCAGACCTGACAGCCTGGACAGGGTTTCTCCAGGAGATGGCAGTAGTGCACCACATAAGGTGCCATTAAAACCCCTCAGAAGAAGAAGAGAATCACTTCTCCTGTCGCCAGGATCACATGATATGACAAAGCAGCTAGCTGCTTCCTGTGAACGCCGCTTCCCAATTTCCATCCTGACGGCCGCATAGACTTGCGACTACAGTTTCATACGAGATGCTGGCCCTTATAAACAGGCTCTTGGACTGGTTCAGGTCCCTCTTTTGGAAAGAAGAGATGGAGCTTACTTTAGTGGGACTTCAGTACTCCGGAAAAACCACATTCGTCAATGTGATAGCGGTAAGCAGCTGACGATTGCGAAGTCGCACAGTCACAGTGCGGGCCCAGGCTGTTACCTTATATAGGTCGCAGAAGGAGGTTTCAGTACGTGCTGTGTATAACTTTAACTTGTCTGCATTTCTACACCGTAACTTCTAAAGACAATGCGACATGGCTGCTTAGCCGGGTCGCAAAGCTACAAGTGTACCGCAGTAGCTGCAGCATTAGCTGCGGTACTCCCTGTCGTTGTTTT
Organism: Diplotaxodon limnothrissa; assembly: GCF_057381915.1. Taxonomy (NCBI): domain Eukaryota; kingdom Metazoa; phylum Chordata; class Actinopteri; order Cichliformes; family Cichlidae; genus Diplotaxodon; species Diplotaxodon limnothrissa. The sequence goes on from NC_140600.1 coordinate 10,612,358, forward strand.
GCTAGCTGCGGTGACGAACTTGGTTGGTATGATATGCGCTTACGTGTGAAACGGTCATGTGAACGGAGCCGTCAGTGCTTTCGTTGCTGCCAATGTGTCAACACAAGCGGTATGTCGACAACACGGGCTGTTATTTGGTTTTGAACACAGTCTGCCTCGTCATGTTGCTAGCAGGGTGTACCGGGGACGACGACACTTGAGTAATCATGGCTGCAGGCTGCCAGCTGCGAATACTTGCATAGTCTGTCATCAAAATATTTCCTAATCTTTCAAAGTGACATCCTCTAAGCTAACAAGAGCAGTCCTCCCACTTTCGTTTGAGTTGTATTTTTATGGCTTGTTGTCATGCAGCAGGCAGCGTGGACGCTATAAAAGTTAACCCCTCACTTTGTTGTTGTGTCTGACAGTCACAGTGACAGCTGTGGGCGGATGTGAGGTTAGTGATGATTCCACGTTTGATTGTGTCATTTTAAGGTCTCGAGCCATTTTCCCTCACACATTGATTGCATACATGACAGTTTAGACCTTTTTGCATATGTAAATCTGTTGACCTCTTATACATTTTCCTCGCTTCTTTCTAAACGTACAAAGTTCTCACTGCTGAGTCATGACCTCAGTCGATGTAAGACTGTGTTGTACTGACCAAAACAGTTTCCCATTTAGAATTAAGGTATTTGGTGCTTTAAACCTGTGGAATGTGTGATCACGGTGCAAAGGTTGGTATCAGAAAGCGTGGTTATTACAGGAGGTATGTGAGCAGTTTACACATTTTTGTTGTTTTGGTTCTCTGTTCCTGCATGTTTAGTTTGAAATAATAACGTACATCCAAGTGCCACGTCATAGTGTGTCAGAGTTGAGGGCTTCAAAAGTATTTGGATTCTTGGATATTAAGTTAAAAGTGGCCAGGCTAAAGATGTGAATATACATAAACAAAGGATAATCAAAAGTCTGTCAAAGGTTGGTTGTTGGGCATAATCACCAGGTCAGGTGATCACATCTTGTGGCTGCATGGGACAAGAATGCTCTTCAGGATGTAGACTACATAAATGTTTTTTTTTCTTTGTCAGTGGGTGAAACAAATCTTTGAGATCAGAACCTCATGGGACTCAGTACAGAATGCAACCTCATGCTAAGCATTCAAAAACACACAGATTGGGTAAAGCTGTGAAACAAAGTACATTGAAAGGCAAGTGTGAAGAAAGTGGGAGACCTTGAGAGCCAAAGCATACCACCCCTCATTTGGAAAGCCTGATGGTGCTGTTATGGTTGCCTGGGGAACTGGCACACTGACATTTATTGATGATTTCTCTGCTGTCAGAAGCAGCAGTGTTAATGTAGAAGCTTATAGGAGGATTTTTGTGTTTTTTAGATCCCACCAGTTTCACTGGACCTCTATTCATAATTAAATGTAAAGAGGTGCAATATCCATGCCTGGCTGAGTCACACCTGATCTCGATGACTGGCCAAAGAGCAGAGTAAAGAGAGAAAGACCTTGTAGCAACCCAAAGCTGTTAGCTGCAGTGAAGGCCTGGGAGAATCACCAGGGAAGATGCAAGCAGTGTGCTTGTGTCTGTGGGTTCAGATACTGGCTGCAGTAAAGTTTGTCTTCATGTAAATGTGTCCAATTTTTTTATTTTTTTTAATTTAACCTTTAGACCATTTCCATCCAATTTCGTTTTCCAGTGATGCAAACCCACTCCAATTACAGCTGAAACCTCATGACTTTATTCTTTATCCATTATTGTATTTCATATTGATTGAGCTGAAACAAAACACGAAGCAGTCCGATTACTTGTGATGTGAACTTTGTGCTGACACATAGATGGCACCATCTTATGATTCATGTAGTTAAAATGGCAAATGCTCAAATTCAGCTAGAAGAAAATAACCCTTGTAATTCAATTATTTCCTAATTTAATCGTGCACAGAAGTGACTAGTGTGCACAGTGTTTTTCATGTGGCTTTTAGATCAGATTAAAGCATGCTGACTTCAAAAAGGAAGCATGCAGTCTTGACTAATATGAGATTGTCCTTTGTCTGCTATTTGTCTCGTGCAGTCAGGACAGTTCAGTGAAGACATGATCCCCACAGTTGGTTTCAACATGCGGAAGGTTACTAAAGGCAACGTGACAATAAAGGTAAGCTAGCAAAAATGGGTATGCAGCTGGTTGCTAAGTAAAAATGTAAATGGGACTATTTACAATGTTTACAGATAAAATGGTGTGTGTGTCGTTTCTGACTCAATTTTGTGCTTTCTTGCGTCAGATATGGGACATAGGTGGACAGCCCCGCTTCAGAAGCATGTGGGAGCGCTACTGTAGAGGAGTCAATGCTATTGTGTAAGTGTGTTGCCAAAAAGGTACAACATGTTCCCTTTGTGGCTGCATGAAAAATGTAGCAAATTGCACATTAATATTCAGAAATGCCTTGTTTCAGTGAGCTCTAATTTGATTATCTCTCCCCATCCTTAGTTACATGGTGGACGCAGCAGACCGAGAGAAGATAGAAGCTTCCAGAAATGAACTGCACAACCTTTTAGACAAACCACAGCTACAAGGAATTCCAGTAAGAGACCTCTTGTTAATTTTTTTTTTTTTTTTTTTTAAAAACACCAGAAGCTTGTGGTGTTACAGCAAGCACTCGATGATCAGGATCCAGTGACAGTCACAAGCAGTCATTAAAGTCATAGTTAGCAATTGCAGAAAGCCATTAGATGCAGTGACTCAGGCTTGATGTTACACTTGTTGGTAATATGAAACAGAGCTTGAATTATGGATGTATTTTTTAATTTTTTTTCATTGAGTTGACGGAGTGCGATTTGATGAATCCATAAGATTTCCTGCTTCCTCGACTCAGCACTTCACGCAGGCAGTTTATTTTGCCTTAACAGTAAAGATTGTGTGATGGTTGAGGCATCTGAAGAGAGAGATGCTGATACATTGCTGCATTAGGTATTGATCAGCCCTGTCTTTCTTTTCCAGGTGCTAGTCCTTGGTAACAAACGAGACCTACCCAATGCACTTGATGAGAAGCAGCTTATTGAAAAAATGTAAGAAATGAACTCCTGCCAAATGTTCTGTTAGTGGTGTTTTTACATAATAAGTGTCTACTTGACCAGTGTTTGATGATTCCTAATAACCCCATAGACTTTTTCTAAGATGAACATGAAGTACAAGTTTGAAAATTGAGGCCACTGCATTCTTTCTGATAGCCAGCAGGGGTCTTTGTTTGCAAAAATATATCATGTACAGAGGTCCATGAGAACATTTCCATACTCCTCAATTGCTGTGACCTGAGTAAACAATTTTCTTATGAGTTTATGATCCCCTCACTAGTTTCATTAAAATAATTCAATCCACTTTCATGTAAAATTTGTAATTTACGGTCACAATTATTAATTTGTATGATAAAGTAGGGTGTGCTTTAGGGCGGGGCTTCACACTGTACATGCGTACAGTGTGCTTGGTTTCTCAGTCAGATCTACCTCTTGCTCATCATGGTTCAAGAAACCAAACCAGGTCAATTCTTGAAAACTGGACTTGAGAAGTTGATGGGTAACATTGCAGTTTATACAGTCTATGGGATTTTTTGCGAATGTCAATCTGTAAGATAAGCTAGTGACTGATGCGGTGGTCACGTATCCATGGACTACTACCATTTGAATTTCACATTTCTCACTTTCCTCATTACAGGAATCTATCTGCCATTCAGGACCGAGAGATCTGCTGCTACTCTGTGTCCTGCAAAGAGAAAGACAACATAGGTAAGTATCTGAGGATTTGTGGAAGTCATGAAATGATCATTCAGGGGTTTAAAAGAACTTGAATCAACTTAACCTTCATTTTCAGTCTCAGGTTAATGTCAGGCATTGTTGGCAGTGCTGTGACTATTCTGTTGAAAATGACGTTATCTTGGCATTATCTTTAATGCAGCATAACTGAAATGAAGCTCGGTATACACGGGATGTAGGCAGTTACATAAAGTATTTAGTCTGTTGATATGGATTATGATTTGTTCTCATATTCTAACCAGGTATTATTCTAGATGATAGAGAGGCATAGCATGCAGAACTACTCTTTATAGTTGTCAGTTAGGTCCTCTTTCAGCCTTCAGGGTGGATTTGGTTGATATCTTGTGGTTTCCTTTTGTCTGTCATGCTGATTAAAGTGCTGTGCAGAAGACAGCTTAAACAGCAAAACAATCTGATGTAGAAGGGATGAACACATGCATAAAGGAATAGCATTTATGATACAAAGAAATTAATAAAGTGAGCAGACCAAGAAATCCATTGTGGCCCTCATCAGTTTAAGTGTACTGCCTAATGCTTCACAGATAGTGTTTGCTTGGGTGTTAAAGATCTGTTGACTGTTCCTCCTCCACCTGCAGATATCACACTGCAGTGGCTCATCCAGCATTCAAAGTCACGGAGAAGCTGAAAGTAAAGCCCCGCCCTCCTCTCCCTCCCGGTCGCAGCTCTGGCCTCAGCCCCACTTTACGGTCATGGGTCCTTGACAGTCAACCCCTTCCACTGCCTCTGTGACGTATTCCAGCTCTCTCCGCTCACTACTGTCGCCACGCGCACCATCCACTACACTACCATAGATGTGTAGCCTCCCCCTGTACAGCACTACCACCACCCCAAAACCACCTGGAGTCTTGAAAAGTTGTCTCACTACTGTGCTAGCAGGTGGATTGTTCATACCCATCATGCCTTATCACTCATCATTACAGACATGATGTGGGTCTGTGTACATCATGGAGTTTTTCTTTTAAATGTTGCAGTATACTGTTCCCCAGCTACATTAGGATGGAGCTCCTCTAATCCCACAATCAAACATGTGCTCTGTTGCCTGTCAACATTTGGTGTTTACGTGACATTGTGCGATTGTAGTTTTTAAACAGTTATTTGCCAAATGGTGATGATGATGATGGTCACTTGTGCTAAATGCCTTCAATTCCTGATAATCTCTTTAGCAATGTAGCCTGCGTTTTTATTTGCTGGTGTATGGAAGCACTGTTCTAATAAATGACTTGAATCAAAGTTTACACGTAACATAACGATCAATAGAAGGTAAGACTTTAAGTGGCGGCTGCGTCTGGGGCAACAATCCTGAGCAAAGTTTTAAGTGCCTTCAGCTGAGAGCGTTCCCGATCAGACAGTTATTGCCCAACGCACTTTTTGAAGCCTCTATTATAAACAAACACTCAGTACAGACACAGCAGAAATCCCTTGATTACACTTAACGCCGCCTCTCGACAATCTCATTCTGTTTTGTAATCACACAAACGCATTACGACGTCTGAGAAAAAGGCAGTGGCGGGCTAACGCTGAGGATGAAGTAATGAATGAGTGACGAGCGAGTGAGACAATGTTACATGTTTGGTTGCTGGGTACTTTGAAGCCTGCAGGCTGTGAATTCTTATGTAGCTTTTTGAAGCGTAACTTTTGCTTGCAGTTCTCAGGTCGTTCTCAGTCTGAGCGCAGCGTGGGCGTGCCCGAGTCTGTGTGTCCATAATCTTCTTGTTTGAGTTGGATAAGTGGAAGGCAGTGTTAGCTGTGATGATGGAGCACACTGAGAACAGAGGGCAGTCTATGAGTTCAGAGTGTTGAATGCTTGATGTCGTCCATTCTTTGCGATACTCTTATCCGAGTCCTGATGTCTGATTTTCTTTTTTCTTGCTCTTGTGAAAGCCTTAGCAGTCCAAGGACAGTACTGTGTCCTCAGAAAACGACATATTGATTGACGAGCAGTGTCCTTGCAGCGAAAAGACAATGACCCCCCACCCCCCGGTTAAAGAAAACAAAAAGTATGAGCACTGTATACTATTAATCCACCCCCTGCTTGGCCAGTACATCACTATGAAATGTCTTTTTCTTCTGGTTTTCTATGCCCCCCTCCCCCCAGTTTAAAGTGACCTATTCCTTCTGCTCCCATATTTGTATGTAGGCCTGCTCGGCTCGTGTATTTCACTGCAATACCGTCGACAAGTCCATCACGCTCCGTCGTCTCACATTGTTTTTCAGCGTCTGTTGGAAATCGTCGTAATCATAGATGTCGATTGTTGGGACCACAGCAGCGGTGAGGGGCTGTATAATCTGGTGACTGTATGGGAAATTTGGGGAAAGCTTTTGTTAACTGTGTAATAATCTAGCCTATTTGCAATTTGTATGTGCATGTGCTCAACTTATTCACATTCAACTGCAGACTTTGTAAATAAGAAGTTGGCGTTTTTATTCCAACAAATGCTCTGTAGATGTCATGCATTCTTTCCCTGTGATTGCTAATAAATTTGTTTTTATTTTTAAGGATTTCAAGTGTGGCATCACTTATTTTGTGCGTGTGTGTGGATTGTCTATAAATGTTTTGCCACTAGATGGAAGCAGAGGACTTTGCAAAGCTGGAGGTTTAGTGTTTCTTAAACACTCCTAGGTTTGTCAGAGGGTTTGTTCTGCTGCATTGTGCTGCGGCTTTCCTCTGCCCTGGGACTCTGGAGTAAACTCTTAACTCAAAGGTTATTTCTTTGAGTCGTCCATAGCACTGGAAATATATATTTATTATTGGCAGACATTTAGAATGAGACAAAGTGTATGTGATCACAATAATCATGCCATATTTTTCATCTTTCATTCAGTTAAATTTGATTTTATTTACATAGCACTAAATCACAACAACAGTCACCTCAAAGATCTTTATATATTAAGGTAGAGACCCTACAGTAATAGAGAGGAAACCCCAACAATCAGCTGTCCCCAATGAGCAAGCACTTGGTGATGGTGAGAAGGAAAAACTCCCTTTTAATAGGAAGGAACCTCCAGCAGAACCAGGCTCAGGGAGGAGTGACCATCTGCCATCTGGCTGAAGGAGAGGAGACCCTGTGGAAGAGAGCAAGACATTAATAATGACTAATGATTAAATCTAGAGTGGTGTATAAACATACAGTGAGTTTAGAAGAAACACTCTGGGCTGGTGGCTTCCCATGATGCACTAAATATAAGTTTTATCAAAACAAAGTTTTAAGCGTAATCTTAAAAGTAGAGAAGATTTGGGAACTGGTTTCACAGAAGAGAGGCTCCTATATAAAAACAAAATAAAACTCGATCCCCCTAATGTACAAAAGAAAAACTTGGTGCTACGTTTGTGGATATATTGTTTTACCGCTATTGTGTAATAGAAGATTAGCACCTCTGTGTTTCTTGGCAGCAAATTAACTATTATGCAAAGAAATGTAACACCCATAACGTTAAGGCAAACGCCGGGAGGGCGTTGCAAACTAGGGGGCAATAAAGCGAACGGTGATCGCGGGCCTGTGCCGTTCAAGCTGGAACACCTTAATTAATCTCATTTCTTAAATGCAGCGTTTAATGAACACCATCTGGCATTTACTGCAGTCAGAAGGTGCGGAGAGATCCAGGTGTTTTCCGGCGGAGAAACGCAGGGTGTGCGTGTCCACATGGGGTCTTTAGGTATGTGCGTCTGCGGTTTACAGTTGCTGTTGGGATTGTGCAGTGCTTACAAACCACAGAGGGAAGGTCACACAGACGACCTAAAGGCGTGGCAAACTCTTAGCGTAGCTGCATCCTGTTACTAGTTCACCCATGCTGTAATACACCACCCGCCACTGCAGCATTGTTGGCATTTCTTGTGTGTACAAACTTGTGAGCTTGCCCTGTGAATGATCGTCAGCCAAATTACAGGAGCTCTAATGAGAAGAATTCCTCAGTGTTCCTGCAAATATGATTTGCTTTCTCTCTACTTCACAGCTACAACTCTGAGCTTAATGAGCTTAAACTTTCCTAATTAATGACAATGCAACTGGGCTGCTCTACAGCTATCTGACATCCATTCAGCGTCTTGTCTATAAAATACTCCATGTATAAATGTGAATAACAGGTTCACTTTGAAGCTGCTGTCACTCATACGTTGGACATTCTCACTCAGCACTGGTGCTGTATAATACTTCAATTTTTGTTTTTGATATGATGCCAAGTAAACCTCTGCTCAGCACTGCATGTGTATGGAATCCTGCGCTTTCCTTTCCAAACATGGAGACAGTGTTGCACTTTTATCCGTTTTAAAAAGGGGAAATATTAAATATCTGCCCAGTTACAGGATAACTTCCTCCTGACGTACAGTCATAAGCACGCTGAGTTTATTTAGCTGGTTCCACTGAAGCATTAGTGACGACTGAACTATCCCTATAAAAGCAAGAGCGTTCCCATTTCCTTCCTTCCTTCCTTCTTCCTCTACCTTGGTGTCATTATAAACTGTTTTTATGTCTTCCAGACAGGGCTGTAATAATATTTAGTTCACTTCCAGCATTTAGACTTTTAGGTCATGCTGTTTATAATATACAGCATTTGCAGCGCACCCATGGAGCATCTCACTAAATCCTGGAGCTGAGAACATGTAGTTCAAGGAGGTCACGGTTGTTTCGTGTCTGATTTACAGCATCTGTGTTGATATGAGTTTTAAACAACAAGCTATTAAATCTAAACTTCAGCTCAGTTACAAAGATGTATGGCATGAAAATGATAGAAAACTCAAATTCAAACCACCACACGCTGAGTACATATGTAAGTCAACCAACTCCTGGACTCCTGACTTTCATATTTCAGATTTTTTTTCCAGGTCTTTGTCAGACTGCTTTGTTCATGTGACAGCAGCGAGGGCAGAGTATCACTGTGTTTAGCTGAGCTAAGTGTGGGGCAATTTGTCCAGGGATCTGAAAAGCTTGTTTTATGATACATAAATAATGTGTTCCAAAGTTGTTAAAACTATAGTGTTGGGATTAGAGGTTTGGAGCTCAGCATTGACAGGCATCTGCAAGCACTTCATTCAGTTCCCTGTGCGGACCGTAATTTGGCACTAATCACTATGTGTGGAATGTCACATGATTCATACAGAGCTGCATGGTACATATCACCATCCTTAGTGCTCGGCACCCTGTAAAAGACAGATGGTGACGTGCACACACACACACCCTGTAGTAACCCAGCTTAATGGGGCTCCATAGACAACTGCATTCCTGCACTTAGCTGTTTTACCCCAGCCTTTTATGAATGTTTATTAGTGTGGATACATGAGTGAGTGTTTGAGTCAAATTAGCTGTGGTTAAGCAATCTCATTAGACTTTTTTTCTCTTTAATGAAACTTTGTTAGATAAATGAAAGCTCCTCTCAGGAGATACTTATTCACAAGCAGGCACCACAGCAGGTAGAGCCATATATTTGATTTGGCAGATCTTTACATCCTGATATAACCTCCAGGGGATTTGAGTCTCCTCCAGGGACTGAGTATGGGATCCCTCACTTGTTTGTTAAATATGTAAAGTACTACACTATGAAGCCACTGATTACTTGGTTAAATTAAATACAAAATTAAATTTTCACACCAAAAGAATTTATTGTATGTAGAAGTGACCCACCTTGCTTTCTTTTTAATATCCAGAAGGGGGCGACTCCTGGGATGCAAAAGAATTTGGTCGTATTGTCTGTGAAAAAAAGGCATTGCGCTCCCTCATTCTGTAAGCTAAGTTAATGTTTCCTGTTTTTATTTATTGTCTTTATTCTCTATTTTATATTGTTGACTGAATTTGTTATATTGACTGAATATGAAATTCATTTAGGAAATTATGGTTATTATTAGAATCAGAAGGGAGATTTCCCAGTGTGTGCTCAATAAATAATAACTTTACAGTAATAACCAGTGAACGTTTCACAGTCAGAACCACCACTCATTCATCATGCCTGGTTTCTCGTTTACGCCATAGATGACACTAAATGATAGATGTAGCTACTATGATTCATTTATTAGTTCATTTCCCTGTGTGGACCTGCATTCTATTTCATGGCCAGCAGGGGGCGATCCCTCTGGTTGCAAAAGAATTCTGGTTGTATAGAAGTCTGTGGAGAAAACCTTGTTTAAGCGAGTGAGTGTGTCCTCTTGGTGTTTTTTAAATCAAATGTGGTGATGAGGGTGGGTCTGACTGAAGCTATATGCTCATTAGCTGCCAACTTGTCAGTTACAAGTTGGCATTCAGTGAGTATATCTTGGATAATCCTCTTTTCTCAAACTTAGACTGACTAAAATTTTAAAAATAGCTCATTGTTATATATAATATAAACCGAAATTAGCAACTGAAAACACGAACCGAGCTGCAAAGTGTTTATGGAGGTCCTGGCAATTTCCTATAGACTTCTATAGGACCTAAAGTCTTTTTGCAACCCCACTTATTGCCTACTGGTGGCCATTAACTAGAATAGCTTGACTTTTGAGCTCTGGAAGCTATGCCAATCTTTTACACCATAACCATGTTAGCAAGCTATTACTAGCGTCGGGCGAGGTACTGCAAGCATGGTTGTACGCAGGCATTGTTAATAATAGGCATATTATTTTATATTAATACTTATCTGTTCAAGGCTATTTTTTTTTGTAATTTTTGTGAAACAACCAAGTTTTCTTTCATTACTATTTTTTCAACCAATTAATCAGGTAAAACATGTAAAAATATATGACAAAAACTGCTTCAACCAACACACATGCTTTATACTTGAAACAGAGATTTTCATTAGTCACGTAGTTAAGAGTGTACTCGAGCTGCAAGTGAGAAACTTGTTTTTGATTTGACATAAACCTTTTTTTTGCGTGATTGTAGGAGTCCGAAAAAGCTGCTGAGACCTTCAAATGCAATAATTCCATTTCCACTCAGTGAGAGTAAGCTTTCAGGTCCATTCTGTTATCCGGTGTCCTCTCAGATAGCCAGCTCCCCTGTGAATGCTTTCATACTCTCACCTCCCTGCCTCGGCTCTGACACTCTCCCCTCCTCTGATTCCATTAAAAATCATAACTTCAGCTCCTGGGACTCTGATCAAACAGGGCGGCTAATGCATTTTTACTGCGTTTTGATTTTTTTTTTTCCTGTGTACCTCATATTTACATATAGATTGAGTATTTATCAGTCTGCGTTTTAAGGCAGATTCACTGTAGTCCACTTTATTAAACCATGTTGGATTTATGTATATTTAATGAAAAGTTGGTGTAGGGAGTGTAATTCTTTGAACAAGGGAGTGTATTTGCTATGTGGGGTGAATAGTAATGCAGGGACTGAGCACAAGCCTGAACCTCTTCTCTCAGGAGCTCCACACATGTGCAACCTTCAACATGTGATTAATAATGCAAAACAATACATCAAAATCTTCCTCCGAGCGCAAAAATCTTTATTGGTTGTCTGGACTCCAGGAAGTCATTGCACCTGGCTAAGACATAGTCCCACACATAATTCACTACTGTTTTTTTAGGCATGTGTTACATATATAGATTTATAACATCTAATAATTTGAGGTGCTGACATCTAATTTTGCTGTGTTTGGGCCAATCTGGCTCCTTTCATCTCCTTCCGGTCTGTAGCTAAGCTAAATTAAGTAGCTAGCAGCACAGCAATAGTAGAAAGCAAGAGGTAATATGCTAACTGTTACATAGCACACAGGAGAGGTGAAAAAAAAAAGGCTTTTTTTAGTTGAAAACCAAGGGTAGATATTGGGTAATTGCTACCCACACAATGCATACAATTAGTTTCCAGTAGTGCAAACACAACACTGTTCTCTATCTCACCGTAATTAGGCGGGTTTATTCATTAACATGCCCTGGGAGGTCTTTAAACCATGACAAACACAATTGTGAAGAGTGGAATAAAAGAGCATGTCGCCATAAAATGTGTCTTTTCTGATAAATGTTGTCCAAATCCCTACAAAGGAAGTCTTCACTGTGCGCTTCCAGTGTTCATAGCTGAAGGCTTGAAGAATCCGCTGCTCTTTGTTTGCCTTAGCACCAGGTATGAGTGTGTTAGAGGACTTTGCAGGGGCCGTGTGACTCCTTTATCCTCCAGTCACCGTAACTTCAGGTTGACAATGGCTGTAAACCCCCATGGATCATGAATAGATAGCACTGACAGGACAAATGGTGCACTGTAGGCTGGAATGTTGAGGGGGAAAAAAAAGATTAACAATAGGGGCAAAATAATGTGGTGCAGACAATGTAGCAAATGAGCAAAGGGTCAGCCGTGCTGATTTTTTTCCCCTTTCAAAAACATGGAGCGTTGTTTCACTTCCATTGCTCCAAGCACTAAGCCTGGCTGCCAGAAAGAGTTAAATATCATAGGCCACCTTTATTCCTCTAAATAAGGCCTTGATGAGACTTTGGACTCAGTTCAGTGAGAGGGACAGATGTTCTCAAACGAATTGGAAACCAAGCGACAGCTGGATTTAGACCAGGTAGCCTGCCTTTGATATCAGCACTGCAGGTAGCCTTGGCAGAGAACATGAGGCCAATCAGATGTAAGTACAGCCTTACCTTGGTTTGATCCCCTGCCAGGGCACACCCTACACCTCCAAGCTGACACGGTGTGCATATTCATCCTTACTGCGTGTCAAGTTGCATCGGCAGCAATGATGGAGTTAGCATAGCTCCAGATAAAAAGTTATTTATGAAGAAGCCTCCAGTGTTTTGTGAGATGGCGATCTGTTGCTCTTCTTCTGACTCAGTCTTCTTGGCTACATTTGTTTGAATTCTATTTTTTTCAGATTACCTTAGGGAAATATCTACAGCACTGTCTCTCGAGCACCATGATTTATTCTTGCTCATACAGTACAAGTAACATTTGTCCCCCTGGGTTTGGGCTCCATTATAAACTATGAAGAGGCTGAAGTTTTGCTGATGAGAAACAGCTGCAGCACAAGTTACCTCAGTCGCATGAAGACATAGGAAAAAATAGCAACTTGGCAACTTTTAGCCAGCTACCTGGACATGCACACTTTTCAGCTACAAGCAGCCTGCAGAGGGAAACAGAGAAAAGCGTGCTATGGGACAGCAACGTCTCTCAAATGCATACTAGATACTGAGTTTCGCTATGACATCCTTTTTTCCTTCCTGTAACATGTTCATGTTTTCCACACTGTATTCTAAGTGTGTGACTTTAATGGATTGTCCGTTTTAATTATGCTGACTTGCTTGCACTGGTTTGCAAATGGTAGTTTTGCTTTAGCAGTGTTGTTGTTGAGATTTTTCCAAAGCAAACTTTCCAGTCATTAATTCGCTCGCCTATACAACCACTTCTATGTGTTATGGTGTAATTAAAGAAGTGTTTGAACATGATCTGATGAAGAAAAGTGTTTGGCTACACAGAAAAGGAGATGAGGCATGGCAATCACAGCCGAAGAAAGAATTACATTCTTTGACATAGTTAGCATGTCCTTCACACTCACTCCGTTGCCAAGTTAAAAGCATTTCTGGGAGCCTGATTAAAGGTTGCATACAGAACAGCACTGGAGCACAGCATATGCAGGTCTTTGAGAGCAGAGTCCTTCAATAAAAAAGCATGATGAAGCAGGACTGGAACGCTATTGTTTTTTCAGGAATGTTGTTTCCTTGCTGCTGGCATTCGCCTCCGAAATGAGAACATGTTACTATTTCTGGTGCAGAATGTCTCATTGTGTCAGACCACAATGAGGACAATGCCCTCTGAAGGTGACACTTCATAAAGGTTGGTTGGTGGTAAACAATAACCCGGGCCAGGGATCCAATGCCTGGGAGCTCAAAACTAAATGCCAGTTCAGATGAGAACTCAGAGGCAATAAAAAAGCCCTGTACCTTACACTCCATTTATACCTCCTCATATTATTCTTAAAGGAGTTTGAACTGTTGGAAAAATTAATTTTTAAAAATCAAACGTTTAATTATTTGTAAATGAGCTACTTTAAAGTATGTGGTATTTAGGTATTTGCTTGGTTACTAAACTACAAAAATTTAAAGATCAGACACCGTTTGACACCTTCAAGTTAAACTGACTGGTTCTTACATAGTCTGTCTGAGAACACAAAGCACTTTTTTCCCTATATAAATGCTTTCTGTCTAACATACACACACACACAGAGCAAAGTGCAGTTAGTATCTTGCCCGAGGACACATTCCACACAAACTGGAGCAGCCGGGATCGAACCACTAACCTTCCAGATAGTAGATGACCTGCTCTATTTCCTGAGCTGCAGCCACCCCAAAAGCAGAGAAATTTAACAAGTAAGTAAAATCTGTTTTCTGCATGTTAATCTAGAAGTTTTGAAATTTTAGGTATCATATAAAAGTAAAAAACTGACATTTAAGATGGTAGTCTAGTCTCTCGCATGCATCATATTTTAGGCTGTTAAGAAAATGAGTGCAATGAATTCTGACTTAAACATAATAATGAACTCTGTTATAAACAGAAATTGATGCGTTATTATTTGTCATAAAACACTTTTTTCCTTCACTTAGAGAACATACAGTAAAATTTCAGGTTGCTATGTCGACAGCAGGCTAGCTGTCTCTTTCAGTTTCCACTCTTTCAGGCACTAGCTGTAGCTTTGCACTTGGCTTGCTAGCTAATAAGCGAGCGGCACAAATCTTCTATTCTAACTGTTGCACAGAATACAAATAAAACAATAAACAAAAAAACAAAAGAAAAAAATGGAGTGATGAGATTTTTTTTCACCAGCAGCCCTAAGTCGGGTCATTTCCAGCTTCCATCAACTTAGCATTAACATTGTCCAGACACTACACATGCTGAGGTAACTTATTTTAAGCATGCAAACAAACCTAATGCTTGGAAACAATTAAAAGCACTATCTTTTTATGTCAATAGAAAAGAGAATTAAATCATGTTTGCAGACTTCCTGTTCTCCTCCCATCATGTGCACCTGCAAGAGGCTAATTCTGAGTAAACATGAGAGGGAAATTATTATTTGTTCTTGTGAAATTGGTTATATTTTCTTTGGAGCCACACAGACAAGTTCCTGGCTTGAGCCCACAGTATGAGCCTGAGAGGATATGGACACAGAGAGAGGTTGTCCATACTGACAAGCTGCAGAACAGGTTTTCCAGTTTATATGTTTGCACTGAATAGTTTACAGTCTTGGCTATTTCTCACTTTAAAAGAAATGTTTTTGTGGATTTTTTTTTCAGTCTCCAAGCATATCCTATTTTTATGTCTGAAATGTGGCCTATAGTTGTAAAAAAGGAGGGCTTTCATTTTCCTGTGACACTTGCATTGTGTGCCTTGTTTACAGGCCTGGCGTGTGGAATGCATGTGTAGCTTTCTCTGGCTTATTGCATTCTCATTAAGCTATAAAGGTTCTCTGGAGCTGGCCTGTTTTCTGCAGCTACGGTGGTCTTCTCAGCGAAAGACGTGTCATGTCCCACGTCATTGTGAACTACCGTCTCCACCCTTTCACTCAGAGACACGTCACCTCTGCCTCTCAACATGCGAAACGTCACAAACTCCTAATAATCGCCATGCATGATTTCTCTGGAGAGGGTTGACAACTATCTTTGTGTCCTTAGCGCTGCCTCTCGCTCTCGAGAGGCTCTGTGCATTCCTGCAGCCGTTGGTCACTGAGTCGTTTCCATTGTGGCTGGAGAGCATGGGAGAGCTGTGCGTCTCCGGACTGATGGATGGCCTGTCTGACTTTATCTGAGCAGGACGGACGCTGCGTTGGCTGTGACCCAGAGATTGTCACTTCTGACTGCTTTATCAAGGCCTGACTTATAGAGCTGTCATCCTCTTAGAGCAAGGTTCCCAGGCACCTCGTCCAGCCATTCCCTCCTTCTGTCTGTCACAGTGCCACCCAGGGACCTTGGCCTGTATGGCTTCATGCTTGACTGGATGCCTGCATCCTACCCACCCAGGGACTCATTCATTAAAAAAAAAACAAAAAAACTTGTCTTGATCCATCAGCCCCACCCTTACTTGTTGTAAGAGCCACTCTATTGCCAAGTGGTTTAGATGTTCACATTTTAGATATACAGCAGATAGACTGAGTGTAAGTAAAAGATGTTTCCTGAGCAATTTCATAAGATGCCCGTTCCTGTTACATCTTCCTTGTCTTATGTGCTCAAAAGACATGACTTTCAAACACTTTCAGTACCATGGTGGATATGCCTCTTTTTCTGCTCTTCACACTACAAAGCCCGAGTGTAAAAAAAAAAGAAGAGAGAGAGAAAAAAGATGGCAATTTTTCAAACATATTCTTAAAAGCTCAGTCCAAGCTCGAGCTTGCTATGAAACCACAGCGGAGTTCCTTCCTTATTCTCACTTTGATGAGCCATTGGAGAGCTTGGCAGGAAGCCAGGCGAAGTCTGGGGCCCTCTTGCACATTCTGATGTTTTGTTTCAAACAGAGCAGCTTTTGTTCAGCTGTCGGAAAGGGAGGGATTGGCAGCACGTCGGAGTGTGTTTAGCAACCACAAACACACTGCGTGTGTTTATTTTTCTTTTTAATTTTTTTTTACCAAGGTAATAAAGACGCAGTTACACGTGTTTCATACCGCCACCATGAGCATCATCAATTAAGAATGTGAGGAATCGTGCCCATGTTTGCGTGCGTGTGTGTACGCTCATCTCTAACAGATAAATGGGCTCAAGGATATTCCAGAGGGTAAAAGATCAGTTACAGAGTTTCGTCTTCAGATCTGTCCTTTGACTTCTGTTGACAAAACCCGATGTCCTTTGAGCAAATCCATAAATAAAATATAAAAATGACCATTAAATTCTTTTCAGCATGGTTTGTCACTTGGAGGCTACCTATGGCAGGGTCTTTTGGTTACTTTGCTCATCGTAGACTTTACTTGTACAAACTGTATAAACTGTAAATAAGGCACATGCCATTCAGCTCACTGCTCATCAGTACTTTGCTGTAATGCATATTGTGACCATCAAAACTGAGACACCAGGGACTCGTTAGGACCACTCGGCATTTTGACTCCAGATGTGAGGCCGTTTGAGTGCATTCACACTAATTTCCCCAAGAGACTGAGAGTGTAAATGACTGCGGTTTCACTGAGAGTGGCTTTCTGAACAGTAATGGCAAAAACAAAACCTCCCCCCCCCCCCCACAAACTGTGTTTATCCTATTCGTAGCCATGGCTACAGGTGTGTTAATCTGTCAGTGTGTTGCTGCTTTATCATCTGGCATAATGGCGTATCATATATCTAACTTCTGTGGGACGCCTGAGAGCGCAGATACAAACTTGGCTTTTCACGTCGAGTCCTATTTCACTACGTGGGTGAATGGGCTGTTACATTATCATGCATTTATAGATACACTGTGATCCTTCACTTAAATGTGATGTATAGCACTAGACTGGATTTTGACCATCTGAAATCAAAAGCACCAGCATCCCTATGGTAATAAACCTTGAGAGTGGAGAATGGGGCCAGTGTGTCAGCCAGAGTCATTCCAGGCAAGCTGGAGTCTTTCCTGTAGCCCCCTCCATTGCTCTGCTTTCCATCCAATCTGGATCATATGCCTTTAATAGCGTGTAATCTCTTAAAGGGTGAGATTTATGTCCTCCTCCTCTAGTAGGGGTCTGCAATCTTTTAGGAAGAGTGAGCGAATGCTCCTGTGGGAAGAAACGATCAACCTTCTGTAAATTTGTGTGGGAAAAATTTCAAGCAAAGCATCTATAGTATTTAAGAACGAGCTTAAGCTGGACACATTTTTCATGTACCTTTCTCACTTTTAACGCACTGGTCGAGATTCCACATTATACAGAGCAGGTAACAAATATGTGGACAGCTTGGCCATCAGCTTGCAGCTTATATAACCTCAATAGCTGTATTGTGCCAGTTTATTTCCTGAAACTGTTGCTGTGATGGTTCTGTGAAACTTAGTATTGTGTTAGATGATGGAATTCATGCAGAAACAATGCACATTTGTTGAGCTTATAAAAGAACAATGCCTTTGCTGATTTATGGCAACTCTCTTTGGTGGGCTGAAGTTGCTCATAGTTTTGATATACTGGCTAGTTCCTCGATAAGCTGCTCTGCTACTCCAGCTTCAGTGTGTATGGAACATATTAACTCTGGGAAAATCTCAGATCAGAATTAAATGCTCAGTCAAAAAGTGCGCTTCCAAAATTGAAATTTCAGTTCTTGTCAAATTAAATGCTCAAACCTTCACTTTAATATGACTAAAGGTTATCAGCTCTGTATTTATCTGCCTGTACTAAGCCCATAGACGGTATAAACGATGCATGTAACTACCATGACACTCACTGATTTGTGGTGTCCCTTCCTGGAGCCTTGAGGTGAACGTTTCCACTGTTGCGGTCCCAAAAATCTGGATGCAATGTGGCGGCGCGTCTGACTGTGAAACCACACGCTCACTGGCTAATGACTTGTGATTGATAATCCTTTAGCCAATGACTGCACAGTTTCATACCACAGATAATACCACAATCTGAAACATGGTTTGACCAAGATTTAGAAAATACCCTTGCGTTTTTATTCACTTTTATTCATTTATCTCACTTATTTTTGGTCATTTATGATCAAAAATGAGTGAAAGAGCCATCAACTCAACAGGAAATGTTTACAGGGGTCAACTCAGAGAGCTATTTTACCATTACTGTTATAATTTAGGGTGTTAGCATTTTCTGTTTGGCCATAAACACAAATTACAACTGTAGGCTCCAACAGTTGCAGGTCACTGAGCAATGTTTGGGACAAAGTTGGTGAGCTGTGTAAAAAAAAACTAATCATGCTTGTGCAAATTGCCTCAATGAATATCCAATAGATGCTGAGGCCTTTCAAGAGAAAAGCATGCTGTCAGCACAATGCCATAACTTTTTTTTTAACATGTTTTAATATATCAGGTTAATCTGTCCGGTCCCTGTTGCCACTATGTAGCCGTTTTACAGACTTCAGTATCTTTCTTTGATCAAGCTCGTGTTGCATTTCTCAGAAGAACAAATGAGCCACTTAACATACTAATCTAAGCCAGCCTGTTGAAGTTAATCAGGAGAATATTTCTTGCAATGGCAGCTCACAGCCCACATACATCATGACAAGCACATTTCTGGATGTGTAACATGTAACATTAACTGGGCTTTTCTACGCATTAGCTTGTCCAGCTTGTGAAATTCTAGCCTTTCTTGATTATAGCTGATGCATAAATCAAGGATGACTTTATCTTGTGAAAGCAACACAGTCTCGATGAGCGAAAAGGTTATTGGATTAATGGTACCGGCAGCAGCATTTACAAGGCTGCAGTACCTTTGATGTCTCTCTTAATGCAAGCCTCATGGATGAAGGACATACATCTATCATCACAGACTGATGAGTTTGTTTGGCTGAAATATAGAAGCCAAGTAAGATTCAGTGGCCTTACCTCACTCTCTGTGCTGAGGTCAGACTTTGAAGTAGATGCAGGTCCTTTCAGATGAAACTTTGCCATTATTTTCAATGATTTATGCATTGTTTGCATCAAAGAAATAATTGTGAATGTATTCATATGGTGCTGGTGAAGGATTACTTCAAGTATCATGTCCTGCTGATTTATCTACATATCTGCCGCAGGGATTTAATGACCTGAAGAAGAAACTTTTCAGCTGAAAGCATAGCAGCTGTGGCAACAGATGCTTCAAGAATTACTTGTATTTGTTTTAGATAAATGCTGATTGGTTGAGCCCATTTCTTGTACTCAGCTGCATTTATGCCTACTCACGGTCCCATTTTTAAAAGAAGCCAAACTTCCTTCTGTGAACAGTACTGCAGCAAAGACACTAAGACATTCTGAGTTCAAAGTCTTAGATGCTTACCAGCTGTTTTGTCTTTCACTCCAGCAATGCCCTGTCGCTGAGGTTACATGTCTGTACGCAGAACTGACCCATGTGACCTGGCAGAGTGCCCAGGTAGACAGTGCCACCCTCTGCCAAGGTGACCTGTCACCACAGGCTTTTATACCAGTCTGCCATGGGCCTTGCATTGCCCAGGGGAGCTGTAAAAGTGTTAACACCATGCTCACTTGGAGCACTGGTATTAATGAAAGGCCTGGTTACAAGAATAGCCACCTGTTCTCATCTGGTCTGGGATGACTGCCCCGACTGTCCCCAAGGACCCCATTCCAACCACAGCTTCCACAGACACACTGACAGGAGAGGCAAAGCAAAACAAACACACCACTGTGGCTCATTGTGGAACTCAGTTTGTGGACTGTCACTCAAAGTAGTATTGCACTGCAATTTGCAAGGCCTCTGACAGAATATCTACGATAGCTGAAATCCTATTATCCAAACTGATTCTTCTGTTCAATGCTATTATTTGTTTAGGCTACTTAAAAAAAACAACACAATTTTGTAGTCATAACTATACACTGATTAGTTTGTAATTACGTATTCCAATATAGCGATGAGTTTTTGTAAACGTATATTATTGCATTAAAAATAGAAGTCACCAAGTTTCCCCAACATCCTTAATACAGTGGCTGAGATGGGCATCGCTGTTCAGCCTGAACATGTTTTATTTATGCAACTAGACAGTGGCCACAGATATATGTTACTTATAAAGAACAATTAATAGCTTTTTCCAAATATATATGGCCATTTAACATTTGTACATCATCTCTTCCTCATTATGTCTTTCATGTCCTCCACCACAGCTTTCTCTCCTCTCTCTTCCTCATTACCTCAAGCATCATCCCCTAAACTGAAGTCAAGGATCTCGTTCCTGAAAATGTGCATACAAATGCTTATTTATTTCCAATATTGTTGCAATTACTGTCAGCAGATTAGACAGGCAACCGTCCTGACTCTGGAAAGCTAACAACAAGCCAGCTAAAAAACAGCTGCTGGTTGTAAGCTAACATTTTGTTAGCTAATACTAGGCTAGAGTGTCCTAAAGATCACATGTTCTCTCTGATAAACAGTTTGACTCACGTCATGTGAGAGTTTATATGCTAAGTGTTTGAGTCCAACAATTCTAGATCCACTTCAAAGAAAGTTTCACTAATGCCAGCTAACAGCAGCTAACAGCGACAAACACAACAGCGCTTACCAACAGAAAAGTTGGGGATATCATCAACAACTCACCTCATTATCACTGTAATTGGACAGAAGTGATATTCACTGACTCCTCAACTCATATTGGACTCATTTTGCAAAGTTTTATAGCCTCCTCGAGATGAAATAGCTGGTCAATTGAAGCTAATAGCGGACTGACAGCCTACTCTACAGAAGAATGGTTGCCAGAGTTGTTTGTCCTACATTGTGGCCACTATAGCTAGGATCATGCACATAAATTGGGAAAGGTAAGAAAACAAAATCACGATGACTGCACTCTGCAGTCTACCAACACCTAGTGGTGAACCTTTACACACTACAACCTAAATGTGAATTCCTACTACAGTACTTGATTTTCCCTCAAACACACAGTTGTACCAGCTGCTGACTTCCACTCTATATTCACAAATGTACTGTATATGTGTAGGATATTTAATATAATTTTTATTTGTATTTTTAAGGCATCACACAGGAACATTTAATGTAATCTAAAGCCTAATTAGCTATTCATAACTTTAAAACCTTGTTTTAAAATGATCAGGGATTTCTAGCATGACTATTGAAATTGACACGTAGCCAGCTTTTTCACTGGTAGTCTGAGCACTCAGCAAAATGGCCAAGAATATTTTAAACAGCTGTCAACTTGTCACAATGCTGGCCTAACTACACAACAGTCTAAACTGGCAAAACCAAAACACACTCCAGCTTTCACACTTATGCAGCAGCAATAGGAGGTTCCTCCACATCACAACAGGTTTTGTTTTGGTTACAATAGAAGAAATGTCCTGATATGTAGTGACAAAACCAAGAAAAAGGGAATTATATGTTACAAGTGCTTCCAAGCTTTCACTGCACCAACCATGTTTGGAGTTTATAAAGTACAGTTTAAGCTAACACAACTGATATCAAGTGAAGACAAAATGCTTTAAGATGGCGCAGTTATCTGCACACCTCTATAAGTTTAATCATAAACAGGTTGATAAAAACATGCGTAAATCTCTTTCTTAAACAATCATGTAAGCTTTAAATTAATTATTAAGCCTTTTATATAACCAGATTTTAAGCAAATATATAAAGTGGAACCAATTTTCCAATGCTCTCTAGACGTTTTTCTCAACATAAGGAAACCATATTGGCAACATCAATGGGGAATTATCTTGGGTCGAAACCAGACATCTGTCTCAAAGAACTGGAAGTGAGCCATAACTGTTATTTCAGTTTGTTCAGTGGTCACTGGAAGCCTTACCTGCATGTAAAGGCTCGTCAAAAAAGGCTGTTGTCAACACCACTATAGTTGGCTGAGCAGGTGACTTCCTGCCATTTCCCCCCCTTTCCCCCCCTTCTCATTCCCCAGTCAAATAAAAGCCAAAAACGCACCCAAAATAATAATCAAAAATTGTCCCAAATAAAGTTTCTATGTGCAGTTTCACAGTATTTTTACTTCATTTATGGCTTTGTCCCTTACTGTTTGGATATATTTACAAATCTATATATTCTGAACTTTTCTTCTTGTTTTTCTTTCCCGTCCCCGAGTCCAGTCTGGCCTGATTACAATAACTTAGAATGAAAATAACTAATAAAGATCAAATAAACTATGACAATCAAGTGGACCAGTATAGCAAAAAGCCCACTTGGGAAAGTAAATCTGTTGGACATTTTTCTTGGCCTTCAGACAATAATTCTGATTGCTACAGTGCCAGACAGGACACAAAAAAACAAAACAAATCTATAAAGCACTTCAGAAATAACAACTAATAAAACTGACAGTTCAGGGATGGGCAGGATCCAACAAGGTGCGTATGTACAGGTTAAGTTGCCTTATCTCTGTTGGCTGCGAAGTCAAGACTACAAATGGTAAATGGCCTGTATTTATATAGCGCTTTACCAGTCCTTAAGGACCCCAAAGCGCTTTACATATCCAGTCATCCACCCATTCACTCACGATGGCAAGCTACATTGTAGCCACAGCCACCCTGGGGCGCACTGACAGAGGCGAGGCTGCCGGACACTGGCGCCACTGGGCCCTCTGACCACCACCAGTAGGCAACGGGTGAAGTGTCTTGCCCAAGGACACAACGACCGAGACTGTCCAAGCCGGGGCTCGAACCGGTAACCTTCCGTTTACAAGGCGAACTCCCAACTCTTGAGCCACGATCGCCCACTACAAGGTTATTGTGGGTCATTTATGTCAACTGATGAAAAACATTTCATGAAATAAGGACTATGGTATTTCTAGTTCTGCTACATTACTTTTGATTCCTGAGGCTGACAGTGTAGCACTCATTTAATAGAAACAGGCTGCGATTGCCTTGTCATTTGCTCCCCTCCTCCTCGTTCACCACACACACGCACGCACGCACGTGTTTCAGGTGTTCAGCTAAACGGCACACAGATGGAGACAAAACCTCTGGGCACTGTTTCCATTTACCTTTCAAAATAAAGATCTTGCACTGTGTTTATTTTATGCATGATGGCTGATTACATATAAGTAATGTATATTTAGATGGCTGCAGACCAAAGCGAGATTTCCTGAGCTGTTTTTTTTCACAATTTATTATCTCAGTCTCGTAAGGGCATCATTAAGCTGTTTGTCAGAGTCAGTTTAGAGTATTAATGGCTAATTATATGACCGCTTTTCCAGCTCAAAGTCGCTTACAAGTGCAATAATTAATTCATCGTCTTTTTTTTCAGTGAAGGCACATATTTAATCATTCTGTCATCAGTGCTCTTTTCTGTGGGCCTTCTGGAAAGTATTGTAAGGGAGGAAATGAAGGCACATTTTCAAACCCACCATGCCTTTGTTCCTTCTTTTTACACCCGCAACTTTCTGCACTTCTACATCTGGGGCAGCTACTCAGAATAAAGGAGGTGCTGTTCAGTTTGCATGTAGAACTCCACACTTTTAAAGCCCAATGCTGACTAGTGGCTTGGGTCAGAATGACAGTTTTTCCATTCGGTCAGTCCATTGTGGATTCTGTGCAAAAAGAAAAAAAACCCTAGGTGTAAGGAAAAGGGTGCAGTCCCTTTTAGATTCCAGGATCTGCAGCCAATGTCATCCTCACTGCAGCTGTTGGTGGAGGCCTTCCTTTATAGCTGATTACCTCACCATAACCGGGTTATGAAAATATCATCACTCGTTATACTTGTGCGTAAGGACATAGCGTGGCACTTCCCTCGCTGCTAAATCGAGAATGGTCAGCAATGATTGTGTGTCACTTACAAGAGGTAGAAAGCTTCCAAGGAATCTCTAATATCCAGCTGTGATTTGAACGTTTCTGTGCTTGTTGTCTTTTAAATCGTTGCATTTCAAATGAATTCATTTAACCTCTTTTCTTTTTTTTATAGGCGGTAAACCCATCGCTGTGTAAGAAAGACCTGACTTATGCCTATTTCAAGCCACATCTATTTCTCTTCCCTGAAGTTTCCATCCTCCACTTTGACATCCCTCACTGAAAAGCTGATGTCACTCCAATTTTCTTTTCACGCTCTCGTTTTCTTTTCTAAAACTTGTTGTCAAAACCTTCCACACTTTCAGAAAAAGCTTGTTTACTGGAGCAGAAAGTGCAGCGAGAGCGGCTCAAAGGGGGTCTGAGTTTCTTTTTGTACAGAGGTAATTATGTCAAAACAGAGGACTCTTTTTTTTTTGTTTTTCTTTTCCACCTAAATTATCTTCCAAGTTTGCCAGCAGCTGTCACGGGCAATTTTTGCTCTTGAAAAGATGAGGAGGGGAAAAAAGAAAAAAGGAGAGAAAGAAAAGGGCCCAGGAGACATATTTAGACATAAAACAGAGAGGCGCAGAACAGATGATAAGTTCCTCGTGAAACAGTATCCAGTAGTTTTACCCAGTGCCTGTTTGCCTTTTTACACACCTGTTCTCCTCACCTTTCTCCTGAATGAGTCTTTAAGATCCTTCCTTATTCATTCATATCAGCAAATTTGACTCATCTGTGCAGCATGCGACCATCCTGAATCTCAGCGTTAATGAATCAGCGTCCTTTTCTGTCCTCCTGGTAAAGATTTAAAACTACTTTTATTGCTTCTAGAGAACTGAGCTCGCACCATGCGGGAACTCAAAGCGTAGAGGTCCCTGCCGGCTGCTTCCTCATAAACAACATGAACGGGCGTGTGGCCTCGCAACAAAGTTGAGCATAAATTAGACAGAGGTTATGATCTGGGGCCCCAACGCTTGTCAGACGGTGGAGGTGAGTGCGTGTTCGGGTGAAGAGGTGAGCAATAGATTGTTTAGAGGCAGACGGAGACAGGAGAGGTCAGAACCGGCAGAACAGCGAGAACGTGGACACCAGAACTTGCCTTGGCTCACACATTCTGTTTAGTACTGTAAGCGCATGTTGTGAGTTAAGGACAAATTTTCAGGTGAAGAGCTGATTTGAGGTTAGGTTAGGTAAGCTGCTAAACTGTGTGTGTGTGCTTGTGTGTGTGTGGGTTCCATTCAGGTTGGTTATGAGACATCCTGTGTGAGGAGCACAGAGGCTTCTCTATTTATTGTAATGGCTAACATTAAAGTGCACAACACTTTAAATAGACTAATACAACAGCTGTGCGGGAGAAAAAAGTTGGGAAAAACATGCGCAATCTGATTATAATGTGTAAAATCTGATTATGAACCAAAATTTGATTATGGTGCATAATCTCTTTTTTGTTGGAGAAAGCATTACAACTAAGAAAAGTAAGAAGTATTTCCATAGCAAGAAATCAACCACATCTTTCAGTCTTTTAGTTTTTCTTTTTGTCTGTTTTCAGTGAACAGAAGGATGAAAATGCAGAAAATGTGAAAGAATCTGGTAAAAACAGAAAATGATCTTTTCATGTTTTCACTCAGATTTGACACAGGGATTAAAAATACACATAGAGGAAATCTGCAAATGTAAATGCAAATGAACAAGTCCTGCTGTTCCACAAGTATTCGGGACACTATTGAGACACTATGCAGTCAGAACTCATTATCAATATGGAACTGCATGTACCACAAAAACGTAATACTTCTTCTCATTGCTCCACCCAGATCTAAAGTTGATTCCCTCTGGACATTTTCCTATTTCATTAGTTTTTCTTATGACCTGAAGGATTTCTTCCTCATTTATCCAACTCCAGTTTTTATCACAATCACCATCCATACGTCTGTCTAATAGGTTCATTACAAAACTGATACAAAAAAGTCAGTTTTGTAATTGCAAGGGAAATTTTTTTTATAGTATTGTTAAGATGAGGATTTTCTGTTAGCTGTTGCAGTCATAGATCTCATCCAGTCAGTTTTAATTACCAGTGAGACCGGCTGGATGAGTGCTCGGGGTGCACTGGGCTAAATTGACCTTAGCAGTTGAGTCTCCAGTTTGACTCTTGAGTGCCCCATCTCACCACATTCTCTGTCTTTCTATGCAGCTACTACCTTGAATAAAGGGAAGTAAAAGGACTGGTTCTTAGATATTGCTGCTCTACTGTACTTTAACATTCAGAGCACTTTATACATCAAGCCTCATTCGCAGAGTCATACTACAGCTTTGTGTCTACTCCTAAGTACTTTCTAACATTCACACTCTGATGAACACATCAGAGAGCAACTTGGGACTCCGTATGTTGCCAAAAAGTATGCTGGCATGCAGAGTGGAGCAATCAGGGATATAACCACCAACCATCTGACTTGTAGATGACCGACTCGACCTTCTGCCTGCCTGTCTACCAAAAAGTAAATGGGTATGAAAGGAGAAGATCTCTTTCCTAGTAAAAAAAAGAAAGAAAGAAAGAAAGAAAGAAAGAAAGAAAGAAAGAAAGAAAGAAAGAAAGAGTTAAAAATGAAAAATGGGTTGGTGAAAAGATGTCTCTGCAGATGACCAGCAAATTAAAACCCAGAACCTTTTTGCTATTATGAGGCAGCGTTAATCCCTGACACACTAGCATGTAGGAGGAGAGTTGCTACTTTCTGGAGGCTAACCATGCAAAACAGGACAAAACAAAACAAAACAGACAATAAAAAAACTGATAAATATGGCTTTTATATTTCAAAGTAATTCC
Source organism: Diplotaxodon limnothrissa (assembly GCF_057381915.1). NCBI lineage: Eukaryota > Metazoa > Chordata > Actinopteri > Cichliformes > Cichlidae > Diplotaxodon > Diplotaxodon limnothrissa. The sequence continues at coordinate 10,639,254 of NC_140600.1, forward strand.
CAGTGTAGTCTGGTAATGCAGTTCTTTTATTTGGTCACAACCAAAAAAATATGAAATGTATTCCTTAAAAAAAACATTCATAAATTTGTGATTTCTCACCTTTCAAACTAATTTAAATGTAAAACAACTGGATTTGACCCAGAACACATTCCCCATGCGTACTTTTTGGGGAAAGTTATGTAGCAGTCTGTAAATAAGTAGCTCATTTAGCACTTGGGAGTGATTTTCAGACCCAGTGAAATACTTGTTTTATCTCTGGTAACTGCAGTATTTCCAATAACATTGAAATTTGCTGAAAAATGATCATATTAACAAATTCCCTGAACAGAATGATGTCCCTTTGGATATTACACTGGATGTTCTCATACATATACAGTGAAACTCAAGTTATGACTCATGTGTAAAGTCCACTTGCTATGTAGTGAAACAGAGAAAGGAACGCATGTACTGACAAATAACTTTGTGAGTCACCTGCAGTGAGCCTTACTGTAACACAACCTAGGGATGGGTATCGAAAACCGGTTCTTGTTGAGAACCGGTTCCCACTGTTTCAATTCCTTGGAATTGTTTGCCATTTTTGCAAACGATTCCCTTATCGATTCCAGTCGCCCCGAATGACGTCACCACGTTGCGGAGCGTCATTTACCTGGCAGGAAACATGGTAACTAAGCGGCTCAAACGCTCAAAAGTTTGGTTATACTTTACGAGAACAGATGACAGCAGGGCAACTTGCAATACTTGAAAAGTAGATATTTCATTTAAGGGAGGAAACACTATGAATATGCAAAAGCATTTGCTCACAAAACACACGATGACCTTAAATGAATGTCGTGTTTTTAATTCCGCTCCGGACTCGTGAATCTCAACCCAGCAGCAGCGGTAACGTTTGCACGTCCTCTCCCGTTAATGCGGTAGGTAGGTAAATAATCAACTAACAGTGCATGTTATTAGGGCTGCTCAATTATGGCAAAAATGATAATCACGATTATTTTCACTGAAATTGAGATCTCGATTATTTGACGATATTTATTTAACCCTTTAAGACCTACTATAGAACCAAGTCCGCCAGAGCTTATATTATATTTTTACATGCTGTAGTGCCATTTGTGGGAGCATTTCAAGTTGCTATACAACTGTTATAGCCCATATTTTAATAATATGTATGCATTAAGTCCATAGTAACTGCATTAATTGCAAAAAAGTGCAATAAACTACAAAAAAAATTGAAAATCGTTTTTGTTTTTTAAAAAAATATATTTCTACTTGGAGAAATTTAAGAGGTTTATCCCTCAAAACTTTAAATACAAAAAGTTGCAAAAAATATTTTACAACAACAGGAAATTTATTTTGAGTGTTTTCATAGTTTTAATTTGGAGATACACCAATTTTTATATACTGCAGGAAAAAGGCCTACAAGTAAAAAACTACATTTTCCGCGAAAATGACGTCACTTCCGGTTTCGGGCAGGAAATGGCGGACATGCGACAGTTCGCGCTGAGTCTGTTTCACTGTGGGAAGTGTTACCCTGAAAACCATACATTTCACACCTGAGCCTCAACTCTCGTGGCCTGGTACCAAACGACTCACGGACCGGTACCGGTCCAAGGCCCGGGGGTTGGGGACCGCTGCTCTTAATTGTTGTGACGCGTGTTCGAAATGCAGAGAGGTGCGCTGGATTTGCCAGACGGAGCAGCGCGAGAGTAAAGCATGAGGGAGGGGCTAATAATCGGCTCAGTCATTTTTAATGATCGTTGAAAGCCCAGATCGTAATCGTGATTAAAATTCGATTAATTGAGCAGCCCTACATATTATGTTAGCGTGATCTGCCTTATTTCAAAACCTGCCATTACTGTGCATTTAGGCGACCATGATGAGACAGACAGAGTCTGGTTGGCTCAGATGCTGGCAGTTCTCACTGCGTCTCCTTTCAGGCCAGGATAGACGAATGTCAATGAGCAGTGACTAAGTTTGTGGTCAAAGGCTTGAACCCATTTGCTACAGCAGATGCCCCCGATTTTCAGTAAGTGAATGTGTTTAATTGTAGGCAGGGACATTACTGGATATTCTTGTGTAATTTCTACAGAATAATTTATGTTATACTTTGTTATTGCTACAGAAGAAGATTTATTTTATTATTTTACATTTACAATTTTTTTTCCTGGGGACCCTGTGACACCCATTGAAGAGCCATAGGCTGTGGAGCTCTTAAGATCTCACTGTTGGGTTTGTAAGGCCATGTTACTCCTAAATTTCTATCTTGTTCAAAGAGAAGATATAAAACAAAGTTCTAAGCTAATCAACCTTAGTGTTCCCCTTTTAAAAAAAAAAAGAATCGATAAGAGAATCGAATCGTTAAACAGAATCGAAAATGGAATCGGAATCGTGAAAATCTTCTCAATACCAATCCCTAACACAACCTCTTACATTTTATTTATTTTTGAGTTACAAAAAAAAGAAAAGAAAAAACACAAAGTTTATATTTAGATTAATCTATGCACATTTATTTTAAGCACAGAGTTTTTATCAGTGCACTTTCTATGAAACATGAGACAATAATTGTAAGAACAGCAACCATGGCTGAAAAGCTGGAGCTGCTGATGAAAGGAAGTGGGTGATCTGACCTTGGGCCACTAATTTTACCTTCTTACCGGCATGTGAGAGCTCACTGTACATCTGTCATCTTGCCCAGGATCATTGTTATGATTTGAGAGTTGGATTACACGCTGGCAGTACCTTTTTCTTTATTACTTTCTTCATGTGGGGCCCTAAAGTTGATACTCTGTGGTCCAGTCAGACCATTCTCATTCGCAGGGCATCAAACACTGCAACTTCAAAGCTGTATCACTGCGTTTAGATGTAGGATTACAGCAGTAAAGGGTTAAGCCACATGTGGTACACAAAGAGATATTAATCATTTGGGAAACAACTTGAGCCAGCCAGGAGTCGAACCTGGAAACTTCTGATCCATAGTCAGACGTGTTATCCATTGCACCACTGGCCCATGAGATGAGGAGCAACGCATCGCTCAATTAGCATCTACATCCTGAACACAGGCTATCCTGACATTTAGAAGAACTTTGTCTGTAGTTTTAAAATGATATCATCCAATATCGCTGCAGCCAGTGCATCAAAACGTCAACAGACACCTCGTTCATGTTTCTGCAATGTCAGTATGAGACGTCTTTTTTTTTTTTTTTTGGTTTTGTTTTGTTTTTGTTTTTTTGGCTTATTCAAAAGGCCACCCACTCCATGAGCTCCATATGAGGAGCTTTTGAAGTTTTGCTTCAGTACATCAGTCTGTGTCTTTGTAATCAGATTGTGGTTTGAGCTGTGTTGTTACTATATCCCTCCGCAAGACTACATGTCATGCACATTATGTCACTGACCACAATTATTGTTTTACATCATTCATCCCTTCACTGTAACCGCTTATATTTGGGATACATTATCAGGCTGGAACAAAGAGCGGCTCGTGCGCGGCTCGTTTTAGTTTTAGTTTCTCTTTTTTTTGTTCACCTAAATAGAATCCTGCACCTCATCAATCTACCTCTGTCTGTCGTGTTCATTCAAAATGTATGTTTGCATGACGATAAGACAAAACAAAAGATGCGTATCTTTTTCACATGATCTCATCACAGTTCAAGCTGATTAGGCCTGTCCCCACTTTATCCATTTTCCCCCTGCAGACAGGAAAGTTATGTATTTTAAATCAGTGTCATCTTGATTGCGAAGAGGAAGAATCCAGTCTTTCATCTGTTTGAATGACGCGAAGCAGACGCTATTGTGTGTCGTGTCAGCTGATATCAGTCGGGCCTCTGTAGCGGTCGGACGGATTCACCCTGTTTAGCTGAAGCTTTATCTCCCTGTCTCGTACCATCATTCTGGATCACTGCGTTACAAGACAACGTTATGTGGGTTGCCACTTCTCATTAAATGTGTCGCCACTTAGGGGAGGATGGAGATAAAAAGCGGCATGTTTTTGAAAAACTATCTGTGTACATACGCAAAAACATCCAGGGCGCTTACGGGGAAAACAAGTATGTACAGCTGCTTGATGGAAAAACAAGGTAATATGGAAATAAAATATTTTTAAAAACAGTGTGTTCATGTCTGCATGGTGAACTGCTTTCTCTAAATATAAAAAACTAAACTAAACTAAATATAACAGCAATTCTGTCCAATATTTGGTTCTTGGTTATGGAGCTAAAGTCTGGATTACCAAAGTTATTGAAATACATCCTGAGAGAAACATGAAAGTTGTAATGAACACAAAGGTTAACTTCATAATGGAATGATAGGAAAGTCATGTGAGAAGGATTTCTGTGCCAATCTGTCATGTAGCTGTTACATGGACCGATTCTTAATTCTTAAGCGCTTTCTACTCTGAGTACTTAAAGTGCTTTACATAAATTGTACATTCACCCAATGACTTCTTCCCCCCTTTTTCCTACATGCATCGTAGAGCAACATGGGGTTAATATCTGGCGCAAGGATGTTTAGCATGCAGACTGGGATCAAACCACCAAGCTTCCAGTTAGTAGGTGACCTGTTCTACCATCTGAGCTACACCCACACCATAGCAACAGAAAAGCTCAGGAAGCATCATAGCTATATATACAATAGTTGTCAAGAAGCAAACTATTTAAACTTCAACACTGGGCTTGAGTGAGTCCCTTCTTAGATAAAACTCTGTAACTGTGTCAGATTAGATGAAATAAGACTCATACAATCAAGTATAGCTTGCTGTTCTCTACATAGGAAGTGCCAAAAGCCAGTTACAAATAACAAGTTAGTGAGCATTAGAATCAGTGAAACCAGCTAGATTTGTTTTATAAAAACCAGAAAAAAAAGAAAGTCTGATTAGGGACATATGCATGAGTAAAAAGGACCGTAAAAGGTTATTTGCCTTTAAGCATCTTTGAGTCATACTGTTTAATTTTGTTTTGGATCAAAATGAAAGTTTCAAAACCTTCTGGCATGCCAGTCCTTCTTTCTGGAAGTTTTGGGGGGTCCCACAGGCAGTGTTGGTCAAGTTACTTGAAAAAAGTAATCAGTAACTAATTACTGATTACTTCCCCCCAAAAGTAATCCCGTTACTTTACTGATTACTTATTTTCAAAAGTAATTAATTACTTAGTTACTCAGTTACTTAGTTACTTTTTAAAAACACGATTTACAACCTGAAGAGGTGATAAAGCGATAGATCTTTCAGCCCAATTCTACTTTTTCTGCATAATCCATCATACAAAATGTAATCAAATGGAAAAGTCTCTATAAAACTTGTTTTATTAGTTTTAATCTTTTAATTGTATGCATGAAGCAAAAATAAAATTATATGCACCATTCTCTGTCTTGAATAAATTTGTTTAACATTTAAACCTATTTTCTGCACATTCCAGCACATAAAATAAAATATTTTTTGTGTTTACACTCAGTCTTTCAAATAGATGCAAGTAAAACACAGCAGAAAATAAATAAAATCAAAGACTAGCGGTCCTTTTGCTCTATTTTCACCTGTAAAGCAGGAGTGGGGTAGGCGGAGGTTTACCCTGGTGCAGGTGTGCCGCGGTCAGTGGAAGAATCCGCGAGTTTCTCTGTGAGTTTCCCATTACCTCGTTGCGCACTCGGTGCTTGTTTAGGGTTTTTTTTTTCGCTGTGAAAAGAAGTTTTCTTCCCACACACAACGGACACTAATGTTTTTGCCACTTTTTATGGAATCAAACTCAAAGTAAGGTCAGTACTTCCACGCTTTAAACGCTGCACACTCATACTCTCTCCCACAATCGATATGTGATCCACTGTTGATCTGCACACAGCTGTTGTCATGAACGTTGCACTCGCTTACGTCACTGTCATGAGACATTCTCGCAAAAAAAATCACGGTTTTAGTAACGCAGTAACGCAGCGTTACTACGGAAAGTAACGTAATCTAATTACCGTTTTTGCAATAGTAATCCCTTATTTTACTAGTTACTTGAAAAAAGTAATCAGATTACAGTAACGCATTACAAGTAACGCGTTACTGTAATCTGATTACTTTACTGCCCATCTCTGCCCACAGGGGCCGTTGTCCGATACACCAAGTCTGTTGTTGTACCAACAGACTATATATATAAAAGATGGATTCAGTGAACATGATGTCACCCACTAGTGTGACTGCCACCTTTTTAAACTAGATATCACCGTAGCAAGAGGAGGATCTGACTTACCCGGCACAGCACATTCATACAATAGCAGCTCATAAATCATCAAGTGAAATGTCCCAGTGAAAACTAGAAACTGATTCAATGAGTCGTTACTCATTGAATCAGTAAATCACTTTCTCTTTTATGCAACTAAACTTCCTTTTGCAGGCTTTGTACACCTTTGTATACAGTCTATGTTACTGCCGGATACTCGTTTGCTCTCCTGCTTCACATCGCAAAGACTTCTCAAGACTCTGGTTGTTTTCACCATATTGTGCAGTGTGACATCAACACAAAGCAATAACCACGTCAATAAGGTTCAGCGTCTGGGAACCGTGAACATCTCAGCTAAATTTCATGGGCGCTGAGCCGGTAGTTGTTGTTACTTTACTTATGTGAGAGATCATTGAGAGTCGTTTACACTTGCAAAGACAGAGAAAAAGGGAAAAAAGAAAAGAAAATTTGGTTGAGACCATACGGCTGGGTGACATTTGGGTTTTAGAGAATATAGTTAATCATACGGAAAAGACATTTCTCTCCATGCACCACTGGAGTCACACAGCAATAACAAAGAACAGTTCAGCAGCTGTGGTCACATTTGGCGCATGATATGCCACTTTGTTTGCGTCCAGTATCCAACAGGACTACATAACTGAGTGAGGCGCAGAACAGGACCTGTTTTCATTAGAGCTTTTCCTGAAGGGAACTGCAATTTTCCTTTATTAAGCTTTAAAGTTAGAGATGAAGATGGATTGTGTTTCCTTCATACTGGGGAACGAGTGCCAGGCATGACTAACTTGAAGTCATTTTAAGGGTTCCCCCAGTGTGTACACACAGCATGTAGGCATGCACAATCTTGCACATACTGTGCGTGTGTATGTGCAGCGGAACATATTTAAATGCATATACACAAGTGGCAGCATTTATTTTCCTTTCACACACTTCGCACGCACGCCCAAAGCACTTCTGTTCTCTTTGAAAATCAAATTAGGGTTGTCAAAAAAACCAACCCCCCCCGCCCCCCCCAAAAGAAAAAACAAAGAAAAAAACAGGCACTGTAAGTTAAAGAAGACTTTTAGACTCTGTGATGCAAAACAAATATCACCTTAACCTTTTCAAGCTGACAAGCTGTTTCAGCTGCACCTATTACTCTGAAAGGAAACCACATTTTTGATATTCATCTGACATGTGCTAATTTATCCGTCTTTACATGAGATGCAATGGAACATGATGCATTATTAACATGGAGAAAGGAGGATTTCAGGTTGGATTTACGCTTTTGATCCTTTTGGAGAGTCTTTTTTTTTTTTCATTTTCAAAGCCAGTTGAGGAATATTTGGGAAGAAAGGAATTTTAATTTCCAGAAGTTCAAACCAACACACAAAGTGATATACTCCCCACTCCTTCTAGCCCCCTGCTGGTTAACTAATAGGTTAGGAGTGATTGACAGGAGAGATTCACGCCTCCTGCCTCTCATGCGTCTGCTTGTTAGGATCCATGGCTTTCTGCACATTTCAGCTTAAAATTAGGAAAGCACTGGGATGTGACCGGCTCTTTCTCTGAGATGCACAATTCAGTTTATCTTTTGGCTACCAACCTTTGAATCTCAGAGCTTTAATCTGAATTCCAGCCACTAAATAGCCATGAAAAGATATGATCTAGATTCCCCAAAGCGTTAACAACTATCTTCACGCTGTTTTACCTCTCATCGGCTTTTCTTTGCTTCCTGTGTAGCATGCTTCTGATCCCACATTTCCTGTTGTTTCATTATTATCCTGCTTCAAGATTTAATTCCCAGAAGGTTTATGAGCTCCGTACTCTGTTACCTGCTGACACTAATCTACATTGAAAGTCTCCAGCTGCTACAAGGCCCAACATCTAGCTGCAAAAAGCTTTTCAGGTCCCTCTGTACATCCACTTCCTTTCAGCTGAGTTGTAATGTGACTTGTATGTCTGCAAATATGTCCTTGACATTGGTCGACCCGCTGGTGACATGCATGAGTGTGCATTTCCCTGCAGTCTGTGGTCTTTAGAGGATGAGTCCGTCAATAAAACAACAAATCTTTTTTTTAAGTTTTTCTAAGATTTGTTGAATGCACCGTACATGTGTAATTTTCCTGATGAAAGCCTTGTGCTACCTCTGGACTGGCAACACTGCCAGATTCTGTCCCGGGATAGGCTTTCAGCCCCCTCAGTGACCCCATTAAGTGGTTAAGAAAATGGACTGATGGAAGTGACCTGACAACATGACACAAACACCTTTAAATGCTGTTTCACAAGTGCTGAGCAAATTTTAGTGTCTTGATTTGTGCGGCCTTGTGTGACAGCTCACAATCAGCCTTGAGAAGACTTCACCGTGTCTCTTAAAAGTCCCAAACTTCTAAAAAGTTTGTTTTTTTTACCATGACTCACGCACAAGTTGTGTGTACAGGCATCAGGAGACCCGATACTGATCGATGAGGAGAAAGCATTGCTGTGAAACAGGAGAGCTCGTGCATCACAGTGATGTTACGTCATCACAGTTTGGACGTGTTTTCAAGCTCTGTTTGCAAATTCTGCATCATAATCATGTGCAATTTGTTAGAGCTGGCATGGAAAAAATGTCCTTTTGTCAACAAAGGCCCAAAAAAATCATCACGTTTTAGTTATACTGAATTAATTCGTAGCCAAAAGTTCACTAAACATTCTCTGATTTGAAGCCTGACGAGGAAATGATGTGACGACGGGCGACAAACATGGCAGACACGACGTCAGCTAGAATGTTTTTTCAACATTAGCTTTCATCAGCCAACCAAAAATACCCACATTTTTTGCCTTGAAAGATTACAGAAATAGCGCACAGGGAAACATTGCCCAGCATGTAGATTGAGTGATAAGCCATACAGTGAAGCCATCCTCTTGGGTATAATCACTGTAACATTTGCTTTATGGGCACATGCTAAAGCTGGAAGCTGTCAGCTGAATGGACACAAACGCAACTCTTTCAGGCCTAATGACTTGTGGAAAATGATGCTGACTTTTTTGAATGGGATACTATTTGAGGCAGAAAATATTTTGGGTGAGCACCTAGAAACAATCAGTAGTATTTCACTTTAAGGTATTTTGCCACCGGCTTCACTTTTTAGACTCGGTGACTACATCTGATATTTTAAACACAGTCTCTTTGTGCTATTCATTAGACTAAGTTGTGCTTTCACACATCCTTCCATGGCCCAGAAGTTGTTTCCCTCCACCATCATGGAGAATTTCCAATTTCATAGACTGTACCTTGAGGACAATGGGAAATACTATGGGAAGAGTTTAGAGTGAGGAAACAAAGGTGTGTGTGTGTGTGTGATAAAGTGTTTTATCGTGTGAGGTGACGTAGATATAGATTTATCAGCTTCTCCACAAAATTCACTCAGTGTGATTTTGATATAGTCAAATATGAAAATATAAATGATTACCAGAGTACCTGAGTATTTTTTTTAATGTATGATATTATCTGCAGTGGGGACATTTCTAGTTGTGTTTTCTTTAACATATAGGTGGCTACTCATTACTTTTTCTATTTCAGCCATTGTGTTGTAGATTTGCTACTGTTCTTGGGATCATTGGCCTTTTGCATGAACCAGTTTGAGCCAAGCTTTATGTGTCAGACAGATGGCTTCACGTTTGGCTCTGGAATACTTTGGTATTCAGAGGAGTTCCTATCCGACTCAATCACTGCAAGACGCCCAGGTACTGTGACTGCAATACAAGCCCAAATCATCATCCCTCCACCACCGTGCTTGACAGACGCTGTGAGGTGCAGGTGCTGATATGTTATGGTCAAGCATGGCCGCTTTGATCTCATCTGTTCAAATGACATTGGTCCTGATCTTACAGTTCGTTCAGATGTTGCTTTTCAAAGGGAAGTCTTTTTCTTTTTTAAGAGAAGATGTTTTTCTCCTGGCAACTCTTTCAAGTAAGGCATACTTCAGTCTATTTCTACTTGTACTGTCATGAACTTTAATTTTTAACTTGCTAACCGAAGCTTTTAGAGTCTGCAATGTAACTCTTGGGTTTTTTACAGTTTCTATGAGCATTACTCGGTCTGACCATGGGGTGATTTTCCTGGGACACCCACTCCTGGGCTGATTGACAACTGCAGTGAATGTTTTGCACTTAAAAATGATCTTTTTCACTTTATTTTACTAACACATGTGCTCCAGAATAGAAAAACTGCCATAACCCCTGCTTTTATATGTGGTGCTCACACTTTCTGATCATCAGTGCATTTGATTAGCAGCACCTGGCTGCTACTTATCCTTGTAATTTCTATGGAAGCAGTAAGGCTGTTCTTAGTTTTTGCACACACCGCTTCTGCACTTTGTCTGAATTCTTGGTGAACAAATAATGACACTGTGTAATATGCCATGTGTTGTGCTTCACCTCAGGATGCACCTATTTTTACCACCTAATTTTAAGGATCGGATTATTTTCATTATGTTCTTATACATAAAACCATAGAATTTAAAGAGATTTACTTTCTTTTTACAATAACTATATTTTCACCACACAGCTTATTGCCAGTGGGGTTTTTTTGGATTAAAAAAATACCCAAAATAAATACAGTGAAGTGCTACAACAGTAATAGAGGCTACTGCTTTCTACATTGCAGTCTGAATGGTAAAGTGCATTTATATATAAATAGTCAACAGATTTGGATAATGGGTGCTTGCTTTATGGGAGTAAACGACTACACTAAAATTATCTTTTGAGCAGGGAATACCAGAATTATCGCTGTTGGTACTTGCACGTGCTTATTTATTGTAATTCAGGCATAAAAGTATTATAACACTTGCCCCAAACCATTTTAACACTCTCACTGGGCTCTTTTATTACATACATTATTAGGTGTATCTGCTGGGCCTGCATTTTCTCTCTGATTCCAAGGCTTCTCTTGGCACATAAATGTACCACGAGTCAAACAAACGTGGCGCAAAATGGATTAACTGTAATAATTTACCTGGTTTGAGCAATTTGCAGCAGGCCTCTGCAAGTTCATTTCCTCAGAGTAATCAAATAAAACAGAAACCAACGACTGCTTTTGAGGCTAAAAAAACACAAAAAACACAAACACAAGTTTGTAAATATATTACAAGTTTCGGAGAATAAATGGGAATATAAAGAATTTTTGATGTGTTGTTTAAACATGCAGGAGCACTGGTTTATGCAGAAAGAAAAAGTTGTTTGTCACTAGAGTATCTATGTTTTTCTCTGCTCATCGTGCAAATACAAATTGCTAAGCACACTGGGAAACTTCTTTGTGATTTATCATTTGTGCTTTGCGAACAAGCATGTTAGGATTTGGGAAAATGCATTTGTTGCTCAGAAACTGGCTGCATACTGTAGCTGCAATTAGAGTGTAATTTATCAAAGCAGAGCTCAGTCAAGCCATGGCAGAGGTAGTGTGTTGTACCCCCTGCTACCAGCTAAATTTCCACATTTTTGTTCAGCCAGAATGACTTCATCTGGATGAGGAAAAATATAAAAATATGGGGAAGGAACTCACTTTACTAGGCAGTCTTGGTAATTAAAAATGATTGACAGACAGCCAGGTTAATCCTTCAATCCAGCCTTTGCAAAAAAAAAGAAAAAAAGAAAACCTCCCCCAGAGCTGTTTTGGGTCCTGGCTTGGTTCCACCCAGGTCCTGAACACATGTGGTTTCCAGATGTGGCTCCTGGGATGGATGCAGTCAGGCACGTGGATGACTCTCTGTAGAGAAGCACTAAGGAGAGACTCAGTGGTTAAAACACTCACACATTTACATCCCTCATGTGTGTCCCTCAAGGGAGGATCCTCCTGCCAAGACACAGTGGTTTAAGGGGAGCTGCAGCTCTTATAATTGATATTTTGGTAAAAGCTCCCCCCCCAGGCTTTATAGAGCTTCACTGAGAGACTAAGTAACCAAATCTGTCATAAAGTTGTTTTTGGGCAGTTTAAATATCTGTGAAACACCACTGTAACACTACCCACTCACTGTCAGTCACTAGGTGGTTAAACTAGGAGAGCATACAGAGGTAAACATCTCCCTTGGGGGGTTTGAAGAGGACATCAACAGTTAAGGGATAGCTGGGTCCAGAAGTTTAATTTCCCCCAATTCTCTAGTCCTATTTTAGTTTTTTGTTTGACCAACATCCTTATCTCATAGATAAACCACGTACATTTATATGGCTTTTTCTTTCTTTCATGCTTTATATATCACTCTGGCATAGTGAACAGATTTCATCACTATAATACACACTGTACACGTTGTCCAGGACAACCTCTGGAAATGTAAAAAAAATGCAGTGAAACCTCAAACATCACTTTGGAGAAACGTTGCCAAACTTTTGACGTGGTTTGTATTTGATTAACTGGTGATTTTATACAGATGAGGACAAAATGATTACAGTCCCGTGTCCCACCCATTCAAAATTTCATTTTTTTTTTTAAAGTTTTGAGGTTCTTTTAAACAGAGCTTAAAGAGAACACTGGTTTTCAAAAGGATGCTAACATTGTTTTACACAGAAAAACAAAAACTACCAGGTTTAAAATTATTAACTCGCCTGGTGCTAATAGTAAGTTGTTTTTCATTTTTTTACTGGATAACAGCCTGCAGTGATTTGTTATAGTTTTCAACACACCTCCTGAGCAATCCCAGCCCATTCTTCTTTGGCAAATCTTTCAAGCTCCTCCAGATTTGATGGTTATCTGACATGGACCTTGTCTTTAGTTCACCCCACAGATTTTCAAAGGGATACAAGTCAGGGCTTTGTGCAGTCCAGCCAGTAATGTTCACTCTGGTCTTCTGGAGGTAGTTTTCCACTAAGAATGATGTATGTTTTGGGCCGTTGTCATGTTGGGCTACAAAAGGAGTTTTGCTGCTGACTGCTTGAAGTTTTCTTTAGAAGTCTTCACACATCCTTCTTTCTTCATGATTAATTCAACTTTGACAAGGTTCCTGGTTGCAAATGTACTGAACCATCACCACAGCACAATACTCCCACCACCATGTTTCACAGTGGGGACCGTGCTCGTTGTATGGCTCTCTCTTCTAAACATAAGCAGGGTTTCTGTGACCAAAGAGCTCTAATTTTGTCTAATCTGGCCAAAGGACACACTTCTAGTACGCAATATCTTTCTCCAGGTTTTCCTTAGGATACTTTAGTCTGGCCTAAAAGGGTCTCTTCTGCAGACGGGGAGTTTTCTCAGCATGCAACCTCATAGTCCATTCCTGTGTAGAGGCTTGTTCAGTGCTGTGTGGCACTCTTTGAATTTTTGGATGTTATGTCTCACTCCAGTTCATCAAGTGCCCTGATAATTCGTTGTTTCTTTTCTGAAATTATTTTGTTACTGTGTGCAAATAATAATTTATGCTTTGTAAAGAAAACTAGTTTGTTTAGAAATGCTATGCTGAAAATCCCTCAAAAACTTCATTTTCAGAGGGAAACATCTAAGACAATATAACCTCAGCTTGTAGCCTGCCACCATGAGCGTTTGTGGACTGAGGGTGACAGGAAATACTTAAGGTTACATCTTACCAGAGTGGTCAAAAGCAAAAAGAGTGCTTTTCTTGAGGCCTTAGATGAAGGATGCTCCAGGCACAGAAATCATAGCTGTTATCTCTGGGACGAACGCATTAAAGAACTAATACTCCTTCCTCAAATTCAGACTTTTTAGTTTGGACAACTGGACAGCTCTCTCAGTTCAAGAGTTTGCAGTTCTGTTTGATCATTTTTTGAGTTTTTGCTAACCCTAGCAAGTCTTAGAGACATCCTCACCACGTGGCTCCATCACAGTTTGAGAGAAAAGAGTGCACATATCTCTGATCTCGACCAAAATCCCCAGAGAGCAGGTTTTCATCTCTATTCTTGATAAATCTCTGAACAAAAACAAGAGATTCTGATGTTCTTCAAAGCGGGCTGAGAAAATCTATAACCCGTCTGGGCGGAGCCTTTCATCAATATCACATGAGGATGTTAGAGCATTCTCATATGAAGCTGGCAAGGGGAGGTTTTGTTTCTCCGCTGAAACTCTGGCCACGCAATGCTGGCTTTTCTGTGTGGAGCTGTGGGAATGTGGCAGTAGAGGACACACTGTGGCCACTGAAAACCAAGCAGGTCTTGACAGGTTGAAGGTCTCGCTCAACGAGAGATTGTAAAGGTTTGCCTGCAGCTGTAGCTGTTTTAATTGGCTGGAACTTCCACGTGAGAAGAAGTAGTCGTCTTTTTCGATCGTCACAAGTTCTCCTTCAAAGGAACAGATCAAAGATCTTAACATACCTGCCTGTTGAGGGCTAAATGCTGGATTGATGGATGCAGACCTGTAACATTTACTGAAAGTTGTAGTCATTCAGTTTGGATTTCTGTACTGACAAGGAAAACAAAATAATTTGAATCATTAAATAAAATAAAATTGTAATTAAATACAATGAATTAAATAGATGAAGTCTCTTGGAAATAACCGCATTATGAACCCCCCCCCCCTCCCTTGTTTCTGGAGATCTGTTGAATTTTTGTCTCATATTTCACTCTTTGGTCAGCTCTGTTTTGCTTCAACCTACTAAATGTTCCAATTATTTTGAGCAGCAAGTTGGAAACATCAACTGTCTTCTGTTTGGAGTTGGACGGGCAATTAACATTTAGATTTTACAGGTTTTCCAGTGAAAATAGGTGCAAGCAGAAGTTTAATGTGTGTCACAGGCTGGAAATTCATAACACTGAGCTGACATGTTTTGTAAACGAAAACTCATAATTAAATGTGCATTCGTTACCCTTTGTACACGCTTGATCCTTTAAAGTGGGATTTTTTGTACTTGTAGAGTTTTTGCTCTATATTAAAGAATCACTTTGCTATAAAAGAAACTTTCTCAAGTGGAAACTCAAAGCTCCAGCTCCCTCCACAGATTTTCTCCAGGATTGAGATCCGGAAACTGACTGAGCCACTCAGTGACCTTAATGTGCTTCTTCTTTAACCATTCCTTTGTATGTTTTCAGGACCCATCTTCAGTGTCCTGGCTGAGGGAAGGAGGTTATTGTCCAAGACTTCACAGTACATGGCCCCATCCATTGGTCCTTAGCTGTTATCAGAAAAACACCCCCAAAGCATAATGTTTGCACCTGAGGGGATGATGTTCTTTCCACCAAAGAACTTGATTCTGATTTCACTTGACCACAGCATTTCAAACCAAGCCTTCTCTGAATCATTTAGATGCTTAAGAAGGTACAGCCACAATCGCGTGCCAGAATTGTGGCTGAGTTCAAGGAAACCAAGTACTTATTTCACTTAAGTTTTTTGTAATGTGTGTTTTTGTGGATTTTTGTTTGATATTCTGTCTGTCTCTATTAAAATTAAAGTATCATAAAAATGAGAGACTGTTTATTTCTTTGTGAGCAAATTTACAAATTTAGCAGGTTATCAAAAAACTGATCTCCATGTACATGTTTACATCAGGGTCCAGATGCATAAATCTGTGTGGGGTTTTATGTATGTCAGTGGATTCACTACCCTTGCTTGCACTCACACAATCAGCCACAAATGAACATGTAAACAGCGTTGTGGCAGCTCTACCACTCAGACCTGTCAGCAGGAAAAACAACAAATGAGGTAGAGTCAACCACATTGTGTCTTCACATCACCTGGTAGATGTGGTTGTGGTTTGCACCACTAATTTATCACTATGCATGCCTGGTCCGAGGTCTAAGTGACTCATTCTTACTGTGATTATTTTATAAATGTTAGTTTTTGTGTGGGAAAAGGTGCAAACATGCTGTATGCTTCAAGTTTTCTCTTGAAAATGTACGAAACAGTTTTCATATAAGTTATAAACACATATTTATCTCACAATTTGCCTCAAAATAATAAAAACAACCCCAACGAACAGTTCCTATCAGCCGTATGAATGCCTTTCCTTCTCCCTGTCATCTGTTAGTGAACCGTTATCTGTCTTTTCATACTTGGCAGCACCGCTCATCAACAGCAGCCACACCTGTACGTCTGTCAGTGTTCCTCCCTCTCCACTGCTCTCCTCTCATTACATACAAAGCATGCACTGTATGAACCAGTGCCCAAGGAACAACCACCTTTATTCATCTTCACTCATCTATTTGTTCTTCTGCTCCTCTACCCGCTTTGCAAAACACAGACACCAGAAGAAGGTTATTATCTGGAGGAAGGATGATGAAAATCACAACAAATCTTTCATTTCAGCAGTCCCGAGGACTAGTCTGGGTCTCGCAGGCAGGACATTCTGATCGCTTGATCTGGAACTGATACTGTTTAGGGAAAAACATGGAAGGAAATCCTTGAGTCTTACTGAGACAAAGCGAGGGAGTGCAGCATAAAGACCTCGTGTCAGATATGGAACATTTATGTTGCACAAAATCCTTAAGTCTTCGTGCTTCAGAGCACTTCCTGGCATTATCTATATGCACTGGTACACACATTGTCATCTTGTAGATTAAGCCAGGAAAGAATAACAACGCCTGACCACACATTATATACAGTGTTGCTTTCTTACTGATGGGTCCTGTGACACGACGGGATAAAGAGGACCAAGTGCACTGGCCCTATTTGTGGTTGCACAGAGTCTGGTATGTGCAGAATTTGTCTGAAAGTTTCTGTGTCAGTGCTGTGGCTTGACCTCTCTCTGGGTCTCATCAGGGGTCTCTCGGCCTGAGACGAGGAGGCAGGAGGGGACTGGCACTTCACTCCAGAGGAAATGAAAGAGCCAAAGGTACCCAGTCCCTGCTGACCTCTTACCCTTTACATTGTCACTCATAGTGACCTCATAGAACCTGCCAACAGCTTGCCCTGTTTTAAATGCTGCTGATTTAAAATGCATACTGTGGTGCCTCCCAGTGATTTCAATGGGAGGAATGAGCCTGATGTCTGTCAAAATGAGCGTTTCCTCTCTTGATTTGACAGATGAAAAAAATAACAGCTATGTGACACAAAACAAACCCCATAGCCGCCTTTTCAAACCATCAGGCATTTGGGTTGGTTGCATTTCCGACTCATATATAAAAAGCACCTTTCTGTGCCACATGTGCACGCACCATGACATTAAAACTGTACGTGTCCAGTCTAGCCAAAAGCACAACTCAGTTTACCATGACAGCGGCACCATATTTGCCACTCTGAATTTGTGGTCCTAGAAACTGGAAGTCCCTGATATCAGAGAGAAGGCTTACAAAAATAATAACTGGTCCAGGGAGCTTTTACTGTATTAGCAAATTGAAATTGAATGAAAATCAGTTTTCATTTGATCTTTGACATCATCCTTTTTCTAAGTTTAACATACAGATTTTAGGTCTGACCAACAGCCTCAGCTGTCAAAGATGATGTCTAGTGATAGTTATTAAAATATATATATATATATATATTAAAATATATATATATATATTAAAATATATATATATATATTAAAAAAAAAATATATATATATATAAAAAAAAAAAAATATATATATATATATATATATTAAAAAATATATATATATATATATTAAAAAAAATATATATATATATATTAAAAAATATATATATATATATATATATATTAAAAAAAATATATATATATATATATATATATTAAAAAAAAAAAAAAAAAACACCCAGCACGCCCCTGCGGGCGGTTTATCCTTCAAGCTCGGGTCCTCTACCAGAGGCCTGGGAGCTTGAGGGTCCTGCGCAGTATCTTAGCTGTTCCCAGGACTGCGCTCTTCTGGACAGAGATCTCCGATGTTGTTCCTGGGATCTGCTGGAGCCACTCGCCTAGCTTGGGAGTCACCGCACCTAGTGCTCCGATTACCACGGGGACCACCGTTACCTTCACCCTCCACATCCTCTCGAGCTCTTCTCTGAGCCCTTGGTATTTCTCCAGCTTCTTGTGTTCCTTCTTCCTGATATTGCTGTCATTCGGAACCGCTACATCGATCACTACGGCCGTCTTCTTCTGTTTGTCTACCACCACTATGTCCGGTTGGTTAGCCACCACCATTTTGTCCGTCTGTATCTGGAAGTCCCACAGGATCTTAGCTCGGTCATTCTCCACCACCCTTGGGGGCATCTCCCATTTTGACCTCGGGACTTCCAGGTTATACTCGGCACAGATGTTCCTGTACACTATGCCGGCCACTTGGTTATGGCGTTCCATGTATGCCTTGCCTGCTAGCATCTTGCACCCTGCTGTTATGTGCTGGATTGTCTCTGGGGCATCTTTACACAGCCTGCACCTGGGGTCTTGCCTGGTGTGATAGACCCCAGCCTCTATGGATCTTGTGCTCAGAGCTTGTTCTTGTGCTGCCATGATTAGTGCCTCTGTGCTGTCTTTCACTCTTGGCATACAGCTTGATGTCATCCATGTACAGGAGGTGGCTGACAACTGCTCCGTTCTGTAGTCGGTATCCGTAGCCAGTCTTGTTAATGATCTCACTGAGGGGGTTCAGGCCTATGCAGAACAGCAGTGGGGACAGAGCATCTCCTTGGTAGATCCCGCACTTGATGGTGACTTGTGCTATGGGCTTGGAGTTGGCCTCTAGTGTTGTACGCCACATCCCCATTGAGTTCCTGATGAAGGCTCTTAGGGTCCCATTGATCTTGTACAATTTTAGGCATTCCAGTATCCAGCTGTGGGGCATTGAGTCATAGGCCTTCTTGTAATCAATCCAGGCAGTGCACAGGTTGGTCAGTCTGGTCTTGCAGTCTCGGCTGATTGTTCTGTCTACCAGTAGCTGGTGTTTTGCGCCTCTGGTATTCTTGCCAATTCCTTTCTGTGTCCCGCTCATGTATTGACCCATGTGCCTGTTCATCTTAGCCGATATGATGCCTGACAGGAGCTTCCATGTAGTACTGAGGCAGGTTATTGGTCGGTAGTTGGAGGGGACCGGTCCCTTCTTGGGGTCCTTGGGGATCAGGACCGTCCGGCCTTCAGTTAGCCATTCCGGGTGTCTCTCGTTAACTAGCAGCTGGTTCATTTGTGCTGCCAGACGCTCGTGGAGTGCAGTCAGCTTCTTCAGCCAGTAGGCGTGAACCATGTCGGGCCCTGGTGCTGTCCAACTCTTCATACTGGAGACCCTTTCTTGGATATCTGCCACTGTGATGGTTACTGGACCCTGTTCAGGGAGGTCGCTGTGGTCAGCCCTCAGATCCTCTAGCCACTGAGCATTGCCGTTATGGGTTGCATCCTTCTCCCATATGCTCTTCCAGTATTGCTCCGTCTCCAGCCTTGGTGGTGCTGTTCTCTTATTGTTCCCTTGCCACTGAGAGTACAGTGGCAATATATATATATATATATATATATATATATATATATATATATATATATATATATATATATATATATATATATATATATTAAAATATATATATATATATATATATATATATTAAAATATATATATATATATATTAAAATATATATATAAAAAAATAAAAATAAAAATATATATAAAAATCTATATATATATAAAAAAATATCTATATATATATATATAAATATATATATATATATATATATATATGAGCAGCTGGATAGCGTAGTGGTTAGACTACACGCCTTTGGAGCAGCACTACGGGCAATACCTACAACCACGATTACCGACACTAACAAGCTCATCTACAATACGGCAACAGTGATCAGTGAGATGCTTGGCTACAAGTTGAACAGCGACAAGGGGCAGTACCCTCCATGGAGAAGGAGGCTAGAGGGCAAGATCAAAGTAGCACGGAGGGAGGTTAGCCAACTAACGGAGTTGCAGAAAGGTGCGACAAATAAGGTGCCTAAGAAATACAGCAAGCTGTCCATACCTGAGGCCTTGGAAACTGCCAAGCAAAGACTCACAGCCTTGGCCAGCCGCTTGAGGAGGTACACCAGAGAGATAGAAGGCAGGAGAATAAACCAGCTGTTCTCCACAGAACCAGCAAAGGTGTACTCTCAGTGGCAAGGGAACAATAAGTGAACAGCACCACCAAGGCTGGAGACGGAGCAATACTGGAAGAGCATATGGGAGAAGGATGCAACCCATAACGGCAATGCTCAGTGGCTAGAGGATCTGAGGGCTGACCACAGCGACCTCCCTGAACAGGGTCCAGTAACCATCACAGTGGCAGATATCCAAGAAAGGGTCTCCAGTATGAAGAGTTGGACAGCACCAGGGCCCGACATGGTTCACGCCTACTGGCTGAAGAAGCTGACTGCACTCCACGAGCGTCTGGCAGCACAAATGAACCAGCTGCTAGTTAACGAGAGACACCCGGAATGGCTAACTGAAGGCCGGACGGTCCTGATCCCCAAGGACCCCAAGAAGGGACCGGTCCCCTCCAACTACCGACCAATAACCTGCCTCAGTACTACATGGAAGCTCCTGTCAGGCATCATATCGGCTAAGATGAACAGGCACATGGGTCAATACATGAGCGGGACACAGAAAGGAATTGGCAAGAATACCAGAGGCGCAAAACACCAGCTACTGGTAGACAGAACAATCAGCCGAGACTGCAAGACCAGACTGACCAACCTGTGCACTGCCTGGATTGATTACAAGAAGGCCTATGACTCAATGCCCCACAGCTGGATACTGGAATGCCTAGAATTGTACAAGATCAATGGGACCCTAAGAGCCTTCATCAGGAACTCAATGGGGATGTGGCGTACAACACTAGAGGCCAACTCCAAGCCCATAGCACAAGTCACCATCAAGTGCGGGATCTACCAAGGAGATGCTCTGTCCCCACTGCTGTTCTGCATAGGCCTGAACCCCCTCAGTGAGATCATTAACAAGACTGGCTACGGATACCGACTACAGAACGGAGCAGTTGTCAGCCACCTCCTGTACATGGATGACATCAAGCTGTATGCCAAGAGTGAACGAGACATCGATTCACTGATCCACACTACCAGGCTATACAGCAATGACATTGGAATGTCGTTCGGACTGGAGAAGTGTAGTCGGATGGTAACAAAGAGAGGGAAGGTAGTCAGAACTGAGGGGATTGAACTACCAGAAGGCAACATTGCAGACATAGAGGACAGTTACAAGTACTTGGGGATCCCACAGGCGAATGGGAACCATGAAGAGGCCGCTAGAAAAGCTGCAACCACCAAGTACCTGCAGAGGGTCAGGCAAGTCCTGAGGAGTCAGCTGAATGGTAAGAACAAGATCCGGGCCATCAACACGTACGCCCTGCCCGTGATCAGGTACCCTGCTGGGGTAATAGGCTGGCCAAAGGAGGAGATAGAAGCCACTGACATAAAGACAAGAAAGCTCCTTACCATGCATGGAGGGTTTCACCCCAAATCCAGCACCCTGAGGCTGTACGCTAAGCGGAAGGAAGGGGGCCGGGGACTGGTGAGTGTCAGCACCACAGTCCAGGATGAGACAACGAACATCCAAGAATACATTGGGAAGATGGCCCCAACTGACCGAGTGCTCAGTGAATACCTCAGGCAGCAGAAACCCAAGAAAGAGGAGGGAGACGAGGAACCATCATGGAAGGACAGGCCCCTGCACGGTATGTACCACCGGCAGATAGGGGAGGTGGCTGATATCCAGAAATCCTACCAGTGGCTGGACAAAGCTGGACTGAAAGACAGCACAGAAGCACTAATCATGGCAGCACAAGAACAAGCTCTGAGCACAAGATCCATAGAGGCTGGGGTCTATCACACCAGGCAAGACCCCAGGTGCAGGCTGTGTAAAGATGCCCCAGAGACAATCCAGCACATAACAGCAGGGTGCAAGATGCTAGCAGGCAAGGCATACATGGAACGCCATAACCAAGTGGCCGGCATAGTGTACAGGAACATCTGTGCCGAGTATAACCTGGAAGTCCCGAGGTCAAAATGGGAGATGCCCCCAAGGGTGGTGGAGAATGACCGAGCTAAGATCCTGTGGGACTTCCAGATACAGACGGACAAAATGGTGGTGGCTAACCAACCGGACATAGTGGTGGTAGACAAACAGAAGAAGACGGCCGTAGTGATCGATGTAGCGGTTCCGAATGACAGCAATATCAGGAAGAAGGAACACGAGAAGCTGGAGAAATACCAAGGGCTCAGAGAAGAGCTCGAGAGGATGTGGAGGGTGAAGGTAACGGTGGTCCCCGTGGTAATCGGAGCACTAGGTGCGGTGACTCCCAAGCTAGGCGAGTGGCTCCAGCAGATCCCGGGAACAACATCGGAGATCTCTGTCCAGAAGAGCGCAGTCCTGGGAACAGCTAAGATACTGCGCAGGACCCTCAAGCTCCCAGGCCTCTGGTAGAGGACCCGAGCTTGAAGGATAAACCGCCCGCAGGGGCGTGCTGGGTGTTTTTTTTTTATATATATATTATATGTTATTTTACATTTTTGAAATATAATTTATTATACAAATCTCACTAATCAAAATAGTCCCAGGTATAGTATTTGATGCATAAACTTAAGTGAGAAAACACAAAGTCTAAGGTCAGTGCAAGCTTTTGCCCCAGGTTGGCTAAACTCTTCAGTATCCTGAAAACTTCAGTTGCTGTCCTCCCTGATGGACCACCCTGTATGTGGCCTGCACAGAAAAACAGAAACATGTCCAAGTAGTCAGCTGGAACTTAATGATGCTCCTTTACAGAAACATGAATGAATGTCTACTATGAAATTTTTAAAAACCTAAATCATCTTAAATCAATACAACATACCTGCACAGAGGAACAGGAAAATGTGGCATCTGTCATGGCTACTGAACGGACCCACGCGCAGACAGTTCTTTCAAGGAAACAAAAGGGGATTTATTTACAATAGGGATCACCTTAGTGCAAAATATATGTACAGTGAGTTGGGAGGGGGTCCAGGGCTCCAGGGAGAGAAGGGGGGGGGGGGGGGGGGGGGAATCCACACACACGCTTCCTCTTCCACTCAGTCACCGCCACCGCTCCTCCGCACACACGCACTCCTCTTCAGCCGCACTCGCTCCAACACTCCACACACTGCCCCACTTGGACAGGTCCGGTGATTCGGTCCAGAATCTACAGACAGAAGGTCAAAGGTTAGTTCCACAACATAAAACACGTGTAAGCGATTCTTCTTTGAATATGCCGCGAGCACGAACTCAGGTGGTTCGACGTTCCAGCGGTGAGCTGCTCTGTGCCACTGCCTTAAATAGCAGCTGGGGAAATCAGCCAGATCAGCCGCAGGTGGACACCATCCACAGGGGTGCGTGGGCCAAGAGTGAGAGCCCGTAATGAGCTCCACCCAGGCAGAGAGGAGGAGGAGAGACAAAAAACTAAAACTAACAACAACAAAACCTGTAGCCAGCGTGGGCCAACCAGAGAGACACGGGGACCGTGACAGTACCCCCCCCCCCCTTAACGGGAGCCTCCCGGCGACCCACCAAGCTTATCCGGATGAAGGCGATGAAAGTCGGCAACCATCCCGGGATCCAACACAGCGGAGCGGGGAACCCAGCAACGTTCCTCAAGGCCATAACCCTCCCAGTCCACCAGATAGTGAAGACCCCTCCCGCGACGGCGAGAGTCCATGATGCGGGAGATCGTGTAGGCAGGGAGGCCACCAATGACCCGAGCGGGCGGAGGGGGCCTGGAAGGAGGGCACAATGGACTGGAGAGACACGGCTTAATCTGAGACACATGGAAGACATTGTGTATCTTCATGTTGCGCGGCAACTTAAGGCGAACAGAAACAGGGTTTATCAAAGCAGCAATTTCAAAAGGCCCGATGAAGGTTGAGGTGAGCTTCTTCGATTCGGCATGAACAGGAACGAAGCGTGTGGACAACCAAACCTTTTGACCGATGGTGTACTCAGGAGCGTGAGTGCGGCGCCGGTCAGCCAGACGTTTGTAGCGTTCTTTCGTGCGCAGCAAGGCCGCACGGGTGGCCCTCCAAACCCGGCGACACCTACGAAGGTGAAACTGGACCGAAGGGACAAAGTGCTCACCTTCCAGAGCAGGGAACAGAGGAGGCTGATACCCCAGGGAGGCCTCAAACGGAGATTGCCCTGTAGCTGAAGACGTCAGGCTGTTGTGGGCATATTCCACCCAGGGCAGTTGGTCGCTCCAGATGGTTTGGTTGGAAGCAACTATGCAGCGCAGAGCGGTCTCCAGCTCCTGGTTAGTGCGCTCAGTTTGTCCGTTGCTCTGTGGGTGGTAACCAGAGGAGAGACTGACCTTGGCTCCTAGCGCCGAGCAGAACTCCTTCCACACACGAGAGGTGAATTGCGGCCCACGATCCGAGACCACGTCCTCCGGGATGCCATGGAGGCGGAACACATGATGCGTGAGATGCCGAGCCGTCTCCAGGGCCGTCGGGAGCTTGGGGAGTGCAACAAAATGCGCAGCCTTTGAAAAGCGGTCAACAATAGTCATTATAGTGGTGTTACCTGCTGACTGTGGGAGGCCGGTAACAAAATCCACCGCGATATGGGACCACGGCCGAGACGGTGTGGGTAAAGGTAGCAGCAAGCCGGCCGGAGGTTGATGTCCCAGCTTGTTGCAGGCGCAGGTTGAACAGGCAGAGACGTACTCCCGAACGTCTCGTGATAATGTGGGCCACCAGAAGTAGCGCTGAAGGAAGGTGATCATTCTGTGTACTCCTGGGTGACATGTGAAGCGGGCAGTGTGAGCCCAATGCAGTACCTGAGACCGAGTGGCCGATGGAACAAAGAGCCGCCCCGCTGGTCCTCCTCCTGGATCTGGTTCAGCCCGCTGAGCCTCACGAATGGCCGACTCGATTTCCCATGTTATTGTACCAACGGCACAAGTCGCTGGCAGGATGGGCTCAGGGTCCTGCCTCTCCTCAGGCACCGAGAACTGCCGTGATAGGGCATCCGGCTTCACATTCCGCGAGCCCGGTCTGTAAGAGATTGAAAAGTTGAAACGGGTGAAAAAAAGAGCCCACCTGGCCTGTCGAGCGTTGAGACGTTTTGCTGTTTGCAGGTAAGCCAGGTTTTTGTGGTCCGTCCATACAATGAATGGCTGAGCCGTGCCCTCCAACCAGTGCCTCCATTCCTCCAAGGCCAGTTTTATAGCCAAGAGCTCCTGGTCTCCCACGTCATAGTTGCGTTCGGCTGGGGAGAGGTGGCGAGAGAAGAAGGCACAGGGCCGTAGCTTACCCTCTCGCTGTTGTGAGAGCACCGCGCCGACCCCCGAGTCGGAGGCATCCACCTCCACAATGAATTGGAGTCGCAAGTCAGGCTGAGCCAGGATGGGTGCGGTGGTGAATCGGTCCTTGAGCTGTGTGAAGGCCTTTTGGGCCGCCTGATCCCACTGAAAAGAGAACTTAGGAGAGGTTAAGCGGGTCAAAGGCAGAGCGATTTTACTGAAGTCCCTAATGAACCGGCGATAAAAGTTGGCAAAGCCGAGGAACTGCTGAAGCTGACGGCGATCAGTTGGTTCCGGCCATTCCACAACAGCTTTGATCTTGGCCGGATCCGGTTTGAGGTTACCCTGGTCAATTATGTAACCCAGGAACGCCACTGTTTGAACGTGGAATTCACATTTCTCCCCCTTTACAAAGAGTCTGTTCTCCAGCAGCCGCTGCAGGACCTGTTTTACATGGGTTACATGTTCGGTTTCAGTCTTAGAGAAAATCAGGATGTCGTCCAGATAGACGAAAACGAACCGATCTAGGAAATCACGGAGCACGTCGTTAACCAACGCTTGGAAGATGGCTGGGGCGTTGGTTAGCCCGAAAGGCATCACCAGGTACTCGAAATGACCGAGGTGTGTGTTAAAAGCGGTTTTCCACTCATCGCCGTCTCGGAGTCTGACCAGGTGATATGCATTTCGGAGGTCCAGTTTGCTGAACATGGTGGCCCCGTGAAGGAGTTCGAATGCAGATGAGAGAAGCGGGAGAGGATATTTATTCCTGACTGTAATTTTGTTCAGCCCCCGGTAATCAATGCAAGGACGTAGCGATTTGTCCTTCTTCTCAACAAAGAAAAAACCAGCCCCTACCGGGGACGAGGAAGGGCGTATTATGCCAGCAGCCAAGGATTCTGAGATGTAAGTCTCCATTGCTTCCCGCTCAGGCCGCGAGATGCTGTACAAGCGGCTTGTAGGTAACGGAGCCCCAGGAAGCAATTCAATGGCGCAGTCATACGGCCGGTGGGGGGGTAACGACCTCGCCCTGTCTTTGCAAAACACCTCGGCCAAGTCGTGATAAACTGGCGGCACAGAGGAGAGGTCCGGTGGTTCCAAAGCCGGGGGCGGTTCGACAGTAGAGGCGAGGGGAGGGGCTGATCTAAGACAGTTCATATGACACTCCTCCCCCCACCCAGACACGCACCCCCTCTTCCAATTTATGTGCGGATTGTGTTGCTGCAACCAGGGGTGGCCCAAAACCAGGGGGGCGTGCGGAGCCTGAAACACAAAAAGGCTGATTGTCTCAGAATGATTGCCAGATAACGTGAGGGTAACCGGCTCCGTAACATGAGTGATGTCTGGTAGGCGCTGCCCCGACAAAGCAGAAACACGAAGGGGGTGTGGCAACGGGTCGGAGACCAAGTTTAAGCGTTTGGCGAGGTGTGAGTCAATGAGGTTATGTTCGGCGCCAGAGTCTATTAAAGCGGAGAGAGAGTGTGTCATGGTTTGCTTAGTTATCTTGGCTGGCAGCAGAAGACGTGGAGGAGAATCTTGAGAGAGCCCGCCCACCAGTATTCCTGCCTTTACTGGCGGGCGCGCCCTTTTGATCGCAACGGGCAGGTTGCCACGAAATGGCCTGTCTTGCCACAAAACAAGCACTCACCCGAAACCAAACGGCGATGGCGCTCAGTGGCGCTAACCCGGGAGTGCCCCAACTGCATGGGTTCCTCCTGGTCCAACTCCTCCCTTCGCTCACGGAGCTCTGCCTGGGCTCCTCCGGGCACCGTCTTGGGCTTCCCCGAAGGCTCATGAAAGGGGTGGAGCCGGGAACTCCGTCGTGCACGCAGGCGGCCGTCTACTTTCACACACAAACTCATTAAAGCATCTAGCGAGGAGGGCAATTCCCGCATGGCTAATTCATCTTTTAACTCCTCACAAAGGTTATTTAGCAGGGTACAACATAATGCATCCTCACCCCAGCCGGTCTCCTCAGCCAGAATCTGGAAGTCAATGGAGTAGTCTGCCATACTCCGCTTCCCCTGCTTCAGGTTCAGCAACCGATGAGCTGCTGCTTCGGCGCCGGATCCCTTCTCAAAAACATTTTTAAATTTCGAGAGAAAAACAGCATAGGTTATGTCTGGATTGGCTTTAAGCGCTGCCTGTGCCCACAGCAGCGCGCGGTCACGTAACAGCTGTACAAAGAATGCGATTCTTGCTCCATCATCTTCAAACAAACGTCTCTGTTGGCGGAAAACCAAAGAGCACTGCGTCAAAAATCCTGCACATTTTGACAGCTCACCAGAGAAGGGCTCAGGGGCAGGTAGACGGAGTCCTGCGGTGCCTGGCTCCAGAGCAGAGGGGGCTGTTACTTCAGCTGCTGCCGGCTCCACAGCTTGGGCTTCGGCGCCTTGCGGGGCGGGGTGAGCCGCCGAGGGCGTTCCTTCCAGCGGTGTAAGCCGAGCCACTGCCTGGGTGAGGGACGCAATCTGGCCAAGCAGGTGTGAGAACATCGCCTCGTGGCGGACCAGCACCGTCTCCTGTGACGCAAGGGCTCGCTGGACTGGGTCAAGGTCTGCTGGGTCCATATTCTGGCTGGAACGTTCTGTCATGGCTACTGAACGGACCCACGCGCAGACAGTTCTTTCAAGGAAACAAAAGGGGATTTATTTACAATAGGGATCACCTTAGTGCAAAATATATGTACAGTGAGTTGGGAGGGGGTCCAGGGCTCCAGGGAGAGAAGGGGGGGGGGAATCCACACACACGCTTCCTCTTCCACTCAGTCACCGCCACCGCTCCTCCGCACACACGCACTCCTCTTCAGCCGCACTCGCTCCAACACTCCACACACTGCCCCACTTGGACAGGTCCGGTGATTCGGTCCAGAATCTACAGACAGAAGGTCAAAGGTTAGTTCCACAACATAAAACACGTGTAAGCGATTCTTCTTTGAATATGCCGCGAGCACGAACTCAGGTGGTTCGACGTTCCAGCGGTGAGCTGCTCTGTGCCACTGCCTTAAATAGCAGCTGGGGAAATCAGCCAGATCAGCCGCAGGTGGACACCATCCACAGGGGTGCGTGGGCCAAGAGTGAGAGCCCGTAATGAGCTCCACCCAGGCAGAGAGGAGGAGGAGAGACAAAAAACTAAAACTAACAACAACAAAACCTGTAGCCAGCGTGGGCCAACCAGAGAGACATGGGGACCGTGACAGCATCAGTGTTTGCAGTTTGAAATGGTAAATAGACTGGTTCTTGTATAGGACTCAAAATGCTTTATACAACATGTCTCATTAACCCACACATCTGTACAAGCACCTTTTTTTCTACATCTAAGTGCTTTCTATCTGATATTCTCATACATTCACACCCTGATGACTCAGGTCAACTCAGCGCCCTATATCTCACTCAGTTTTACAATGGCGTGCAGACTGGAGCAGCCGGGGATTAGACCATCAACCTTCTGATTAGAATATGCCCTGCTCTACGTCTTAAGCCACAGTGTTGAGTATGAGTGCAATCAAATACACCTGCCTTTGATTAACCTAACCCAAGCACATCCATTGCCCACAGCAATTGGGAAACACACACAAAACCACTCTCAAATAATTGACAATTTCCTGCTGCAAAACAGAAGTGAGGCAGTGTGTTGGTCTACCACGTTATATGACTTTAAAACCCTTTCACCCCATCACAAGGTAGATGTTGGCATTTTCACAAGTTGTAGATCCGTAAAGAAGACACTGAAATAGAGCTGTAGCACTACAGAGCATCAATGTGTGAAAAAAACTTATCTCAGAAAAGAACATGGCAACATGGCAAAAACAAAACAACCAAGATTTCTTGAACAATGTCCTTTAGAAAGATGAGACAAAAGCAGAGATGATTGGCCATAATGCAGAGTGCTGCGTTTGGAGATAACCAACCACAGCACATCAGCACAAACACCTCACACCAACTGTCAAACACGGTTTTGGAGGGGTGATGATTTGGGTTTGTTTTGCAGCACAGGACCAGGGCATCTTTTAGTTGTTGAGCTGACCTTGAACTCCTCTGTATACCAAAATAGTCCATAGTCATACATGAGGCATAAAGTTTGGCCTAAAGTCATGCAACAGAATAATGATCCTAAAAGCAGCAGAAAGGGGGAAGAAGGCGTTGCAATGGTCCAGACCCACTGCTGTGGTGGGACCTTGACAAAGACCTGGGCATAAATGAAAGCCAGCAAACCTCGATGAACTGAAGCAGCATAAGAAGAGTGGGCCAGAGTTCCTCCACAACAATGTGAGAGACTCGATGAAGTCAAAAAGCTAAGTTAGTGCTGCTAAAGGTGGTTATACAAGCCTTTGAATCATGGTGTGTATTAAGTTTCACATGAATGTTTACCCCAGTATTAGTGACAGAGGAGACAATGAAACATTCAGAGGTCTGGTTCGATTTTGCTAGAATCCATTTAAAAATTTTGTGCATAGTGTGAGTTTTTCTGTCACTCTTGTGCGTTTAAATGAAACCGTGATGAACATTAAAACAAAAGTGACCAGTGTCTGAAAGAATGCTATCACTTTGCTAGCTTGAAGAGGCTAGCAGTACCACTGTGCCATGTCTGAAAAGGTCTACAGCAAGTCAGGTTAATATACTATAAACTGTTCCTGTCCTATGTCACAGGGTTAGTGGGGTGCAAAGAGGGTCTGAATGGAGCGTGTGTGTGTGTCCATGAGTAAACATGGAGTCATTAGCCACTTCCTCCTGTGTCTCCTTTGCACAGCCACAGCTACTTGACCCTCATAAAAGTGATTAACAGCGTGTCTAGAGATCCTTACTCATATGAACGCAGTGAAAGCTAAAAAAGTTTAAACTTTCACCCTGTAGGACACATTTACTGTTGGCTCACCTCATATTGACAGAGACAAACAATAACTTCTCAAACTCACATGACCTAACTCCCAGTGCCTCATCAAATCAGTCTATAAGGCTTCACGCACTTCCTTTGAGTCATGTAGAGGTTTTAAGATGTTTCAGGACAGAATAGCCCATCGCCCGACAAACATATGACATCGGTTAATGTGGAGCCAGGTTTGTTTCATGGGCTTCACTGTAACGTTACACCACAAGTTGGAGGGCATTTGCTGTGCTTGTGTGATTTTAATGGAACCAAGGGAGAATAGAGGCTCCGGCTTCCTACCTCAACTCTTCCAGTGCACAGACTAACAAGTTTGTTCAAACATTTTCCTTCCTTTCTCACAAAAGATGTATACAATTCCCGTTAGTGTCTGCTAACAATGACTTTTATAGATTATAGATGTCAGCCAGCACATTGGTTTCTATATTGTGCTGCCTCATTTTTCATTCTTTAAAGCCTGTCATGCAGTATGGAGGGATGTGGTTAAAGTTTACCGTTTACTATAAGCATGTCGCGATAGTATATGGGTCTACTCTAGTTATATCAACTTGAGTAAGTAACCCCCTCAACAACCACACGTTATGATAGTATTAAATCTTGAGGTCTGTAAGTGACATACAATACCAGAAGAATGAGTGTGGAGACCACATTTTTATGATTTTCTTCAATAATTAATCCTCCTAATCCAGCTATCATCCTGTTGTATACCTTGAAAACAATTTTCAGTCTTTTATTTGACTTTAGGTTTGTTCAGCAGTCGGCCTGCACCATCCACACCTAATTAACATCGTTCACTTTAACGGTGGAGTAACTCGACACTAAGCAGAATACCCAATAAAGGCAAAACATTCCCACCCTTACCTGATCCAATAAGCAAGAAGTGGTAGGAGGGCTCATTACGGCTCACACGGGGCACAGTGTCATAGCACGACTCATAAAAAAACATGGCCACAGCAGCTGTGGGGGCTACACAGCTCACTTACACAGGCTTTATTTGTGTTTGGTGTGTTTGGGGGGTGGTAAGAGCATTTTGGTACACTGTCTGTCATGCTGCTGGAGGGGTCCAACCTGGGCTTCATTTTATAAGTCCTTGGTGCCAGGGGCCCCTGTTCACATCAGCGTGGGAACGACGCCTAGGTTATGTGGAAGTTTTTACAGTGTATTGTCCAAAGGAGTTGGAGGAGGGTGCCTCAGAGACCATGACCTTTATAACATCCATATAGCCATACAAAATTGCTCACAACCCGAAACTCAAACTTTCCTGGTCTTTGTGTTAATTAAAACATAAACAGAGACGATGATTTATATGCATGTTAGTTGTCTTGATGGTAAGCCATAGTTTTTCTTGCTCATCTCTGCCCTGTAATGGATGTATTCAGCCAGGATGTATGTGAGCAATGCGTCAGTGGGCTTGACAAATCCACATCTTAGAGTTTTAGTTGTATTTGCTCTGGTCCACCACTGAATCATTGGTCTTTGGTTAATGAATCAGCTTTGACCAAAACCCAGACATGCCTTTTATTATGTTGTCCACATTTTCAATTTAAGAGTCATTAAACATCATAAGCAAAGAATGTTATTTTGTTTTTGCTCATTATAAGAGCAAGACAAGTGAATCCCTGGATTATCTAGGGTTTCATTTTTAAAAGTTGCACATGGTTCAGCTTTTAATATTTGTTACATAAATGAAGTGGGAGGTTACAGACCAAAGGAAGTAAGAAACTGCTGTGAGGCTGTTTCTCAGTTACAGACAAAGAGCTTTTAGATAATATACTAACTCATCATATAAGTATATTAGCTAAAAGGTTAGCTTATATGCTAACTTAGATGTTAGCTTAAACATGATTTCAGTTTCAAAGTTGACCAGGATTTAAGAACTGCACTGCAGAATTAATGATAAAATAAAAAAACAAAGAAAGCATTAAAATATGTGTTGGCTTTGCCCCGCCTCCCGCCTGCCATGCTAATACATATTATTTTACTAAGGTGACAAGTAGGTATTTTCAGCCACCACACAGCTGAAACGACTCTACTGCGAGATTCTGTGCATCTGTGAAATACAGAGCAAAACAAGGTGTTTTACACTGGGATCCAATAACAATTAAATCCAGCATTGCAATAGAAGTAACTGCAACCACATTGTTAAGGAATTTGTCACCATTTAGTTTGTTATTCGCACCGCAAATCTCATCTTTACCCACACATGCAGTTATGGCACATTATTTTATGTAGTGATTTATGTGGAAACAGGACATTTTACTGGTGTGAGTTAAGAGGACACAGCTTAGCGTGTATCCTAGCAGGTGTCTCTTCTTCCAGCAGTCTCTTATGTCCCATGTGTCCACTCCATCAAAGCTTAACATTTGAATGGACCTCCCTGTTCTCATGAATGTACATATATAGAATTAGGTTCCCAGGGTAGAGCATGAAAAAGCCTTTAGCAAGATGTGTGCATGCACCTGTTGAGGGGTATGCTGGACTGTTTGCGTGTGTTTGTGTCTGTGAAGTGTATGTATGTGGTCATTGAAAGAATCTGCTAAATATGCCAGTTCAAGACAGGCTGAAGACTGATGTTGGAAGACATTTGTTTCAGGATTTAGATGTTTTTTTCACCTGCTATAGACATTACTTGTGTTACAACTGTCTTGTAATTGCAGTAGAAAGAGGAACCTCCAGCATTTTTTCTATTTTTATAGAATCAGATTAAAATATAAATATTTGATATTTTTGAATATTTTGTTATAAAGTCTCATAATTTTTAGCAGGTAATCGAGCAACCCTGTTGCCTTAAAAACATATTAAAATGTCTGTAGGTATTGTTCAGTGGGGCTTTTATTTTGATGTACTTGACATACTTTCTATAAAAGTTGGGAAATATTTAATATGGCAATTCTTTGTAATTTATCCAAATTGTTGTATTTGGAAGTATTTGTTGACAAAAGGAATTATTTTTTGAATAATATTATTTTATTAATTAAAATTTGCATAAATTTGACTCACACATGGATTATGCCTTGTTTCCACAGATGTTTCACGAGTCCCATCTGGTGATCTATATTACATTATAATAATCCTGCCAACTGCCACTTATCTACTTCTTAGGCTAAACAATCTAAGATATCCCCTGAGCTTTTAATTCATCTGTGTTTCATCATGACATACATCTGGGACCAGTTGTTTGTGGCATTTGAAGCCTCACGATGAGCGGATGGAACCTGAGACTGTGTACGTTCCCATGAGTTCAGGATGAGCTTCATCTCCACTGCTCTGCTGTGCTGCTTCAGCCCAAACCACAACAGATGTTACTGAGTGCACATTAGTAAATATTTACCCTGGTGAGGAGCCTATGAAACTGAGGGAGGTGCACAGTCGATGGCGACGCTGACAGAGCAGCAGATTCTGGCCTCTGAATTAGCCCGGTGTTTTCAGTCTCAGAGGTCGTGTTGAAAACGCACTGTTGTTATGCAGCACGGTCCAATTTTGTAGAAAAGGCTCGGAGGAAGTCTAAACCCAAACTATGGGAGGCAGCCATTAGGGCTGATTTCAGAACTGGCAGAACATGCTCTGAGCTGAAGCCCACAGCCGGAGGAGACTAAGTGAAGAGAGCATTATGCTTCTGATAAGTACTTTCATAGTGCCCCCTATAGTGATTTCACATTACAGAGGTCCCTGCTGAGTGCTGAGTGGGGTGAGATGTAGTGATAAACTCTTTATGATATAAATCTTTGAGCTGATTAGGCTGATTTGAACAGCTAATGTCATGCTTACAAGGATTTTTTAATGAATGAAAGGAAAAGGCTTTGGAAAGTTTAAAAAAAGCGCTTTATTTAATATCTCCCAGGAGAGTTTTCAAGAAATATGTGCAATACATACAAGAAAAGGGAAAAAAAAGAAGATTTACTTTTAGTATGATATGAAACCTGACCTGCTGCCAAGTAATATCCCAGGAGAGGGGGGGTGTAAAAATGTGCCTCACTGCTCTCAGCCTCCTTCTTTCTAATGAAGATAAAACAGGCACGCTGCACTGAAGTCTGCCTGGATGCAAGTCATTACCAAAGCTAATTGGTAATTACTAGATTAATCAGCAAAAGAGGTACCTTTCAACATGTGGAAGTTTTGAATTGAGCGCTTGCTGTGTTTCTGCTAGTTGCCAGCATAAACGCATTGCAAAGTTAATGATAAGACAAGATAAAACAAGCCAGCGACGCTGGTTTTATCACATGTAAATGTGTACTGTGAGCATTTATATATGCAAACATAGGCTTCCGTGAATGTTTCTGAGATGATCCTTCTGCATGCCTTATGAATGTTTGGAGTGTTTCTGACATGCCTACATGGTGTTAGACATGATTTGCGTGTTGTGTCCATGTAGCCGGCAAAAAAAACCACTCCTCTGCTTCCCAACGTGTATCTCCAGAAGGGAATAAAAGCATTAATTATGCATTATTTGAATGATTATACAAGCATATGAGATTAGGAAGTGCAGTGATCTTCCATGTTGCAATAACAGCCTGTCTATGTTGGTACAGCTCGTCTCATTAGCACCATTCCCACAGCTGGATGTGGGCTAACAAGATAGCCGACGTTCACTCTCTAATTAGCTCCTCTGGCACCCCACATTCGCCTCTTGGAGCTCGGCACCGGGCTTTGCTATTGGAGGGGGTGAGAGATATTGATCGCTTCTTTAATGATAAATTCCCTTTGTGCTACGGAAGCCAGTTAGTGAGGTCTGTAGGACTGGCCAGACCTTTTCCCTGTAAAATGGTTTCGGTAAAGAATGAGAAAAATATCTTTGGTGTTCAGAATAAGGAAAATCCAAGGCACCTTTCAATGTGTTGTCTTCAGCTGGCCTTGAGTCCTGAAGCAGAGTGACATAAAAGGGAGGAGGGTCAGTAGTTTCCTCATATGCAACAGGCAGAGCATTTGCTTTAATTTTGCTTATGAGTACTGGATTGCAATGGCTGATGTGTTTTCTCAGCAAATCTGCAAAGTTCATTCTTTCATATTTTCCCTATTACTTATCTGCATCCTTGTTAATGACCATGACATTGCAGTTAGCAAGTCATTGTTGGCAGGTCAAACATGTCAGCGGCACTGGGCAAGACAGAATGATAGGTCTCAAAGAGAAAAGGGAACCAAGGGGTTAAAAGGGCACAAGGATGGTCAGAAAGTGGGTACCGGGAACAACTCTTGGTAAGGAACCCTTTCAGCCATGGTGTAGGGTGTCTCCAAACTACATGCCAGTGGTTTATTTAGCACCAGGCAACAAGTTGTGGGGAAACCCAATCTCCTTGCCGGCAAGCGGCTGCTCCGTCTTCAGAAAGGGCCGCCCTGATCTTCGTGGCGTCTTCTCTCTCACTTGTCTGTCTTTCCCTGCATGAAGTCCCCCATTAGGTGACGTCTGAAGCCTCTTATAGCCCACCGCTCAAGCTTTTTCTCCCGTGGCCAAGTTGAAACCTCTCATATTACACTGGATGGTGGGTATCCTGTCAATGATGGCCCAAGGGCAGATGCAACGTTGTAAGGAGGGAGGGTTCATCTGTTGGTTTCCAAGTATGGTAGTTTGAAAATACTCCAAAAGAAATGGGACCTGGTGGTAGACCTTGCTGGTCTATGGGCTTCTGGACCAGGTTAAACATACCAGACTGTGTACTTTTGACCATAATAATATAAATATTTTGAAGTTATTTAGAGGTTCGTAGCTGACCTCTTTAATATATATCCAAAATAAAAACAACCACATAGCCAACATTTATCCAGGACGACATAACTGAGTCAAAAGCAGTAGTGTTAACCAGCAAGGACTGGACAGGAATGACCGTTTGGATTACTCATATCTCATTAGCATGCAATGAGAACACACGCATGGTCATGGCTGGACAGCGTGATTAATGATGGGAAAGGTCAGTCAAACATGTTCCCTGGCTTTCCACATCCAGACAACAATTAAGGGTGTAGGGTTCACTGTTTGCTATCACTGGTGGATTTATCAGTACTACGCTATCACTGCTGTCTGTTGTAAGGGCCAATGATGTGGCTACAGCTGGTGCCCCTAAATAGACTTGTGACATGAAATTGGATGATCAGAATGAAACTTGGATGGGCTGACCTATTGTTTTAAGACTATCACGTCTAGATAGTATGTGATGTATTACACTCTGCTGTTATTGGAAAAGAAACGTCACTATTTTGGTCTTAGTCAATAATGGCCTGAGAGATTAGTTACTATCTGCTTTGAGAATTGAAACTATGCATTACATGTGCCAGGATACTGATATACTGCACAAGGGCAGTTGCAGACATACTGGTGGTCCTGTGCTGGCCCATGTGTGGACTACCTCTGGCAAACCTAATCTGGGTCACCAAAGGGCCGTCATTCTTTGCTGTATGTGGGCCATGTGTAAGTTGTGTGCAGCCACGGGCCAGTTGCAGACACACTGCTGGCCTTGTGCTGGCCCAGAACAGTTTTAGCTCTGGCCCCAGATGTCAGCCTAATGTGTACCTTCATCAAGCTATGTAATAACAATATGTGCCGGAACATGATAGTGCAAAAGCAACTCTGTTCAGACAGTGAATGGACTGATTCTTATATAGCGCTTTTCTACTATCCCAGATTACTCTATACAACATGCCAAATTTACCCAATCACACACTTTCTCTAAACTAAGTGCTTCCTAACTACATTCATACACATTCACACTCTTGACATGCAGATTGGAGGAGCCAGGGATCGAACCACTAACCTTCCGATCAGTAGGTGACCTGCTCTACCGCCGGAGCTACAGCCTCCCACTGGCAAAGACGAGTAAACCCTCACCAGGTTTTGGATAAAGTGTACACACACAAACCTGGCAAACCTGCACAGTATTGCAACACAACATTTGGGTCTTCTAATTAAAATAGGAAAATAGGAACATAAAGAGTGCCATCATTGCCAAACCTGGCCCACATCTGGTTGACATACACTGTACCATGACACCAGTCAGTCTGAATTGCCAGCTTGATGCCGGATCTGGGCCAGACCTTTTTTCTATGCCTGGGCCACATAAACCAAACCACAATCGGGCCAGTTGTGGCATGCCATCACATAAACGGTGCCATCTATGCCAGGCCTGGCCTATATCTGGATGACATACCACTTACCATGCCAGAAGTCAGCCAGGAGTGCTGGCTTGACACCAGATCCGGGCCAGACTTGTCTGTTATGTGGGTATCTGTTGCTAGAACAATAGCTTTTGGGGAACTGGTTACTCAAAGATGATGTAAGTATAACACATTCCAAAGTATTACTATAACTGTAACAACTGTTGAGGATTTCTAATAAAGGCACTACTTTTATTGTATGAATGGACAAGAGAACGATAGTGGTGTTCAAACATCGTCTAGGAAAGAAACATCTGCACTGCTAACAAAACACTGACTCATGCTAACACAAAGCTAGCAAAGAACCTAGAGCAGGGGTGTCAAACTCAAATACACAGTGGGCCAAATTTCAAAACTGGAACAAAGTCGTGGGCTAACATTAATATTTATTGAAAAAAAAATCTTCCTCCAGATATAAGAATGAATCTTTTCTAATGGACTCAAACACGTTTTGCTGAAAAACTGAATATGGAACAAGCAAAGCTTAATACTAAACAATATACTGTATATATTAGCTGTATAATACCAGTAGGCTAGCTCTAATAGTAATTTGGTATGGCTTCGCGGGCCAAATGTAATTAGGCTGCGGGCCAAATTTGGCCCGCGGGCCAGAGTTTGACACCTATGACCTAGAGTGAGCATATCCCAACCTAAACCCAAAAGCCAGAGTCGAATCTTCAACAGGTAACAAAGGCAATGATGAACAGTAATGTTCATAGCATTGTAGCCTCCATTTGTACATACACATATTTCTACACTAGAATTTAAATCACTTTGAAGTATCTTCAGGCTGGTTTTAAGCTTTACTTTGTGTTGTCAGCTTTGTGTTCAAATTTAAACATGTGTGCCATTAGTACAGGAATTTGATCCTAATGTTTATATTATTAACTTGTAATCATGTGCATTTCAGGTCGTGTTACAATGTAATGCAAAACCAATGAGTAGTGTAACAAATTACTATTTTTGGGGACTAATTAAGTACTTTAAAAAAAGTAATGTGGCAAGCTTAAGCATAAGAAGGAGACAGAGATCTCTATTCTGACTTCAGTTCCTGTGTTCCATACACTGTTCGGCTACAGGAATGCAGCTTTATTAGCATAACACTCCAAAATACAAACAGTGGTACAGCAGTCTCATTCGTGGTGACCATTGCTAGCAATACAGAACAAACAGCTACAATTTTCTTATAAATTAACAATAACAAGGAGAAATCAACATGAGATAACTGGAATAGCTGTTATAATACTGTAACTTAACACATGAACTTCAGCACGAACAGTCCCATTATTCTTTCGGCTAGTGGCCCCTCCCCTTGGCCCACTACATAGCACCCACCTGAAGGCGTCGGTCGTCCGCTACAGTAATGAGTAATGCGTAATTCATATTGTTTTGAGTAACGACCCCAATAATGCATGGAGGTGTTATCACCCCCCACCCATCCTACCCCCCAGAAATAAACTACTTCATGTTTTACAAAGACAAAAGTTCTCAAAAGAAAACAGACAAAAATAAAAACATGCACATTTGTGTAAATTGCGTGGTGTTACTTACATGCAACTCAATAAACCTGGGTGGCCTGGGATAGCCCTGTATTTATAGAGTGTGATAATTGCTATAGATTCAAATCCAATTAAATTCAATTCTGTTTTATTAGATAGCGCCAAATCACAACAACACTTTCTTCAAGTTGCTTTATGTTGAATGGTAAAGACCCTACAAAAATGAGTCTGCGCGCTTCAAACATTCAGTGTTTTTCCTGTCATAAAATGTTCTGAGCTTACAATGATTGATGCATGGCACTAAAGCTATAAATACTATATGCACAGTATTAGTAGGAAATAAGAAGCAGACATGTAACATCCCCAGCTTCCATTACATGTTGTACTGGAAATGTTCAGCATGGATATTTTCCTATTTTTTTCATGTTCAAAAACACTACTTCATCAGCAGTTTGCCATGAACCACACTTTTTCAATCATCCGCATACGACTTTTATTTTCACCTGATAATCTGTTAAGCACCGTTTGCAAATGTTGAATGGTGACCTGATACTGTGAAACTCTGTGAAAAAATCAAGCTTGAACAGCTGTCTGATGAAAAGCAGATGTACTGAAACAAAACAAAAAAGTGTGCTGTGAAGATGATGTACTATGTGGCAAAAACCCTTGCGGTCACATGACCCCATCTGACTGACATACAGTTATCTTCTGAGCCAGATAACGGAGAAGCTCTGTGGATATGTGAGGCCTGAAACCTGTGTAAGAGTGCTTTAGTCAAACAGGGCTGCATGTGCAAGTGATAAGTGTAAAACCGTCTAAACAAAAAGAATATGAGACATATCTATCTGTGGGCACCTTGACATTCTAACAGTAATGATGAGCACTGGTTCCTTGTGTGACTAAAAAGTTGGGATCAGTCGTAGTACATAAGCCTAGGAACTCATAGAAGAATACACAGGCAGTCTGACATAACAATTAAGGATGATCTAAAAGAGATGTAAAGATACAGCACTATTTTCAGTATAACGAAGTTTAATTTTAGAGTATATAACAACACTGGTGGTATACTGTATGCTCGGCTAGGAAATTAATAACGCTTGTGCTGAAAGCAATGCTGATCCATGCATTCCACAGCAGAAAGCGATTGAGAGCTGCTGCAAATGGTGTGTAGCCACAGCCCACAAGCAATCATGGAGATCTAAGTCAAATACCCCTATTCCCTATCATGGCACAACAAAGGTTTTCCCAGCAGCCACTTGGTATTCCGTGCGGAGGACTTGTGTAAAGATGCCTCGACCCACAGTGGGGGAGAAGCCTCCCCTCTTTTATGTCAGGCATTGTTTTACATATGTCTGTTTTTTGTTTTGAAGTCCAGAGATTAAGGCTCGCTGTGAACAAGGCAGGTAATCCTCAAAGCAATACAGGCAATTAAGGTGATTAAATGATAAGATCAATTTATGAAATATGGTTGTTTAATGCCAGTTATCACGAGGGATATAACTGGCGACTCTGGAGACATGCAGGTAATTAACGGGGCATGAAGGGTGTAAACACCAAGTGGTCACGCGGGAGGCCTGCTCAGATGGAGCTGTGCTTTGTTCATTTACTCACACAAGCTTGATATCGTGCAGACCTCAGACATGGAGTAGGTTGCTTATTTGCTTTAAGCAGACGTTGTACAAACATTCACATTTGGTGATGCTCAAGTGCCAGGAAAGTCTGCTTTTGCAGAAGCCTGTCTTCAGTTTACTGTGCAATGAAGCAGTGGCAACTTACAGTGCATAACAGTAGTTAGATTCTTTGCTGGTGCAGCCCACCATACAGATGAAAGGTAAAAACCTTGGGATAATGTCCATTTTTGGACATCTATGGTTTATAATGTACGCTAGGGCAGTATTCATTTGCACCCTGTGCAAGAAACAGTGTGTATACATGCTTGAATAAGTATGAAGTATACAAAAAAAAAGGTCTCGTCCCCCGTGGAGCAAGAAATTAATAATAATTAATGATTAATTTTAAAGTTGTGTACTAGAGTGAAAACGGGTGAGTGAATGAGTGAGTGGCGTTGTGCGCAAGAGTTAATTGTGTATCTCGTGAGGCACAAAAACCCACACTGAATCAGTGATGATGCCTAGCATGTTTGAATTGTTTTGACTGTCTTACACTGGTAAGTTGAGCAATGTGAGCACAGAGCATCCTGCCAGCCACTGAGTTTTCTTCTATGGCTTGGCTGTGTACAACTGTAGACATGGCTAAGGTAATAGGGAATGATGTCGCCACTACAGGTAGCTGGAATTGTGAAAGGTGGTAACACAAGACCAGCCAGTAACACACACGCAGCTTTGTTTGTCTAGATTCTACCTGCCT
Source organism: Diplotaxodon limnothrissa (assembly GCF_057381915.1). NCBI lineage: Eukaryota > Metazoa > Chordata > Actinopteri > Cichliformes > Cichlidae > Diplotaxodon > Diplotaxodon limnothrissa. The sequence goes on from NC_140600.1 coordinate 10,680,421, forward strand.
GCGAATTACATCATGCAAGAAAGCAGCGAGACAAAAGCCCTGTGCTTCTTTTTGTAGTCCACTTACCATTTGAGTAGTGTTCACAATTTCTGTCTGAGCAGCCTTTGGGTATCAAGAGCAAAAGAAGAACACATTGGCAAAATTTGATACTGAAATCATCAGCCTCATGACACTGTAAAAAACTGCATGCCGCAGCCTAAGCTGCATTTATTAAGCCATTTTCTACCTTCTTTTCACTGCGTTTGTCACTTTGTCACCATTAAAGATATGTTGGAGGATGCAGGTACTCAAAAACCTGCATCACTGAACATATTTGTGTTGTTTTTGCAGGTTGGGGCATGTGGATTGGTTTTCATCCCCGTGAGTTCTATTATTTAATAATGTTAAATTGGATAAATTAGCTCAAATTAACTCACAACAGATGGACATTTGTACACCTGCAAAGACCACCCACCTCAGATTATAGCAAAATTATCTATGATCAGAGAGTACAAAACTTACAATATTTTTAGAATAAGAATCCATCCAGATCATTAGGAATGTGCTCCAGTGGAGGTAATTGAACTTTGCATGCCAAGCATCATAAATATAGTAGCGTGAGTTGGATTTAGTCTTGAGTTGTTTTGCTTTCAGAGCACGCCTGACTGATAAGATTGTTGGAGAGATGGCGGTTGTGATAGCTAAAACCCTGTACTCCCAGTTTGGAGTTTTGCAACTTCACCTGAGTCATAGAGACTCATCTCGGCAAACTAGGAGCATTTACTCACTTTTCAGTCAGTTCTGTTCCGGGAATAACCTTCACACACTTGTGAGCAAACTCAGACACCTTATTTTCTGTTTGCTCTGGGAATGTCATTACTTTATCTGTGATTGAAATATGCATTATTTAGCACAGCACCATATATGTAATTCTTTGGTAAATATCTCTGAGGTTGCATAGGAGACATGGAGATTTTTTAATTTGAAGAGTATGGTGAATCATTTTATTTCCACAGAGAGAGTGAAAAGGTCTTTGTGTACATGTGTGTTTTCTCTGTTTGTGCATTTGTGTGAGTGGGTGAGAATGCATTAGCCAGACCCAGACCCATGGGTCTGACAAGTCTTTAGAAGGAACAGGAACCAAGGCCTGTCGTCACGGCACATTCAGCTGCCACCAGCTTACACTAAAATCAGCTCCGCTCTGCTCTACATCTACTGAGTTTAACTCTACAGGCTGCAGCCAAAGGTCAGTGTCTAAAAAGGCAGATATCCGCTGCACTGTAATATGATGAACTAAAAAAAAAAAAGTGGTCACCTTTTCTGTCAACATTAAACACCGAGACCTGCTTTGGCTCTTCTTTCTTTCCAGTCACACAGTGTGGAATTCACGCTCGCACCCTGATGAAAGGACGTGGAGGCTAACTCATCTAAATGCTAGGTCAGGCCTTCACTGTCAAGGCTGTTTTTCTGCTCGTTCCCTCATTGTGACCTGGCACCTTTCTCAAAGTTCACTTCTTTAAAAATCCCCCATTAAGCCCCTGCTGGCGTAGAATAGTTGGACCTCTACTCCAAATCACCCAGCGATGCCTATCCTCCACCTTTTATTTCATTCGTGAGTGACTCTGAATGCAAAGTATCTATTTATAGATTTGTCATTCATCCCTTTTCCTTAATCAAGCCGTGCTGTTTCGCCAACAGTTATGCTTCCCTACATCTGTTTCTAATTCCTTGGGGGGAAAGCGGGATAATAAATCCACCTCTATCAGTAAAGATTTAGAGAGAAGGGTTAATTGAGATATGTGGATATGGGCATCAGATTACTTCGCTAAAAGCCTTTATTTCAAGAAAGAATAATGGTTCACTTCAAGTACTTTAGTTCTAATTTTGATCTATGTATGGTGTTTAAATTATGTTGTTTGGGTTTTAGCCTTGCTGGAACTGCTGTTCCCCAAAATTCCTATGCTTTTCTTTGCATTACAATATGCTGAGCACTCACAAACAAATATGGTTTTATCGATCAGATACAGAAGCTGATTTTTTCAATTAAAGTTCAGTTCAATACAGTGTGAGCTCCACTGTATAGTGTGAGTCAAGATATTGAGCATGTTAATAAAATTGTCCAGTATTCAGTCAACAACAACTCATAAACTGTTTGATCCATAGGTACGTGGGCATAAAAGACTCAATTAATGAAAATCAAGCAACATACCTGGTTTCAGTTTGGCTGTCCACCCCTTCAAGGTCATCCTCTTGTGCACCTCTGCACTGCTGCTATTTTCAGATTGCTCTGTAAAATCCTGCTCTGACTCCTTTTACTTGTGCACCTTTGATCAAGGTTATTATAATTAACTAAAACTAACAAAAAAAAAAAATCAAAACTTTCCGTAACAGGCTTTGATAGATTTATAGAGATTTCGGATATCTACGACAGCGGTCCCCAACCCCCGGGCCGGTCCGTTAGTAATTTGGTACCGGGCCGCAAAAGTTGAGGCTCGGGTGTGAAATTCATGGTTTTCAGGGTTTTTGTCATTTTTAGCATCATTTTTTTAGCGTTTTTATCGCTAACTTGGTTTCCCTGGGTCCTTTCCCGTGTGTTATGAATGATTTTTTTTTGGGGGGGGACTTGGTTTTATTTTGTTGTATTAATCCACGACACCTTAAAGGCGGATCCGTGAAAATATTGTCGGACAGAAACCGGTCAGTGGCGCAAAAAAGGTTGGAGACCGCTGATCAACGAGAGTGTGAGTCAAGTGCTTTCGAAAAGTTTGTGTTTTTATTGTAAAACTGATTTTCCTAAATCTTGACTCTGGCATATGCCCTACATCCAATAATAACTAAACTAAAATTAAGAGTAAAACTAATAAAAACTAAATTGAAACAAGCAAACTCACTCTGGAAACTTATTGAAATGAAAACGAATTAAAAGCAAATAATCAAAATGAACTAAAAATAAAAACTAATTACAGTTTATAAAACTTTAATAACTCTATCTGTGACCTCAAACTTTTGATTCAAACTGACCCTCCTTACTGTCACTGCCACTGCTTTTATAAATAAGATGTAAATCTTAAAAATGCAAAATTAAATTATCTTTAGAAAGCTGCAAACACAACTCAAACAGGACAAAGCGAGGCATTTGTTAGGGGATATTTATAGTACTGTTCCTTCAACAGGAACATTTTATGTGTGACTTAAGCAAAATAAACTGTTTCATCCCTCATTGTGATGAAGGAACACAGACTTCACTGTGTGTCATCCAAAGCACTGGGGAAATGTTGTCACAAGCTAAAAACAAGACACCTCCCTTTACCTGTTTCAAATTCTCTTGAGTCAACTGACCTTTAAGTTGACAGGAACCATGGCCTTATTCCTTCTTATTTATTTATTTAGTCAGAGGTCATAGCGATATTGTCCACTGGTGAATTATAAACCGAGATCCTATCAACCCAGCCACACTGGTCCCTCTCCTATCCCATTATGTCATATCTCTTCAACACACTATAACTCGCTTTACACTTTGCCTAGTAGTTTTTGTTGACCTGCACATCTGTATTTGATGATGTTTTCAAGCTGAGTTCAAAGTAAGGTCACTACAAATTACAAGGAAGGTCACCACAATGCTTTTCTGAAGAATGACACCTGGCATTTAAGCTGAAGAGTTACAGCAACAAAGAAAAGCGGTTTTCTTTCAGGAAGATACCATCTTTGATAGGCTAATAGTCCACATTATTTCAGTGCATGGGACGCATTGCTGAAAAATGCTTACAGCTGTCACCACAGTATCCTGCGCATCTAACTTTGTGGAACAAGTGTGGATTTTAATTGCATCCAGGAGGGGGGGGGGGGATAAATGATGTCAATACAGTAGCATTAGTTCGTACAGTCTCCATAACAAGTAATTTTAGATGACATCAGCTTGCTCCTTTGAATAAATTATTTTATAATCCTTTCTCCTTTGGACAAGGCTCACACTAAGCCTGGTGATAATAGGCTGCCATAAGTGAAAGTAGACAAGGACTGAGCTTGTGCAGATAAACAACCAGCTGAGGAAGACGGGAAAGTGAAGAAGGAAAAAGCTCTGACCAAATTCAGCACATTCAGCAATCTGCCTTTTGAGTTTCTTCATGTCTAAACAAGATCATTTTTCATATATACTCATGTTTATGCAGATAATAAATATAAGATAAATACATGCTTTTTTGGTACTTTAAGACAAGGATGGTCTCTCTACTAACATTATGGCCAGAAAAAGCAAATTGAAACGGCACGACCTGGATGAGAAACAATAGATTGCTCTTCACTGGTTTATTCTGTAGCTGGATGTACTATGGTTTCTATTTAATTGACATGTTGGATGCGTTAAAGTTAATGCTTTCACTTCAAAAATCACCACGGGCCAAAAATATGCTTTGAGAGTCTGAAATACAGAGAAAAGACACAGAAGCTCTATATTTATTGACATAACACTCAAACAAACCCCAGGCTGAAATGTTTCATTTCACTATATTGTTATAATGAAGACCAAAGCAAATCATCAGTAGGACTAAAGAACATGCGCATGAAGAAAGTTGTAACATAACAATAACACAAACAACACAATGGTTGTAATTTAAATCAACATCCTTGCTTTAGGACAGTGTTCATCCACACCCGTGTATTGATGTAGCTAGCTACACTAGGAATTTGTTCTCTCCAGATGATATTGTAACAGCTGTACTCATCTCCAGAGTAAATGTGTGAGAGATGCTGTCTTTTGAAGTATGAAGGATAGAGCCAGGCAGTCTTTGCAGGTCAAAGTAATTACAGAGCAACCTGAAGAGAAAGGCCAGAGAGGTCAGAAAGAGGTATCTGGTCTGGCCTCAGATTACCTGCTATGACCCACCACCCCTCAAATCTTATTGTTAACACCACAGATTTTATATTGAGAAATATATTTATAACACACTATAGCTTGAAAATCATGAAAAAGGCTTTTGTAAAAAGGGGAAGACTGTCTTAAGAAATTCCAGGGTTACCTTTTTTTTTTTTTATAACATAGTAACCTTAATACAGGACTCTGTGTGTGAGCTGTGTGTTTTTTAGACTACCCACCTTTCTTTGTGTTGGTGATCAAAATCACACTTGCTGTCCACCAGAACAATCTTTTCCAGACAGCATTTCAAGAATTGTCTTTTATTAAATTCATCCCTGTATTTAATGGTTCTTTCCACTCATTTACATATCATAAAACATTCCTCTCAGCCCTGCTAGCTGCTTTAAAGGGCAACACAGAACGTTAAATTTACAATATCACATTTAAAGACATTTCAAAAAGCATACTTTTCTTAATTTAAGGAGATTCATAAAAACAAATACTGATATTACAACCCCAGCTGTCTTAGGGCAAGAGGCATGAGACACTCTGGACAGGTCATCAGTCTAACACATAGACACAGACAACTATTCACATTCACACCTATGGGTAATTTAGAGCTTCCAATTAACCTATCCCCACTAACTGGACATCTTTGGGAGGAAGCCGAGGTACCCACGCAAACACGAGGAGAACATCCGAACTCCACACAGAAAGACCCCGGCCTGATGGTGGATTTGAACTCAGGCCTTTCTTGCTGTGAAGGGACAGTGCTAACCTCCGTGGCACCGTGCTGTCCGACTAGTACAAATGTCCATACATTATTTTCCTAAATAAAAAAATGTAACTGTGTGGGTCTCTTTGTCACTCCTCCATGCTCTTGTCTTGCTGTATGTCATAATGGAGCTGCTGCTGTCTTCACAAACACATTGTAGACAAAAACACTGTAGCATGTAACATGTGAGCCAGCAATGAGGTCAGTGTGTGGGAAAACATGTCTATCTGTGAGTGAATGTGTGCAGAGGCAATGACCCTGACAAGCAGCATTTTAGCACATCCATAAATCAGTTACATCAATGTTTTCTTACGTGTGTGTAGAGTTGATCTCTTCCAACCAAAAACACACCATGCATATCTCTGTTTCAGCAAAAATGACATACATGCATAAATGTCTGGCTTTTATATGTTGACGGGGAGAAAGCCGTTGGTCGCCAAGATGACATCTGCCACTGGTGTCGCTGAGATATGAGTGACTCTCTGTCTCCCTTTTTCTGCAACTCTCTCTGTGTGAGACTGAGACCCAATGACGCCAAGATAAAAGGGGATGTCACTCAGCATCTGCAGCAAGGCTACCCACCTGCTCCAAATACCACACAACTCAACAGCTAATGAGATACCTGTCTGTATTAGCAGAGATGCTGGAATACAGTATTTCATTAAGGGTCACTGCCGGTTGGCTGATTCCAGCCCAGCTCTGGCATTGAGTGGTGGCAAGACATGGTTGCAGGACAATGAGGTGATTATCTGTCATTTGATAATGCTGCCAAATACCAGCAGTACCATGTTGATTGAGCTGCTATCAAATGCCAAGATCTGCGGCTCTGGGGAACAGGTGGTAAATAGTTATCGGAGCCTCATGAGACCTCCTCCACCTATAAACCCAATCTTCAGTTGCACATTAACCTTGCTATAAGCTAGAAATGTCATGGTCTTTTTTTTCATCTTTATTTTTTTATATATAAGCCTTCTTTTATACATATATTCTCCAAGTGTCTTCCTTATCCTTCCTGCGACTCATGTATTTCCCTTTTCTGCATCCCACTGTTGGCTCCGCAACATTTTTCTTGGTTCCTGTTTCAATTTCATCTGTTTCAGCTTTATTTTTTCATGGTTAGTCTGGTATTGTGCGTTCTTTACTGACGCTCTAGTTACTGAAGCTCTAGATGCTTCGAGTTTACCCGAGCTTTATTTTCCCTTTGCTCGACGTTTATATTTAGTCTGTGTGTTCTCCCTCAGTTTTTGTCAAGTTGTCATCTGGTCTGCTTTTTGTTACCGTTATCTTTTGAGCTTTACCAGCATGCCAAGAATGGTCTTCTCTGTTTTCAGATAATTCATGTCAAAGATATTCCTCTAAATCTCGAAATTTCCACCAAGTGTTTTTGTGGTCATCGAATACAAATTCGTGTCCATGCTGTGTCTTCAGCTCGACTGAAACCACATCGCTTTGTGCAAAAAAAATCCTATTTCCGAGACATCACCCTTTATGCCATTTATGCAAGTAGCAGCTTCCAAAATGTGACGGAGTGGAAGCTGGTTTTGCACTGTTTGAAGCACTAGCCGAGCAAACTGGCTAAACATGCTCAGACATGATATGGATTACGTATTGTGACTAACCAAAGAAATACTTTTGTAGTTATCAGCAACTTACTGCTTCAATAGATTTAAATGAATCCGAATGCCAGTGTCATCTGGGTGAAAGAAAAATGTTTCAGCACTGAGAAAACGAAAAGGTGACAACACACTGTTGACACAGCAATGGCCTAAGTTCAGAACAGATGAACAACTAAGCCTGCAGACAAGAACAGGTGGCCCAACATTCATGCAGCTCAGTCATGGACATGATCCTTTAACCCTCAGACCCTTGAGGAGACATAAGTAACCTACAGTTTGTTTCACATGTTAAGGAACAGTTGTCCTCTGTCAGCGTTCTTAGAAATAAACAGTTAACTATTAGATTGAAACATTAACTAAGAATAACCAAATCCCCTATGTTACTCTGTGTTTTATTGTATGCATTATACTATGTGAGTCTTACCTGAACCCCTTTTAAGCTAAACAAAACTAATCAGTGAATACATCCATAAATGAATTTTCTATTCTAGCAAAAATAGAAAGGCACTGAACTGGTTCAATTGGAGGTGTCATAAGGTCTCCAAACACAACAGAAAATCAAGATGACATACAAACAAGATGTTATTTGTTTGTATGTGTTGATATAGTGCAACAAATTAAGCATTTCATATTTATTAATGGACGGAGGTCTGCACAGATGCATACTATGTTGTAAAGCACTTTGGGTTTGCATATAAAATATATGATTTTTAAACAGTGTATCACTGTATAACAGCACCGTATCAAAAGGTTTCTCTTGATCTTAGTGATAAATATGCACATTAGAGCACGAGCATGCTCTTGGACGTGTCTGCTCACGGTCAGGTCGAATATTTGGCAGGTTGCTGAGGTGACAGCGTGGTGAATAATAGCTGTTTATGAGAGAGACACATCAGCTCTAAAAGTCACAAGCTGTAAATTATTATTGTTATTAGGAGGGCTATAAAGTCTTCATGTGAGTACAGGCCCTGTGAATTTGAAGCATTAGAACCACAAACTGTCTTTAGTTAAAGCATGGGATCCTGAGTGTGTGATTTACAGAACAGGTCATTTGGTGTGTATCACATCAGGACATTTATAAACACCCATAAACCCTCTCTCCTGGCTTTACATGTCTACAGAGAAGTTATTTATGGGAGCAGTTCCTTCGTACTGGTTAAAGTCTGATTTCTCTTTTAAAGGTGGACCTTTTTCTGTCTTCACTGGCTTATCCCATTTACTTTGTCATTAACAGTTCACATTTAATTCAATGATGTGGTGTAGTTTGGCAAAATGGATGTGTTCTTTAAAAAAAAATCACTCATTGCAGTTTATCACTATTTGTAAAAAGCAAAACAAAAAAACAGTTTAAATATTCATTATCTTTTTTGTTTTGCACATTTATTTATTTATTTTTAAATTTCCCTCTGAAAAATCACCATAAAGGACGAAAGATTTTATTTCATACCATTTATAATCTCTCTGGTTTATTGGCCTGCTGGTTTTGGCAACACTCTCTGGCATAGGCAATCACCAGTTGCTATGGACGCTTCACAATTAAAAGCGAGCGTGAGCTGAGTGCTGCTAATACTGCTTAGAGTAGCATTAGCATGGCTCTGATCTAGGACATGAAAGTGAAACGCGCCAGACTTGCTTCACCCAACTGGGCACATTTACACAGTCTGCACACAATGCTAGCAGAGAATCCCTCCCTTTAAATATGGGGCGGTTGCCATGGATACCACAGACTCAACACCAATTTCAATTACTCTCCATGTGGCACTGTGTGAAGGCCACACTACCTCAGAAATCCGACTCAAAGCAGCAGAAATGAACGCTTTGACCAAACTGACTGTTATTAACTTCATCTTGTCATTCATGAGCTGCATGCATATGGTGAAAAATTAAAGGCATTCCTGAGCTATGAAGGTTTTGGGATTTGTCTTAATCAGGCACATTGGTAACTCCAGTATCAGCCCATGAGTTACCACAAACCCTCATACACATTTATTCATGAGAGCTTTGTGCATAAATACAGTGTTAGGCACACACTACAACCTCAGAATGTTTCAATAATTCAAAACCAAAAGTTTCTCTGCCTGTGTCTCTTCTCTGTTTTTATCACATATTCCTTTTGCTTGGTTGCTCTCCTGGGAGCAACATGGCAAGGCTGGAGATTTTCAGTCTGGTTTATTCATTTTCCTCCCTTCCCACCTCGGATCAAACAGTGACACCTCATCGGTTCTAAATCACCCTACCTGCCATAACCAAAGACTTGGCTTGGGTGCTTTTGAAAGAATCGGACATATTTATTTTTCCGACCCTATCTTTGTCATTGATTAGAGGCCAATAAAACTACCACACTGAGTTGTCAGCATACAGTAAACATAATAATTTGACCCACATGTACAGACCTTGTGGTGATCCAAAAATGGAAACAAAAACATCTAGAATGGATTTGTGCCAGGCAATCAAGTAGATCTTGTGATATTTGACTGGATAAGGGAAAAACCTGGATGTGCTGCTATGACTGACCAGTGAAGTGATTCATGTTATTCTCTGAGGCGACTCAAACTAAACACTACCATGTCATGTATTGGTTGTCCAGGTAAAAGCTCGCAATAGGTGTTAAGGTCACCCAACTCTTTGATCTCTCAAATGTTACTCATGCAGCAGCAGGAGGGTAGTTACCAGCATGTGCACAGGTAAAAGACAAAAAAAATCCCTCCTGCCTCAGTCAGTATTAACTGTTCTCTGTGTGTTGCTGTAAATAAGACTATTTCCTGGTGACAGGCACATTTCCCTGACAACAGACCACCACTGTCCTTCAGCTTGTAATGTAAATACCCACTGTGGAAAACCCCCTCAGGGTGGGGTATAAGTATGAAAGTGTGTGTTTTTATTTGTGTGTGCAAATGTGAGGTGGTCTAGGATGTGGTTGTGTTTGCACTATTGTGCATAACAAAGAGAGTAGAAGAAAGAAAGTGAGCCTTCTGGTTGGGTCAAAGTTCACTGCACAGCTTGCTCATTACAACCTTCAAGGATGGTTCAAGCTGTTTGCTTGCTCAGGATGAAAGATTTATGGAAACCTTTTGAAATTCTACCTTCGGTGACTGACAGAGGTTATTTAACATGTATCAGATCTATAAATGATCATTCAACTCATAATGTTCATATCTGAAAATATTATGTTTGTAGATATAACTTGCTGACAAGCAAGAAGCTTCTCTAGTTCAAAAATACCTTTTTTAATAGTTTTACATTTTCATAATTGATTGATCCAGTCCTCAGTGAGATTTATGTAAACTGTCATGTAGTTGTAAAAAACATTACTAGCTGATTCAGCTGTTTCTTTTTATTAATGACAAGCAAATATTAGCATGCTAACTTGCAAAACTAAAGATGGTCAATATGGAAAACATCAACTTGTTGGCGTTGTCTTTTTAAGCATGCTAACATTAGCGTTTCCAAGCCTTGTTCCATACTAGTATAAGCCATATAAGGATTACATGTTGTGTTTTTTAAACTGCATCCATCTCTTCCACCTCTTTTGTCATGACATATTAGGTTTATTCTCCTCTTTGCTTATCTCTCTTCTCTTATCACTCAGCTGTGTGACACTATCCAGACCTCCATCAGAGAGCTGCTTGCTAATACTTGAGTGTACTGTTGGGCTGCCTGCTGGGATAGGGGGATAATCTGATCACCTGTTCCACGCTGCATTCCCTCACTCGCTATCTGGGAGAGCTGCAGGTTTTAGTTGCAGGTGGTGTTTTCTTCTACAGCCCCCCTCTGTTATATTTTTTCTCTCATTAGCTTTTCTCATTGAAAAGGTAATGAGGGTTGCTACTGACACCGTAAATGTCCATGAATCACCCCAGGTATTTCTCACAAGAAAACTTCTGATGTAATACCAAAGTTTCCCTGAGGCCAAGAACCATTACCACAGAGCTCAACAAATGACTGTTTTATCCTTTCCTGTTTAAGAAGAAAATAGTCTGCATGCCATAGAGATATTTACTATTATGCTCTGGTGGTGGGTGATTGTAGTATTTCCAGTATTTCGAGTAAAGATAAGTTAATGCTACATTTCAGCCAAATGGCAAACCCTTAGCTGGAACCATAACAGTTTGCTTTATTTCTATGTCACATATCTCAAAGTGATATTGCTGTCCAAGCTGGGACTGATCTCTCAAAGTCACACCCCGAGACATGCAAACTGTGATCGCCCGCCTTCAATGAGAATCAGACCAGCATGCTTAGCTACTGGCCCGAGTCTGGGCCGTTGTGAGTTGGTCATTCATCACATAATAACTTAAAATCTGAGATCAGGACATTCTCTCTATACAGTGGTTTTATTTTATCCCTTTTCTTTTACATTTCATAAAGCGTTTATGAAGCAAGCTTATCCTGTCATCAATATTGCCTAGAGAGTACTAGCAACAACAAATCCACCCTTGGAAATATGTCGTGTTTTTAAAACTGATTTTAATGACCTGGCACCGGCACGACTGGGTGACATGCATATATTGTCCTCAGACTCCCTTCACACTCTATAACGTAATTAGATAGAAACTCCTGAGGCAGTCTCACAAATATGTTTCTCTCTTTATGCAAACCAAAGAAGCTGCTTTGAAGTAAGTTAGTATTTTTAAACTGCGGGTAAAAGAGCGCTTTCTGTTTCAAGTGTGAGTCATACTAACGTGACAAAAGTAAATTTTGTGCATGAGACTAATGTTGATGCCAGGGAGCAAGATTTGTCCTGGAAAATCCTTTAGAGGTGACAGCGCCAATAGGTCGTATTAGGAGAGCACAAAGGGTTTTCAGGGAAGGACAGAAATCCAGCCAGGCCTAGAAACCAAAACAGTTTGCGGTTCAAAAGGTTCATGCGGAGTACTGTTTGATGAAGTCTCCTGCTCTTGTTTGAAAGGAATGAAAGTCAGTATAATTTCCAGCAGTGTGTTACTGACAGGATTGCTGCGCTGATACTAAACTCGAAGCCATTAAAGACCTTGACAGATGGTGTCTAGTATACACAGGCCTTCACATACGGCAACCTGCTCACATATCATCTAGGTAGAGAGCTATTAATTACTGCCAGTAATTAGAAGTGCATAAAACTCTGTGACTTTATCACCCTTTAGAGCCCATCTGTAAGATATGAACATTTGGATGACATCTGATCATGATGTCTGTTGCAGCTGGGTCTCCCACGCACACCTGAGCAAAATTTCAGTGGCTCTGATAGTGCTGCAGATGGAAAATAATCATTCCTGACAGGAAAAGTCTGGCTGCACTTGATTTCTTCACTCAGGGTTTATAAAATAAACAGCAGCATGCCTTTAAAGTGCCCTTTAAACCTACACACTTCTAAGTTATTAGGAAGAACTTTCACTCAGTAATCAATCATATCCTGGTCCTTGAGTTTTAAGGTGTTCCTCTTTGTTCTGTTTTAAGTGGAAGAGCTGTTTATTTACTGCCTGAAGAATTGTGTAGTTGTAAGCTACAACATGACAAAGTTGTACCGCACAGCTGCATTGTCACTGACAGGAGAATGAAATCATTCTGGAAGTGACCTCTGTGCATCTTCAAGGCAGTCTGGTTGCACTGCTTGCATTTTTTATTTATTTAGAGCTTTTTAATCATACATCCCTGAGTCCTCCACGGCACTGCGAACTATACATTTGTAGAAAAACACAAATGTTGCTACAGACATCTAGGGGCACACAATGTTCAACCCAGCAGCCACTCCCATGACATCATGCAATCCCACTGAGCTCAGTTCACACCCAAAAGCAGCTAAAGATTAATGTGTAAAAAAGGATTGATCGTGTTTGTGTAAACTTTGCAAAAGTCAATTTTACTGATTAAGGACAAATCCAATCTTGAAGCTGTGTATCATTTGGCGATGTTGACAGTGTTACTTAGTTCCCAGAAAATTAATTCAATCCAGGCTTTGGCCTCCTGGCGCTGTGTAGTCTACAAACTGAGAAGCTGCGCAGCCCAGACATGCAGGACCCATAGCCCCTCCAGCACTATGGCAGACAACACAAGTGCCACACATAGAGAGCTGGAATTTTAACAGTACTTAAAACACAATGTCATTAAGTCTCTTGATAGTCACATGCAGGTATGTTTCTAAACTTTTCTCCACACTTTTGGCAATGGGGGGTTATTGTGCTCAAGCTGAAGGACATCAAAGTATTCACGCATCCTGCAAACGCTACAGTTGCAGATAGTTTCAAGATAATTTTGAGCATGACTGTGCACATCCTTCCTGTCAGTCTTCACTGGAATCTTGCTGAGATATTTATGGATGATAAGGGGCATGCTGATATGTGCATTTTTGTTCTTTCTTCTGGCTCAGACCTACTGTATTCCAGTCACAGTAGCACGGTAACTAAGAGATAAAATTAGTCAGCAAATGTGGATTTGGCACAGGTGAGAGAAATTGGTTTTTGGGATGTCATGTCATAACAAGATATTCTTTTGGAATAACAAGTGAGTTTTCGTCATTACTGGGTGGTGTGCGAGGCAGTATCACCCTCACATGTATGTAAGGCATACCCTTGACCTTTCACCAGGGTAGTCGTATCCTGTGAGCTGGCAAAAGGAAAGAGACAAACGTCAACAGGGAGAAGCGAAACAAGGATGGTGCTTCAGCATCCTTCCTTTGTGTTTTGAACACCTTTTTGGAAGAGTAAAATCTGTTTATATGAGACCTGACAGCATTCTCACTTCACTGTTTGACCAGTTTTTCTCCCAAAGTACCAAGAAAAACTCTTTCCTAGTGGAAGCCATTGAGCCTGCCTCAGCTTTTGTCTACAAAAAGGCTTTTAACCAGAATAGACTGGTCTGGAAACTTTACCCCTGATTTATCCTCTACACTGGATTACATTTGATTTGAAAGTTTTTGTAATTACTTTCAGTCCTAATCCTACCGACATATTTAACATCCTTTGTGTCTCTTGCTTAAATACATCTTTAACACCTTTTCACTGTGGTATCACTTTTCAGTAATTTCAAGTAAACTGTGTTTGTGTTTTATGTATATGATGAAGCCAATTGGGGTCATAAAAGAATTTAAATGAACCCACAGTAAGCCATCCTAGATATGTAATCTCTCCAACATGTCCAGGATCGGCCTGGTTTTCATTACATGTTTGAAGAACCTCACCTAGAAGGGTCCCAGAAGGGATCCTGGTCAGGTGTAGTAGCATCTCTACTCTGAAATCATCCTAAATGACCAAGCACCCTATTTCTAAGGCTGAGAACAAACACTCTTTCAAAGGAACCTCATTTCTACTGCTTGCACCTCTGATCTCATTCTTTCAGTTGCTACCCAGAGCTTGTGACCATAGGTGAGTGTAGAAATGAAGATCAGCCTGTAAATCGATAAGTTTTCACCCAACAGACTGGTATAGCATGTGCATCAGTACCACGATGGCACCAATCTGTCTGTTAGTGTTCACTTTTGCCTTCTTTTGGGACAAAAGCCAGAGATACTTAATGTCCTCCACCTGGGACAGCAACTCATTCCAAACCTGGAGTGGGCATCCAGGCTATTTCTCATGTTAGCTGATTCACCTTCAGCTAACAGTCACAGTCTTCCTTGGGGAATGAGGTAGCTTGCTGGATGTTATACTAATTTTGTTCTGTTTTATGGATGCCTATTCCTAGAGATCTGTTTATTGCCTGAGTATTGTTTTTTTTTAGTTTACATATTATTCTATGGAAAATACTTCATAAAAAAAAGGGACATTTGGTGATTTCTCAAAAACGTTTAAAAAATGGCAACAAGTGATAATATAGACTATATTTTGTTAATTAATTCACTCAATTTACTAAATTATGAACTGAAATCTTATACACTTCTTTGTGGAATCACACTACATTACTCAGAATAAACACCTAAACTATCCAGTTTAGCCCTTCACCAACTCTTGCATCAAACCTTTCCTCCAAAGGGGCTCAGCATTTAGATGGAGGCAGCAATATGAACAGCAAATAGTTTACCTGTGAACACTTGACACATCCACCCATAAACACTAATATTTGGTCTATTAAAGTGCATGTGGAATGTAGCTGAAAAAAAATTTGATCTGGAAATGTCTCGGTACACAGACTGTTAAATCCTGCTCTAAAATGATAGCTGTAATTGCTTGCAATTTTGCCATGTATTTAATGTCTTTTAATGTTGCATTTAACTTGAGCTGGCCTACTCAAGTCAGCTAAAGTAGTTTGAGATACTGGGAGTGTATTTGACTTCATGGGTGAGAAAGGTGAGGATAAGGGTGTGGGAGAGGAAGGGAGTATCCTGTCTCTCCAGAAACAATACAAGTTACACAAGCCAGTATTGAGAGTCTGCAGGATCAGTTCTCTTAGGGAGTTTAAGATAACCCTTCAGCTCTGGCAGCGGCACCACCTCAACAACCAGGTTTACGTAGTTGGCATGGAAATGGTGAAACAGAAAAGTATCAACTCAAGGGAACAAAAGTGGCACAAGGTTTGTGGTTTTGCTGGGTGGATTCATTCCACTGGTGGTTGAGTATCGTGTTTTCATTATGTTTTGTAAATGAAACCCAGCCAGTTTGTTGTTAAGGAGGCAGAATGTAGAGATGGGTGCAACAATTTCCAAAACTGTACTCGACCTGAAAAACTAAAACAAAAAAAAAAAATGACAACTTCTAAATGTATTGGTGAATTTAGCCAGTTGGAAGAAGTCACAGGTAGAGATGGGTATTGATAAGAATGTAGCAATGACGATTTCATCATTGATATTAATTTCTCTATTGATTCTCCTTGGATTCTCATTGGCTCTGCTTTGAGAGTTACCACCATTGCTAAGCAGTGTATCAAATCCTTAACGTGGTAACACTGTGTGATCAAATGTTCATTCATGTTGGAGGTATTTCCCCTCTTGGTTGCCATCGGTGTTGGGGTAATGCAATATATTACTTAATGACTCCCAGGAGAAAGTAATTTATTACAATACTCTGTACATTACTTTCACTCTGAAATATGACTTAAAACACATTGCCTCATAATTACCATTATTATAAACCTATAGGCTACAGCCTCACACACAAACACTAATCCCTATCCCATGGAGGACACAAATATGATCTTTCTCTCAGTATTCACATATGAACACAAAGCTGATAGCATGACACAAAATGGTAAATGGCCTGTATTTGTATACCGCTTTACTAGTCCCCAAGGACCCCAAAGCGCTTTACACATCCAGTCATCCACCCATTCACACACACACTCACACACTCATAAAGATGAAAATCAGTACAAAGAGACTTCAAAGCAATCACCACAGTGATTCTACTATTTTAGAAACATGAACAGATAGAAACGGAGGCTGCAGCCTGACTGACAATCACTGATACCTGCTGAAATTCAGGGTCTGGTTGCTTGGCTGGGGCCAGCGTTCACTCCGCTTTAACATCATTATGAGTTCTTGGTTAGCTTAGCATTAGTGTCTTGATGCAGCTGCTTCCAAAGATCTGAAGTTGTGCAAGAAGCATAAAACAGTTTTTTTCCTCTGTATTACTCCTGCTGCAGTTTCCACTTTACAGTAGTGCTCTTATCTTTTTGTGCAATTAAAATAAAAGTAACGTTCACATCCATGATGTAGACGGTAGATTGCGACACTAATTCCTCCAACCGTGCACAAACTAATTGTAGTGCAAGTGGAACCAATAACAGGGATCGATAGGCAGGCAGACTAACAATTCCAAGGAATGGCATTACCGAACTGGATTCCCATCCCTAGATGCAGGTTTACCTCAGCCATAGACCTTATAGTTAAGGCTAGTAAGGCCCAGATACCTGAGGGACTTCATGCACTAACTGTTCCTTCTCCACTCATCTATTCTCACTCCCCACGTCTACATACCATTGCTGCATGTCAGTACATTTCTGTCTTCTGTCTCCCTGAGTTTGTGTTTTGTCCCGTCTCTGTCTATGCTCTCCTTTTCTGTTTTCTTCTCTTTCTCCTTTTCTTGCTGCCCTCACCTCGAGGTGCTTGTCGCATATGGCTGTCTAAAGAAGATCCTTTGATCGTTGGATTTTTCTCCTTGGCTTATAGTCTAAATCACTTTGAGGCCACTGTTGTTGTCATTTGGTTGTATATAAATAACCTGAATTGATTCAAGTTGAATCCAGAAACGGTCTCCTTTTTTTTACCCCTCTTCATAAAGTGCGATATTTTGTTTTGGGTGTAACCTGCTTGATGGGTAGAAGAACACAGAACATTACTGACAATCAGATGCTGACTGACCTGTTGTTGGTGTTGTCAAAGGAGCTGGCAAAGAAAAGCGTCTGGACTTCTTTAAGTTACTTGAAGACGTTTCACCTCTCATCCGAGAAGCTTCTTCAGTTCTAAGGTCAAATGGTGGAGAGTCCCAGATATAAACCTAGTGGGAGTAACCCCCCCACAGAGGGACAAGAGGACCCCCTGATGATCCTCTAATCGCCTGAGCCAAGGTGTGAAACTGGGTGTGGGTCCCAATCAGCCAGAGTTTCGGGTGAGTTCATTGTGAAACCTGGCCCCACCTTATCATGCGAATTCCTGAGATCAGATGGCCCAGGATGTGAGTGGGCGTTAAGGCGTCTGGGAAGGGATCTCAAAACTGGATTATAGATGGCAGAGAGTTGGTGTCGTAAACCCCCGCCTCTGTTCAAAGATGGTCGCTCACAGTGGACATAGATGGCTTCTTTCACTCCTCTTTCAAACCATCTGTCCTCTCTGTTGTTGGTGTTAGTGTGTTAGGGAAACAGGATCCATAGTAAGAAACAGCATCTATTAAATTTTTGTGGATCAATTATATTGACTGGACACACTTGGACAACAGTGATACTGTCTGAGATTACTAAATGTAAATTATTGTAAATTATTGCTGGTGTCATTTCAGTCACTGGATATTGATAGCTGCATGTCTCCACTGCTATGTCCTGTATTCTCCACCCTCCCACATGGACTCCTTCATCTTCAGAAGTCTACAGTTCTTTCAAAGTTTTTTTTCCCTGAAATTAAAGCATGGCAGGAAATCAGCTGGTATTAGAAGATGAGTGCAGCAGATGAGGTCATGACCCCCGTATCCTATTGAAAGGAAGGAATGACAACCCAGAGGAAATATCGTGCTATTACCCACTAGGAGTCCCATGACATCCTCAGGAAGTGACCACAGCACAGATTAGTGCCAAGTAAACACCACAGTAGACAGCAAGACACTGGGAGAAGGTGCAGAGCACAGACTGTTCTTCATATCGCTGGTCTCCACCCCTTGGAGTGCATTCATGTTCATCCATTATTATATCAGACACACTTAATATAGTTTTGTTATTACTTTTCTTGTCTTTTTTTCAGAGAGTATAGCGACAGTAACTACACATGCTGACAGAGGCATTGTTAGTTAGTCATGGATGGTTGTCTAATGAGTTTTGATACGTATTAAAGAGTTATGCTAACAAATAATGCAACTGTCACAACAAAGTAAGTGTCATGTTGTCTGCTGTTTAATTTCAATAAATCAGAAAGTATGAAGACACAAACTGATGATGTCCTGAATCTGAATTGTAAATTAATGATCAACACAACAAGTATTTATTAACCTGGCTGTATGTATTATGCATGTATTGGAACCAGTAGCTGGTTCACTTAGCTTTGCAAAACAGTGAAAACTGTGAGATGTAGCAATTTTTATTTTATTTTTTTTATCTTCTAGGAACATTACTTTTATCAGCCTACCAGGTCCTCTGACACTCACTAGTTAACTTGCTATATCTTGTTTGTTTAACTCATAAAAAGGTGTAAAATTACATGTTGTGAAATGTGGGATTGTTTCTAGCCTGGAAGCACTTGTTAAGTGTCTGACTGAGACTCCAAGATGCACATACACATACCTCCTATAAAACAGTAAATTGATACTTTTGCTCTTATGAATTCAAAAGCAAAACACATCATGTTAATTATTTCGGTTTAGCAGGGGATTATTGCTGCCTTTGGACATAGACGGGTTTTCTGTTTCCCTCTAAGCTAATGTAGCTGACTGAGCTAAATGTCTGTGGAAGCTCTGAGTCATGCAGGTTGTAGCAGCCTTCAGCATTGAAATTCACTTCAGGTCCAATTGCCTTGAATTTCAAGCACTCAAGACCAGAGATGCGTTATTGTAATCCGATTACTTTTTTCAAGTAACTTGAGCGACACTGCTAAAGACTAAGCTACCTATTTATTCTCTAAGCCCTTATCTTATTTCTTTAAAGCTGGGGGTTGGCCCTGCACAGACTCCCATTCAGCCCACTGGAGAGCTGTGATAAATGTGAAGGAAGACATACATTTTGAACTTTTAACTATATTTTAGAGTTTTACAGCTTTCGTATCGAAAAGACCTTGCTTACGGCCATTTAAAATACAGGGAGTGCAGAATTATTAGGCAAGTTGTATTTTTGAGGAATAATTTTATTATTGAACAACAACCATGTTCTCAATGAACCCAAAAAACTCATTAATATCAAAGCTGAATGTTTTTGGAAGTAGTTTTTAGTTTGTTTTTAGTTTTAGCTATTTTAGGGGGATATCTGTGTGTGCAGGTGACTATTACTGTGCATAATTATTAGGCAACTTAACAAAAAACAAATATATACCCATTTCAATTATTTATTTTTACCAGTGAAACCAATATAACATCTCCACATTCACAAATATACATTTCTGACATTCAAAAACAAAACAAAAACAAATCAGCGACCAATATAGCCACCTTTCTTTGCAAGGACACTCAAAAGCCTGCCATCCATGGATTCTGTCAGTGTTTTGATCTGTTCACCATCAACATTGCGTGCAGCAGCAACCACAGCCTCCCAGACACTGTTCAGAGAGGTGTACTGTTTTCCCTCCTTGTAAATCTCACATTTGATGATGGACCACAGGTTCTCAATGGGGTTCAGATCAGGTGAACAAGGTGGCCATGTCATTAGTTTTTCTTCTTTTATACCCTTTCTTGCCAGCCACGCTGTGGAGTACTTGGACGCGTGTGATGGAGCATTGTCCTGCATGAAAATCATGTTTTTCTTGAAGGATGCAGACTTCTTCCTGTACCACTGCTTGAAGAAGGTGTCTTCCAGAAACTGGCAGTAGGACTGGGAGTTGAGCTTGACTCCATCCTCAACCCGAAAAGGCCCCACAATCTCATCTTTGATGATACCAGCCCAAACCAGTACTCCACCTCCACCTTGCTGGCGTCTGAGTGGGACTGGAGCTCTCTGCCCTTTACCAATCCAGCCACGGGCCCATCCATCTGGCCCATCAAGACTCACTCTCATTTCATCAGTCCATAAAACCTTAGAAAAACCAGTCTTGAGATATTTCTTGGCCCAGTCTTGACGTTTCAGCTTGTGTGTCTTGTTCAGTGGTGGTCGTCTTTCAGCCTTTCTTACCTTGGCCATGTCTCTGAGTATTGCACACCTTGTGCTTTTGGGCACTCCAGTGATGTTGCAGCTCTGAAATATGGCCAAACTGGTGGCAAGTGGCATCTTGGCAGCTGCACGCTTGACTTTTCTCAGTTCATGGGCAGTTATTTTGCACCTTGGTGTTTCCACACGCTTCTTGCGACCCTGTTGACTATTTTGAATGAAACGCTTGATTGTTCGATGATCATATTTCAGAAGCTTTGCAATTTTGAGACTGCTGCATCCCTCTGCAAGATATCTCACTATTTTTGACTTTTCTGAGCCTGTCAAGTCCTTCTTTTGACCCATTTTGCCAAAGGAAAGGACGTTGCCTATTAATTATGCACACCTGATATGGGGTGTTGATGTCATTAGACCACACCCCTTCTCATTACAGAGATGCACATCACCTAATATGCTTAATTGGTAGTAGGCTTTCGAGCCTATACAGCTTGGAGTAAGACAACATGCATGAAGAAGATGATGTGGACAAAATACTCATTTGCCTAATAATTCTGCACTCCCTGTATAACAAAAGTATATAAAAGATTAACAGCTGTTTTTCACTTTTCACCCGTTTTTATTATAAAAATAAACAAACAAACAACAGAACATTTTCTGTTAATTAATAAAAATGTTCTGTTTTCTTTTTACAGGATGGTCGATAGTCTTTTTAGCTATATGTGAGTAACTAAGTAAAACATAATTAATGTTTCTGCTACAGCAGCCCTAAATTAATGGCATTGTTATTTATCCAGAAAACATACACACAAACTTTTTGATCAAAATGATATTTTTAATGTCTTGATCTCTGCTCAGTCATCCAGGTAAGGACATAACAAAAAGCTGATTATGTTCATCTAGGAAAAAATGCTATGTCAAAATAAAAGTATTCTTCGTATCCATGAATTTTAATGTTTTTTCTATTTAAAAAAAAAGCTGAAAAAATTTGATGCACATTGCAGTTTTAATAGGGTATTTAAGTATGATTAAGATGCCAAATCACAATTATTTACATTTCTAAACAGGAAACTTAGTTTAAAGGTTGAATGTTTTATTTGATTGCGCACAAATGCATTAATTCAGTTTGTTATTCACCTAATGAATGACAATATAAGTTTTTGACACATTTCTAAAATGTTTAGCATTTTCTTTTTTTTTATTATCACAGGTCGTCTAATAAATTTGTTAAGCACTGTATGTCTAAATATATCACATTAGTTAAGACGAAGCATTGGAGCACTGATATGAGAGGATTAGAGTCAGCAATAAGGAGCTCAAAACAATGTGTCTTTTATGTGGAGCAGCACAAGAATTTAGTAATTTTTTTTTTGCATCAGTTCATTGGCTGACAAATTTCAAACTAACCCAAGCCTCATTTCCATTTTCAAATAAGAAACTCTTTGCAATAGTCCTTTTGGTGGTGTAACACTCTGACAAAGTATTGGGTAATGCAACATCAGTCAGAGGTAGCTGACAATCTGTGTGGCCCGTTCCCCTGTCTCTGTAGCTTTTATTGCTGCATTGTGTTGGGATGGTAGCAGGACCTCCCAGTTCGGCAGATTCTGATATATAATCATCGTATGTGTGAAAACGAGTGCCGTTTCACGCACATGTCAATACTTCAGTGGTTCAGTGATTCAGTCCTGCTTTTACCTCTCCCATGGGTAGCAGCAACACAACATCAACTCTGTCCTAGTATGGTACCTCCCAGAAAATTGGTGTGAAGGGGAAGTATGACACAGTATGAATCATGTTTGACCCACCTAGAGAACTTGTGTTTCTTTTTTCATAATCAAACCCAGCACTCCACTGAATGAAATCATCATTTATACTTTAGTAGATGGATTATTTGTTCAAATTCTGACACTCAACTTTACAGAGGTCGCCTGCCTCAGACAGGCAGTCTTGGAGAACAACGCTGTATTGAGAATCTTAGACTGGGTTGGCTATTTCTCCTCAGGCCGATGTGTCGGTTTGTGATTTTATTCAATTACAGAATATTTACCTTTCACATTATGTCAACACTGATGTAGAGCTGTGTTGTATAAAAATGAACTCACCTATTCCTCAACGCACACATTATATTATGCCCAACACACACACAATTCAGCTGACACAGTTATAAACGTGCACACACCCACACACAAACACACACACATACACTGTGGCATAAGTTTGTTTATTCAGCTAGGTCAAGCCCCGTGTATGGGTTTCTTTCCCTTGCCCATTTGATGTGTGAAAAGTGGAAGGAAATCAAAGTCATTTCCTTCGTTCTGGTTGCTGTGGGTTGTGGTTCCCCGGGGCAGCAGGGGCGACACTGGCAGTAAAGCGTCGTTAGGGCCAAAGCGTCTGGGAAGTGGATGGAGTTCCACAGTTAGCCAAAAACAACAGAGGAAAGTGTTACTCAAAGCCACCAAACACAGGTAGGGGAAGAGGAAGGTGGTCCAAACACTGAACTTTAATCATCAGTCTGAGGAGTCAAATCCATGTATTCATTATGATTAGAAAGTTTGAAATCCCCTTCTTTCCATCCCCAAAGTACGTGTTATACTAATTGACTCACACTCAGTCATTTAGCTCAGGAGATGAGAAAACTTTAGTCTACACTTTTCCAGTTGTTGAACAAGTTTTACTCTGTTGAGAGTTCTTCTGTGATCTAGACATGATACTTTTCCTTTCTCATTTAAATGCTAATAACTTTGAGGACATCATCTAGAGAAAGTGCTGGGAGCAAAGCTTTTCTCCTATCTGGCTGCAACACAAGGTGAGCTCTTGTCTGCTGAATTTGAAATATCGCTAAGTCGTGTTGTTGGAGAAACAAGGCAGTTTAAGTTCGGAGGCTTTGTGCATGTGTACGTGTACAAGTATGTGGGTGTGTTGGTAACACTGTGTGCTAGCTGCAGACCTAATACTTTTAAGGATCAGTATTATTCCCGTAAAATTAGGTAGAAGTAGCCAAAACAAAGAGCACTTTGTAATTTACATTACCTTTTTGTTCTCAAGAGGAACAGCACTTCAGGTTTGCAGAACAATGTGACTTAGTGACAATTTATAATGTGATAACGATGCACTTACATGATTGTTTATATTCCCAATAATTTGGTGGTCAGCGTGTTTGTTTTACCTGCAGGGAAGAACTGATATTGACACATTTTTCTCTGCATATGTTGACAGCACACATAAGTCAAAAAACACTAATAATGAGCATCTTGGTGTAGAGCCACAATATTAAAAAGAAGAAAACAACTTGAGTGTTGTTTATATGATTTAAGTCAATAAAATCTAAAAATCTACCAACAATTTATGAAATATTTTTAAAAATGCAAATAACACTGGGTAGCCAATGTAGCGGTTAGCACTCATGCTTCACAGGAAGAACGTCCTGGGTTCAAGTCCACTGTCCAGCTGGAGCTTTTCTGTGACAGTTAATATGCGCTCCCTGTATCTGTGTGGGTGCTCCAGGTACTTCAGCTCGCCCCCACCAGCCAAAGACTGGTGATTCAAAATTGACTGTGGTTGCCGGCTGTGTTAGCCCTGCCATATTATATGTCCCGGGTGCACCCTGCTTTTCTGTCAGTGACCTGTGAAATAAACTCCAGTCTCCCTGTGATATCAGGAATTGGGTAAATGAAAGAAAATGAATGGACAGATGAAATAAAAAGCAGCATTAAGAAATGTTATATAAAATACAAAAAAAAATCACCACAGAATCCATTTAGTCTTGAAAGAAAAATGCACAAGCTGTATGTATGATAAGTTACAAAATTCCATTTTTTTGAAAATATTTTTTTGCATGTCTTTTTAAATCGATTTAAATTTGAGTATTGTTTCCATATTATAGCACTCAGTTCTTTTAAAAAGAAACTGCATTATATTAGAAATATTGCACTTTACCCACTAACATTCTGCATTCAAAACACATCTGAGTGTATACAATATGATGCAAATATGATGTTGTAAATGACGTTTAACAAATGTTTAGTAGCTTCTTCTCTAACCACCAGAGGTGGGACCAAGTCATTGTTTTGCAAGTCTCAAGTAAGTCTCAAGTAATGTCAGGCAAGTCAGAGTCGAGTCTCAAGTCACTGGTGTAAAAGTCCGAGTCAAGTCACAAGTCTGAAATTTTGAATTTCAAGTCCTTTCGAGTCTTTAAAAAAAAAAAAAAAAGGAAAAAAGAATGTTGCAGTTAAATGTTAAATGTAAATATTAGACCATGTAATTTTTAAATCTGTGTTTTTCTCAACACATGACAAAATAGTGAACTTAGAAAATATACACAAATTGTGAAATTGCACCTCTATAAAATGCAGCTCAATTAAACCTAGCTCCTAGAATAATTTTCACCGACAGTTCTGAGATAAGCTGCATGTTATTCTTGGATGCGCTTGTAGGACCAGCTTTAAAATCGCATGACAAAAATATCATACACATTAAAAAAAACTGCATCAACAACGTAGCCTGGACAACATTTGCTAGTTAGATGAAGTCAGCTATCTCATCGTAGCATATTTATATGCATATTTATAATTATACGGTTCTTGGAGTGAGTGCATACACTCATGAAGTTTAGTAACTTCAGGTCACTGCAACAAGCCCAGGTACAGTTTACCGACGGATGGGTGCAGGACCTTGAAATGCACCGTGTAGAAAGTAAAGACCATCGTACGTATCATAAGTTTACCAGTCTCACAAATCGTCGTCATAAATACACATTCGTTAACCGTTTATTAATAGGATCTTTGAGCTCAACGGTAATTAATTAGCAGTGGAAATAATTTCTGGTACGCATCACAGAAATGTAGCAGTGACAATAATACTGTATGCTGTAATCGTACTGGGCAATTAGTGATACAAAAACCTGTTTTATCCTGTGAATAAAAGTATATGTTTTTGTCAATGTACCATAATAACAGAGGCGAAACACAATATTGTGTCAGGACAATTTACTATTTATGCACAATAAACAAAGGAGCATAGCGCGACAATTTCTGTTCAGCGCCAGACTTGCTTGTAACCTATATCACCAATTATGTTATGAAAATGACGTATTAACTACAACAGCAGACTGACCTTTGTGGAAATGCTTGGAGCAGACTAACCTGTGAGCTGGAGTGTTCTGGGACGTTATATTTGATCTTTGAATGGCTGCAATCCAGGCCACCCGTCGCCTGTTTGTCACTTCGGAAACATGGCTCGAACAATTTCTCTTCAACGACGTAATCCGATAACAACCGATCTCTTTACCCGTCGGCTTCCCGTGGCTGTCATGCGACCGGCTATTGCAGTTAATAATACAACAGCTTCTTGGCGTTTTTGTGTTTCTTTTTATCGCTGTGTGACTGATTTCAATTGAAAGCCTGCGTGCGCTAGTACCTCTTGCCACGAGTTCCCAGAATCCTTTGCGGTTTTACCC
Source organism: Diplotaxodon limnothrissa (assembly GCF_057381915.1). Classification (NCBI taxonomy): domain Eukaryota; kingdom Metazoa; phylum Chordata; class Actinopteri; order Cichliformes; family Cichlidae; genus Diplotaxodon; species Diplotaxodon limnothrissa. The sequence goes on from NC_140600.1 coordinate 10,706,499, forward strand.
CTGAATGATGTCACATTTTCAATCTCTATATAATATGCATGTTAAATTTTATATTTGGGGTGAAATATCAAGTCTTTTCAAGTAAACCGGTTCAAGTCCAATTCAAGTCCCAGGTCATTGGTGTAAAAGTCCAAGTCAAGTCACAAGTCTTAGAACATTTTTTCAAGTCAAGTCTAAAGTCATAAAATTAATGACTCGAGTCTGACTCGAGACCAAGTCATGTGACTCGAGTCCACACCTCTGCTAACCACGACATCAAGATGCTGCTTACATTTTAATGTATTAGTATAAATTATTAAACCAGTCCTGTTTGCATAAAAAGTAGAGTTCCTTTTAGCTTCAACTACCTGTTTATTAGCTTTTCTTTTACATAAGTAGAATTTTTATGGAATTAGAATATTAATTGTTTTTACTTGTAATGGATTTTTTTTTGTATTTCTATGTTCACTGAGGTAGAAGATCTGAGCACTTGTGAAAACTTTAGAAATATTTTGAGTCATACAGTCTCTTACTTATAGGTTGAATGAGAAACATAAAGTAAATCAACTTTATGTAGCATGTTTTGATGTGTTTCAATGCCATTATGTTATGTGATGAGTATTTAACCTTTCCAAACGTTGGGTTGATAAGAACATCACAATAAAACTAAAAAGAAGATTTATGGTCAAAGATTTGCAAAGTAGACAAAACAGAGTAAAAGCAACAGTCACGACATTTTTTTTAATCTCAGATATGGAACCTCAGATCTTTTACGGTTCAAAACAAGTATAAAAACCACAAAGAAGTGTCTATGGGGCATTCAGTGTGTCACATCTCTCCACACATGAACTTTAGATTGCATTACAGATGATCCCCTGAACAAATACTGATATAACACCTGGCATGTCTTCCTGCCCTGCAGGCAGAACCACCAAAAGCACTGTTCACACCTCACCTGAAATGCAGGGTCTTCTCCAGAACTTTAAAACAACTTCATGCATCTCTAAGATAGATGTCAGCAGCAACTTGGAATCAAGCACTGTCAAGATTTTTATCACAAATGTTGCAGTTCAGGGCTCGCTTAGAAACAATGTATGAAACTCGATGGTATGCATGCATAAAATATATGCAATCAAGCTGACAGATGATTGTTTTTTCCTTTCAACAAATTGGATAGCTTGTGTAGGATATCTTTGGAGAAGCATGAGGTCCTGGCTCGTAGAAAATCTGCCATGTCTTTACTGAATACCGAAGTTATTCTGAAGAGGAAGAAGTCTACTTGCACTCATCAGACTGATCCTTTTCTATTTGACCTCTGCCAAATCACTTTAAAAAAGAACCTTTATGTTGAGTCAGGCTGCAAAATGAAGGCTGCAGAGCCAATGCCACGGCTTCATATGCGAGAAAAGTCGAGCGGGACAGCTTCTTTTGACAGCATTGAGCCAACAGCTGAATTCTTTTGCAAACTTTCAAACTCCCCGACAGGCTTAATGGTGACTCGCCATTAAAGCTCCAGATTGAATGAAAGGCAGATAATGCAGGTGTGAAAGGACACTGAATGGAATATGATTAAAAACTGGAAAATGTTTAATTTTCTCAACGAGCTTTAGAATATCTTCACAGGCGGTAACTCTGTGTTTGAATAGAGGAGTAAATTAACCATTTTAATGTCATTTTCCATGTACCATCAAATGAATTACATTACTCACCCTTTTTCAAATCAATGGGTACATAACGAAGATAAGAGTTTTAATTTCTGATAAGTCAGACTCGACAATCGCGACATTGTCTGTGCTCTAAGTCACAAAAAAATGGACTTGACGGGTCAAATATTGAGTAGAAAGAAATCAGTGTAACCCTGTAATAAACTTGCATGCACAAAACTTTTAGCTCGTGAATGGAAACTAATAGGAGTGATTTTTGTGTCGTTTTGATAAACACTTTAAAAAGTATGAGGAAGGTGAGCTAAAGTGTATTTTTGGGCGTGAAGAAGAATCTGAAAAGGATTTAAGTTAAAGCCGCTCACTTGTTGAAAGAAAAAAGAAGACATGTATGCACCATTTAGGCCAATTCCTCTTGAAAATTTTCCCTCCACACCTCATGTGTGGGTGGCAGATGGTGCCTCGTTGGTTGTCAGAGAGATAGAAGATGGAAATACAATCGACTGATTTAAAGGAAAGTAACAGCTCCTCTGTGTAAGACTCTTTGCTGTACTATAGCGGTTGTTGAAGAGATGGGAAATTCGACTCAGAGCTGTTCACACAACAATATTTTTTCCGAGTCGTCATGTGCAGCTAACTAATTTGCATATTAATAAACACAGAAGTGGTATCAAAAGCTTTACATCATCATACTTGACAATTGCTTACCTCGGTTAGCATTTGGTCTTTTCTTGGCAAACTGTTGTTGCTTCTGCTGCCACTTTTAAAAACGTGCCTGTCATCTTCTTCCCTGTACTATTTTCAGGCATTACAGTTGACATAATTTATAATTTTATATCACAGTTGACGAAATGACTTTGTGTGCTATGAAAGGTGTTGTTTGTAGTGACAAACCCACAGAGAATTCTCACTTTCTTTCATCTCATTGGTTTGTATTTACGGCCTGTGACAAGTGTGTTTTACAGGCTCCAAGTAGCCCAGCAGAGTGCAAAAAAGCCGACTAATTTTTAATTTACAAATACAACTGCCTGCTTTGGAAGTTAAAATTAAGCATTCAGGGTGACCAGTGGAATAATTAACTATAACGTATGCCAAGTTTTGAGCCCAAAATCATTTAATGTAGCTTTAAATTCCATGCAAAAAGCAGCAAATCTCACATCTACCTGCATTTAATAATAAAGCTTTTAAATGCTAACCACTGCTTTCTATGAATGATTATCAAATAACTTTCTGCAGCCATGCATTAAACACGGTTTCCAAGTAAACATAGAACACAATGCAGACAAAAGAATGTAAAACCTATCAAAACATATCTGTCATCATCTAAGTTTTTTGAGATTCTAGCTGGTCAGGTCTTCCTTTATTACGTTTTCTTTTTAAAATTGTGCCAGATCTCTTCGGTGGGTGCCCTACAGCTTCAAATCCATAATGTTGTAGTAAGAGGTTTGGGATCATCTTTCTGACTAGCCAAGACACTTCCTGACCAAAGATGCTGTCCTGATGACCGTCTGTGATGCTCCAAAAACTGTGTACACTCTTTAACATTATTGATGCCTCTGAATCTGCAGGTTACCCAGGACAGACATAAATGAAGCCTCATGCAGTCATGGATGATGGCTCTTCAACTGTGTGGTGATAGTAAATCAAATGCTCCCTCTTCTCGTTAACCTGGAAAAGAGAATTTCAGTTTTTGATTGGTCATCCCACAGGACATTTTCCCCACTTTGCCTCAGTGTTAGACATGTTTGGAGAAAGCAGCTCTATTTCTAGTTTTCATGTGATTTTCAAGTGATTCTCAGCCTCTTGTGGGATTTCCAAAAAGAATCCTACCTCTCTGTGGGTTATGAAAACAGTTTTGTTTTTTGGCCATGTCCCTGCCTACAGAGATTGTTATTCACTTTATGAATCTTTTAATTATGCAGTGCATCATATATGATAAAAACCCCAAATTCTTGGCAACTTTAGATGAACAAATCTTTATTTTAAACAATTTAAATTTAATATTAAGAAACTCAGCCCTGCTGAGTTCTTTTTATGCCCAGTCTGTCACTTATCATCTTAATTACTGACAGATTCTGAAACAGGTGTTTCATAGTTTTTTCTTGAGCACTGCACAACTTCCCCAGTCTTGTATTTCCCTGTCCCATCTGTTTTTGAAGCATGAAACTGGCTCCAGCTTCGATGCATGTCTATTTTTTAAAGGCTGTTTTTCAACATTTGTCTTTTGAGTTAAATTTGAAATGATTTGAAAAGTATTGTTGTCTGATTTAGTTTTCTATTTTACACATCTGTTTCTGGTTGGTATACAGCCTTTGAATTGCCAGTTTGTGAACACTTTCGGCTGTCTCATTGTATGACCGTATATCTATAAAAAGGACCCTAATCGTTATTTTCTACTTTGTTTTACAGACAAAGTAGAAAATAACTAATTATTAAAAAAAAGACTGATGACTTATTACACTGTCATAACACCACTGAAAGCCCATAGTTAACAAATAAAGACCGGCAGACAGTGGGACCTGGCGCAGAACACTTTGTCTCTGTTAGTGCGTTAATCCTGATCTTGTTTAAATAAGGTGTGAACCCCTGATAAAATCGTCACAAGGGGATGATCCTAAAACTTTCTGCTTTGATCTCTGTGTAATAATAAATGTTCCATGATGAAATGGTGATACAAATACACTTTCAGTCAGCTACGCGAGACCAGAGCACAGTATAAAGTCTATTCTCTGACTGTGGTATGATAAGGTAGTAAATCACGTCCGTCGTCCCCCCCCCCCCAGGCTGGCAGGCTCACTGATGGGCGGCTCGGCTTGTCGCTGGCCGCCCTGTGGGTGTGTTTAAGGCAAATGGGCCTCTGCATCCACCTGCTAGCGCCCTGCCTCCCTACAGTCAGGAGCGCCCAACTTTCCGACGGAGCACACGCTACGCGTCTGGACACCGCGGGGACTTTTCTTGTATCGAGCGGCTTCCCCCCCACGAGATGTTGATTGTAGTCGTGCGACGACAGCATCCAATCGACTCTCGGTCACGCACAAGGTTCAGTTAGGAACATTTTCTCCCTTTTTATTTTCGCGCAACTGTAATTTTTCTCATTGTGTTCACTGACAACTCCGGGGCCAATAGACACGCAGTGCGCACAGGTACAAAGTGCCCCCACCCCACCTCCACCCCACTCCTGAACGGGGTTCGACCAGAAAGCCGCGCCGGGATTTTCTATTGTTATTACTGCTTTCAACTTGGAGAGAGAGAGAGAGAGAGAGAGAGAGAGAGTGATCGATCTGTTGGAATTGGTTTGTTCAATGACTTGCAAGGCTGAACTTATATCCGGAGACCCGTGAGGTAAGCCTGTATGGACTGTTCCTTTGTGATTATGTATCTATGTATTTATTTTACACTTTATTTCCTTATTATGAATATCACGCAACATGTTACCTGCATACAGGATCGCGCTTTTTTTTGTCAAATACTTGAATTTATGATTGGCACCACGCCTTACCGACTCTCTCATTTTCTTTTTGAAACAATGAAACAGAAACAGCAAATTATGATCATTATTAATTTCTTTTGATCGGAAAATCAATTCCAGCGCGAATCATTATCACTGTTTATTTAATAGCTGTGCAGTTTACCGTGCGCTCTAATACCGCACCAGACTGTTTACAGTTCTGTCGTCCATGTGTAGCCAAGACTGCCAGTCTGTTACACACATTTCAGCGTGTTTCAGCAACATTCAACATTTTTGCATGAAATTTGTTTTATTATTATTATTCATTGCCGAAGAACACATTCATACATGCACGTGAATAAAGTTGTATAGTGTTTTATTTATTTTTACATACAATACAACACTGAGGAATTTCCCTGTGTCACGGTAACTGTGAAATGTTTTAAAAAATGTTTTTAATCGGCAGCAAATGCAGATGGTTATTTTCTTGTCTGCTGGATTAAAGCAGCGCTGTAGCCACTGAGCCCTGTCCATCCAGATTTTACTGGTTTCCGTCTGTAAGTTTTAATGATTGCATTACATTTGTTCAACACATGTCAGTTAATAAACTGTGAAGAAGCTGAGACCTTTTCTTCTTTTAAGCTATTTGGACTAATATGATGTTTCCATGACTAAAAGGGTTTTTGTTTTTTTGTTTTTTGTTTTTGTAAACTTTTGTATTAATATTTCATATCACTGTCTATGACATACATATTTGTATTTTTTACTTCATGGTACGGTGTGTCTTTCGCAATCCTCGGTGTCATCTGTGAGCGGTGCCTTGTTTGATTTCATGCGCTTGTGCGAAGGAGTTGGCCTCCCTCTTAGAATAAACAGCTGGATGGTTTACAAATTGTAAACAGCCGAGGTTTAAACAGCTGCTTTTACTCATAAATTCGCTTCAGCCAACCAGTCTGAAGACTGTTCTGCTCTGTTGAGGTCTCTGAAGGTGCTTTTGAGGTGGAAATTCGTCCAATGTTTGAAGTGTCAGTGGTTTGTGCGGAGAGGAGATATGCAGGCTGTAGGTGTCCGGTCAGTGAGCTCAGGGAGGCTTTATGGGAACAAAGGTGGAAAAGAAAAGTTTTGCAGGTAAAGAGGTAGCCGCATACACGAGTATTTCTTATGGTCAGTCACATATGTGTGAAACATCAGCTGCTTAAAGGTATCTATACTTCATCAACAATTAATGTCACCACCTTTTTTTTAGTTGTTCAGCTTTGAGGCTGTCATTACTTGCAGGCCTTTTCTTTAATCAACAGCTAAGACCTGTATTTGAGATGCATCAATCACAATGTTATTTTTGTGCTATTTTCCTTAAGTAAGTGTGAAGTTGTGGTATAGCCTGGCATTAGGTGAACCCAGTAATTACAGCGTGGTGTCATGATGCAGGAATGCATTTTGGTTGCGTGTAGAGGAGCAGAAGAAAAGCTTCAGTGGAGTCAGCGCGATCCTGCCATTATTTTGTCGCGCTCTGAAAAACAAACATAATTTTTACCAAATGGAAGCAATGTGCAAGTCTCTAAAAGTCTGGCTCCTTTCCATTAGGACTCATCAGTTTAATGAAGCTCCCAGAAATCTGGGCGTAAACTCTGCACCTCGGTGCGGTGTCGCCCAAAACTCGCAGTGTGATGGGGCCCTTGGGAGATACAGATTTGACGCGTCACATAAAATTATAAATGAAAAACAGGCTCACGGTGGCAGATTCTTTTTTGGTTTTAAGTGTAAAGTAGAGTCAGCATCTTCTCTTCTCACGTGTTTCTTTTTGTCCCTGCAGATTTAAAAAAACAAACAAAAAAAACAAAAAGCAGCCTTTGGAGCTACAGGAGGTTGGTCCACCATGCAGCTGGACGGTCTGTGGACGGTCCACACCCTCCTGGCACTGTGCGGCTTGGCTTTTGGGAACCAAGTGAGCAATGAGCCACTGGCTGCGCCCCGTGTCTTCATCTCTTTTAAAGGTGGGAACCTGAACTGCTCTCTTCTACCCTCATCTTCCCTCTTGCTTCTAATTCTTGGTTTACTCCTGGCTTTCCTGTGTTTTAGTCAGTGCTGGTTTTTCCTCTGCCATGAGTTTGCTCACCGGCTGACTGATGAAATGACAGTTGTGCAATTGGAGTGATTGTGGCTTTGATAAGTTCTTGAGGGTTTTTCAGAGGAAGAACTTAGAGCATCACCAGAGCAGCGCTGCGCAGACCACAAACAAATCATGCAACTCTCATACGCACGCTGCTCCCTTTCCTCAGACCTCCAGGCATCATAATAACCACCAGATGCTCCCACTGGCCTGTATTGCACAAATACAAACACAAACAGTGACGGAGCAGATGCACATATTGAGAAATGTGTACGTCTCGCCCATTTTGAGAGCATATACATGATTATTGTTTTAGTTAATCAAATGCAGTGTCTTTATCTTCAGTCTTCTTTAGTACTGAATCTCTAAATTGGAGCCACAAAGAGAGATGGGATAATAAGGAGCATGTAATAACTCCATGGCCATTATGTGATTATTCTCTGGTGAAGCAGATGCACTTTGGGAGGCGGGGGGAGGTTGTATTTGTGCGTTCCATCGGCCATACAGATTAGGTGAGATGGTCTTCCGGGTTCTCCGGGGTGCAGAGTGAGAGAGAGGGTATTACCAAGAGCAAATTGCCAGGATCAGCCAAGCAGAGCGACATCCCCGGGGCCTGTCCTGCTCGTAGATCAAGCCTTTGATTAGCATCCAGAGAAAAGCTCGGGGAGCAAGCGGCAGCTCCCCTGTTTGCTTTTGCTTTCTTCGTTTCCCAGCGCTCCCTGGTAGTACAAGTTGACTTAATTAAGTGGACTGGCACAGTTCATTGTCGAAGGCGTTTTCCTGCTTTAATCAAGTGGGATTTAACACACCAGTGAGCTCACATCCCGAGTTCAGCAGTTTTTTCATTTTCCAGATATCATCTTAGTGCTGTGTTGTTTTAGAGAGAACTGTGCAAATTGTTTGTGTGCGTGTTGTTGGTTTTTTTACTCTATAAGCTGTTCTGTGTCCAGTGAGCTTGTGTATAGGTTCATCTTTGGATGGCTGAACTTATATATTTGAAAGCGACAGACTACAGGCGCTGTTCTTTGGCTGACAAGGAAAAAGCTGGGCACTGCTGCTTACCTGTGTATGTTTGCCTCTCTAGTCAATATGAATTTCACAGTCTACTGCTACTGCCTCTCTCAGAGGAATGCACCCCCCTCTCCATTCAATATTATGACTCCCTCTGCCTTAATTGCTTTTTTGAGAGGGGCCTTGTAGTCCTTACCTTGGCAAGCTGGCTGCACTTCCCCTGATGCATCATGATGTGTAAAGTTTTTTGCTTGAGCTGTTTGGGAAGGTAGTTTGCCTCTGAGCGGCGGCATAAATGGAACACAGCTTGAAGACAAGTATGGGCAATATGCAGGTCTTTTATGGTGAGACTACAGGAGGGTATGAGTTAATTTTCAGGTCCCACTTCATAATTATTGATCATTATGCCAGTGAGTCACCCTGTGAAGAAAAATCTTAAATTGCAGCTATAAAGCTGCTTGTCTGTGCTGAACTAAACACATGTTTCAAACTGATTAACTTGGTAGCAGAGCAGCGAGGTTAAGAACCATGACCTCTGTCTGGGAGGCCCTCACTTCCCTATTAAAGCAGGTAGAGTAAATCATGGGACCTAATTGCTTTTGCCTTTCCTCCATGTCGCGTGTGCAGCTTTTATAGCAGGAAAACACGTTCGGCGATGCTAAAATAACCCTCTCAGTGTACTTAGAGGACACGGGAAGTTGAACAATGTATCTGCTCATATGCATTTGATAAAAGATTTGTGTTTGCAAAATCTAATGGATAAAAAGTCTAACGGATAAACTTAGCAAGTAGACTTTGTTCAGGCTTATCAGCTGAGGAGAAAGGGCAACTCTGGCTGAAGAAGCCTTCCTCACTTTAAACAGCAAAAAGCTGTAGTCAGTGTCAGATGAGCAAATTGGGGACAAAGCAAACCCATAACAACTAATCAAGTGACTTTTTTTTTAAGTCGACTGGCATGATAGACTCTTATCAGATAAGTAGCTTATTTACACAGTGAAAGTTTTGATATTAAAATATCTTCCTGTTTGGGGACTGAATCAATTATGGTTTCAATAACAGTTTTTAACACACAGTAATGCACGTTTTCTTCTGTTTTAATGATTTTAATGGAGACATGCATCCTGTGGAGATGAAAACCTGTCTATTGTAATAATCACTTTCTGGCATCTTTGAGCTAAGTTATCTTAAATAAAGCAACCAGTCTTCGTTTAACACCAGATACAGTGCATTAGTGAAGTGATGGGCAGAATTGTGTATGTGCTCTACCCTTTTCTCTGAGACTCCCAAGTCACGCAAGATCTGAGTTTCAACATTTTAAGAGTTACATTTTTTCTTTTTTCTTTTTAAATCTTTTAAATGTTCTGCTTATATCACGCTGTGTTGCAGAAAACATGGCATTTTCTAAATGGACAAAACACTCCAGGGAGGAGGGAAAAAGTCATGCTGCTTCTGTTGGCCCACATTTCTGCTATAACATGTTTCAGTTCCTGCATAAAGTAGATCCAAATCTAAATCCATACTAATGGCTCTGCTACTCTGGGCACATGAACTTTAGCCTCATCTGGGCTGCTGTGAGTTCATATGCTTAAAATAATCGCAGAACATCACTTAGGCTGTGCTGTGTTCTTCAAATGCTTTAAATGCAGTTGTTGACATAACGGGCGTGACCGGTGATTACGAAAAAAAGAGAGAAGAAGAAGCCTTTTAATGTAAAGTTTTTCTTAGTCTGCTTAATTGCTAAGGCAGACGGCAAACGTCAGCTCAGAACAAACAGAGGCACGGGGTCAAGAGTCTCCATGCAAATTTTCACTTTGAAAAGTCAGGCCAGCATAATCTACCGCTGAGGGTGGAGCCATGTCTTACACCACAAAAGAGCACTTCAGAATTATCACCTTTTGGAAACAAGCTTCTCACACTTAACTTCAGCAATGCCACTCTGTCCCGTCAGTACAAGTAAAAAGTCCTTTAAATGCCATAACATCATCAGGATTACAGCACACTAGCCCCCACCTCCTCCCTCTGACTGCGCATGAGGCCAAAGCCACCGGGATGACGGCAGAATGTGGGTCAGCTCCGCTACAATAAACAGGCTCGCCACAGGCAGTGCAGGTGGCAGTAAGAGAAAGCCACCCTGGCTCATCATTAAGCCACATATTTCTCATCTGCACGCCCTCCTGTGAACGGCAAACAGCGGGCTACTATTTTTACCCCACAGGAAAGTCTGTAGTCTATATTGGGTGAGAGTGCATGTGTGTTTTGGTGGGTGGGTGGCAGCGTAGAGGGTTAGAAACTTCCCTTTGGGGTTAAATGCCAGGCATTCTGGTATGTGTCAACCCGTGTTATGGGGTGGTTATGTTTCTGTTTAGCTTTTAATTCCATCGAGTAACAACAGATGAGGATCAAATCTGAAACTGTCATGTAAAAAGCAGTGTAGCAGGGAAGTAGCTGCTTCGATAAGTCAGTAGTTTGGTATCGCTTCGACTTTGGGCTCGGCCTTTTACAACCAGCCTGTCACTTGTCTAGTAAATGTTTAAACTGTTATTGCTGTTGTTCACACAACACATTCCCATGGTCACTTTCTTCTTTGGAGCTATAGATTAGTTGCCCGAATGAACCCAGGCTCTTAACACTTGTGACCTTATCGGCGTGCATGTTTGAGTCTGAAGCCTTAAGTGTTTATTCAGCATTGATTGTTTCAGTGACAAATGCAGTTTAAACTTTTGATCTTTTGTATTATTACTTGTGCATTTGCTGACAGTAATAACAACCTGCAGCTTCCCTTTCAGTTTCTTGATGCACATCTGACTTGCTTCAAGCATACTGGTAGAATTTCACCCTCGCAGTAATATTGCAATGGTGCCCGACCGCGTGCATAAGCCACGAAACCACTGACCCTGTCGTCTGGGGCTGCTGCTGATGTTTTGCTGTGATCTCTAATTACTGTTTGCGAGGCCTGAGTCCATATAAACCCACGGCAGTAGAGTAATGACTGAAAAAGCACTGAAAACCACTATTACTTTGGCCACGTCCCAGACCTCAGCTTGTCTCCACAGCAGCTAAGCTCAGTTATATTTAGTGTAAAACTCTCTTCTCCCTCGGCAGCCACACAGAAGTCATTTGTGGCGCTGTGGTTAACCACTGAACGCAAACGGCCAAGTGGTGACGGTGGTTTAAGTGCAAGTGTAGTTTGGTCCGGAGCAACTTGTGCTCTGCTGCGATCCAGCTGTCAAAAGTGTCACTTAATTGTAACGTCCAACTTGGCCTGGAAACCACTGACTTTTAATTTAATGGAGTGGGTGTAGAGAAGAGTGTGTATATTAAAGAAAAAAGAGGCTGAGCCCGATGTTCCAGGAAATGGTGTTAATCCTCCGCTGCGGTGTACATGACTTCAAAACATTTGTATTTGTAACGGCCGCTCCTTAAACTTTATGGGGAAAATTTGTCTCTCATTTATAATCACTGCTGAGGACTTTAGAATTCACACATTTGTTTTAATTTATGGACATAACTTCTGTTGCGTGGTTTTCCTATAACTTCACACGTGTGAGGAAACACATTAAGTGGGGATTTGTGCTCAAGCAATTAAAAGCTGAGTTCATGTTAAAATGGGATGCAGCTCAGCCTGAAATCTATTTATCTCTCTGGCCAAGCTAATTTCTGAGCACAGCATGGTTTATGTTCACTTCATTGAGCTTCATTTAAATCTTTTTAGCAGTTGGCGTAAATGAAATGTGACTGCTGGTCTGCAGCAGTCCTCACCCAACTTTAGGCATGAATGCTTGTCTGGTCACAGGTAATCAGTGAACGCTTCACAGCGGTATACGTCCAACGGCCTCAGACTGAGAGGTCAGACTCTGGGATCGATTATCTGTCTGTCTCTGCCCCCCTGCAACCTTAACTCTGCCCCCTATTTGGTGGATGACTGATAGTACCGTGATTACATTTTATTTCTGGACCACTGAGTCTATTGTTTTGATTGGAATGCACTGAAGATGAAAAATAACAGCGTACTTTTCACTTAAAGCACAGTGTCATTAGAATTTGTGTCTGTGGATAATATTTTAATGTGATTCGCAATGAATCAATATGTGTTGCAGGTTCTAATTATTCTTTTCTTCAAGTTTTACTCACATCCGTAATGAAAAGTAATGTAATCTGTAATGCATAATTGCTTTTAAATGTGCTAAGAATTTATCGTCATAAAGTTTTGCAATTGAATTTATTCATCTGTTGGCCATAGACTGCAGTACTGCAGGAGACAGTGCTCCTGCCACCCTCACCCCTCTACTTGTCAGGTATATGTGTGGGACAGACGTGTGATATTCCCTGAAAAGATGAGTCTGTTGGCTCCTTTCAGCATCTTGCCCCTGAATCCAGCAGTAAGCTGATGCCCCGTCTCTATCAGTGCCAATTTCCTTCTGCAAATAAACTCGCGTTCACAGTGTCATCTCATAGCCAACCGTTAGCTCTGTCTGAGCCTCCCACCCGGCGCTGATGCTGCGCCTCCTGGAATATGTGTTTTATCCTCTCACTGCCAATCGCTGTTAAATGCGCACAGGCTTTTCTTTATGATGGTCCATGAATTGACTCATTGTGTTTCAGTGTTATTGAATATAGCCGCTTGGCACCTCTGCTTGATTCTAATGCCATATGGCTGTGAGGTTGTAAAGAGTATCACATGCTGCTTGGGTGGTCCTAAGGTTTGATAAAAGAGGGAGTAGTATCATTGCTGGGATTCTCTTTCTTCAGCATATGGTTACTGGATGTAGGGAGTGTGTGTGTGTGTGCAGGTGTGTGTGTGTGTGTATGTGTGTGTGTGTGTGTGCGTGCAGGTGTGTGCAGGTGCAGAGTTGTTAAGAGAGAACATTGTTCTTATGCTTCTGATGATTGTGGGCAACCAATGAAGGTGACAGCTGATCCCCCACGCACCACTCCCATCCACAACCAGTTGTGCTGCCCCTCATTGAGTGTCCTTCCTGTTAAAAGGGGGATTTTTCATTCCCATTGTCATCAAGTGGTCATTCATTCAAAAAAATATATCCAACATGCTGACTTTCAGTTCTACCAAATTCTATCTGTGACTTTCTGCACATATTTATACTTCACACCTGCACATATGGATAGTATGCATTCAATTGTTTTATAGTGTTGGTTGTGTGTGTGTATGTATGTATGTATATATATATATATGTATATGTATGTGTGTGTGTGCTTCTTTTCATGTGTGCCGAGAATTACCAAATTAAATTTCTTTACGTGTGAACATATAATCACAATAAAGGACTGTTCTTCTTCTTCTTTCAGTTAGTTGAATACATACATACACAATTTCTTTTACAATAGGTCTGTATAATATTAATTAATTTAATGGAATCTGATCAAATGAAATTTACTTGATCGGTATGCAGTTTATGCGAAGCATATTTTCCAAGCATATTGATTATTATTATTGTTTATTTATTATTATTATTATTATTATTTGAATAAATAAACTTTTGATTTGATATATTTCAGTTGCATTTTACTCTTAAAATTATTGCTTCATGTTTATGAGAATAAACAACATTGTTTTTAGGGTAGGGGTCTGATTGATAGGATCTTACAATATGAAGCACCTGGAAGTGACTGTTGTTGTGATTTGGTGCCATAGAAACAAAGTTGAGTTGAACTGAATTAAAAATGGTTGCTGTAACCAATTAACAGTTTAACTACTGGTCATATTGGGTAAAGAAAAGCCTGAACTAATTTCAGAAGCCTGAACTGGTAAATAACTCCACTCTAACCATAACATATCAAAATAGCTGCCAAATAGTCTGTTAATTTCAGCTCAGCTCTAATCGAACTCTTATGCCTTAATGTCCTTTTTCCTTCTACTACTTAGCTAACTTTCTCTGGCATCGGAACTACAGTAAATGCACGGGGACTGGGGTGTTTTGGATTCCTGGCGTGTCAGCGGCGCTCTCTTTTTGCATCTGCAGTATGAGATCTGTCATATCGAGAGCAGGGCGTTTGCGCTTTGGTCAGGGTTTCACCTGACGAGCAGCCTTCTGAGTCAGGTGACTCGCCAGTGAAACCGAGATGGTCTCTCAAAATGAATGAGGACCCAGTGTTGTCTCTCCATCTTGTCTTTCAAGGGCATGTTGCTGCATCTAATGCCGCCACCCTGACTCTCCTCACAAGACTGAAAAATACCACCCAAACTGTCCAGATATTGTTGTAATTTTTTCTTTCTTTCCACCAGTAGCTATCTGTTGCACATATGTTTTCTATTTATGGAACTGTACACTCTTCCAGTTTTTTATGAAATTGCCAAAATATGCAGGTTTAGAGCACTAGAGATCTCAAACCGAGCAGAGGACGTGGTTATGTCACAGTATGGACAAATGTGTTGGAGTCGTAAATTATTTTGCATGTTGAAACCAAGTAATGAGGTTAGATGATGTACTTTGTTAGTTTCTGTAATCACAACAAGCTGCCAGGGAAAGGTTTTACTGCCAACAGTAGCCTAAAACTTCTCAAAGGAGAAAACCATCAGTCACCCTTTGTTGTCATTGTACTACATTTTCCTTTGTTGAGGAAACTGATAATAGATAATGATGTAGCATTCCCAGCCTTGACATCTTGGTAACCTGGTTGGTATCTAGCACACCTGCCAGTCTTCTAGGCTCGTTCTTTCCAGGTGGCATAATTAAGACTTCCTGTGGGACTTCATGTCTTTTCTCACTTGTGAAAACAGGGCATTAGCGGAGACCGGATGAACAGGTTGAAGACTCAGACTAGCTTTGTCTTTGCACTGCTGCTGAGGCTGAACATTGTATATTCTTAGCACCAGTGTTTCTCTTGTGGCAGATTAAGGTGTCAGGGAGAATAATGGTCCAGACGGCTTACACAAGTTCTTGGATCCAGCTCAACCTGCGCCCAAGTTTCACAAAAGGTTTACGGTTTCGAATGTGGCATTGTGTGTTTTCCTTTAGGAAAATGTAACTCAAGAGAAACATGGTAAAAAAGACAGGAAGCTGTACACAGAGGTGTGGGAGTAAGATAATGAGACAGGTAAAATGAATTCAGTGGTTGCCCAGGTGAATGGCACCTGCTTTGAAGTGCTTCTTTGTCTTGTCATCTGGGCAGATGGATGACTTGATCCCTATCACGGTCTAATACTCACCAATTTCTGTTATCTTAGATCATCAGACAGAGAATTGTCGTTGCTTTTTGAGACTTAAAACTGTGGATGGTATTCAGGTTTGAGTCATTTATCTGCTCCTGAACACTTCCCTTGAAGCCAGCCTGTCAAAGCACTCTTTTCATTGCAGCTCATCCAGAACACTGAACCACCTTGTCTTCAACCTCTGCAAATTCACCCCGCCACCCCCAACGCCAACCCCCTACCGGGGCTGTATGTAGACGTTCATATCATATTCAAAGCACAGTTCTGCCATACCAGGTTTTGAAGGTAACAGTCCCTTTCCTCTCCTGCCTTGTACCTCCTGGTCTGTGACTTTAGTCCTGCACACCACCCCAAACTTCCCCGGGGTAAGCTGCAAAAAGACACTTGGCTCGTTTTTTGCTGCAAACAGCCAAATCATCACTTGTTCGTTCTTGTTCCTTACTTAAGGCTTCTGAATGCTTACCTCACTCTAGCCTAAAGAGTACAATCAGTCCACGTCTGTAGTTGCAGGCTTTTAACGTTATCTCTTCACGAGGTATCTCATATCACCCTCATATCAAGACGCTAAGTATATAGGAGTTGCTCAGGAAGGTCAAGTGGGAGGGAGTGACCCAGACACGGGAGGTCAAGGCCACTGTCACCTTCTGATCTACAACCTCAACATTATTTCTCACCCTCTGACGCTGGGGGGTAGTATTTCAGATGCCTCTTGCAGACTTGGAACTCCTAAGATGAGCCCTTTTTTCGTCCCTGCAGTAAATCCACCATAGCTGAGATGGTGCAATGCACTGTGACGTCATAGACTGCATATTGCCAGTACAGATTAAATGCTGCACTGGACCATCAGTTTGTTAACTGTCAAGACAGAAATGCTGATAATGTTAATGGTATGTTTTCTATGCTTTTGCTGTGTAAACATATTTACTGTGATATCTGACAGCTTGTTTCAATGAGGCCCCAAATTGCTCCCGATGGTCAGGCCGCTACCTTTCATAGCAGCTCTCTGTGTGTGAGGTCGGTCCAAGTACTTGAGCACTTTGGACAAGCATAGGTTTACTATGTACAGTATGAAATGATTTGTTTTACAACTAAAAGATACTGTAGACCATTTATTTAAGTAGAAGCACTGATAGCACCCAGTTAGTGCTCAGGTAAAGTATGTATAGTAACCATGATAAGATAAAAATATTTTAAGTATTAAAAGTGATTGCAAATCGATTATTGTTTCTCATTCATTGACTTTGGGGCAGCATTTTACTCTTGGAATTAGCTGAAGTGGAACAGATTTTTAAAAAAACAAGAGTATTTTGAGATTTTTGTGTGTTTTGCATGTAAATTAAATAATCTGAAAAGCACCTAGTAGCACAAGCTGTCATATAAAATCTACTGGAATGAAAATAATGTTTATTTCTGATATGCTGTGAAAGTGGAAGTAGCTCAAATTCCAACTTAAGAACAAACCATAAAATTTGCAAATATATTTAAAGGTGGCTACTTTTCACCAATTTATTTTTCTAACAATATGCTATATTTACATTTGATCATATGAGGATTAGTTAGACTGTTCAACAAGCAAGCGGCTACTTTCTGAGTAAAGTTTTAAATAAAGTGTTTACATTTGACTCCCACTTAATCTTTGTCATAATAATCTTGATAGAGATTAATGTTGAAAAAAGGGTTTTGCAAACATTAGGTCATGTTAGTGAAGCTGACGTAATCGCTGCCATGTAGTTTAAGTCATAACACAGAGTTTTTAAAGTGCGGTGTACAAGAAGAGCATACATCCATAAATATCTTTTTCAGCTGAAGCCCCGGCTCCATTCATGATGTTTCTAGTTGCTGTGTATCAGTGCAGCTGGCCGCAGTGATGAAACTGGATTATTTCTGCTGCGCTGTGACTTTTTATTGGGGTTTCAGAAAATTTAAAAAAAGTGATAGTAAGTAAATCCAGGGCAACATTTGACCTCTTCAGATTCGCATTTAGTGACAAACAAATGTTCATTATCAATCACCAGTCACCCATACTGCTAGGACAGAGAAAGTCGTCTGTGAGATTGGAGTGCAGAACACAGAAACTGTGCGCTATTCAGCTCATAAACTGCAGTCAGCAGTTCACCTCCCGCCTAAAACCTTTCACCATGTTTAGACCCTGCTTCCCACCTCTTCATCCGATCACTGATGAGGTCATACATTATTCCACGTTGGTAAGGGGAAATGAGGCCGTTTGGAAGACACACTGAAGAGTTTAACCCATAAGAGCACTCGGGCATAATACAATGCATGCACTTTGATGTCTTTGTTGTGGTGTGGTTTTGAAATGCTGATTTGGAGATTTCTCTTTTGCATGTTGGTGGAGTAGGTGTTAATTGCAGAGTGTGGGGACGGACTCTTGATCCCACCCATTGAGGATGGGCTGGGGCTGGCAGTGACCCCCTGATAGGCTTGTTTTTTTGTAAATGTCCCCCCTGTGGTGTTGTGTCCTCTTGATTGGTGAGGGAGATGAAAAAGGGGAGACCCTGGCATGCAAGTCCCCTTGTTGTTGTTGTTGTTTGGCGTCGCCCACACACTCTTCCCCCTGTGAAGGTCCTATAGCTGCAGGGGTGTTTGTGTAGGTTTGCCTCTTATTCATAGAAGTTCATTCACATTCTGGGAGACCTGGGGGTGGACGTCAAACTGGCATCAGGCCTTTTTTGTCAATGAATGCCGCACACAGGATCCCCGCAGGCCTTTTACCGTGCTTCCTATAGGATTCCTCGGTCCGGGTCCGAGGAGCACCACTGTGGCGCTCCAAAGGGAGGACAGCAATTTAGAGTGGAGGTGAAAAATGAGGTCCTCAGATGGGAAAATGAAAATCAACAAGAGGAAAAGAGACTGTTTACATCCTGCACTCCACCTGGCACGCTGCCAGACCAACAGTGGGAGATGTGTTGCAATATAAAAGCAGAGAGGATTATGAGTAGTAAGGGAAATATTTGTGAAACTATTTGGTAATGCCCTGGTGTTGCTAACTTTGTTCTGTCATCCTTTTCTTTGATTCTCTCGGCGAGATGTACATGCTCATGAGCTCTCCAAGCCTCTTATTGTTTTGTAAATCTTCAGATGAAAGAGCGTGGTGTTACTGTGTGTTCTAAGTCCCTGTTTGACTTCTTAACTCAGTTGCTTGTTTTCCTGCTTAGCCCTTCAATGGTGGGTTAATGAATACTTTATTGCCACTTTACTGTGTGGATCTTAGTGGCCGTATTTAATTTCTCCCCCCTCGAGGGACGTCCTGTGGCGTTTCCCAGAGTTTCGGCGCAGCCTACTTTGCATTTCTTTTCTGCGAGAAGACAAACGCGCCTAGAGTCCAAGATGAAGCGCTCTGACAGAGGGAGGCCGGGACAGAGAAAAGGGGATGAGAGGAAGAGAGGCAGGCACAGAGTGAGCTAGGATTTCACTCCCACTTCTTTCCCTCCGAGCTCTGAATCAGTCCAAAGTTCCTCTCATGGGCTACAGTGTGGATCAGGTTTTACCCCTGCTTGTCTTCTCCTACCTTCCCAAGTTTTGACATGCTTATGTTTTATCTTTCAGGGTGGAATTAAAAGCAGCACAGTAGGGCTGCACAGTCAAGAATAGAGTTGCAGAAAGTTTGTTGGATGAGCTCTCCAGGATAGACACAGAAAAAAACATAAACACAGAAAACCCATTCAGTAATCATACACCATGGGATGTGTCCATATTTTGTCATTTAACTGGAGTTGAGCTTCAGTGGTGTGGATTTCAGGGAGCAGTGAATGCATTTCTGTGTCACTGTAGTTGACACCTAGAGAAAAAAGACAAAGCTCTCAGGTCCACCTCATGTGGGTCACCACTGATATCATAGCCCACCTTGAAAGTGTTTCTTCTCTTCACTCAAAATGCTGTCAGACAGATCTCAGTAATCCTGCTCAACTGTGATGAGTGTTTGCTGTTTTAAAGCCTGTAATTAAGTCAGTTAACCTCCCCTCTGTTCCAAGAGGTTCCAGAGAGAGAGGTTCCAGGGGGTCCAGGCGCCCTTCTCTGTCACATGCTGAACCCCGTGGTGAGCGATGGGTTTTTAATGGAGGCCTCCCAGCACAAAACCAACCTGAGGGAATATTTAAAAGATTGGCACAAAACAAAAAAGCGCAGGAATGAATAAACAGCCCCTTCCTGTCCCCGTAAATTTGGAAGCCTCCTTTTTCCAAAGGTAATTGATTGGAACAAATTAGCAGCGGAAAGATAAACTATGGCTAGGTGAGATGCTGGGCTTCTGGTGATACGCTCTGGGCATAATTAACTGTTGCGTTGAGGCCCGTGGTAAAGCTCGCCCCTGTGTTTGCCGTATTAGCACTAGTGCTGGACTCTGTGGAGACGATCTGTAAATCTACTCTACGTTCAAGCAAAGTGTTTGAGTTGTTTTAGGGGATGCAGTTTGTTTCCACAAAAGTATTACGCCAGAAATAAGAAAAATAGTTGGGCGTTGCTTAGACTGGCAATGATGTGGGAGGCACTTGTTGCACATGTGCTATTGTGCTATAACAAATTTCCCACGTGTGGGACTAATAAAGGTTATCTTATCTTATCTTATCTTATTGTGGTGGTTGTGGTCATCAGTTTGGACATAGGGTATTGTAGTTGCACCTCATATTGCACCTTAAAAAAAATCCGTAGTGGCATCAGAGACTAAAATCACAGTCAGAAGTAATTACACCATGACTCAGTTTATTATGATTTGCATGGTTAAGGGAAAAGCAGGAGTGTCTTTTAGCTAAAACTAAGGCAACAGAACATGAAAGCTCAGTGAAATAAAATCAACAGAAGATGATAAAACCTGGCATATTTAAATTATACCTAGTTTAAGTTGCACATTATCGGCTTTCCATTCTCTTTCTATTCTTGCCAAAGAAACTTGCAAAATCTAACAACCAAGTTACGTCAAGTTCTGAAACAGCTTTTAACACGCAGACACCAGAGTTGCTGATAGATGCAGCGATGAGTCTTTTCACAGCTCAAGCCTACCTCTACCTCTGTGTCGTTCCAGGTTTAACACATCCACACTTCTTTCTCTTAACAGTGTGCTTCAGCTGCTCGGCAACGCCTCTCGAGATGTCAAGAAAATTCACTTTCATGCATTAATCAGACGGGAAGTCTGAGCGAGCTCTGAAAAGAGCTGTCATGACCCCAAACAATCACTGACACACCTGATACTTTACCTGTCACAGGGTTCCCTCTCCTTTTTAATTCTCCTTTATGAGCCGTGCCTTCATTGTGAAGGATGCTTTCATGTGCTGTTAAATGTCTGTTGATATGCCTGCAGACATTTTGTCCTTTTGTCGTTAGGGCTTCACACACAAGGTCTGCTGTTAACATTCTCTAATAATGTCATCTAAATTAGGGCTGATATAACGATATATATCGAATGACAATATAAAAACGTCTATCGTTTCATTTTACGCTATCATTTGTTTCGTGGTGTCGCAAAATAAACTGTTTACGGCAATATTTTTTCATTGTTCTGATGGTCACTGTAGTGGCTATATTAATTTCTTAAGTATTTCTTAATTTCTAAGCAAGTGCGACGTTCGTGACAACAGCTGTGTGCAGATCAACAGTGCATCATATATCGAGTGCGGGAGAGAGTATGAGCGTGCAGCGTTTAAAGCGTGGAAGTACTGACCTTACTTTGAGTTTGATTCCATAAAAAGTGACAAAAACATTAGTGTCCATTGTGCGTGGGAAGAAAACTTCTTTTTACAGCGAAAAAAACCCCCTAAACTTCCAAGCAAGCACTGAGTGCGCTACCACGTAATGGGGAACTCACAGAGAAACTCGCGGATTCTTCCACTGACCGCCGCGGCACACCTGCACCAGGGTAAACCTCCGCCTACCCAACTCCTGCTTTACAGGTGAAAATAGAGCAAAAGGACCGCTAGTCTTTGACTTTATTTATTTTCTGCTGTGTTTTACTTGCATCTATTTGAAAGACTGAGTGTAAACACACACAAAAAAAAAACATTATGTGCTGGAATGTGCAGAAATTAAAATATTAAACAAATTTCTTCCAGTCAGAGAATGTTGCATATAATTAAATTTTTTGCTTGATGCATAAAGTTAAAAGATTAAAACTAATAAAACAAGTTTTAAAAAGAGACTTTTCCATTTGATTACATTTTGTGTGATGGATTATGTAGAAAAAGTAGAATTGGGCTGAAAGAGCTATCGCTTTATCACCTATTCAGGTTGTAAATCGTGTTTTTAAAAAGTAACTAAGTAACTAAGTAATTAATTACTTTTGAAAATAAGTAATCAGTAAAGTAACGGGATTACTTTTTTGGAGAAATAATCAGTAATTAGTTACTGATTACTTTTTTCAAGTAACTTGACCAACACTGTTTGAGGTTAGCAACAACAACGGTAACAGCATCGCGTGTCCGCTTGATTATGTTCCACATAAACCTTTCACAATAAAGCTCAAGATCTTGTTGAGACTTTTCAAAACACCGCTTTTTAGTAAAGCTTCCATCTGCAGCCTTGGTTCTCAATCTGACTCTTGCTTGTTTTGATTTAAAAAGGGCCTTGAGGTTTATTGTGAGAAATAACATCTGACAAAATGAGGTGTGCTCATTTCTGCAACCTAGACAAGGTTAAGGGGAAGATGACTGATAGATGGATATTTCTGTAAGTTTCCCATTCTTTCACTCAATTTCACTCAATTCAGTTTTATTTACAGGGCGTGAAATTTAAAACAACAGTCACCTTCTCCCCCATGAGCAAGCACATTGTGACAGTGGGAAGGAAAAAAATCCCTTTTGACAGGAAGAAGCCTCCAGCAGGACCAGGGGCAGCTTTACCAGATTTGTATGCTTTAACCAGAATCCTTATATCCTTATTATAATTATTTTCTATTACTTTCTTTTACCCTACTTTTTAAAAACATGCTGTTTACAATGACACAAATTGTTTACTTAATTACCCCCCTTTGTTTTTTAATGTCACATAATCGTGACACTCATGCTCTGGTAACTTCAGGTAAAGGTTACAACATGTGACATGAGACGAATCTTGATAAAAGATTTTTGTTTGGCGGCCTCAGGCTACGTCCACACGTACATGCAGAAATGAAGGAAAACGCTGCCAGGAACATGCCAAAGCAACAGGTGGCGCTAGATTCCTAACCGTGTAGAAATGTTGGCCAATCAGAAGTGTAGAAGCCTCAGTGGGAAAAAGTAAACAAAGCTGGGGCATAGAAGCAGAACCGAGTCGTATGTGTGGAGGGACAGTAACTGTGTGTGTATATGTAAGCATTTAAACACTGCAGAGAGTAGAATTAACAGTAACAGTATTGTAGAAATTCATTTCACGGAAACAATAACGTGGCGCACAGTGTGACGTCAAAAAATGCGCACACCTTTGATGCTGCGTTTTCTCCGTTTTTCTCGTCCACACGTAAATGCAAAAACTGAGTTTTCGAAATTATCCACCCTGGCCAGAGTTTTTAGAAATCTCCGTTTTCAGTGACCGAAAACGCCGTTTACGTGTGGACGAAAGGTGCAAACGCATAGAAAAATCTCAGTTTTCAAAAATACCCGGGTACGTGTGGACGTAGCCTCAGTTTTAGAGCAATTACAGCAGCTGACCTGCTGATCTGAAGCAAGTCTTTCTGGTTGGCGTTTATCTAGAAGTTGAATGTTTTTCAAATATAAACTGAGCATTATGCGTAATAATTTTCACATAATATTGTTTCATGTTTTCTTACTTAAAGAAAACCTTGAGAAGGTTTAAAAAGCACTGATAAATGCAAAATAATCTAACTGCCTGCTTTTCATGTGTATGTCAAACATGCATAATTTGTTTTATACCGGTTAAAATCCGGCACGACCCTTTAATGCTGATGTACACTAATTAATCTCCCACTACTCCCAGCGGTGATACACTGCAGTTAACTGCACATTATTCCCAAATATTTTCTCTGCAGTGAACTCTCCCTGGCTGAGATACAAGCAATATATCTTGGATACTCCACATTCTCAAGATAAACTTGCCCGGGGAAGCAGATTACTCTGCTCATATAGAGGTTCCGCAAGAGCTCTGTTTTGACTTGTCTGGCTTAATTGCTGCGTCAATTAAAATGTTTTTCAGAAACACTGTGTGAGCTGGGCAAGGGCCAGGAGAATTGCTAGAGGCTCTGGCTTGTTCACAGCTGTGTGTTGCCTGCAGTGTTGATGAAGGGAGAGTGAGAGGAAGTGAGGCTGAGTTGCCGAGGAGCTCAAGGGGTTAGCAGCCAAACAAAGGCATAAGGTGCGCGCTCCTGCCCGCAGTAAACAACGAGCGCTGTTATCAAAATGTAAACACAAACATTGGGATGTAGTTAGGCTTTATAGCGAAAGAAATAGACTAAAAAGTCACCTAAATACAAAAAGCATCAGTTGTAGCCTTATGATTGAAATTATGTTCATTTTGTTAATATAGTCACCATGGCCCTCTGCGAGTTTATTATTAAGAGTGGAGCCAATGACAACATACGATATTAACAGGATTATAATTGGAGCTGAATCTTGTTCTCTTTGGCGATGTGTAATATATTAATGTGGTCTCCTTTGGGACATGAAGGACGTGACCCACGATGGGCTTCGTACGAAATTAACGGGTAATTGCCGGGTGCTACAGGGCCACAGATGACTGTGAGAACAAGGCCGCTTTCCTGCACAGATATGCTGGCTGAGAGCATCCTCCCATGAAGAACAACAGCATCAGGACATGTAACATGAACCAAAAATGACACGAGTGACGTAGTGCTCCAGCTATCACGTTAATCATGTTGAGCAATGAAGGAAGTCAGAATACATTATTAAAGAGCGACAAAGTTTGTGTATGGGGGAAGCTAAGCTGGATGGATGGACTGCGTTACAGTCTTGGCCCATCCATCCAAGACTTGTTTTTTAAAGCTTGGCCAAGCTCCTTCCTAACCTTAACCACATGTCTGGAACCTTTAAGAAGCAGTCGCTTCAATCCATAAAAAGGATGTTTACCTAAACCTCAGCAAGACAAAAGGAGTGCCACCTTAAGGAACAACTGTTTAGGGTTTTAAGAAGTGTAGTAAGATCAGTGTCTGTGTTACAGAACTAACAAGCTTTCAGATAAAAACCTTCAAGTCGAAGACCCATCACTCAAACTAATTCCTGAATTCACAAACGCTGAACCTCCAAAACAGGAGCTCTCAAACTCAGTAAAGGTGAATGGTGCCTCAAACAGGAATCAGCTGTTGCTAGCTACACATGTCGTGGTTACACTGGGCCCCTAAATGTTTTCCAACTACCATAATTTATTTTTCTCATTTTCTTATTCCAGTGATTATTCGCCCATTATTTGTGTCTGTTTCGCAGCAATCCCGTGAAAGCCTTCCCACTCGGCTTCCTCCCCTCTGCTTTTCTTGTCTTTACCATCTAGGAATTCACTCTCAACAGTGCAGTATTTTAGCCACTTTGTAATCCATACCTCCGACCTCTCCTGTAGCTTATTACCTACTGCCAAGACTGTTCAAGAGGACGACTGCGGGGTCACAGAACAGGATATCCTGCATGTCAGTCAAACGTCAAGGCTGTCAGGTGTCTCCGATTTTAAACCCAAATCGGGGAAAGCCTGACTGGTCATTAAAAATCTCCCAGGGAGGCTGAGTTTTGAGTTTTGCCAAAGCTCAGTATACTTCCACAGCTGTCAAGGTGTCTGTATGTCTGCTGCGTTGTGGAGATGTCACCTCAGGCACTATTCAGTCAAGTAAGAAAGAAACAGGCTTCCTCTGGATTAATGAGGAAGGGATATAATAATGTTGGGATATAGATGAGTTGAAATGTGACCGGCTCTTCTTTTACGTGTTGTTTTTTTCTTCTATAGATGACTTCACTGTACTCTCCCAGGCGTGTTTCCCAGTGCGTATCCCATATATGGGACTGATATCCAGGCTTTTGGCTGAATGAAAAGAAATTTTTATTAAATAAACTTCCACAACCTCAGGATATAAAATGATTTTAAAAGAAATGTATTCTCATGGTCAAGAGACCCCAAAAGGAGTATAATATGGAAAATAAAATCCTGCTCCAGTTTTTATCTGATGCCGTACAGTATGAGATTTATAAGTTTCAGATTTTCTTTTGTCAATTTTGCAATCTCAGTGGTATTGGCCCATAGGGAGTACAGGCAAAGGGAGCGTGCTAAGGAGCATGTATAGCAGTACAGTGAACTTGTTTGCTCCATTTAGACCATTCATTCACTCTTCTCCTCCCCTCCCGCCTACTCCCTGCTGATTTCTGCTGTCATGCCAGCCTCAAAAGTTATAAATCACTGTGGATTCTGCAGCCTTTTCATGGGTTTGTGTAGGGGAGTCCCTTTTGTAAGCTTCAGATGTTTGGGGTCAAAGCCAGGCTATCAACCAAAGCAACCAAAAGAATTGTTGATGTGTGAAGTGCGAGTTTGTAATTGAAACGATAAAGGAAGTCCTATAGGGACTGTATATCATCCCACTCAACAAACACAACAAAGTGTATTAGAGGGATTGTGGACTTCTCAAATGAGGAGGGGGGTGTCTTCAGAAACAACACTTTTCACATTCTACATTTTTCTTCCTCCCGGTTGTGGTGTGGGGCTGCAAGAGCGCAAAAGCGCCGACCTCTGAGTGCACTCAGGCTCTCGGAGAGATTGCAGCCCTGTCAGAGAACACGATGCCGCCCCATTAACTGAGATAAGGCAGGTAGGGATTGAGAGGCTGAGATCAATGAGTCATTATGGGGAGTGCAGAGGATTCGAGGCCCGAGTGGGATGGTTACATTCATGGCTTAGCAGTAGGACGGCCCAGCATTCCCATAACCACTTCCTACCAATCCGTGGAGCGACCATCAGGGTAGGAAAACCCTGCAGGATTTTCTCTGGATTAACAGTTGAGTCCATGTCAAATATTCTATCCAAGAATAATGAGGCAGGGCACAACCTTTTCACCTGACACATTTTCATATCTCCAGAGCAACACATTTATGGATTCTGCTGTTCTGTGAAAATGCTTCACGGCCTCAGGTCTTTGTTCACGTGAAGAAGATTTAGCTCTTAAAGTAAGATAAAATATCGTACATCCATTTTTCTCCAACTGAGTGTAACTCTTATAAAATCCTGGAGGTTAATTAAAGTCAAAATGAGCTCAGTTTGAACATTTGGTTTGTTTTCCATGTAATATTGTGAATAAACTTTGGGTTTGTGAGATTTATGAATCTTTTTTTAAATTAACATTTTTCACAGCATCACAGCAACGTTTTTTCTGAATTGGGGTTGTAAAAAACAACAAAAACAAAACAAAAAAACAACATTATCTATCTCACTTGTGATTTTATTATGTTGATAGTTGCGGCAAAGCCTCAGAAAGAAGTATTTTTTAAAGAAATATGTTGGTGCAGTTTAGTGTGGTTTGGTTTGTGGTGTGATCCCATTTTTCTGTTTTTCCACTACCCATTTTAAATGCCCACTCTTACCTGAGGCACAGTGCTGACAGTCCTCTGTGTTACTCTCTGACTACATTTTGGCTGATATTGATCAAACTTGAAAGGGGAGCCCTTAAGTGAATGTGTAAAAAGTCCTGGTAATCAATGATTGACAGTTGGCATTTCCCCTCATCAAGGTCACCTTGCCAATTTCAGCGTGTGGAAGAGCTGCAGGACAATCAAGAGATGTGAGAAAGAGAGGCTGTTTTGTCTCTTCAGATTTGGCTTTACCAGAGGGAGGTTGAGCGCAGAGCACGACTTTCAATCACAGAAGTACTTCAGCTGCGAGAGCTCGGTAGACCACAACTTAAAGGAGAAAAGGGAATATCGATCTTTGTGCCAAATAAAAGCTTGCTTCTAAATGAAGTCCTGCTGGGCTGGAAGTGAAATGTAAGACCACTCAAGTTCACAGCTTATTAGCTCCTTATTACAGGTCACATACTGGTAGAGTTATGCTCATAACATCCCAGCTCTTTAGATTAATTCTGTTTGGCTGGGAATGTGAGAAAAAACAGGAGAAGGCTCCCCTGATTTAGAAAGCATGTTTCCTGAGTTCGGAAAGAAATGAAGTGTTTATGGTGGGGCAAAAAGAGGCCGCACTGAGGGGGGGTTATAAAGGAGGAGCAGTACGAAGATGCTTTGGCTTCACGTTCCTCTTTTCGCCTCTGGGGCTGAGGTTTTGGTCAACACTGCCAAAGCAAACACCTCCATATTTCACCACAGAGGACCCGATGTGAACCTTTCACACACTTCTTGGTTTCGCCTAATCAGCACCTTCCATCTGGAGTTGCCTCATTTATCCTTAGTTTGCATTGTGGTTTTGCATGTGTAGAGAAACTGCTCTAATGGAGACTCTTGGTTCTGTATCCATTACAGCGTTGTTGCATCGTTTGATTATGTTGTGTGCAGTGATGTTTGAAACAACATGACACACCAGGAGTGGCCTCCACTTGCAGGCCAGGGCACCTCCCCTTACTGCAAAAACTGCTCAGAAACAGCTCAAAGAACACAAGAAACATAACCAGGGCTATTGACCTGACCTCTCCACAACCCCCAGATCTCAGTCTGATCAAGCATGCACAGAATTATTCAGAACACATCTGATCTTCTGGGGCTCCAAACAGCAACCCCAGAAACCAAAAGATCAATTTCTAACATCCCACTCAAGTGGATGAGAGACACCACAGGACACCCTGAGATATGTTTGTGTCCATCCGCTGAAGGGTCAGAGCTTTTTTGTGGGGAAGAGGAAAACCTAGACTACTTGAGCCAGGTGTTGTCAAAGTTGTGGCCCATCGTGTATACGTGCATGCTACACATGTTATCAGTATGTTTGAAAGATACAAAGGGAGGAGGCTGAACACATCACTCTCGCACCCACTTGGTCTGCTTCACTCTCTATCCATCTCAGCAGTTATCAGGCTGATTTTAACATCCTGTTAGCTGCCGGGAGATTACCAGTGACAAACTGGGATGGCTAAATCGGCTTGGTAAACTCGCTGACCCTGCAAACCACCACCCACCCTCTGAGCTACTATCTCCTTAACACCACCTTACATGGGAATAGAGCACGGTTGGCCAAAATAACAGTCTGAACACAGATAAAGCTCAGAGGAAGCATGTAGGAGAAGACTGCAAAGAACTAACTCCCTAAAAAAGTCGATCAGGCCAAGTAGGCATGCATACAGTACAAATTCATTGACCAGGCGACGTGAAATGAACTGTTCCTGATATCATAATAACTTGTTTTACTTATTTATTCATTTCTTTTTTTGCCTTTTTGACGTAAAATGCAAATTGTCAGTTGGGGACAGCATAACCCACCACACTGATTCCTAGGGTCCTAAGGGAACCTATTATCTTGTTATGACTTAGAAGCAGGATAAGATTGCAGAGCCTTAGAAGCCCCTTTAAAACAACACGGTTTAGGAACAGCAGGCTTATAGCACCAGAGAGCATAATGAAGTCACAGTTTAGCTTTTTGCTGACTTGTAACTTCTACGCGGGTTTCCTTTAGTGGCCAACAAACTGTTAGTTTAGTTCAGAAGGAGTTAGCCCTGTGACCCTTGGTTCCCATGGGTGCATGTGTTTGGGGTACAGCTCATTTAAAGCTTAGCCTAGTGAACGGTCCCAGTGAGGCAGTGGCAGCCGAAAACACAAAGCTGTTTATAAAGGCTAATCGCCTTCATTTCAGATGAGCGCCCTTTAAATAGAGAAAGTAAGTGATTAGGCAAAATGCAATGAAGCTGCTGACATACGTGTGGAAAAACGGGATTTGTTCACTAATCCCACTTCCTGTCCCCAAGGCCTGGGAATCAGGGGCACACTGGAACTCAGCTGATCATTTGCCCCTGTTCAAAGAGGCGACGGGGAGAGGGGGGACGTCCTGCTTCTATCAACATCATGTGGCTCATGTCGAGGGTGACTGATGACTATACAGGCTCCAAATGGCAAAGAAAATGGCAAAGGCTTTCCTGCCTACAAGTTCTGTTTAAGCCTGCCCACCCAAGAAACAGGAAGACAAGCACTGAGGTGGCACCGTGCGCACTTACCCAGGATGAGGGAGCAGTGGGAGACTGGTGGGAGGAAGAGACCTGGAGCAGAGCCACAATGGCTGCTGTCACAATCTGTCCTGCCTTCATGTCATTCTCAGGAAGGGGCAGGAACAACTGGCTTCCCACACGGTGACCCCACACTGGCTCGACAAATAAAGCATTCATAACCACGGGGCATGTCAGCGAGACACTGGTGTCAGATACATTAGGTTTCTATATCCTGTGCCTGTTCAACTGTGAATCTTCATGTAGCCTGTCAGGATGCACCTGAGAGAGCTGGGACAAATTGTTGCACTGAGACGTTTTTCTGACAGTTTTCTATGTGGTGGTCCTGCTGTGCTCTGAAAGCCCTTTTCAAGACAAAGTTGTTCCCCTGCTCGTGCAAATCAAATTATTGGCTCACTGGATGAAAACTACTTGGAAATATGGTTTATAAATTGGATATTTATAATTGAGCTATTATATATAATAGAGCTATTTTGTTATATTTTGTAATTTTGTAATATATTCTATTATATAATTTAGTGACTTACTGTTCTTACTGTCTTGGAACAACTGCGACCACATAATTTCCTCGGGTATTAATAAATTATTCTTAATCTGATGATTGTGATATTTAATGGTAAATCTGCAGAAGATTTACTTTATAGCACAGCATGAAAAACATCAGCAACAAAAAGAAAAATAGAACCTCTTAGCTGGAAGTCAGCCCATGGCAGCTGAAACCTGAATTTTGATGCCCTTTGATGCAACTGTTTGTGCCTGTCACACTCAAAATATTACACACATAAGCATTTAATAATATTTATTATGAGGAACTGTGTCATTCACGACAAGAAAAGTAAATATTTTTTTAGTGAAACCTCTGAGCAGATTCTTACAAAAACGACAGATCCATCACAGATTCAGCTTCTTTAAAAAAATCTCTTTGTTCGTAAATTTGACAGCAGCTTTCAGGATGTTTGAACAGAACTGAACTTCAGTCTGTAGAACTGAGTGTTGTGAAGCCTGAGTTTCTATGGGCTGCTGTTCTTTAACCGTACCTGTTTCTGTTCTACTTCTGCTTTTGGTGAAGCGTGGCACACATTCAGTAAAATTAATTTCAGCCTTCTCACAGAGACTTTCTACAACATTAAACAGAGCGTGAGACTGAGACAGATCCATCTCCATTACATTAAGGCTGTTCTGGTCTCGTAGCTGACTGTTTCTCCCAGGTGCACACACCGTCTGGCCGCAGACAGTAGAACGCTCAGGCAGAGTGTGTCTCTGCCTTTTGAGTGTGTCCAGCACCATATGTAGGGATTATAGGCTGACATGAATCTGAGGTATGGCAGATTACGATACGGTAAGGCTAAAGGTAATGAGGCTCCTTCAGTCAGGGTTTCACGTTTAGTCTCTGTGGCTGCTTCGCCCTAAATTCCTTTGCTAATTCTGCAGTGGGCTGTCTTTGTTGTTCTGTTATAAATGTGTGTGCTCTGCCTTCTCCCCTGGCCTTTGTACAAAAAGTAGTGTTAAAATGAATTTACCATGCTAAATGTCCTCAGGAAACCAGAAGGTATGCACATAACTGTGGCTAGACCACAACCCTGTGATTCAGTGGTTCTCCGGGTGTAGTAATTCAGAGCTTTTTGCAATTCTTATCTCCACTGAGCTGAAGCTGGAGTGATGGCAGAGAGGTTACAACCCCGAGCCCACTGAGCCATTCTCGACATACACACTCCCTTTTTTTCCTTTGCTCCCGTTCAGTGGACTCATTGAGATTCTGGACGGGCCATCGAGTAATGCCAGTTTACCCGAGGCAATCCCAGTTTCCTGATTCCTCTCAGGCTGAGGAGAGATAACCCTGACCCTGAGCTAATCCCAGATTAAACCAGAACATAAAGCACTGCCACTGCTGTCCAGTGACCTCTGACCTCTGCACGTCTCCCAGCTCAGGCTGCAGCAACACTGCTAAAAGGAGCTTGCAAAGATTTTAGCCAGGTATATTCCAATGAGGGCTTCTTTATCTGTGCTGCTGAATAATAACCCCAGAGATAACTCAGAAAGCCAGACTACTTAAGTAACCAGTAAGTTATTAGGTGACAGTTTTAGTTTATTTGGAGCAAAACAGGTCTGCAGAGCTTGCCAAAGTATTGCAGGAACTGACGCGCAGGATGGGTCAGGCGCATTGATGTGTCAGAGTTGAGGTAGAGACTGATAATAAAACACATGTCTGTTAAAACAGAGCCCTATTTGTGCAGATGTGTGTGATTAGATCAAGGCTCTCCAGAGAGGATCTCCTTCCCTACTAGTTCTCCACATTTGACATCATCCTCAGCCAAACCTCTGCTTTCATGTGTTTCATCTAGACCGAGAGGGAAGGACATTCATTTGTTTGGAGAGAGAACGCAGAGTCCAAAAGCAGATCCTAGTTCGAGGGAAGATACAGAGTCAGACTTACGGATTCTTCATTGCCTCTGCACCGTGAGCACATCTGTCTGCTGTTACAAGAGTTTACATGAGAATGGAGATAAATGTGTATCTCTTTCCCCTCAACCACAACCCTCCTCACCCCTCCCTCACCCGTTCTGCTTGTCCATCAGCACGCCGGACTTGGCAGGGAGCAGGAGAGAGGCTTAGGTGACGGGAGCCAGAGGCTCTGTGATAAGGCCATCTCTCCGCATGAGAGCTCATCAGAGCTGACATTGAATACAAATTGATGCCATTAGCGAGGAGGGGGTGTGGATGTAGGAGGGGTGGGGCACGACAGTGGCTCCTAATTATATAGTGGGTGAGCCTCCCTAGGTCGACAGGGGCACGGGGCACGGTAGTAACGAGGTGACGACGGTGGGGTGTCACGGCTCCCGCCGACACAGACGATGGCGGTGCGATTTCTGGATACTGTGAGGACAGACGTGGTGGTTAATGATGTGTGATATGGGATCGCTGTTAGTGCGTATCCATTATGACGGATCACATTCAACGTATGTCGAGACAAGAGGGGGGCACACCTTTTCCCTAGCGAGGGAGCTCGCAGCAACAGAATACAAACAGCATGCCATGAATAGCCAGTAGCTTCACTTTGTTGTGGTTTTAATGGCTGGAATCACGCCAAAGCTCCGCACACACTCATTTGTGTGTTTTTGTTTTTCATGGCAATAATGATTTCAGATACTTTTGTGCACACTCCTGTTTCTACACTGTAAAAAAAATTGTAATATAAAAGTACTTCACTGTGTGTTTTACAGTTTTGTACTGTTCTGTACCATTAATAGACTGTGATTTTACATTTCAAACGTAAATTAACATAAAATCACTGTAAATGTAATAAAACATAATTTTCTTGTTTTTTAAATGTATTTGTCTGTACATATGCATATTTAGATTGTTAAAATACGTTCACAAATGCATCATAATTTCACAAATATTTGTCCGTTATTTGAAAGATTGAACTGTTAAATTAAAATGTAATGCTATGGAAAAATATATAAAATGAATCTTATAAACTTTTTATACATCAAATAATAATAATAATTATTGCCGTGGTTCAAGAGTTGGCAGTTTGCCTTGTAATCAGAAGGTTGCCGGTTCGAGCCCCGGCTCGGACACTCTTGGTCGTTGTGTCCTTGGGCAAGACACTTCACCTGCCACCTACTGGTGATGGCCAGAGGGGAATTATAAAGTGGGATTGTAAAGCGCTTTGAGGGTCTCATAAAGCACTATATAAATGCAATCCATTGTTATTTAAACCAACTGTTAACTGTATATTTCTGTACATTTAAGTATTATTATTCATATTGCCACATTCATTGACCTTGTTTACAGGTAATTTCATTGTTTAATCACATTAAAATGTTCCTAATTTAATGCTTAAAAGCACTTGAAAAAGGCAAAATCCCATGTAAAATTAGGGCAACAAACTGTATTGTCATTACTTAAAATAACCGTATTTTCATGAGAAAGTTATTTTGTTATTTTATGGTATTATTTTGGCGCCCCAGCTGCCAGAATATTACTGTTTTTTTAGGATTTTTTTTTCACAGTGTAGGATTAATGCTGCTTATCCGGAATCAAGTTGTTCAAATACAGTGCTTACAGTAACAGCTTTTGAATTCACAAAAGAACACCATAAAACTTGCAGAACTTTGATTTTCCAGAGAGAGGAAGCAAGGATTCAGAGCTTTTGTATCCAGATGCTTTCATGACCGACAGACAGCCACGCATTTTAACTTGTCTCTTTAATTCCCCTTTTTCCTTTAAAGTTGCATCTATTTGAGGTCTTTGTATCCACAAATAGATTTAACGCTATAAACATGAGTGCAGAAAATTTGTGTATGTAATTTTGTTCTGCTGTCCTAACTTGAACCCATATTCCAGTTCTGCCGTTAGCTTGATCGGATGATACGGGGATCGTGTGCAAAGTATTCTGAGAATTTTCAAAATGTTTTGGTGTTTGCAACATGTACGAGAAAAGAAGACAACCAAGACAACAAGGCAAAAATAACACGACTGCTAATGACTGATTTGTCATCTTAATGCCATGCCTTGTCAGTTTCAAATTTGAAGTGAGATGATGGCAAGCATAACCGCTTTTGGTGATGCTTTGCACATATGGGGCAGGTGTTTGTACAGGCACGCTGCGTTGTCTGTGTTTTCTTTCCTAGTAGCAAGCTGCAGAGCCTGCCTCTCCACAAACACACACACACGCACAGGGTGCAGTGAAGCTTTGAGGCCATCACAATAGATTACCATTCCTCTGCGGGTCAGACTCTTTGGCATTACCAGTGGGTCAGATCATATCTCTAGATTCTGTGCCCTTGCATATTTGCTATCCGCTGAATGATGTCCTATCTGATGTGACACAGTGGCCAAGCCTTTGACCGCTTTTATTATCCTCTGCCCTCACAGTGACGGAGCCAAGACGAGCAGCTGCTGCGTTCTCATGCTCTTATCGTTCCTTTTCCTTTAGCAGCCCAGCTCACCTCAGACCCACTCTCCAGTAATCACACAGGCATTCTTTAACAACTCTGTCACTCCTCTGCTGGCTTTGAAGCATGCAGCTCACGCAAACCCAAATAAGTCGTGTAAATGTTTGACATGAAGGGAAGTTGAAAGAGGCCGTCGAAGGAGAGAGAGAAGGCGCTCTGGGCCCCGAAAGTTGCTGATTTAAAGTGAGTCTGCTGAAAAGACGGCAGCGCAAGTGGCAGTCAGGCCCTCCAGTGGGCACCCACTTGTCCTAAAGCAGAAGGGGGTTTCTTAATCTCCATCGCTATGTTAGTGCCCCTATATCAAGGCTTCCTTATTCTATAAATACAGGAAATCGCTGTGAGAAAGTTGTGCTAGATTGAGATAAGAGAGGAAACACGGCCGCTCTTGCATACAGGCATCTGGATATCGGCCAACTCTGCTCACAACTGTGCAAATTCAATCATTTCTTGGACTTTTTCTTACAGAAAAAACTCCCATGTTAAACATATGCGTAAAACAAAAGTCTGAATGTGTTGTTTGTGGCTATTTTGCATAGAGGTGCCAATTCTTTTTCACCAAACAGTTAAATACCACATCGTAACTCAATAGTTAAACAGTAATGTTCCAGCTTAGAGGTAATTGCTCAAATAAAGTGCAGAAAGTGTTCTGAACTCTTTCCAAACACATGAACGCCCTCATAGAGAAGGCAAGCATATTCTCCTGACTGAGAAGATAAACAGAAATCTGCAGGAGCGGCATTAGGAGGTCATGCTACAGCAGGATGAGCATAGATTGACACAGTCCTCTTAGACAGATAGCAGCTTGTTTGCCCAATCTCCACTCTTACTCTCAGCTTCATCTCCACTTTATTGGCAAACATAATAAACAAGGTGCACAACCATGCCCGAGAGAATAAAATGCACCTTTATACAGCTCAGCAGGGAGTGGTTCTTATGAATATTTCAGTGACTTAGACTCATACAAATTAATGAGAATTGTGTCATGTCGAGCAAGTCTCTTAAACCTGTGGCACTGTCGCCTGTGGCGTCTCAACTCATTAATGCGTCTTGTTAAAAGTTGACCCAACTGCCAACTAGGAAACCCTGCATTTATTTTCCTTCACCCCCCAGAAAAGTCTCTGAAGCTGTTTTGTGCCGCTCCATCATTGCAACGAAGCGTGCCTTGTGAGGAGTAATAAGAGTGTCTTAACTGGAGTTTTCCTTCTTTGCATTGACAGCATTCAAATATTTGGCTAGGATTCCTGACAAGTGCTGCCTTTGATGTGTGAGAGCATGCAACCTCTCCCACCCCCTCTTAATCACCCTAATTATCACCTGTGTGTGTGTGTGTGTGTGTGTGTGTGTGTGTGTGTGTGTGTGTGTGTGTGTGTGTGTGTGTGTGTGTGTGTGTGTGAGAGAACCGACACACCTTTCTGACGGGTTGGAAACTACCTTGGGGCAATGCTCAGGTAGTGCAGCTTGTTTGTGATATGCCAGGAGCTACTGGGGTATTTCTGCACTACCTATTATTGCACTACCTCAGAACATTTAATCCAAGCCTATTTAACCCTACTTATTTTAATTTACACTTGTTTGATCTGCATAGATCATAACCAGCATTTTCCATCTCTAATCATGCATCGCTCCTTAGACAGAAGCACAGGGCGCCGCAATAGTTTCTAATTAGCCACAAATGTTCACCAATTGAAAACCACTGAGCTGTGAACTGAGTAGATCATTGCTCCACACAATGCTCGTCCGCTTTGTTCATTGCTCCCTTCCTGCTCAGTGTCAAAGCAATGGACTGCAAAGTTTTGTCTTTTCCCATCATCATCCCCCTCCTCCTCCTCCTCACCTCCCATACTTCTCTACAGGGAGTACTGCAGGCTTCAAGCAGCAACATGCACTGACACTCACAGTGGCCTCCACTTTTAATTTACCCAATTTGAAACCAGAGAAATATGCAGTGGGGTGGAACACCCATATCAGTGTCAAGTAGCAAGTGGCCACTGCGCTGTCAAGTGCCAGGATGTGTATTTAGGCCCTCTCAATTCTCTCGCTCACTGTCACTGTTTTGTTTAAACACACAGTCTGAAGTTTTCCATGATCCAATCACTTATCCGATGCTTGCTGCGAATTTGCCAGGAAAGTTATGAGTGGGACGGGCCGCGTACTGTTAAGCTACGCTGGATACAGTAATGAGAGGAAGTTCTTATGTTACCGAAGCACACTGCAAGGTAGGACGCATTAAAAGCTGAATATGATATGTGAAATCCCGTCTCCTCTGTCCCTCGTGTACGGCATGGTGGGAAATCACTTCATATAAGTCGGCATTAACCACTGCGCTTTCTTACTTTCTTACTTCTGGAGATGAACTCTCGTGAGTGCGCTCCATGCCTGTCCAAACATATTTCCAAAGTAAACTCGGCCCGTTGGCTATTAATTTAAGATCAGGAGATACGCTATAACATGCAGGCCTGCAGCCCTGGAGATCACCGTCAGCAGCCAAGTATTCTCTCAGGAGGAAAAGGGCTGGCTCCATCTGACAGTGAGGCATGCTTCTCCCCCTATGTTTCTATACCTCATTTAACCAGGTAAGCTTATAAAAATACATTTGTACTTCTAATGGTCTGAGGAAAGGGTTGCGGTCAAGGTACATCCACTATTCTCCAGAACAACAACTGTATTGTATTGCAGTCTGCAGAACATGTAGTCACCTTGAGTGAATGAGGAACTCAGGTAATCAGTCACAGCAACCTGCATTTAAACTCGGCTAATTAACCTGATGAATGCAAAGAGAAAGAAATAAAGAATCTGTGCTTTGTTCGATATATGTCTTGCTTTGGCACTTTAGTGCAACGAAACACAATTTTCTTCCTAGCCAATCACCCATTTTAGAGTGGACTCACATTGGTAGTGAAGATGGGTTTTGTAAATGAAGTGCTCTTTAAGGTTTTGAGTTTTTACAGTAGAGTCTGATGGGAACTGCATGATGAAACAACCACTAATAACATCACTGTTTCTAACTCTAAGTACTGAACAATGGCAGTTTTGCAGGAAAATGCTAGAATTATAAACTCGATATCAGTTTGTAGTGCAGAAAAACAAACAAAAATAAACAGAGGAATTTTTTTTGTCTGTCTGAGGTAGTGCTGAGCTTCTGCTCAGGTTTTGGCATTGTTGTTAAAACAGAGTTGGTAAGAAAGGCTCACACTTTCAGCTTCAAACTACACCTTTAAAAGAAACAGAACACTTAGGCACAAATAATTGTGCTCCGCTGTTAAATTAACACTGACTATTAACATTACTGACCAGCAGCACTAATAATGTTTGCTAAATCATTTTGTTATTGGTCATAGTCATTTTTCTGCTTGCCACTACCTCAATGGTAACAGCTGGTTAATTTTGGTATTAGGTAATTGCTAATAGTTAAATGGCTGACACTGACAAATGTACAGCAAGATTAAAACTTACAACTGTTTAAAGTCCAGTGGTGTTCAAACAGGAGCTTCACTGAGCTTCAGTGCTACTACTGCTAGTGGCAAATTGTTTGGTATATTAATCTGCAGAATGGTCACAGAATTTGAGTTTTGACAAGGATGGTTGTACTGATTATGTCAAATTCACACAAAACTGAATAGTACTTTTTACTTTCTTGATTTGGGTAGAAGTAAATATTTTTAATACTTAAGTAAATACTTGGTACTTAAGTACAATAGTTTTCCATAGGTCATGACCCTCCAGAGAGGGGAGAATATCTTAAAACAAAACTAAAAAAAAAAAAAGAAAAAGTAAAGTTTGCTACAAAAATCTTTTGACATTTTCAAATCTTATTCTTTTTTTGTAAACCGCTGGATAGCTTTACCTCAGTTATTTAAAATATAATTAATAATTAATTCATATCTACAACATTTTTGCACACTTGCATTTTATGTGGTCCTGTGCCAGTTGTCTGTTATATGTAGCACCATGGTCTCGGAGGAACGCCGTGTCATTTCAGTGTGTACTGTACAACTGCACATGGTTGAAATGATAATAAAGCCACTTGACTTGACATGACAAGAGGTCCCAGGTTGCCACTTAATTTCTAACACTGCGTTCAAGCTGTGCTGTCGCTGTAATGTTGCTGCATACCATATGACTCGACCTACACCATAGCCTGACATTCACCCGCGCAAGCATGTAAAATTCAGCTGCATGACCACAACAAGTGTGATTGGCCTACTTGGTAGTAATATGCCATGTAGACCAAGTATATTGATCTTGGTATACTGAGCGTAAGGATAATGGCTCCGTGATCCAAGATATAACTGGCTGTGATTGTATCTTGCTTGTCTCCAGTGCTAATGCAGAAACCAGTAATCCCAAGCGCTTAGAGTCAATGCGTAATCTCATTTGGTTCTGAAGTCTTCATTCTATCCTCCATTTTTAGCTCCAACATAAATGTATAAATGCAAAAAAGGCTGTTATCTATATTGATATCTTTACTACTTTATGTCAAATTATAGTAAGTAAAGTAAAGTATAGTAACTACAGCTGTCTCACACAATTAGTGAAGTACAAAGTACACTGTTCCCTTACAGTTAAAATATAGTAGCAGTTAAAAAAAAAGAGGGGACAGTACAACTAAGTCGTGACTGAGTTTAAGTGTAGTACTCGTGTCAAGATACACATCATATCAACTTATCAAAAGTTTGGTAGTAGATTTTTGGCCTTGTATTGTTGGTAGATCTCCAGCATCTTTAGCAGGTTGCTCTGATGCCACTAAGCTAGAATTTCTTCAGGTCTCGTTCAGCTCAGCATCCAGTTTCTCAAAGATCAGCAAAGGGCTTTCTTGAGGCCAGAGTGCAGCGAGTAGCAAGAAACGGGCAGTGGGCTGTTTGAGCCAAGAGCACCTTGGGTTCCTTGGAGAGAGAAGCGGATTGTCTGTGTTCAGCAGACTGAAGAGTGTGGACCGGAACGCCACACACAAAGGAACCGAGATGCCTGAGGTGACTACTGTGAAATAGCTTAACTTTCTGCCTTTATGCTACACCTGCATTTCTTTCATGAACAAGAAAGACTGAAAATAGGAAAAATGTCATAAAGTGACCTTCTCTCATTTGTGCGCAGGTGCAGGCATGCTACTGTAAAAACCCAAGTGAATGAGGAATGGGATAGACACTGAGCTTGAGGATCAGGTTGCCCCACCGGCTTACTTTCACCTCCTAATAGAGCCATTGCAATTTCACAAGGGAGAAGCAGTGTGGTCCTGAAACAAAGCCCCTGCTGTGTGTGTGTGTGTGTGTGTGTGTGTGTGTGTGTGTGTGTGTGTGTGTGTGTGTGTGTGTGTGTGTGTGTGTGTGTGTGTGTGTGCGCAGACCCCCCAGAGTGGGCCTAAGCCATACAGGCAGTAATGGGCTACTATGAGTTTATCTGGCTCTGATAGACATATTCACACTCTGCTCCCAGCCTTTCAATCTCTCGGATAAGTCTGCATGTGGAAAATGCTGTCATGCTCTAATGTGGCTGACAAAAGAGCACAAGTAGTTCAGCCTCTCTGAGCCTGTCCTGTGTGAAACTGTAATCTGCGGCTGCAAATCTGTAAGTAAGTCTGGGAAAACAGCTGATTGAGTGTGCAGCCTAATATATCCGAGCTCAATAAAATGTGACTGGTTGAAAAACATCGGGGGATTGTCTGCAAATTAGATTCAGCTCAGTGCCAGAAAATTAAGACAAATGAGTCGTGTAGCAAACATAAGATTTTGTTACTCTCTGGGAAATACACCCCAACCCCACAAATTCTCCTTCATCTTTTAGGTATGGGCATAAACAACAAAAAGAAAAAGCACACACACTCCAAACTGGCATTCTGCAAAAGTGTAGCCTCTCTGCATGTCTTTTTGAGCTGATTGTGATTGAGTGTTTGCTTGGCACCAATCTCAGCCCAGAGACATGCTGTGCGGCCTGACCTCTGGAGTAGAGTTGCAGCCAAGCTCAGTCTGCTGCCATTATACGTCCTTGATCAACATGTCAAACGAGCACAATGCCATGTGGCCCCGCCTGAGGTGAAGTTTGACTTTGGGATTGAGTTAAGAGGGACTGACAGAAAAGACAATGATATCCAGTAGGTGGAGTGGCGCGCCTTTTTGTAACCAGGTTCTGTTGTAGTTAAATGGATTTCTAAAAGGTGATGTCTATGGTGGAGACCACATTACATGCAAATATGAAGGATAAGTCACGAGGAAAGGCACAACATTTAGTATTTAGTATTTAGTATTTATTTATTTATTTGGGGTAAATTCTACCTGTGACATAGAATTCAGTCTGGCCTGTCTGCATGTTGTCAGATAACTATGAGATTAGAGTACATGTGTTTGTTTCTTAATGTGCGCCTCTCAATAGGGCGTGTTGTTGCTTTGCGCTGTTCACATTTCCTATTCGGCTGACAGATGGTCCCGTCCAGCTCCTCTCTGACAACAAACACACACTGAGAAGTCGCTGACAACCTGCTTCAGAAGGGGGGGCGCCCCGACTGGCCCTCGGAATGTGTGTGTATATGTGTGCGTGTGTGTGCACAATGCATTCTTATCCAGTGTGCACTTGGCCTAGAGTGTATGGGGACTCATCATTCAACTTAAGACTCAACACAAATAATCACAGGGTCCAGCCACATGTTGCAGCTCCTCTACGCGGGGCTGACAGCTGCCAATCACTCTGCTGACCTGTAAACGTTCCATTGGTGGGCACAGTTATTAAATCAAACTGTATAAATATAGAATATCTAATGCTATTAATCTTTGCTTATTGACGTAACCCCCGTGCTAAATTTAGATCTGGCTCAAAAGACTGGCAATATCAGATTCCATAGGGAGTCTGTTTAAAAAGGTCTCTAGATGGTGTTTATTTTAAGGACCAGTGGTGGACATGTGGATGTCTTTGCATGCTTGGGTGGCCAGACCTCTTCTTCAGAAACACCTAACAACCTCGTAGTAACGTCAAACCCACAATACATGACTACACATACAGAGCTTGTTAAAAAAAAAATTAAAAAAAATCTTAAACTGGCCATTATAAAGCTACAGTGTGTTTCCTTCAAGGTCTGATATGCCACACTGGCTGTGCGTTCGCTCCTTTAATAACACGCCGGCACACCAGTGTTCAACTATGTCACATTTAACCAGTCAAATGCAGCTAACTGCATGTAACGGTTTATCCTTTGGTTTCCTTCTGCCATGTTTTGGTGGCTAACTCTGGGTTAACCTCAAATCCGTGCCTGTGATCTCTCGATTATAGAAGAAGGCTAAATGGAGGATGGGAACTTTCCTGCTGTTTGAGTGAAACCTCTCTGTTTGTCCAACAGTATCTGAATGCCAGCGTCTAAGGCCTCTTACCCTATAGATTGCAAAGGAGTGTGTTTATGTATGGTGGGACACGGGGCCTTTGTTGTCTTAGCCGTGGCCTTTTGCTCTGCCTGTACTTGGTTGCTGAACGAAGCAGAACATATCAAACAAACACTCCAGCACAGAGTCTATAGGGAGATTGGGTTACTGTAGACATGCGAGGACGTGTCAACTGCATTGTGTTGCTGAAAGCGCACACTTGTCTGACCTTCAGAGAATGGTGTCCAAGCATGCAATGAAATGTTGTGCCTTACCCTATTCCATGAACTATGTAGTATGAACATCATAGCTAACTGCCGGTCTACTGTTTCTGTGTTTGCTGGCTTCCCACAGACTGCCACTAACGAGTGACTTTCTAGATCCTTTGATCCACTCAGGAGGTATTAAGCCATCAGTGCTGTTTGACAGACACTCAGTAGCACTTGTCTCTAATGAGTGGTGTTCTGTTACACAAGTGTCGGTGAAAAACCATCAGATAAGTCCACGGAGGAGTGGCACGAGGAATGTGTCAGTTGCCCATGCATGTGTGCGCGCGAATATGCGCACATGTAGCTGCAGCTGTCGGTAACCAATGCATTTCTGTTTCCATACAGAACTGAGATCCACTGGTACCGCTCATCACTTCGCCTACCTCATCAACACATCTGACTATCGGATCCTTCGTATGGATGAGGACCATGATCGAATGTATGTTGGGAGCAAGGACCACATCCTGTCCCTGGACCTCCATGACATCAACAAGAACCCACGTATTGTAAGACCTTTCCCATGCTTTTCTCCCTTTGGGCCTTAAAATGGGCTGTTACCGTGGGATAAAGCCAGCACCTTTACTGCAGTTTTACCCAAAGTGAAATGTTCCCCACTCTTGCCCCAGCAGCAGACATTTCGGTTTGCTCACATCAAGTTTTTGTTGGACTACTCTTCTTTTTTTTTTGTTTCTGGTGCAGCTCATTAAAACCCTGTAACTGGTCTATGACAATCCCAACAGGACTTATATTAGCCTTGGTGGATATCCCTTTTAAAATTTTAATCCAAATATGCAATAAATGCCAGTGATGTATAACGTTTTGGGCTGGAGCTATAAAATGTCCCGCGTTCCCACTCTTGCAGATCCACTGGCCAGTGCCTGAACAAAGAAGAATGGAGTGCCTCGTGAGTGGGAAAGATGCCAATGTAAGTATGCGTGTTGAAAATGCACATACCAAGAGCAGGATTGCCCGAGTAAAGTTGTTTCCTTAAACTTGATAGCTTGAAAAAATAAAATATATCTTTTTTTTTTTTAAATAAATTGCATTTAAAATATATAATTCCCTCATCTGTTCACATCAGTTTTAATGTGATGAACCTGTTAAATGGAATTACCTGCGGAGTTGGACCTGGCCCAGTAAAATTCTGGTTCCCTCGTGTCTAGCCAATGAGACAGGAATGGAGCAGAGAAGCCCAGAATCCTTCTTTGTGCCAGCTTGAGTTCGGGAACCAAGCACTGCTGGCTGATAGTTTGATATATTGCCCAAATACAAATAGAAGCACATTATTACTGGCAGATTTTTAAGTTTTAATAAGAATCAGTGAGCATTCAGTAAATCAGCAGGAGGTCTGGCAGTAAAGATTAACTATGAACTGCTATTTAATTTCCTTCAATGTCTGTGTTTCCAGGAGGAGTGTGCAAACTTCATTCGTCTAATTGAGCCATGGAACCGGACTCACCTGTACGTCTGTGGGACAGGAGCTTACAATCCGGTCTGCACCTTTGTCAACCGCGGACGCAAACCTCAGGTTAGAATTACAAAGGAATGTAGAGGCCGAGAAGTTGATCTTAGCAGCATTAAAAACTTCCTCCATCTACATCATGAATGATATGGTTTGCCTTACTCTCCATCCGCCCTACACTAAGCTCCCTTTATGATGATTTTGCTCCATCATTAAGCTTGCTTGTGGTACCCTGTGTCCCCATATGGCGAAGCAGCCAGCACACCAGCCTCACCAGCACACAGCTGTTG
This sequence comes from Diplotaxodon limnothrissa, assembly GCF_057381915.1. NCBI lineage: Eukaryota > Metazoa > Chordata > Actinopteri > Cichliformes > Cichlidae > Diplotaxodon > Diplotaxodon limnothrissa. Next base: position 10,750,278 of record NC_140600.1, read on the forward strand.
TCCCCAGTGTGCCGTTAGAGCTACTCTGTTTAGTCTCAATCTTTAATGGGACCTCTTGAATTTCGTAAACCTAGCCAGTCCGCTTACGCTGCCGTACTCCTCTTTAACACCTCACTTTCCTTTAAATATCACACTCGCTCCCTAATTGTGACCAGGGGACTTTTATAAAAGGCAATAAATAAAAAGTAAATTTCCCATTTGACTTTCCCTTGTGATCACAGAGAAATCGCAACAGCGAGCACAGCTTGCTCGAGCCCCTTGCTGCATACAGCTTGTTACTAATGAAGGGCTTCCACCCAGTCACTCACCTATCCTTCCACCCCTTCATGCATCCATCCAGGCCACCCGCCAGCCTCTACCATGTGAGATGCTGGGTAATTGCAAGTGGGAGCTCCCATTATGGGGTGCAAGTGGAATGTTCCAGTTCTAGTGGATTAATGAGAGGGCTGTTATTTTCTCTGTCACACTGACAGGTCCAAATCATACACCCCTGAGCACCTTTCTCAGCTGGTCTGTGGAGTTAACCACAACTGTAAAAACAAGAGGGGGTAAACTCTGCACGGACGCATGTACACACACATATCCTGACACACATACTGTAGGAACACTTGTCATTCTTAATTCAGATGGATTTCTATCAATAGATTTTACCATCGCAAGAAACATTCCTAAGATGCGCTTAAAGACTCGTAGCTAAATGTTTTGCAGTGCCAGCAGATTTTAGGGGTGTGTATGTGGCATACTGTGACAGCCTTTACTGACAAAACCACAGAATAGAGGACTGTTATTGTTGCCTTTTCCACCATCTGGTCCAATAAAGAAACCCGCATTCCCTGCACAGTCTTGCGTCCATTTTTCTTTATCCTTTCCCTACGCGCTTGTATTATATTGATCTCAGAAGTTCAGGGTTTAGGGAGTTTCTCATGTCTCATGTCTGGAGGTCAAAACAGGCTCAAGCAATCTGCAGCAAGGTCATGAAAGGCCTTGATCCCTCCTCATCAGTAGTGTAACGCCGAGAATGTATTGCTTTTTCCTGTTTTAGACGTCCATGTATCTGCAGATGGCCCAAGCCAGAGGAAGGGCTAACCGTGCAGCTGAACCCAGTGCGGTGCACGAGACACTCGGACTCAAGGTGCGATGCGGGCCCTGTCTGCACGAACCGATCACCAGCAGCATGCTCCCCTTTTTTGTGTCTGTGCCCATTTTGTCGATACCATCTTTAACCTGGCCATCGTTTGTTCATCTCTGTAATATTTTCCATGCACTGTTTTTCAGTCCCTGCACGATCTCGACATTTTTAGTGTAATTTGAAAATGCATTTCATTTCACGTCGCTTCGTTTTCTCCTTGTTTCATTCACATTTCCTTTGTTGTCTGAGCACCCTGTCTTATTAGCCTTTGTCCTTTTGGTGCTTTGCCTCTGTGTTAAATGCCACATTTTGCATGAGAGCTGGCTAATCAACTGGAAATGGCTGATCCGGCTGTAAAAAAAACAAAAGATACACGGCCCACGTTTAATTAAACAGGCTTTTGCTGCTGTTCAATGCATGACACGGTCATTTCTATTTAGCATTTAGCTGGAGCTGTAAAGAGCAGATTTCCGAATCATTCTTCTTCATCATATCAGACATTCGAGGGTGTCACACCCAGCAGTTCTTCACCCCAAAGAGCCCTCCGCCTTCTGTAGGAATGTTATTCAGGCTCTCCCACAGAGGCGACAGGACTAGTCAGCATCTGACCCACTCCCACAGCAGGCTCTGTTAGCTTAGAGCAAACACCAGCCATCTGTAGCCAACTAGCTATGGAGCTGAGGAAATAAAAGAGTCACATACTTCAACATGTCTTCTCTGTTTGAGCTCTCCAAGCACTTTAAAAAGCAGAGAGGGACTTTTGAAGGACAACAGGGCTTTATGTGAAGTGGGACACTTTGAAAGTGTTTCAACTGTTTTCTTTTTCAGGCCGATTCTTTTTCTACACGTGTTTCAACCTTTTCTCAAGGGTCACATTTTATAGCAGGGTTGTAAAAACACATTCAGGGCACAGTTTCCCTCCGGTACACATAAATGTTTGTGACCGTTTTTGGGTTTTTCTCCAGAATGGCTTTGAGTAAGCTGCCATCTACTTATCGGCGCAAGTGGTGATTTTAATCAAAGATGATGTAAAGGGTTGCGTGTATGATCTAGTGAAGGGAGTTTGGCACAGTGCTCCTAAATAAGTGCTGACGGACACCGACACAGATGTCTTCATCTCGGCCTGCTGGGAGTAAAAAAATAGGGATTGGATGTGCTCTGGTTTTTGCGGCGGAGCTACAGGACATGTCATTGCGTGCCACTGTTTCATTTTCCCCACTATCATACGCAAATTCCTGCTAATCACCTTTCAGTGCTTGCGTGCTGGGATGCCATGAGCAGTGAGCATCAGTCATCCAGCCTCCATCGCAGACTTGTTTTCACTTTGCTGGATTGCAGGTGTCACGAGTCGACCTGCACACCCATAGGCACAGAGAAGCTGAGAGATATTTGGCATGCAGCTTTATTATGCCGAGAGAAGCAGCACCGCAGCACATTGTTTTTTACAGTGGAGTGGCATGGAGATGGATTAGAAATCCATCGCTTTTCCTGCATGTGTTTTTTCTGTATGAACACACACTCATTATTTTGATACTTCATCCCCCATCAGGACCTATAGGTCCCGCAGGAGTCAGAGGCAGCGCATATGCTGCCTCATTTTCCCTACACAAGGGAATCACAGTGACAAGATGGAGAGTGTTGAATTTATTGCCATCTCTGTATGATTTTTTTTTTCCATTTCAGGAAGAAATCTTCCATTTGGAACCGGGCAAAGTAGAATCTGGGAAAGGAAAGTGCTCCTATGACCCGAAGCTCAACAGCGTGTCAGCTTTGATCAGTAAGTATCATCTGGGTTTGGTCACATGGGATTGCAGGCACAGGCACGGTCCAGCACAGTTTCTTCTAGCAACAGCAGTGTCATCTCATATGGATTCTTCATCTTTTCTTCCATTTCTCCTTATATGATCTTCAATGGGCTTATGTTTGGCATACTTTGTAAAGAGCTTTTTATTGTTAGCCAGTGATAACCACAAGGTCAGGTCAAGTGTCCTTGTCACTTTGCCTTTTTCCCACAGTTTAGCTAGAATCACTAGGAATTTTTCCTTCTTAGGACTGCAATGGGCTCAGTAATATGTGACTATTAATATTTATATCCTCCACTGAGGAATTAGTGGCTTCAAATCTAAATACGTCTGACATGCAAAAATAAAAAAATAAATAGTTATTGTATTACCATTTGAAAAACTAAAACTTTGACTTAATTTGGCAGTGTGCTGATATGTGGGATCAATGCCTCAAACAAAGTCAGTGAAGCAAAATATTAACAAAACGATTGTGTGCTCTCGCTTTTTTCACGTTTCAGCCGTTAGATGATTTTCAATTTTCAGTGAGATTAGGTTTGGATGAAATGTCTTATCATCTGTTGTTTCACTCATGAAGCCAGTGTCCTCTGTGCCACTGCCCAAGGTCATTTAGTCAGGTCCAGGCCGCACAGTTGCCACCAGTGAAAGGCGATCTTCTCTCTGTGGGTCAAGGCGGCGGGTGTAAATCACTGGCACTGTTTTCCCGCATTAGCGCAGTGCCAGATGACCAGTATGGAACCAGTACTGTCATCCAAGATGGATTTACCTCCCACATCCACCAGTTAGCGTCATGTAAGGGACACTGTTGTTAGTGTTGATAAGGATTAAGAACCCTGTACCACAAAAATAGATTCACCATTGACCGCTGACTGCTCGATGCGCCACCGCATTAGGTATCCTATCATCCGTGGACATTTTAATGATATATCATCAATCTCCCTATAGTACTGCCGGGGACCATGACATTGAGTATAATGGTGGTACAACAGTGTTTCCTGTTCCTACTGTCTCCATTCTCCATCTCTGAGAGCCCTGAGAGGCACACCTGCTCTCCAGTGGGGCCCACACAACAGCTGGAAGACCAACACCTTTCCTCCCTGTGGCTTAACAAAGCTGTTTTTATACATTTGTCAGTCTGCACACACGGGAGTGCTCATATCTCATGTCTTAATGAAGTGCATTTGATGGCTGTTTCAGGAAGTTTGAAGTTTGTATTGATAGGAGCACACAGTTAATACCCTGAAATAAGAGAAAATATGAATGAATTTAATGTTTTAAAAATAAGAAATTTTTATAGTGGATCTGACCACCATTGATACAGTTGCATTTATGACAGTGTCGATTGTTGTTTGTGTTCAGCGGATCAGCAAAGTGTTTGTTAATTTGCAGCTGAAAAAATCCCCAAGAAACGAACTATATACTCCTATTTTAGTAATGTTTGCTAAAAGCTGTAGAGCACATCAATTTTAGAGAATTAAAAAGACATTTGTAGTGGGCTGAGGTCTGACTACCACACAAGAGGCCCAAAAGTATGTAAATGAGAATTTTGTTGAACGCTTGAGTATCTTTATCTCCTTCGTGTCATAAGATAATTTTCTTTGTCTTAATCCTTTAAACAAGCACTTTGTACTGGTACAAGAATACAAGCTACTTATAGTGTTTTAAAGCAGTACAGCCCCAAAATGCTGACATATTATTAGGAGACAATGAGAACAGTGGAGGCTTACCTTGTTTATCAGCCATTTAAATGTCAGTTGCTTACGTCTCAAGTTGCAACCACGTCCTGACCACTCGCATGTGCAGATGATGACTTTGTTATGCTTAGCTTCTGTGTTGTGAAACTGAAGAGCGTCATGATTTTTCTAAATATACTTTTTGAAATAAAAGCTGGTGGTTCGTGCCAAGGGTGGTGCTGGAATAATGTCAGAGTCGAGGAATCTCACGAAACTCAAGTGTTTTCTCTCTTTCTCAGATGGAGAACTGTACGCTGGGGTCTATGTTGACTTTATGGGAACAGACTCTGCCATTTTCCGTACTTTGGGGACAAAGACTGCCATGCGAACAGATCAGTACAACTCCAGATGGCTGAACGGTAACAGTCCTATTTAGCCTATAAATGATACACAAGACTGATCGCGGCCTTTTGTGCACAGCTCCTTATCGTGCTATCCAAACAAGCTTATAAAATATAGCTAAAATGTAAGGATTGCTGTTTTCTGAAGATGTTTAGAAAGCCTCAGCAAGTGATAAACAGGAAAGGCTGAAAGTTTAGAAAAGATCTCAAACCAGATGTTTTCCCCAGATCACTGTCCACATAAACATCTCACCACTTCTTCTCCCCACAGACCCCACTTTTGTCCACATACACCTCATCCCGGATAGTGCCGAGAGAAATGATGACAAGCTGTATTTCTTCTTCCGAGAGAAGTCCTCTGAGATGGGCCAGACTCCTGTGACCCAGTCCCGTATCGGACGTATCTGCCTGGTGTGTATACACTGAGGAGCATTTTTCCACTGAGGTGTGATCCTGATGAAAAGAGAAACTGCAGCGTGATTAATAAAAGTCTGGAGTCTCCCAGTGAGAAGCACCCACTGTCTTTAAATGTGTATGGGCTAAGGACTTGTATTTACCTCTTGTTAACTTGCTGGACTCCACATGTGTCTTTAACCTTCATGCTAACAATGGATCCCTCTGTATGTCAGATTGCCCTCTGACCTCTGATCACAGGATCTCCCTCTGCACTGATATTGTCACTAGTAGTCCTAAAACACAGGATCACAAGGCCTGCACACTGTGTCATCTTACTGAGCTGGTTGTATTTACACATTAAACGTTCCTGTCTTACAAGTTTGCGTGCACGTGTGAGCCTAACAGCAGGAATATGAGAACGGTTCGGAGTACAAAACGTGCGCCTCAGTTCAAGGTTCAAGGTTCTTTATTTGTCACATGCATAGTTATACAAGTATAACACACAGTGAAATGTAGCCTGACACGCTCCTCGACATGTGCAAAAAAATTGGGGGGGGTGTAGAGGAAAAACATTATACATATATATATGTAGTATATACATTGGGTGAATGTGCAGCAGTAGCAGCAAGCAGGTGAATTCTGTACATTAATATGAATAGACATCTGTTGTTCACTGTTGTATTTATTTGGGGTCAGGTGCTGACCCGACAGACAAACACTCATCCCCCTCTCGGTGGGCTATGGAGACCCCGGCCTGTCACTCTTACTTCGCCACACATCTGGATGCTCTTTGCATTTCTTCGCACCGTGCATACCACCAAAACTACACTTGGTTCATTTATGGTAGTATGAAAACATTTCAACTTCCCAAATGGGAAAGCATAAAGAGAGTGAAGGTTGGCCACCCTTAAAAAATTACTATAAAAAAGACAATTTCTTACAAAGTGTGACACATTCTCGAAATATCTTGGTATGGATTCTGGCTTCACTCCATCGCAGATGGGAGAGCCTAAATAGGAGGAAACTGTGTTTACCTAACCCCATCAGCACCCCCCCTTAGCTTCCTGTCTTTGCAAATCAGAGACACGTATGTGTGGGTGGCTCCACCTGGGCTTTTTTTTATTTTTAAATCAGGAGGGGGTGGGGTGAGGGCTAATGAGGATGCAACTGATGGAGAAACTGTATTTTTGTGTCCACCCCCACCCTTCCCAAAAAATAGAACGACGACGGAGGTCACTGCTGTCTGGTCAACAAGTGGAGCACCTTCCTGAAGGCCAGGCTCATCTGCTCTGTGCCCGGGGCCGACGGCATGGAGACACACTTTGACGAGCTCAGTGAGTACAAAGGACTGTAAACCCGCATCATGCTGTGTTTCTTTCCACTGTTTTTTGTTGATGTGGAAATGAGTAGGTTACATGGTGGGGGTGGGGTGATGTTTTATAGACTTCCTTGTCAATCAGATGTGCTGCAAGCTCCGCAATGCCTTCTCTGTGGGCGGTGGTGCTCACTGCTTATTTTTCAGTTTACATCCTACACATTTGGGGCTGCTAACTCACAGTTATTTTTTATTAGCAATTAGTCTGCAGATTAGCATCTCTATCAGCAGTGTAGCTGTGTGAATCAGAAAAACACATTTAAAAAAGTTACAAAAAAACATATTTGGATCACCTTCCTAAATCTCACGTAAGTCTTTTGGCACTTTTCAAGTAATATGAGGGAAGTCATTAACTCATGATTGAAATAGTTAGTGCACCTGATGTATTAAATCAAGTTGTAATTGTTGTAATCGGTCTAATTACACACTGTAAAAATTAAATGTGTGTGTTTGAATGTAGTCGTTTTGACACTGAAATTCCACTTTTTCAACAAAAAAAAAAAGAAAAAAGTCAGCATTACTTACGCATCCTCCCACAACTTTAGTTACACCCGACGTTTTGACAGAAGCCATGCTTCTTCTTTGTGCAGTTAATCATTCTGACAGTGGGTATTGAATGGCAAAGGAAAAAATGGCGTGACTGGATTTATTTGAGACGTGCTCATTTTCATTTTCTGTCATGTACAATCGCAACTGAAATAGTGAGTAGACAATAGTTCTCTGCAGGGTTTGGTTCTATTGCAGCACCTGCCAAGAGTGCAAACACACCCACACACATCAGTCTTTGAACCATATGGTAGGCCCATTCACCGTATTGTAAATGGACTGACACCCATAACCCCGCCACTGTAGTTGTCATTTACTTTCGAGATTTTTTTTTAAAACAAAAGTAAGTGTATGTGTCTGTGTGCATGTGTGTGTGTGAGTGAGGAGACGGCGGCCTGATGGTGGACGAATGGGGTCACCGAGCAGGAATGTCTGTGACTGTGAGACTATTAGACTGTCTGAGGGAAACTCGTCCTCTGTCTGTCACCACTGGTTGGAAATGGAGACAAAGACTGATAGGGGGATTTTCTGTGTGCCCGCTGTTGCTTTTGAACTAATTTTAAGAAAGAACAGTGCTATGCCATGCTAGTTTTTTTTTCTCTTCATTGCAGTCCTTGCTTTTATCATCACCTGACTGCAGTTAAAAACAAACAAACACCTATTTGTTTTTACTGTTGACATTTATTTTATACCTCTGAACGATTTGGAAAGTGACACTTGAAAACCCGGTGGCCTTTTTGTGTTGTGCAGCCTCTTCCCCACAAATCACAAGTAGGAATGAGCTGCCTTTGCAGTTACAAACAAGGCTTCTGTCTCTACCTAGTTCAGTCGGTGTTGAAACAGACACTGTGCATTGTAGAGCGGTTCTGTGAGCCGGGGAGCTGTCAGTGTTTGGCGCCGATGATGAATCTTTTGGATATTTCTTGAATAAGGCTGTAAATGTTTAATGGAACAGGCTTGTTGAATGAACAAGGACGGGCATGCCAGAGTAGCCCAGAGAGAAGGAACGGCTACACAAAGCAAGCATCCCTGCCAAGGACTCCTAGAGGAGACAATAAATGGGACACAATTTTTTCATGCAAATGGCATCACATTTACTGTCTAGTTTGAATGTTTGAAAAGCTCTTTAGCTGGAGAGTTAGTCTTTGCAGACAAAAGCGGCAATTTTAGGATGTTAAGAGGGCCTTAAACTACTGAGCACAATGGAGATCATTGGGAAATACAACAAAATGTTCTCTTCCTAAAAGTTAGATGAGAACATTTGTGCAACTCTCATGAATGAATATGACATCCCCTTCTATAACAGGCATCTTCTATAATCGTGAAAAATAAATAATTAAAAAAACAACAGGGAAAGTAACTAGCCTGCCCAAATATCCACTTACTAGAACCACTAAATACTAAACCCATCCATTTTCTTCAGTTTTCATGGGTCATGTAGACCCTGGACACCTCTCATCTGTTGCAGGGCTAACACAGAGGGACACCTATTGACGCTCACATTCACACCTACAGCCAACAGTTAAGGTTTGAGCTGTTAGAGGAAGCTGGAGTACCAGGAGATAACTCCTGCAGGCACAGGGAGAACATGTAGTTTCCATTCAGAAAGGCCCAGCACCTTTTATTGTAGAGCTCGGAACATAAATCTAAGAATCTCAAGTAAATGAAACTCTGCCGCACAGCTCTTTTAGTTAGATGACTTCTCTACAGATCCAGTTGCAGTTATGTAATAAACTCAGATGAAAGACTCCTACAAACATCTGCAAGAAAGAAGAAAACCCCCCCCACAGTTCATTCAGTCCCTGTTAACATTTTGTCAGATCCAGATTTTATTTATGACTGCTGGACTGTATTATTAATGTCTTCCAGACATGTTTCTGACTACAACATAAACATCTAAACAATGTCTTTTTTGTGCAGTGTGTTGTTTATTTACCTATGTTGAGGCTACCTCTTGTGTGACATGAAAACTTTGGAAAAGTCTTTTTCCAAAGTTTACACAAACATCCACTATCATGTCGAATAAAAGCAGTACTGTAACTGCGCATCTGAAAATGGTTTCAAGCTGGGACACGTTCTCAGTTCAGCTAGATATCCTTGAGTGAGGAGACTCTTAACCCTGCCATTCTCTAAGAGTCTTTAAAATATGAATGTATAACTTATTATTACCCCGCGTAAGTACCGTTCCATTTACTGAGGAGTTTTTCAAACATCCAGAGCAGCTGTTGTCTTTGATGTAGAACGTTTTGGCAAATCACGTCTGAGACCTTGGGAGTTTTTGCAGTTGGAACATGTAACATTTTCTTTGCTCTGTCTTTCAGTTTTTACCTAAATGACCCACAATGATCTAAAATAGTGTTAACCATTATAAAGCTTCTATGTTTTATACAGGCAATGCTTTAAAATGCATTTCTTATCAATAGGTAGGGAGAAGAAAAGCCAGAGAGCAAGAGGAAACGAGTGAAGGAGTGAGATATGCTAGAGAAGAATAGTAATTGTTCACTCAAACAGAAAACCTTTTCTTTTATTTTGTTTCTTTTTTAAATAAAATTGGATGCGTGATGGCTGAGATATTATTGCCAAATGAAAATAAAAAGAGCTGGTTGTGGTATGTGGATCCTTTCCTAGTTGTTATTAACATGCTACATTCCCTGGAGCAAACTCATCCCTGTCCTGTCAGACTAGCTTTTATTGGAACTCACGTAGCTTTTCTCCCCTGAAGCCTTGATCTGTTTTTAGCGACTGTATAACTCTACTGTATGTTGGCCTCGGTGCTGTCTTGTCTACATGTGCACGCACTTGCATCTCGTTGCGTGAAAGTAAAACAGCACCAGCTGGGTGTCACGACAAGGATCATCTGCTGTGTGACACCCGTGACGGCCCATCGTGCTGTGAACGCGCTAAAGCCGTGACCGTTCCCTGCTCTGCCTCTGGCAGCTGTGGAAGATGGCGTGGCGATGTGGGTGTGTGGATGGGTGTGAAACTGGTAGCCACTCAAAAAGAAGGGCAAAGTGCCCGCTATCTTTGAGCTGTATCCTTTTCCTCCTGAGATGAGTTCACAGCTGCACGCAGTCCCCAGAGGAAGACTGTACAGCCTCGCTAATGTGGACAAGCCCAAAACCCTGCAGTTCAGATTCAAAGATAGCTTATCTCACCCATGTATCATTCTATCTACATAACAGTCTGACAGCTAATTTCTCATGCTGGTCTATATGGAACCGAGAGTGCATAAATCTTGACTGGTATAGCTTCTTCTATAGTTCACCCTTATTCTCCCACGTTGCAAGCTCTAACAGCCACATTTGAAGATTTTTCCTAGTCGTTTTCAGCTAGGTTGGGAGTGCATTCTCTTTTTCAAACTGAAGGCCATTTCCTATTGTAGACTGAATATGCCTCCTGGGACTGTTATTTAGGCCAGGTACTAAAGAGCAGAGAGACTCATCACTAATCATGCATTTACTTCCTATTTGTTGCTGTCAGAGGATTGGAGGTGAGCATCTATGATTTAAATACCTCTAAAACTGGCCTGAACGCATACTGTATGATGCAGTTCTCCTTTGGGAGAGAAGAGATATTTCCTTTCTCTAAAATTGGAAAACGTGAGCTATGGATGCTGGAAAAGGATAGAAAACCGTGTATAAATTTTACTGGGAAATCTCTCGGGGTTTAGCAATCCTCCAGTCTAGACTGGAAGCCCCAAACGTAATTTCATTGTTCTTGACAATGACAATAAATAAATAAATACTAAATACTAAAAATAGATATCCAGACTGTTTGCTTTCACAGCTCGACTTTAAATGCCTGTTTGGGGCTTGGATTGCTTCATATGGGATGATTAGGTGATAGGTTATAATATTGTGGTTGCTAAAGTTCTTTGAAGCTGTAAAAAGCTCCCGCAGTTTTGTAAATACTACAGTAGATTCATTTCCTGTGTGTCATTTTATTTGATTACGTAAAGGCTGGATGTGTAAATGCATGCAATATAAGGCACCGGCACAGATTTTCCAGGTTTATGCAATAAACAAATAACACATCATGTGCACTACTAACATGGATTTTATAGATGTCTTAATATCAACTATTATAGCCATGCTCAAGACCTAAAAATGCAGTTGTGTATTTTTTTTTAACACAAGCTGGTTGGTTTCAAATCCTGTAGCATGTACTGTTTCCTTGAAAGTTCATCTTTTTTGGGCATCGGTTCTTCCGGGGAGGCATCGCCTCCCCACTAGCTGAGAGTGACTGGACTCACTGAAACAACTGTAAATATTAGTGAAGAAGAGTGCTTGCGCTTTGCACTGACCTGACTTCTCTCTTTTTCCATCACAGGAGATGTTTACATACGACCAACACAGGATATAAAAAATCCTGTCATATATGGAGTCTTCTCTGTCTCTGGGTTAGTGCACCACACCAGATCCTGAGCAGGCTCTGTTCCTGCTTCTTTTTTAAGTTACCCTTTTTTTTTTGTCTTTGGCTCACTTTGTGTTTCCTCCACAGCTCTGTGTTCAAAGGCTCGGCAGTTTGTGTGTACTCTATGGCTGACATCCGGATGGTCTTCAATGGCCCCTTTGCCCACAAGGAGGGACCTAATTACCAGTGGGTGGCCTACACCGGGAAGATACCCTACCCTCGACCTGGCACGGTGAGCTTCACCTCTCGCTGACCCTGGACATAAATCCCATTGCAAGCTGGCATAACAGGGCCTTCTATCTAACTTAAGAAACAGCTCGAGTTAGATGCAAGCATCAGCATAAGCAAACTTAAAATATTACTGCAGGACAGGCTCTTCACCAGGCATTTTTTTATTTATTCACATCAATTTTTTCGGCTTGTGGTACTCATGCAGAGAATGTTATTGTTTCCCTTCCAGTGCCCCGGAGGTACGTTCACCCCCAACATGAAGTCCACTAAGGACTATCCAGATGAAGTGATTAACTTTATGAGGAATCACCCTGCCATGCACAACGCAGTGTACCCAGTGCACAAGCGCCCCCTGGTGGTTCGGACCAACGTGGACTATGAGTTCACCACTATTACAGTGGACCAGGTGGCAGCTGCAGACGGCAACTATGAAGTGCTCTTCTTAGGAACTGGTGAGTGCTTTTCTAAAAGTGCAATAACTTTATGTGTTAGAAATGATCCGTGGAGCCAGTTCTCCATTTGTGGGTCATTTGTAACGAATGTGTATAAATGAAGTCAGTCTGAACCCGCGACCCCTTTGATTAGAGTCGGGGAATGGTGACTGACAGTGTCAGTGGGACACTGAATAATGGAGAGCAGAATGCCCCAGCCCCCTGGAAATAAATCTCATGTAAGTGGAGGGCTTGGCTCCCCTGCAATCATTTATCATTAGGAGAAAAGCATTCTTCCCCTTTTGTGCTGGAGTGGAACTTTAACCAATCAAAGGGCTTTTACCTCGCTGTCTTCTCATGGAGTAAACAACAGGAGATTTGTACCTGGAGGGCGGGGGTGGATCAGCAGCGGGGGGGGGAGTAAAGCGGAGAAACAGAAAAGTAGGGAGGAAGGAGGAGTACAGTGAGCATACGCATCACCTTAATCTTGCCCACTGGTGTCAGAGAGATTTGTCTGTGAGCCTTTAATAAGGCCCCTGTGTGACAGCCGCCACAGCTCAGTATGCTGCCTTTACATGTCGTGTGTGATGCCTCCTTACCGGTTTCTTTGTGCGTCTGTGCATTATGAGGAAGAGACTAATGGGCCTGCGTGTGACGGCAGCCACTTTGGAGGAATGTGTGTCCTTTCAGCCGCTGTCAGAGGCAGCCTTTCAGTCCTGCACCGGGGCTAGAGCAGAAGTCATAATAAATCTCAGGTGTCCCCTCTCACAGGAACTCTTTGTAGAACATCTCACGGCATCCAAATGAATAGGTCAAGGCAAGAATGACGGGAAAGGTTTGTCATGGCGGCAGCAGTCAGTGTTCCAAGGAGAACAGAGCTTCGTGTCACTGAGGGAACCAAAGAGAGCCGTGTGACAGAAACACAGAGTACAGTGCGGCCTGTTGATATGAGGATTATCTCCTGTTAAAGGTTGCTGAGAAAATAAAATGGAAATCCAAGGGCCCGTTGACAAGCGGCGGGGGTGTGAGGATGTCGGTGTGTAACTGACGTGTGTGTGTTGTGGTCCACAGACAAGGGAACGGTACAGAAAGTCATTGTGCTGCCTAGAGATGACCTTCAGACAGAGGAGCTGGTCCTGGAGGAAGTCGAGGTGTTCAAGGTCAGCTTTGATTGCTCTCTCTCTCTCTGTCACCCTCCTTTTTATTTCTGTTTTGCTATGTGTGTCTGTTGTGCTTAAACTGACTGTAACACACTGTGCTCCCCATTCTCATTTTCTACATCAAGGTCCCCACTCCTATAACTACAATGAAGATCTCGTCCAAAAGGGTAAGCCTGTCTGCACTAACTGATTTACCTAACCTTTGCTCACACAGGAGAAAAGGAACCCGCCCTCCAAAGAAATTAATGATGTGATTCGAAAAAGGTCACAAGCTACATGCCTACAGCTGTATTCCCGTTATTTTTTTCCCCTTCCCTCATAATTCATAGAAAAGTCTGGGAGACAATGAAGAAAGAAAAGATGGAAAAGACATTAAAAGCTCCGTATTTTCTTTCAAAATGATTCAGATACTTGGCCTCTTCTGCACGTTATGACACGAGTCTGCAGATGGAGTTAGGGTTACACAAAGCCTGCCAGACTGATGAATGTCAACAGCTGATCATAAAATTATGATGGCAACCTGATAGAGATGAGCTCAGTGTTGCCCCCGATGATCCAGGGACTGCTGCTGTTTTAGGATGGATGCTCATCACATCCAGCTGGGTTTAGGTCTTTATGTGAAAGAAAATAAACGCTGTCACACAAATTATTCTTATGCTTTAATGTTGGAATTTCAGCAGCATTTACATTGAAGTGTAGTTTTCTAAATATAGAGCACTTTTTAAAAAACATACCTGATGTGTGTGATTTGCAGTTCTCCTATAAAAGTCTAAATACCTCTCTCGCCCTCTTTCTTTCAACAGCAACAGCTGTATGTGTCATCTGCAGTAGGGCTGACCCAGTTGGCTCTGCATCGCTGTGACATGTACGGCGAGGCCTGCGCTGACTGCTGTCTGGCCAGAGATCCTTACTGCGCCTGGGATGGCAAGTCCTGCTCCCGTTACTCCGCCTCACAGAAAAGGTAAGCACCAACAGCGCTGTTAGCATGAGCTACGCTAACTTCATAACTAACTGACTGACCTAACGTGCGTGTTGAGTGGCGCTCAGTTGAGATTGCCTGGATGGCTGAATGGCTGTTTCAGTGGCATTCCTAATCAGTTGTGTTCATGTCCCGGTCTTTGTGGCTGATGACACTAATAAATCATCTTCTTTTAACAAGTAAAAACACACAACACAGATGTTAAAGATGTTAACATGACGATAGTTTGTGATAATTTCAATGTGCATTGAGTACGTTACTGCATTTCTGTATTGTCAAACAGCTTTGAATGGCTTGCAGTTGCTTTATGATGTTTTTCTCTCCTTATTTGGCAATACTGGTCTGACCCATTTAGACGTAGCCGGAGGCAGGATGTCAAGTACGGGAACCCCATCCGCCAGTGCAGAGGCTTCAATTCCAAGGGTAAGACATGTGTTCCTGTGCCTCCTGGGTTGCTGTTACCTTATTAATAAATTTAGACAGTTGACATTTTGACTCATTTTTGCTGCTAACTGTATAACTGTATCCCGGCACCTGTTAAAGTAATTACAAAGGCAGGATTTTTTTTTTTTTTCTAATTTGCCCCAACTGAGATTTTGGTTCCACGGAGCTCATGGTAATGAGTGTTTTGGTTGCCATGGAAATCTCTCTCTGTGCCCTGCAGCCAGTAAGAACACTTTGGAGATGGTGCAGTACGGGGTGGAGGGGAGCAGTACCTTCCTGGAGTGTCAGGCCCGCTCTCCACACGCTCTCATCAAATGGCACGTGCAGAGGGATAACAGTGACCGCAGGAAAGAAGTGAGCGGCCTAACAGTGTGTTTCTCAATTTTTCTTGTTATACAAGCAGATTATATTACAGGGTAGCTCACTCAAATACATAATTATCCATTTTTAATGTCACATAGACTTCCTGAATCACTGAATTTGCTTGGATTTCCCTTCATTGGTAACACATGAGCAGTTCCACAGATTTCCTTTTCGATATGCTCACCACAATGTTTAATTTCTTCACTATGTTGCTGTGGAGAAGAGGAGAGATTTATGTGCAGTGTGACACATTTGAAAAATAACTCTAGTCTAATTTCCTCTTGATTATCTGTTAACGTGATTAAGTGTTTTGGGCTGTGATTGAACGATGCCTGATTTCTTGCACAGGCCTCCAGCTGTCCTGAGGCACGGAGGGAAGGACACATAAAGGGGAGCTGTGAAAAAAAGCTCTCTGTTGTGATATACAACCCTCAGGATCTAGTTAAAGTTTTATTGTGAAGCTATGTAATGTTGCTGCCTCTCTTTTATTGACTATTCTGTTGGATGGTATCTGTTCCCAAAAGCAGAGCAGTCTTTGCTGCTGGTGAGCAAAAAAAAAGAAAAGAAAAAAAGCTCCCCTCATCCAATCAGATTTCTATATGTAGATATACATACAGATGTAGTTACAGTTCATTCACAATTTTTGATGGCTCTGTTTTCTTTTTACCTCATGACCAGAATTAATGGTGAAGACACCTGATGTAAAAATACAAACAGTGAAGCTCAGATCAAATGCTGGAACAAATAAATAGAATCAGCTTCACACATTCAGCCTGAAGTGCAAAAGGGAGAAATGCAATTAATAACGCAATTAAATCAATAAGATATCATGTCTGTTGTACATGATAGACTCAGCATATCATAATGGATCGTTTCCACCTGTTACATTTTAAAGGATAAGACCTGTTTCTATTAATATTTGATAAAAGCTTATATTTAGTTATGCTGAGAGTATCAAATTCTATACTTATTAGTCCCAGGAAGATGAGTTTGCTGTTATTATGTGACACTATAACATGCTTTCAAATTTAAGCGTCTTCATTTCTGCTGATTATGTTAAAACCTAAAACAAACACATTAATAGCACTACCTCCAGCAGTCGCAGAGGTTTGGAGCAATAGGTGGAGATCAAATTGTTCGATATACTGATATGAACATACCTACTGTCTCCCATTGGTTTGTTGACTGCTGTTTTGAAGCCTTTCTAATTTTGGCCTCTGTGATTATTGTTATCAGCTAAGGCTAGCAGGCTTTATTAGAAAACTTAGTGTATTGATTTTGCTAAGTAACAGGCAAACATAAAACAAGAGTTTTGCCCTCCAAAGCCAGCGCATAGACTTATTTTTTTTAATTGTAAGAAAAATTGTTTCAAAGGACACCAACACCACAAATACACTCAAAAGATCTGGTTTAGTGACTTGAAGTAACCGAGGTGAAGCCTGGCAGACAGTTAACAGCCTAGTCTGCACCTGTAACTGAAAAGACCCAGATGATGCAAAACTTTGAATTTTCAAAGAATTTTAATTTCATTCATTTAAAAAATTTTTTTTAAAGCTAAGGTCTAAAGGTGACTCACTTTTGTAGACAACCTCAAGTGGCCACTAGAGGAACTGCATGTTTGGCACTTGGCCATTTCGCTACTCCTACAAATTAGACAATTATACATGTAAGTAACACAATGGAAAAAAAAATTAAACTACAGTTATTAATGAAACAAAAGAATGATGACTACAAATGACACAATCTAGATGATGTTGGTTACATCTACTTAAACATGCTACATAAACAAAACCTCATTAAGATATATGTAGCACTATTTTTGTGACTCAAGTAAATACACATGTATCTTTGCACAGGTTATTGCACTACTTTTGCTAATGGACTGTAACCCTTCCTTTGCAGATGCGCTCAGACGGTCGGATTTTGAAGACAGAACAAGGTCTGCTCGTGCGATCTCTGCAGCCCTCTGACTCTGGCTTGTACCAATGCACGGCCACAGAAAAGAATTTCAAACACACGCTGATCAAGCTGCAGTTGGTGGTGTTGTCAAGCCGGGCTGTCAACAGTGCACTGGTGGAGGGCGGTGCAGGTTTGATGGCATCTTCTTTCCACTCCGGCAGCACACAGTGGACCCCCAGCGCAGGCCAGTACAAGGACCTGCTGACCATCCTGAGCCAGCCAGAGATGAGCCTGATTAATCAGTACTGCCAGGACTACTGGCAGTTTGGAGACCCGCTGCTGGGCCCCCTTAAGGCCAAAGACCTGAAAGAGCTCAAGGAGCAGAAGAAGCCCCGCAACCGCCGACATCACAGGGACGGGGAGGAGGAAAGGGAGCAGCAGGGAGTAGAGACATGAGGAGCCCGACTTTGTGTCTGAAGCACCCCCCTCAAACCCACCCCCAAACACAACCCTCCCCCACCCCATGAAAACTGGGAGCGACTCAATGAAAGTAGCAGCGTGAAAAAAAAAATATCCACAAACCGGAAAAAAAAGCTGAGAAACTGACAAAAAAAGAGGCTTACGAGTAAACCCCACTACACCCAATACATCCATTCAAACAGTAAGATATATGATACACAGTATTTATTGTAGGTTGTATATAGTATCATTCTGTGGATTTCTTTGTACTTACAGAAAAAAACATGCTCTTTGTGTATAGGTACCTTTGGGGCAAATATTGTTATTATTGATATTGTTAATTTTATTGTTGCTGTTACTGTCATTACAAAACTCATCTGCCAGCATCGTATGACTTTGGCAACTCTTTGAAACGTGTTATGAGGCTCTTGAGCTGTTAGGGTAGAGCTACAGCTCTGAGTAACGGGGAATTGAGCTACCTGACGGGAGGTGATGGGATCTCTGTTGTTTTTTTGTTTTTTTCGCTTGCTTTGACTAAGTACCGGGAGTTTTGTATATGCGGACACTGCAGGAACACCTGTGATGCACGCAGACAGAGACTTCATATTGCAAGGGGACCACTGACTTATGGTCCCGGTCATTGTGGAGAAACAGTATTTTCTCCATAGGAACCCAGACTTACAGAAGACTACTCGAATATTATCAAAGTTGTAACTGGGTCATTTTACAGGAATCTTGTGCTTGCCCTTTGTTTTTGTTTTGTTTTTTTCTTCTATTTTCTTCTTCCTTGGAGGACGGATTGTAAAATATCTGCAGCACCACTGCTACACGCCAGCAGAGACACTGATCATGCTGAAAATGATTTCCATTTGTTTAGCAGTGATAATAATCTTACTGTACTCTACTCTCAGTAACCTGCAGTTTCTTCTGGCTATGAATCCAAGTTTTTTTTTAAAAGTAAACAAAGCAAAAATCAGATCAGTTATGTTGCAAGTCTATTAATAAAAATACTTTTTCTTCCCGATGCAAACCTCCTTTGAACTGAGACCGAGGTGCAATACGGGGTTGAGGATTTTGCACATTGGGCATTATTCTTTTACATTTCAGGGGACATTGGCTGGGGCCATATGCAACAAGCACACTCGGGCACGGCACAATTGTGGAAGAAACAATTGCAGTGCATTTAGGGGAAAGTGCCCGGATCAGGCAGCAGTTGTTAGCAGTTCTTGGCACACAAGACATCTTTTTTTTTTCTCTTTGACATTCATGTGTGGAAAAAAAAGTAATAGCCCGTATACACAACAGAGCATTGTAACAATGTTGTGACACTAACCAAAATATTGAATATTGGGAAGCTGGCTTTCATTGTGTGCATGAACCTGTATTTGTACTGTAATTCTGAGATAATACGATAGTGTGTGGTTGTTTTGGATTTTTTCTTCTGTTTTATTTTCATCTCTGTGGGTGTACAGTGCAGTCTGACCAACTTAACTACAGCAAAATGGGGAAAATAAATGCTTTAAAGATGCCGTCATTTCAGATATTCCCTGTAAAAAGCACGATACATCTTTTTATTGACATTGTTATAGATCTTGTCAAAGTGTAAAGTAAAATTATGTTGCTCATAAGTTTGGATAGGATATATGTGTGAGAGTCATTTAAGTGGGAATAGAAAGCAAGCATCATATTAATTACACAGAGCCTCTATTAGACAGTTCTGGTGAAAACGTTAATACAGCACATCTACAGGAAGTAAAACTATTGGAGTCTCCTCTGTAAAAAAAAAAAATTAATTCCCAAAAAATCAGAACAAGTTTAAAATATATTATTTTCATGTTACTTTAACATTAAGGGGCTTCCAGTATATCTTCTTTTTAGGCAGTGTGAAAGTCAGTGTGGATGCCTCGGGGAAGATGCATCTATAATTCATACATGGGTATCTGTATCTGCTCCTTAATTTGGGATCTGTCTGTATTCCCAGGAATCAATCAAAGCTCCTGATCATCTTGTTTAAATGAGAGGAGACGAAATATGAAAAAAATGCAAAGAAAGGTTGTACCATTTTTGTTGAGTATTTCTGTTTTTTTAAAAGTGTCTTTAGTTTTTGAGTGTTTTGTTTGTTTTGTATGTTTTTTTTCTTTCTGCATCATCCAGACTTTATGAAAAAAAAATTAAGCAAAAAAAAAAACAGAAAAAGAAAATGCACAAAGGTGATGTTATTGTAATGACTCGTGTAAATTACTCTTATCCTCCCTTTCCATTGTTGTTGCTGACTAATAAATTAAAGCTCTATATTTTATAAGAATGGAATGCTCCCCCCCTTCATTGTGATTCGCTTGATGCTGAATGTTTTCCATGCTCTGCCTAGAACCCTCTGGATCCTTGGAATAAAGTTGTACCTGTAAAAGAGATATGTATGCACATTTCTATAAAATGTACGCAATTCGTTTGAGTTTGCAATGAAGTACATTTGTCCTCTGTTTATATCTGTGCATCTGTACCTCAGGGCCTAATAAGTATGGATTATACAAGTTCCTAATCCGCATCGGTTAATATGTCCAGGCTCGATCAGTACTTAAAGGCTAGACAGTCAACAACACTGCAAGCGCCTTAAGGGGTTGATAATCAATGCTTATTTCCTGAGAAAGACAGACACTCCAAAACAAGGTTATTAAAGTTAGGAAAAATAAAAATATAATCTATTTTGGGGAAAGAGGAAAATCAGAAATAGCTTTAGTTAAAGGCTTTGGTCACATCTGTGAGCACAACCTACCTGAGGAGGCTTTGGTGAAATTGTTTATTGAGACTTGAGGAAGCCTGCATGACTCTGAGTCAACTGCCTTTACAAAGTGTGTCTATTTGTATTGTAACATGGCTTCTGAACTTCTTAAATCTGCCACTAACAAATACCCCCCATATTACAAGTAAAAAGACTGAAACTAGTACGGAAACCAACCAGTAAACTAAAATTAGAATTTTCAAACAATAATATCTGAACTTAAATGAGAAAACCCACCAATTTGCTTGTTTAAAATAGCGCATTTGACGCGTCACTGTAGAAAAAAGCAGATGTGTGAACAGTTTAATGATGGCTGCTTTCTATTTAGCCGATTCAGCGGCTCATTATGATACTGCTCTGAGTTAAGAAGCTTAAATAGAGCTGGACAAAAATACCTGCTTTGATAAAGGCTTAGTCCAACTTTATTCAAGAAGGTTGCAGAGACCGAGTGGGTCTGGGTCTCTCTCTTTAGAGCTGTAGTCCTCAATGGATCAATACAAAAGTATGAAGCAAAAGTAAACTGAACTAATATGAAATCTGAAGAGAAAACAGACAAAAATTTACAGATGTCATCATACTTTTTCTTCTAAACAACAGCTTGGATCTTGCTTCATGTCTAAAATTGTGGAAAGTGGAGGATGGAGAGAAAACGTTTTGGGTGAAGGAAGGCATGGCAGAAAAACTATGAGAGCTAAGAGCTAACTTCTCTCATTTCAAAACATGAACTTGTTCAGGACATAGTGCAGTTTGCTATAAAAACTGATCTAAGAATGTATATTGCAATCCTTTTTATTTTTTATTAACTACTTTCTATTTAATAAATAAGTTGCAGCAAGATTTCACCTTATACAGCGAGCTCATCGTGTAATGATAAGTTCATGTTTGAGTCAGCTGTGTTTTCAGCAGTGTCGGGCAAGTTACTTTGAAAAAATAATTAATTATAGTTACTAGTTACTTCTTTAAAAAAGTAACTGACTTAGTAACTGAGTTACAAGATTCTAAAAGTAATTAATTACTTGAAAAGTAACTAATGCGTTACTTAAAAAAAAAACCCTCTGTGGTCCAGGGTATAATTGGCCATTTTTAACTACTTTTGATTTTACCTTTGAAAACGATTTACTTTGCCTTGTTTCATCCTTTTCAGCACAACCTCGCGTGTCTGAATTTACAGTTATGTTTTCATTTTGACATACTGTAATAAAACAATTGATCTAAAAAACATAAAATCCGAGTAGAAAAAGTTATATTTTTTACTGTAACAACCACAAACATGTTTAATGAATCATAACTTTAAATGCAAATATAAATTGACAATTTTAAAATTATATGCACAAATTTTACAAACAACATCACAAGCCTGATACCTGCAGGTCTGACAGCAGCAGGTGCATCACTCCTGTTTTCTACCTGGAGACAGCAGTCGCCTTGTTGTTCTTACACACAACACAAAACTATCCACAACACTACACACTAACTACACAAGACAACACATCACTCCTAAAACTTCCACCTCTTCCTAAACAGCCAAATGTCATGTTGCCATATCATTCTTTGACTGGTGACATGGTGCATTTTTCCACCAACACGAAAGGGCAGGTTTGGGGTTTATTTTGGTCATAAGCAGAGACTGCTTGCTAGCGCTGTCCTTAGACAGTAAACGTGATGAAACTATTGAGGAAAAAACGCTGCGTATATATAGTTTGTCATGACTCTGGTTTTACGTGGCCTATCAATACAATTTAAAAACTGGTACATCTCACCTTGTTGCTTTGTCTTAAAGTGGTCGTGTGATTGGCTTACCACGACTACTTTATTCTTCCTTAATCAAACAGCAGCACTCATGCCATTGTTTTGCCCCCTCAGCTCCAGGTGTTGTGCCAAAAAGTGATCGTTGGGCAGAAAGCGATTGCCGTCCGCGGGAGCGCGCGCAGCTGCTTAAAGCTGTAGCGCCCGCTTAACTTACATAGACAGCAACTTCCGCTTAACTGATATAAGGTACGGTAAGCTGAAGACAGCTTCAACCGTTAGTAACGCCGTTACTTGTAACGCCGTTATTCCCATCACTGGTTTTCAGACATTTTAAGGGATGTGGCCAAACTTCATATGACATGATATGAAATCTTTGGTCACTAGCAATAATCAGAAATGACTCTCTTGCCCTTTGAGAAAAGGTTTCATCTAGAATTTTACCCTTTATTTTTCAGACCGCATGAGGGCATTATGAGCTGCCATTGTTCTGTGTTCATCTGTTGTGCAATCGTTCATTAAATGCAGCTCTCTCAAGTCCCCTCACTCAGCACTAATATTTCCATCATATAATGACTCAGATGTTACGAGGTAATGGAAGTTCATGGAGGCAAACTGTGACCCACAGCACCCAAGGGGAACAGGCCAGAGCGGTGTCAGTTACATCAGACCAGAGTTTCTGCACCTCATAAAAGCCTTAATGGCACGGCTGACCTCCGATCAGCCCAACAGTGACTCGCTTTTTCTCTCAACAATCTAGGTCAGAATAAAGTGGCAGTGGAAGAAACAGAGATAGGTAAAAGAGGACAAAGACTAAAAGCCACTGGAGGAGCTGGCAGGTAGCTGGAAGTAGATATAATAGAAGAAGACAAGAAAATAAACCCAAGACAGAAAATGACTGTCTATACAAACAAACACAAGACAATTAAAAGCAAGTAATACAATAACTGGATGATGAAAACCTCTCACATACATCCTCACAGGATTTGCATCCATCCATCCTCTTTTCAGCTTCCCTGCTTTTTGATGCTAAATATATAAAACATGGAAAGTGCATGAAACAACATTTTACTTTGTAAAGGACAGAAAATGATTTCCAACATCACACACTTAAGGAATTGTGTCATATACTTGGTTTGTGAAGTTAAGTCATTTACTGTGATGTACTGAGAAACTGTCACTTGGGTGGGTCAGGGTTAGCATTGGGATTTATTCTGAGTAACAGTGGACCTCTGTGGTTAAGAAGAACAAACATACTGGGCTTTAGATATACATGCATTAGACACCTAGGACACCCTTAGGTGCATTTATTCAACTGGTTACTAATGCAAATATCTAATCAGACAGCCACATGGCAGAAGCTCAATGCATTAAAGTATGTAGACATGTTGAGGACAAACTGCTGAAGTACAGTTTTCGAACACAACCATCTCTAGGGTTTACAGAGAATGGTCTGATCAACAGTTTTCTAGGTGAAAACCTTTGGTAATAACAGAAACCAGAGGATGATGGCCAGACTTTGGGGTGATAGAAAGCAGCAGTAATTCAAATAAAGACTCAGTGCACCCAAGGTATGCATGAGAGCATCTCTTAAAGCATAATACATCAAACCTTGAAGCAGATGGGCTCCAGCCACAGAAGATAACACTGGGCACCAGCAAAGATCAAGAATCTGAGGCTATAACTGGAGACCAGAAGATTAGTAAAATGTTGGTCTCATGAGTCACTGCTGTCACAGAATAGAGTCAGAATTTAGTTTAAACAACATGACCACATGGATCCATTCTGTCTTGTATCAACAGTTCGGGCTGGTGCTGGTATTATAATGTTGTGGGGCATGTGTTTTGGCACACTCTGAGCCCTTTAGTACCAACTGAGCATCATTTAAATGCAATAGCCAACCTCAGTATTGCTGTTGACCATGTCCATCCTTCATGACCGCAGTGTAATCATCTGCTAATGGTTTCTTCCAGAAAGATAGCGGGCCATGTCACAAAGCTCAGATAACCTCAAACTGATGACAAATCTCCAGTAGCTATGTGATGCTATCATGCTAATATGTGACCAGAATCTCTGAGGGATGTTCCCAGCACCTTGTTAAATCTCTGACATGAGGAATTAAAGCTGTTCTGAAGGGAAAAGAATATCCAAGAGGGTCATAGTGAGGTTTAACTAATTAAAAGCCTGGTTGATGTTTGCGGTTGTTCTCTGGCAGCCAGTGTTATACAGTACAAGCACACCTTTAAGTAGGAACGTTTTCCCCATCAATACTAAGACAAGCAAGGATGTAAATAAATAAAGAAGGCTTCATCTCCCTTTGATGCTCAGACAAACTCAAAGGGTTCATAATTGATGGGAGCTAAATCATAATGAGCAAACAAGCAAAGTCAGTGATGTGGAAGATTTTGCTTTGACTTAAAAAAAGAAAAGATCAGAATGCAGATAACACTTGCTCTCAGATGTTCATACATAAGTGCATACATGTACACTACAGGTAAAATGTTTTAAAACACCCATTTTTTTCACTTTTTTAAATAAAATTTTTGCAGTTTAATGTCTTGTTGCTCTCTGAAATGAAAGCAAACAACCAAGCAACTGGAATTAAAAAATAAATAAATCATGGAATGAATTTATAGACCAAAATGTATTCTAAACTTTTGACTCATCAAAGTAACTGCCTTTAGCAGATATAGCAGCTGAACACACCCATGTTCTTTCCACAATAGAAATCAAATATTCTTCAGAAAGTTCTTCCCATATCTGCTGCAGAAGTTCCCATAAATGTGGCACTTGTAGGTTGCTTTGCTTTCACTCTTCTGTCCAGTTCATCCCAAACCGGTTTGATGTGATTTAAGTCTGGAGACCATCGTGTTCTTTTTTTCCTGAGGTAGTTCTGCCATAGCTTGGACTTGTGTTTTGGGTCATTATCTTGCCTCTCACTGACCCTGGATCCAGGAAAACAGCCCCAGACCATCACACTTCCTCCTCCATTGTCTGACAGTTGGTGCCACACACTGTGGAGCCATCCTTTCACCTACTCGATGGCGTACAAATCCTGCGTGATGAACCAAAGTTTTCAAATTTTGATTGACTGGTCCATAACACCTTCTTCCAGTCTTCAGTAGTCCAATGGCAGTGTTTAATGGCCCGGGAAAGCCTCTTTGTCTTATTCTGACATCTTAACAATGGCTTTCTTGCTGCAACTCGTCCTGTCAAACCTGCAGCTCAAAGTCTTCTCTTCACAGTTGAAACTGAGGCTTGCTTACTCTGACCACTATTGAGCTGTGTTTGAAGCTGTTGGCAAGTGAGCCGCCTAT
Source organism: Diplotaxodon limnothrissa (assembly GCF_057381915.1). Taxonomy (NCBI): domain Eukaryota; kingdom Metazoa; phylum Chordata; class Actinopteri; order Cichliformes; family Cichlidae; genus Diplotaxodon; species Diplotaxodon limnothrissa. The sequence goes on from NC_140600.1 coordinate 10,775,821, forward strand.
TACGCAAGCTGCTAACTCTCAGAAACTTGTTCTCTGATTCAGTTGTGGCTTTGAATCTGCCAGACCTCTTCCTGTTAGAGTTTGCCCCAGTTTCTGAGTGCCTTTGATGGTGAAGGGAACTGTACACCTTGACTTTCTTTGCAATTTCTCTGTATGAAAGACCTACATTTAAGTGTTATGATGGTCAGTCTCTCTTCCATTGTTAATTGCCTTTTTCTCGCCATTTTTGTAGCAACACTTTCTGCAGTAAAATAATGTTCAACGGATGCTCACGAGGCTATGGTACTACAGTGTGTTCCACCACTGCTTTTATGCAGACAGAGGGGATCGTAAGCACTCCAGAAAAGTTGGAACACCAGCTTTTAAGGCTTGATCAACCTTCATTGCTGCAGAACTGCTGGCAGTTCTGCACTTACCTTTGTGCCATTTCAAACTATTCACTGGACTTGTACGAATTGAACTGCAATAAATAACTAGAAAAATTGGGGCGCTCTAAAACGTTTGACTGTTAGTGCCTGTCACAAAGGTGGTTGAGACCGTTCTACAAAAAGAACTTTCATTGCTCAGTTTAGACTAAATGACACATCTGAATAAGTGACAATGACAACATGCCTGCTCCTTTTTTTTTAGAACAGGGTGGATTTGTTTCAGGATACAAGGAACAACATATCAGATTGTTTGAAAAACCATCACAGTGCATTCAGAGAGCATCAGATGGCGTCTGGGCTCTAGAGACTTCTGAGGTCTCTTTTTCTCCTTATAGACAGGGCTCTGTTCCAACTGCTTATCTGATTCCTACCAGCGTACAGCGGAGGATGTACGGGGTGTTAGGTTGGGAGTCCCACGGTGCTGAATAGATGACACCAGTAACTGAGGTCAGCTTCCTGTGCTATGGCTGTCAAAATTATGTATGTCATCAACACGCAGATCACTTCTGATTCAGCCACCTCTGCCTCTGAATCATAAACCAGTTAAAACCAAGAAGCAGATCTACATGTTGGGAATTCAGCACCACTGACAACAAAAGGATGACCTATTACAATCTGATTGGACATTTCTGTGCTCCATTCTTTACAACACAATAGGGATGTGTTACTGTAGGGAATTATCTCCAAAGAGTCAAATCACATGACATAGTGCCAAGCTATGGCATCATTCAGTGGACTTTTCAGATGTGGAATTCGGCTCTGTCTTATCAGCGAGTCTCATCTGGTACTCTGCAGCTCAGAGGCAGGAGAGTCATTCTCTGGATAGCTCCCACAGTGAGAGCTGTCGGACAGTGCCTGCATTGTCAGGAAGGAAAAACCCAGAAGTCTGAGAGGCAGAAGTCTGGCACGAAACTGTGTTCTTGTTCACAAGCATCCTCCTGAGGATCAACGGAGCAGTATTAAAAACTAAGGCCAGTCTGTTGGAGAGATGATGAACTGACAGCAATTTAAAGTCTTTTTCTGGGACTTGTCATAAACGTGTTAAAGAATTCACCTCTAAAAGTATCTGGCAGTTTTATTTTACACAGTATTCTGGCCTTTGTAAACTGTCAGCCGTCGTTTTGTCAGACCTTCGTATACGCTAAACACAAACAGAGGAGGCTCAGGGGAAAGTGCGAAACAACCGCTGCAGACAAACAGCACCTGTCAAAGTAAAGCAGAGGAATGGGAGGGAGCACCACTGCTCTCTGCTGCATCTATGCAATCATAACAGGGGTCCTGCTCACACATGCATTTCATGCTATCAGCCAGCAGGTGGCATGTTGTCATCAGTACTGTTCATGGGGTTCAACTTCTTAGAAAATAAGTAAAAACACATGACACCTATAACACTTTAACTTATTCTATGATTTTATGTTGCCTGCAACATTTACTGACTGTGGTAGAGGTACTCGCACCAAATCCCCCAGTGCTACTTGAAGTGCTGGATTCCTAAACCCTATAATTAAATAAGGTATTATTGGCTAAATCTATTCAATAAAAACGTATCAACGCTACTAACATAATGATAAACTGTTAAGGATGTTGGAGTGGTCAAGCTGAGCTACTGTTAGGCACCTTAGTTTATTCTTGGAGCTCTTTGGAGTAGTCTTCCCAAAAATTCAGAAGCACAACATAATTAAGTGTATATTTGTGTATATAATAGTCTGTATTTAAGGAAGGAAACTGGATAGTTTTAACCTATTAGCCTCATTCACTTATTCACATATAAATAAAAATGAGTGGGAAACATAAAAGGAACGTGTTGTTTACATTTAGCTTTATTCTCTGTTTAAAAGGCTTTTTCATGAAATACTAATAGTTAAATAAGATAAATAAGAGTACACAGAGTGATTCGCAGCTCCAGTTACACTAAATAGGTTCAGTCAGTTTATCTATGAGTTTGTCTATTGAGAAATATCAGTATTTCAAAATTAACTTAATTGAACTTTATGTTGCGTGCTTATCACTGTTTAGCTCACACATGCATGTTTGTATGTTCAGGTAAGAAACTTCTATACTGCCGGTATTTTAATGTGAGCATATGTATTTAATGTTTGCATTGCAGGCATTTTGCTGTTCCTTCCACTGACGTGACTGCTGACTGAAACAAACCTGGTCACCAGAGGGCAGTGTCAGCTTTTCTCTCATATACCATACCAGCTCTCTACAGCATGACTGAAGTATTTGGAGTGAAGTGTGGAGACTGTTTTGCCACTCCAGTTATATTTGCATTTGTAAATGATTACACTGTTCGTGCTTTCTTTCTTTCGACATCCAACATCATCTTTCTGTGATTAGACCATTGTTGAACATACCTGAAAATCCATATATTTTTAAGTCAGTAACTCAGATCTTGTGCTTCATGTAGATCAATCAAGCACTGTGAAACAATAGAACCATAGATATGAAACAGTAAACTGGACAGCTCAGCAACACCGAAATGTTTGAAAGATCACACAAGGCAAAGTTCATGGTGGCAGAAGAATTTTGTTGGTTCAGAAAAACAATCTTGCATCATCTAGCAAAGTCAAGAACACTGAGATAAGCCAGTCATTGTCAAGATCTGCAGTCCAGAGATACCTTCATGAATGGAAATGCAGAGGACTGGTTACACTCTAGAAAAAGAAGAATGAGATCAGGCTTTCCCAGAAAACTTAAAAACAACAGAAAACAAACAAAAAAAAGATGTTATGTCATGAGCATGTGTAGCTGCCACTGGAACTGATGTTTACTGATCATGTGACTGCTCGTGTGAGCAGCAGGATGAACTGTGAAGTGTAGAGAGCTGTGCTCTCTGCACAGATTCAACCACATTTTGCAAAACTGAGCAGACAGCACATCACAGTTTAAAAGTGATTGGAGCAAATAAAGTAGCAGTAAAATTCTGGAAAAGCATCTCGATGAAGGAAGCAAAGCATTTGGTGACGTCTATGGATTCCAGATGTCAGACAATCACTTACTGCAAACAATTTTCATCAAAGTATTAAAAGCAATCTTTGTATTTAAAATGAAACAAAATTTAATAGAGAGCCTCTGAAAATGGCGGACTATGTGTAAAAACGGCTGTAATGCCAAAACTATCAGTGCAAACTTTTTGTACAATTCAAAATTCAAGTCTGTACTTCAGTCACACATATGCTGATTTACAGTCCACTGTGGTGGTGTACAGAGACAAAACTAAAACAAATAGGTCTTTGTTTAATAAGTTATGGACCTAATTTGTAAAACCATGTCTATAAGCAGTATAGCACTTAAGTGAAAGTGTCTATTTTTGACAATATTTAAACATGTATGTATCAATTATTATATATTGCCATTTGACAATTTTTTTCAGTATATATTTGATTCATCTTGGAAAAATACCACAGATTATGCTCAGTGTCCTTATTGCCCTAGAAATATCATATATAGACTGTAAAAACATATTACTAAAATATTTCTTGGCATTAATTTAGATGCATTTTTTTTAAATTAACATTATTCATTGTCAAAGTTATACTATTATAGACTGTTTACAGATAATAACAACTGAAACATATACGTGTATTCTGTAGGATTTTAGAGTGAGAGGGAGGTAAGCAAGTTCATATGGGAATGATTTGTTTGATTTTCTTTTTAACCTGCATGCCAATAACTGAGTCTACAGCACATCTGTTAATCAATACCAGATTGAGGAAGAGGTAGTAACATCGACAAAAAGACCAAAAAGACCATCGATAAAAAGAAGAGATTCATTCTTGCTTGTTGCTGTAATTGCACATTATTGCACAAAATTTAGTTCCCAATGTGCAGTTATTGTCTTAGCTTTTAGCTTATATGTAAGCTTTGCCCAGAGGAAGAACATTTTTTGTATTCCATATGAATTTCTCTTCTCCTCTCAGCAAGGACGGACTCTGATCACTGGCATTTCATCTCCACGCAACTGCTTGAGAGAGTGAGGAAAAAGACGCTTCTCTCATCCTACCATTTTTAATGAAGTCATCCAATGACAAAAAGACAGAGTTAGGATCCCCTTGAGCCCTGATGGCTCTATCAATGGCTGCATACTATTGCAGAATGGGCATTAAAAAGAGAAAGTCTCACTAGAGGAAGCCTATTTAAACCCCGGAGGGCCTGGAGAGTGAGCTCTCTGCATTATTATTCCAGTGTGATGCAATTCAAGTGTCTTGGAAAGTGTCACCAAATGGCACTGCTGGGATTTTTCGAAACACGAGTTCACACCCCACGAGGATGGGTGCTAAGCTGGTGCTAATTGAGCGCGTGTAACACAGATGCTCTCCTCCGGGTTAGGGGGAAAGCAGAGTGTAATGACGCAGGCTCTTTCCCACATTTTCTCAAAATAATCTTCACTGGTTTGAAAGATGCTGTACACAATCTTTGCGCTTGGACGAGAAATAAGAGCTGATCGCACATGGATAAACAGATGAATCCAATTTTATTACCATCAAAGTCATCAACTCAGTCAAAGAGTACAGTACAGAGCTCACAAATGCAGGACAGGACCTACAGATGATCACTGGTCCTGGCAACATCACATCTACGAATACACCTGGAAGTGCTCGGCAAAATGAACAGACATGGGTTATTAAATACAGGGTTTATGAGTATGTATTGGGAAAAAGCATTGCTTCAAACTGTGCAACAGTATATGAACAGTATTTATTTGCCATCTAAACAAAGAGAACACACTACATGAAATAATCTATTCACATTAAAAAAATCTGATATCTTTCTGACTAAGCATCTTTTTAAAGATGAAATATTCATCCTAAACAATGTAAGAAAGATGGTGATGCAATCTGAACGATGCTTCGACTAATCTACTTTAAACACATTCAAAGAGATACTTTTATGAGTAAACGACTGTAACAAAAAAAGGTCAAACTTGAGATTCTATTGTAAACCTTTTCTTTTTTCTTCCCATTTAGTTTCAAATGGAGAAATATATCTTTTTATTATATAATTTGACAGGTGTGCACAGTAAATATTCTTGACAACAGAGTGGGGAAATCAGACAAGCTGGCTGTGCATAAGCCATGACATACTACACTTGAATTAAGTCATAGCACTGGCAGAGTGGCTACTGTCTTCATGTGGCCCGTGTTTCGGGCTCATGGGAACTTACAGTCCACCCATTGAGACACATATGAATTTGACAGCAGCCATATGTCAGTGTCTATGTAGGTCAGTGGCCCTCATGGGCCTGACAGCTGAGAAAGGACTACAGACTTCTACTTACAGGTATGTGGACTGTATCGAAAGGACACCAGGAATCACAGTTTCTGCAGCCAGTCAAATATTGCTCTAACTCCACTAGAGTGATTACAGAGGTTTCCTTCTGTAGCTCATTATTAAAACTCAAGGGGATCAGTGATAAGAAAAGATGAGATTGTTATTACTGTTTATCAAGTATAAGCTGAAAAATCTATGAAATAAAAAGAGAGAGTAAGAGCCAAATAAATAAAAAGAAACATAGAAAAAAGCAAAATGATCATGTACATAAAGTTTTAAATAAATACATAATAGAAATAGTAAAAAAAAACACAGTGTAAATATGTGGTTGCACATCTCAGTACAATACAGGTCAACAAAGAGTAAGTGATGGTGCCCTAATTACAGCAAAGTCACCACAGTGCATGAAGTATTTTGAGTCGGTATCTGAACGCAAATGTTTTGAACAAGTCAAAGATGGCGGGATGTCACGAGGGCGTCTAAAAAAGAAAAGCTACAAAAAAATTTGGATGCATAGAACTGCTATGTAAAAATGGGAGGAAAAGAGTGGTGGGGTTGTTTCACATTAACAGCGGGGGCGCCAAAGGAACAGCAGCAGTTGATAGCGTAATGTACAGTATGCTTTTGAAAAGAACATTAGCCTTCACATGGCTTGTGGCAAGAGACGACAATGCTGTGGCCTGTGATAAGACAAAGCTGGCTGTAGCACATCTTTATCCACCAAGTGGGTGTAAAATGAACAGCAAAAGTGAGAAAGCATGCTGTTTTGGCTACTTCTACAAAGGTCTCTATGTACAGAATCTTTACACTTACAGCTATGAGGTTCTTTCCTGAGCAGGAACTTAGCAAAGAAACATAGTGTCTGTGTGTGCTTATGTGTGCAGCTGCCTCGTTCTAAACAACACTGGCTTAAAAACTCCCAGTCGCTGATTAAAAGCCCATTAACTGGTAAGTGGAGAATACAACAGACGGTAAAGATAGCCATATGTGTCAAGTGAGAGAAGTGCTCGTGATCTTCTTCAGGTGCGAATGTTAAGAAGCAAAACTTTTCTACCGATTCTACAAACAAATACTGGAATTGCGAGGATAACTGCAGGGAGAAGTTTCCCAAGTCGGCTCATTAAAGAGGAATCAAAGCTGTTTTCAGCACAATTATGTCTTCCATTATTCTCTTATCACTATGAGAAGAAATGGAAAGAAAATGTTAGCTGCAAGCCACAGCTTGACAGCAAATCGTTTTAGCCCTAAAACTAAAGATTTTGAAGTTAGTGTTTATATAATCTGACGCACACTGGGGGAGGTCAGGGGAAAAAAAGCACCGTACATGGGTAAAAAAACAAAACAGAAAAAGCCAAGGCAACGTAGCAGTCAGGCTCAGGAAAGGTAGCACACAGCTTCCATGAGATGATACTAATGCTGCAAGTGAAAGAGAAGCAGAGTCAGTGTCACCATGCTAGCAGCTAATGTACAGTGTGCAGGAGTAGGTGGGGACTGCAGAAGTCAAACAGGGCGCGGGGGTGGGAGGTTGGTTTTTAACCCTGCTCATCACCAGCTTCAGCAGGTGTGTGAAGGGCAGCTGAAGCTTCACCGTTGCAACGCGATGCGGGCTCGTCCCCATGTGGAGCCGGGCTGGGCTGCTGATGGTCTTCGGCTGAGGGCGCCACCCCGGCCGAGGCCTCTGGTGCCGGTTGACTTTTCTCCGCTCCGGCGGGGAGCTCTGTGACCGGAGCGGTTGAACCCTCAGGTGCTGTGGCAGATGAAGGAGCAGGAGGGTCGGCAGCAGCCTGGGGAGCTGTGGAGTCTGCTGGGGCCCCGGCTGCAGGGTTTGCCGCCTTTGCGTCACTGTGCTCAGGTGCTCTCAGTCTCTTCATGATGGTGGTGACCCGAACAGCTTTCTGTGGGAGAATTAAGATCAAACTGAACTCAAATTGATGCTATAACCCCCCCCAAAAAATGCAACTAACAGTTACACAACACTGTACCGTGCTGCTGTATATCCTTGTTCAAAGACAGTAGAACTATTGTCGAACTTTTTGAAAAAGAAAAAAAGCTTCCGGAAAGAGAGAACAAAAGGGCTCACCTTCCATTTAGCTCTGGCAAAGTTCTTTTCTATTTGTGCGCACACGTTTTCCTTGATGTTCTTATCTGAGGCTGCACCACCAGAGATCCTGTTGCACAAAACAGGAGAAATACAACTTCACAACAGAGATTCACATTATCCTTACCTTCATGTGCCACGGGCTGCTACACACAGTATAACTCAATTTGCTGTTTGTTTTATTGATTGGCAAACTTTTCTAAGGACAAAATAACCTTTAAGGATCATTTTTATCTTGGCTATTTTTCTTCAGGAATTTGGCATTGACAGTCTATTTGTGTTCATAGGTTAGACTTGTGAAATATAAATAAGCAGTGGTAACTGGGAAGCTAAAAAAAATGCTGTATACAGGTAATAAAGTCAACTTGATAACATGAGATTATATTTATAGAGAAATGTAACAGGTAACTCCAATTAAAGCACATTTAGACATGCAAATGGGATTCAGAAGAATGTTAATCAATATATTTTCAGGGAACCAAGTTTTAAGACTGTTTGTGCCTGATCTTTGTCTCAGACGCAGCCAATAATAATTGGCTAACTGCTAATAATCCTACTATAATGATCGTAGTATATGTATATATATCTGTCTGTACCCTATCTGCTCCCTAATGGGTGGGCTAATCTGAATCAAACGTTGCACAAATATTGTTGCACCTATAGTGAACATCTATATGCTTAAAAAAAACATTTATAATAAATATTTTTGCTTGATGTGTCGCTGTCACCTGTGCAGAATTTGACTGTCAGAGAGTGCACTGAGAAAGTGCAAATAATGCTAAGGACAGTAACAATCCTGGAAATGCTAACCACTGTTTCTTTGCATGATTCTACCAAAAAACAAAATGAACTTTTGAGAAGTCTTTCAGGTCAAATTAATATGGTCGGATCAGAGTCCTTTCATTTAAATGCACAATTTATCAAAGCTCCGTTGCCTACCATTCATGGTTTATAGCCTCCTGGGCTGTCAGTCTCTGGTCTTGATCCACCTCCATCAAACGAGCAACCAAACTCTTAGCTGTCAAAGAAAAATATCGTACAGAAGAAACTCAACAAAGAACAGGTATATTCCCCCGACAGACGAGAACATAAATATGACATATGTTTGAACACTCTAGCGGAAAGAAGAGGAGAAAACTCTCCAAATCTGAAATGTTTACCGAGCAAGCTGTCAGTGTGTTGCTTCACAATGTTATCTTTATCCTAAAAGTACCTGAATCAGAGATTTCATCCCAGTACGGAGAGTCAAACTCATAATCTCCTGCTAGGATCTTTCTGAACAAGTTCTTGTCATGGTTTTCATAATCATCATCATCAGTTTCATCGTAGAAAGGTGGGTTGCCTGACAGCCTGATGTAGGATAGAGTGAAAAAAGAGTGAATATGTGGAGTCCAAAAAAAGCCTTCATCCCATATTTAAACAAGCTTATGCTGTAACAGAGCATTACAGATCAATCAAATTTCCACATGTGACTGAGAATAAGCCTTTAAGTCTCATAAACATAACTTACAAAATATACGTGATGACGCCTGTTGCCCAGCAGTCCACAGGTCTGCCATATCGCTGTCTGCCAACTACCTCTGGAGCTGCACCAGAAAAAAAGACATTCACTAAATTTCTACACGTCTGTAAACCAGAACAAGCACTGCCTCATTTGCATGTTGTGAAATTTAATATTCTCACCCAGATACTCTGGCGTCCCACAGGGCTCTTTGATTAGTCCGTTCTCCAGCTTGGCAAGATGGAAGTCACTGATGACTATTTTTGAGTTCTTCAGGCGGTTGTAGTAAACCAGGTTCTCCAACTGTGAAAAGTGACGTTTTTTAGCTGATGTAATATTCATATTTAAGGCATTAAAAAAAGCGAGTTTAAATTTCCAGTGGTTTCAAAACAAAAATAAAGAGAAGACTTAAACGATGTAAATGTTTAATTATGTATTACGAAGTGGGATTTCAACAGTTTTCACAGCATTTGTCACTGACACACATTTAAAAGTCCAAAATCATACAACACCTACCGTTCTCTAATTGTCTCAAATTTGCATACTAATGAGTTGCAAGACAGTGGTTTTTAGCTACATGCTAATGCTATCCCTCTCACTGCTCATAATGATAACACTCTAATGTTTGGCATGGTTACTATATTGTAGTGTCTTAGTTTTATGAAGCCTATAATCATTATTTTTGGAGGTATTTGGTGAGAAATTAAGGTGCTGCTATCTTGCTATCATGGTGCAATGATGCTATCTTGTAGAAAAATGCTAACTTTATCAACAAGAGGCTACAAGGACTAAACATTATCTCATATGGTCTGAGATTTATGATAAGTAAGACAACACAATTAAACTAGTTAAGATGAAGAAGAAAAAGTTGTAATGCTTAAAAGTGAAATTAAAACAAACGAACAAAAAATTCAAATAAAAGAATAAAGACAACAAAAGCTTTAATAACAATAAAAGACGACCAAAAAGCAACATTACAGAAAAACAAGTCAATAAAAAGGCGTCATTGATCCTGAAAGCCTCGTTTCCTTAGTGTTATCTACAAATGAACACATTTGTACCAGCATCATATGGAGGTGGCTTATGTGAATTTGAAAACTAGTCAAACATAGCATTGGGGGAAAAATAATACTAGATGTTTGTGCCTGCTCTCTTCTTTCTATGCTGTGAAGGACATACATAACCTATGAGATGCTCTCTTAAGAAAACAAACCTGAAACTCGCCATTTTTCAGTGTAATGAGATTAAATACGTCATTTTTAAGAAAGAAAAGTGGTGTGTGCAACATCCCGCTGCAGGAGGCAGCTGTCAGAGGGTGGAACAATTGTGACTATGCACAGTAGCAGGTAGCTTGGCAGAAAGGGAAATTAATTCCAAGAAGCAGATGTTTTGGATTGCACACCTTTTCTCTAAGCTGAGGTTTGTTGTTGAGAAAACTGATAACGGTGCAGAAATGTCTTTCAGTTTGGTTTTTCAGGGAAAAGTCATTTAGCCATTTAGTAAAACTGGACTGAAAGTTGCTGGAAACCTTTTTACATCGTACTCTTTATTTCAATGTGATGAAAACAGCTTTTAACTGATTAACTGAGGACATGTGTTTAAAAATGATATTCTTTGTATATTCTTGTCTCTTTTAATGAACTCCAGTACAGTCATGTTGTTTTGAATACTTCTGATTTGATGATGCGACTTGATATCCTGAAGCATATTACCTTGAGATTTCTGTGAACAATGTGGAGTGAGTGGAGGTAGGCAACCGCCTCCAACACTTGGCGTACCACATTGCTGGTGTCCCGCTCTGAATAGTAGCCTTGATCCAGGATCCAGTCAAACACCTCTCTGCCTGTTGCACTGTGGAAGTTGTTGGAAATTAGGAATGTAATTTAATTTCAGTAGTGAAAGCTTTAACGAACAGTTTAAATTTAAGATTTACTAAAAACTTTTCTGTCTTGGCCTATTCTTTTTCTTCCTTTGCTCTCTACTATTAACAGTTTAGAAAAAAGAAAAAAAAAATACATCTGTAATTTAAACTGAAATAAAGACATCCTAATTTGATTATTATTTAACAAGATTGCATAAAAGATTTCCGTATAACCAAAAGCTTTTTAAATCACAAAAAAAGAATCCCACGTTCTGGAATTCCATGGAATACAGTACACAAGATTACAAAATCATGAAAGAGCTAATTTCACAATGAATACCAAGTGACTGGAGCTGTTCTTGTATCTACAGGACCTTGGGCTCATTCACCACAAGTATCAACAATATAAACAGATACATTTCAAGTTTAAGTTACGGTCAAGACAAGCAGAAAGGTTTTCCCTTGGCTCATCAGACATCGGAACTCACAGTTCAAGGAAGAGGAAGTACTCTTTTTTGGTCTCAAAGACATCCACCAGTTGGAGAATATTGGGATGCTTTACCCTGAAAAGATGTGTCAAAAGACACAAGAAGAGAATCAAGTCAAATATCAGATAAGATCTGAGTCATTCATTCTTTTAGAAGGCTAATGTAAATACCTTTTCATTTTAATGCACATAAACAACATGCATTCTGAAATCTGAGAGAGGGAACAAGACATATTTAAATATGCAAGACATATTTAAATTCCCATAGATACGCAGATTTGTGTAATCTGATGTATCCATATGGGCATATATCTCAAACATTTATATCATGAGCATTGACTATGCCTTCAACAACCACAGCAACATGCAAGAAACTCTGAAGGACATTCACGAGCCTACTGGTTATTTTCATGATCATTTTTCCACAGTGCTGACTGTGGAAGTCTGCTAAAAAGCTCTGTCTTTAATTGCTTCCTTATTCAATCACTCCAAGCACAAAGTTAATTTTGTGAATGGAAAATTGAGATTTGGGACATTTATGAATGATTTTCATCGTGCATCACAGGTGTGTGTTTTGTAACCATAATTTACATGTCTGAATCAGAATCCAGACACAAGCTGTGACGTACTGGAGAATTTTTAAAGAGCACATACTCATCATGTGTTATATAAATGTTCTTTTTCAAACCTGCCATGAAATAAATGGCAGAAAGTAGATGCAGTCCAGTATATTACAGACCAGCTATTAGCTACTGTAACAACTTATTAAAGCAGATAAACACTATTTTTTTCTGTTGTTGTTTAGGACTGGAATATTTAGTTTAGTTTTAAAATAATCAATGATGCCTAAAAACTGCACTTCCTGGAAGGGCTACCTGAGGTTGGTTCCAAAAGTGAGTCAATCCTCAAACACCCCCAAATGAACAATGTCCAGCTTCATAGTGACAGTTTATGTTTTACAGTATGATACAAAAATATTTCCAGAAGATACTAAGGTGTATGCTGTTGAGCATTTCTGGTAAGGAATAGTATATACTATTTTAAAATGATATTGGATCATGCAAATCTAAGTAGCTATACCCAATGTCTTGATGCAAACTCAATCATCCAAGTAAAAGAAAAAGAGAATTCTGTTCAACTGGATTTAGCTTTTTCAGTGGGAGAAACATTTCACCACTCGTCCAAGTGACTTCTTCAGTCTCAGCTGACTGCAGGTTTCCCCAACCTTATAAACAGTACCTTTGCACAATGACTGAAACTAGCACAACAGAATGAACAATGGCCTGTGAGGTCAGTTCTTTGATCATTAATACCTCTTTAATGTTTCCATACCAACCCAATTAGACGTGTACTAGATCTACTACTAGATCTGTTACTTTTCCCGTATTAAACTATGGCTGCATCACATGTTAAACTGAGATTTAAATCTCAAATCCAGGATATTTACAGGGGAACCAAAACATGAAACTAAACAAGAAGAAGCTAAACTGACAGAACATACAACTGAACGTTCTCTTGCGTAACAACAAAACAAATGGAAGAAGGTAACTTGAAAGAGTAATCTCTTTTTTTCCCATTTTCATTCTTTTCTTTTGTAATGTCAGCCCACATTTGTCTCTTCAAAATGTAATTTGATGTTTTGCCAGCAATTATTCACAGGCTTTGACACTGTCATCTTACTGCTCAACCCCCTTCATTGATGACTACAACATGAAATGTGGATGCAGTGCACATCCCTGTTATTAAAGTCTAATTTTGAATGGAATAATCGGTGTTTTCAAAGGCTCCTTATAAAAAAAAAGCACTTTTATGGTAATCTCACTCTACTGCTTTGCTTGCTGACAGCGACAAATTGTTTGATAAGGCTCAGGTTATGCTAATATGGGCTTTACCAGAAAGTCAGATCATCAAAGAGAAGCTGAAGGAAAATCTCTGATAATAAAGGCTTTAAAAAGTGACTGCATATGATCACTCAGCAGAATGAAGTTCACTTTTCTGCTTTCTTAAAGAGCACTGAGCTGTTTCTTCTTCTTCATAAAAAGATGTTTTCTGTGAAATCATTTTCAGTAAAATTAAATATAAAGCAAGAGTCACACAGCAAGATGAATCAGATGAAAAACTCACATCTTCAATATGGCAATCTCGTTTTTTGCAGCCTTACGGACTTTCCTCCCATCCTTTTTCAGGAATTTTTTACATGTGTACATCTTCATTGTAGTTCTGTCCTTGGCCCTGAATATCTCACAGAACTCTTCCCTGAAAAGATTTTCACAGCACTTCAGTTTTTCTTAAACAACATAATGGAAGCATAATTCAAATTCAAAAGCAAAAACCTTCCGAGATACTTACGATTTAACGATCTGACCCAGGTCATATTTATCTGTCACGTCCGAAGGACTGTGGTAATCCTTCTTTTCCCCGATTGTTAAACAGCCAAATGGCATGGCCACTCCTGACCTGTGGTATAAAAAAAGACAGAGCGAAATAAATAAGAATAAAGATTAAAATCATTGCAATTTGTCAGGTCATTCCAACTACTGCTGATTTATTCCCTCACACAGATCCTTAATCTTACACTGGATGATGACTTGGCAAAACAGAGCTTTCATGATCCAGCATTAATAAGAATAAAGGCATAACTGCTACACAGTCCTACCTTTATGTTACAGCTCATAATTTTGAAAAGTCTGCACTGAATATACCAGCACTTTTCCGTGGGCAGAAACTTACAAAACACAGGGGTCAGGGAGCAGCAGGACTAACGGTTAATTCAAACACAGAGCCCAGTAAGGTGAATCCCACAACAACTGAAGCATTTCCAATCAAGAAAGGGAACCAGCAAATATCGGCAGAGCACCCAGAGAGGGAATTGAGGGAATTCAAGTATTTTCTAAGCTCTAAATCAGCACTTTAATATCTAATTGCGTTACAGTATTTCTGTGACTCTCTTTAACAGTTTCAATTTCAAACTTGTTTGTTTTGTTTTGTTTTTTGTTTTGTTTTTTGTTTTTTTTTGGGGGGGGGGGGGGGTGCGTAACATAATTCTATGTTGGCAAGTTTTCACAGTTTTCCTATTTTTAGTAAAGGATTCTATGATTTAAAAAATCCTCCAGCACTCATTGTCAGCTAATGATAAATGTTTTGACAATATCTATTGAAGTGATAATATTTTATATAACACAGAAAGATGCCAGGCAGGCATCATAAAATCATGCACTTTTTAAATGTGGTCCATTTTCTTAATAAAAAGTAGTGGAAGACTTTATTTTATTTTGTTTATTTGTATTTCTCTCTGCTTGCTTTATTACAAAAGTCACTACACATCACTGCTACACATTAAAGGTTTTATTTGCAGCTGAGGTGTTATAATTATTGTAGAGATCAAAGGAGAAATGATTTTTTTCTTTGTAATCTTCTCTCCGCACAGTAAAGTCAGGAGCAGCGAACCCAAGACCAAGACCGTGACAAGCCGAGCTGTTTCTGAATTTTCATGGTTCGCTGCGGTTAGCATGTGTATTTTTGTTTATGGCCAAATGCAAAATTGTGTCTGAAGTCAAAATTCCCAATCCATCTTCAAACACTTCACAGACTTCAATCAGCTTTTTTACGTGTCTTTAATTATCTCAAACCTCAACTCTAACTCTTCTCAGTAATCTTCATAGCAAATCAGACACAAATCAAACAGATCAAACACAAAAGAGAAAGCTGTTACACACAATTAATAAATTCACTAGTTTAACAAGAAATGTATCTCTGCGTCGTATGAAACTGGTAATGAAAAAGAGATTAGGGATCGTCACAAATATAACAGTGTATCAAGCACATGACTCAGAGTTTTAGAATTTAAGGCCAGGCATCGAATAACCTCAGTCTAGTCCCTCCTATCACTCCAACTCATTCAAAAAGACATCAATAACCAGACAACAACAGCATTTATTCCACAAGGACCTAAACTCAAGCAAACTAAAAGCCATACATGATGCTCAGTGGCAACACACTAAAAAGTGTTCTAACTGTTGTACTTTTTAAATAAAGTTATGCAGCAGTAAATGCTTATCAATATTCCTATCAATCTGGGAACACATTCACTAGTTTTGGGGTGCCAGAGAATTTGGGTTAAAAAAGCAAAATCAAAACTAAATTAATTCCAAACAAACCCAACGGTTTCCAGACTTCATCAGACTAGTTTCCTCATTTGCTCTCCATGCATAATGCTTAACACAACCAGAACCTGCTCAAAACGACTCAACACTAGAATTGGGGCAAAAAGTGGACCACTTAAAAACCATCATATACACACAACCGTGTTGTTATTCATTCAGAAAAGCCTTTAATCTTACTGAGTTGTGACTTGGTGCTCCAATAAGGAAAAACCACCTGTTTACACCCTCGGTTATGGACGAAGCATTTCACGGCTGGCTGGAGTGTGGGATACGGTCTTTCAACAATTTGTATATAGATAAGAGGTTTGTTTCTTTTGAAAAAAGCTTTCTCAAAAAGTTTTAATTTACGTTGATTTAAGTCTTTTAGATATTTGCAAATTAGATGTTTTGTCTCATCTAATTCTGAGTGTTTCCCTATGCACCCGTCCACTTCTCTGCTGGACCTGATAATTAAAAACAAAACGGACTGAAAGAAGATCATTGGTAAAATGTATACAGTGTTTAATGACCACAAGCTGACTACCTTAGAGGGCCTTAAGCATAGATGGGAAGGGGAACTAGGAGAAACAATACCCGAGACAACTTGGCTACAAGTTTCAATGAATATCTCCAACTCATCAGGCGATCTGTTATACATTTTAAGGTTGTACATCATCTCCACTGATTTGGACCCCACATGCGGCCTGGGTAAGACAGCTCCAGCCACTCTGCTGCACATGTTTTACATGTTTTACACAAGTTACATGGATGGAGCTCAACCTTTCAGACTAACTCCAACATAACAGGACAAACGATCCAGCCAACCCCTCTGATTTAAATGTTTGGTGTGATTCCCTCTGAAGCATCCCTGAATAAACTTGCTCTATCACCTCTCTGCTGGCCAGAAGATTTATTCTCACCAAGTGGAAGGACCCCCGGCCCCCAACATTTGGCCTGTGGATTAGAGACGTGATGTTCATCTAAGGAAGATTAAGTTCACCATCAGAGGGTGTGCTGGAAAATTTCATCCTTCCTGGCAACCGGTCATTAGTTATATTGACAAAATGTCATCCTGTGATATGGAATCATGATTCTGTTATGTTGAATGTATATAGTCCAGTGGCCCATTGTCTTGCATGCCTATAGTTTTGTGTGTACTCTGAGTATATATATCACTATTTTATTTTTCACTTGAGATCTGTTATTGAGAGGTGGGAGCAATGTTGTACATTTATTGGTATATGCTTATGTGTTTAACTGTTGGAAAAATAATTTTAATAAACTACCTGGATCAAAAAAAAAAAGTGGACCACAAATGGAAACTTCTTTTATCATTATTTTCCTCATTCCCCATAGACTCTATAGATTTATGTGACCGCATCTGCCTGAGTAATACCCTCTATATCACATGGTAGTAAATCTTGTGAAAACATAAGTAGTGTTGTGTTTCGCTAATTTAGCACCTTTAATACCTGAGAAATGGAGACACTTATGCTCATTGATTGGCAACACTGCCTCCAGTGGTTAAAAACTGTGTTAAAGAATAGCTCTCTGCATCAACATAAGTCATGAGGATGCCTATGGTATGAGAATCCTAACATATTGAGAAATGTAATTTTATTGTGTTTTGAACAACCAATGCGAAGAAAAATGCCCTCCAAAAACCAAAAGAAATGGAATCAGCAAGAATGTGGATGAAATCCCTTGATATATTCAAGAAATCCTGAGAGAAAACAGTGACTCTCTCTGTGTCTACTAGTGTTTTTAAAAAGGAATCATACTACTTATTAATCCAGTGCAGATACCTTGGGGCCAGCAACCACAACACTGCATGCTTGCTGACTGGACTCGCATAAATATTCTCTTTGCAAAACTAGGAATGTAAAGCAGTAGTGGAAAATGCCTGAACAGCATTTTCTAGAGATGAACATACGGTATAAAATATATATTTCCTATCCATGAAGCAACCATTTGTATTGTCACTTTGTGACGCAGGGTAGTAGGGAAAATGAGAACCTTCTTACTATGTAAGAAGGAAATTTGTCTTCTGCAGCTTCTGATATCCAATCTAAATGAACAAGGCTCAGCTGAGAAAACTGTGAAGAGAAAACTTTGTGCTCACTTCCCTTCCTTTTCTTAACTGAAGCACAACACTGACTTGTGCAGTCAGTGAGAGGAGCTGACCTTTTTTGGCTCCCTCTCTTTCTCTCACTCTCAGTACATTGTATATCAATGCTGTGGCTCAGTAAAATTGCGCTGCAAAGATGAAAGGAAAGTTCTGCAGGGATGGTGGTTTAAATGGAGGACATTCTGAGTAGGTTTAGCAGACCGAAAAAGGCCAAAACATGTCCGAAAAATACATTATGGCTACGTTCAGCAAGTAGCCACAGTCGTGACATTCTAGGAAAAATGCACATGAGAAGAAGAGAGTGGGCACGCAATTTTGAGAAATGAATTGCATGAAGTAATCCAGAAAATCAACCTTTGCGGTTTTTGAAAAACTTTATCTTGAGCCTGCAAAGCCACAAGAAGCACAAGGGAGAACATACGCAAAAAATTCAACACCAGATAATGTAATTCTTCAAAGAACTCATGAAGCAATGTAATGGAAGAAGAACTTGTCAAGCACTTGAAGCAGAAATAGCAGGATGCTTGCTATATCACATAACAGAGGCTGCATAATGGATCCATTTCAATCGACCGGCATCAGCAACATTCAAGCATTATCGCCCCGTGTTCTGACTGTTATCTGCCTCTGGGGAGCACTACTCAATGGCTCTTAATGCTTTATGTGCCACTGTGTGCTGTGACTCTGCTGTGGGCCCACCTCGGGACACAGTACTATATCACCAAGGAATTTCTGCTAGTGCTGTGAGGATTTACAGGACAGAAGATGGATAGTGAAAAAAGATGGAGGCTTATTAAGCAAGTGCAATACCTCCTTCAGCCAGGCAAGGCCGTCAGGAAATGAGTCGTTTTAGTTCTTTGTGCTTGATGAAACTCTTGCAGTGCCTGGAAAAGCCAGGGATTAGACTAAAGGCAGTGCTGAAAGTGCTTTTTGAAGCACGTAAGTGGGGATTATTTTAGCTGCTACTGGGATATAATGCAGGGTTACTCCACAGGGAAGTAGTTGGTATAGTTAGCTTACTTAAGTGAGCCATTTTTCCCTTGTTTTTAAGAAATGTTTCACTTCATGTTTAGTTGTTGACTCTCTGCGCGGCGTTCTTTCACACCCTTACTCCCCCTCTGCCTCAGTAGCTACTAAATGAGGATGCACAGTAAAGATCAGATCCCATGCATTACGCTTGTGCTGACTGTAGGCCATTACATACTTCACTGAAGCGAACCCAAGCAGTGCTAAACTGCAACAGTCATGCACAAACCACATTTTACACACATAACTGCTCATCTTATATAAGAATAACAGCATAACACATGATTGAAAACCGTGTCATATCTTTTTAATATCACACATTTCTCATTTGAAAACATTTTTCAGGATCAAGAAGTATAAAAAGCTTTTATATCGCACCTAAGACCAAAAAATTAGACTAATATACTAATAAGATACCTTTGGACAAACAGAGAGGTTTCACTCAAACAGCAGGAAAGTTCCCATTCTCCATTTAGCCTTCTTCTACAGCTGAGAGATCACAGGCACGCTTTGAGGGTAACCCAGAGTTAGCCACCAAAACGTGAGAAGGAAACCAAAGGATAAACCGTTACATGCAGTTAGCTGCGTTTGACTGGTTAAATGTGACATAGTTGAACACTGGTGTGCCAGCGTATTATTAAAAAAGCCAAAACGCAGCCAGTGTGGCATATCAGACCTTGAAGGAAACACACTGTAGCTTTATAATGTTTCACTGAAGCTCTGCAGTCACAGTCCGATCATTTACTATTAATGCTCTTCTGAAGATTTTAGGTAGCAAACATAACCAGGAGATAATATGAATAAGTGGTCAAAATTCATCTTTCACACAAATACCATCCATGCTGAGTCCCTCAAGCACACTACTTGAGTGTTTTGGGCAAACTACTAATTCTGTTTTGACAAGGCTAAGATCAAATATCATCTCTTTCTCTGTCTCTCATTATCTCTCCATTCTCTGTGTTCCTAAAGACTGGTTGGAGCCTGAGTCTAAAAAGACGCGTCTCTCTAGGTTTTTGGAAATAAACATTCTTGACCTTCGTTTTCTTTCATCCTCACTGATCTCCTCCTGGGATTGCCCAAAAGACTGCGAGAGCACTTTGCTTTCAGCTAAAAAGAGAAAATAAGGGCAGCACAGATGGGCACAGTGACAATTGTGTAAGTCTTAATAAAGCCTTCTGAGCAGAAAGGTTCTATTGCACGCACACAGTGCAAGGAAACTATTCTTTTTGCAGTGAAAGCTAATAGAAAGCACATCTGTTGGATTGCAGCACGTCAGGTCTGAAAGCCCTCAACTTTAGCTGTGCCAAAACAATGGAAAACTAATGGGCTCATAAATAACACTCTGGCTACAGTTAACTTTGAGTTTCAGTAAGAATGTATCGACTCCTTCATGTTTTCACGACTTTCAAACAATGATTTCAAGATTCTTTTCAAATCCTAGCTTCACTGAGATTCACACAGACTGTCAGCGTCAGGCGATGGGATTGGTTACTATGGGGGACATAATACGCAGAACCTCTGTAGCTTCTGTTGTGTAATTGTTGTATTTGCATCTGTACTACAAAGACCATGGTGCTCTTCTATTCATTCCTGACTGACAGTAGAACAATATAAAGCACTGAAACAGAGAGCACATTTTCCAGTCCTAAGCAGTGTCTACAGACATTCAATCCAGCATTTAACAACCTGTCTTTGTAACTCACATCGATAACTGTATCAACATATTTACTAACCCAGGTGTTGTCTAATCTTATGCTCCTCGTTACGCCGACCTGTGGCATACACTGTATTCTGTTTCTGTTTATGATGACATCATATACATGTCACGTGTTAAACATAATCTCAGAGGTCAGACGAGTGCTATATTAAAAAAATGACCAACAATTGCTTTGTAAATCTCACCTATCACGTCTGCTTTCTAAGTGAAACGTTACTAATTCAAAAAAGAAATCTGACTTTACTTGCAGGTGTGAAGTTTTGAAGGTGCAATAATAATTTTAAGCAACACCAAGACTGTGAAGCAGCTATTTTTCAAGTCGGGTGTAGACACATAAAACAAAAGGATGTGTCGGCTGTGAAGGGTGAGCAGGTGTATGAAAGCTACAGGAAGTAAATCATTAAAATGACATGAAGGCAGTCCAGCCGTGGTACTCTAACTCAAAACCTATGTGCAATTTTACCCTTGTAGCTGTTATGAATTAAAGATACAGGCAAATATAGACACTGCACTGAAATCATTTGCTATCCATTAATGTAAAGCTGCCCAACTCTAAGTGAACTTTTATAAACAGTTTCAGCTAAGAGCCGAGACAATCCATTAGTGTGGAGAGTAACTGAGAGGCCAGCAGACGCGGTGGAATACTGATGGTATGCAATAAATCTACATCGGCAGTAAGTGACCCCGGCAGTGCCTCTGTTATAGAGGCCAGAATAATAGCTGCTACTATTCCCAGAAAAATGGGCCAACCAAGATGGAAACCAGTTCAAAGATATTTTACAGTATACAGTTCAAGCTGCATTAATTGAGTGGCATATGAGTGCATTCATAAAAGAACTTCCCCAAAACTCACTTGGAAGAGCATCAGCAACATCATCGCTCTGCCTCATTACTGCACTGCACAAGAATTACATCTTTTTTTCATTTTGATTAAGGGAAATGAATTCTTAGAAATGTTGACCAAAAAAAAAAGAGTTTGCATGCTATGTCTCTGGGGCTTTTTACTGCACTAATTAAAATTGCAAGGCGGCGTATAAATCTTGCTGTTTCAACCTTTAGAGAGCTAGCTGAAGAACATGGACGAGAGAGCTCTATAACAAGAGGAGGAAGACAGGGTAATAACAGCAGACAGGGAACACGCGAAGGGACTGGGAGTTGCATTAATCCGCAGCATGTGTAGAGCAGGGTTAGAATAAAAAGATAGTGGCAAAGGTTTTAAAAAGCCGGCCAATTCACAATTGAATTAATTATTCATGGCTGGCAGTCTCATTTTCCACGGTGTGTCTCACTGGGCCTGTGATCCGTGTGTTTCTTGTATCGAGGAATCTCTGTGTCCTGGGGCACTTGCTAAACAGTGTGCTAGGAGCAGAAGCATGGCAGGTCTGGCAGTACAGTAATAATTACAAGCCTTCTCCACTCAGCCCTCTTTTAATCCTAGTTCAGTACACAATACTGCTCACGGTGTCTGCATCAGTCTCACACAGGGCCAGTCTCTCCAGATCCACTACATCTCTCGTTTGTTTGCGTAGCATCACAGAGGAATGAAAAGTTTTTGAGGGTTTATTGAAGGACCCTGGATCCTAAACACTTCGTCACCTTTAAAGTAGAGATGGACCGATCCGATATTACGTATCGATATCGGTCCGATACTGACGTAAATTACTGCATCGGATATCGGAGAGAAATAAAAAAATGTAATCGATCCATTAAATATCAAAAAAGCACCTCACAAAACGCGTCGGAGCAGTATGCATCACGTGATAGAGCGGCTGTGTGTATTTGGAGCCTCGCTACCAAACCAGCATTTCATCTCCGAGGAAGTTTTCCCAGAGAGAAGTAAAGCAACTGTGTAAGTTCATCTCTGAATGTTTGTAAAGCATTCCAGCGTTAAGCTTAACAACCGATATATGGAGCAACTGCCTCTTCTCTCCCTCCCTCCCTCTCCTGCTGCTACTTCAATCATGAAACTGATTAATGATCAGCTGATTGGCTTTTGAGAGTCCGTCTCTCCTCTTTGTTTTTGGCCCACTTTGCACCAGAAAGAGGAAACCAGCGGCTGAACAACAGCAGCACGTTTAACCTTGATAAGCTGTTGTTAGAATGTATTTAATATTACTTTGTACACCAGGATCTTTTTCTAGCTGATGGCTGGTAACTGTGCAGGGGCGGATCTAGCAAAGTTTAGCCAGGGGGGCCGATAGGGCATGAACAGGGAAAAGGGGGCACAAAGACATACTTTTCTTTCTTATTCTCATTTAAAATGTCGAGCTTTTAAAAAATGATTATTTGAATCTTACACCCAAAGTTTTAATCTTATGTAAAATATATAGAAGTCCATTACTGTATATAGTAACTGTTAAGTCTAATATACCCTAGTAAGCTATGCTACTTTTTCCTTTGGGAAGATACCATCTGTGCAGTCTGCAATTCTGTTGAAGAAAGATGTTGAATCTATTTAATTATTCTTGAAAAAGTAATTTATTTATGTGCAATTTTTTTCACACTGCATCAAATTAAAGTTGATTATGTCAATTAAGCATCAAGAGGTGGAGGGTGGTTCCCTATTTTTTTTTTTTTTTGCTGGGAGTTTGCAACCCTATTAGTTAGGTTGCTTAATATTTCTGCTAAGTACTCTTTAAAATACCAGAATAGGAAGGATGGAGTAGGTTTAAGTTTATCTGATTGATCAGTATTACTGAACCATGAAATATTTTGGGTGCAGGGTATTTTTTACATACAGGTATAACTAATAGCTTTAGTGTTGTTGTTTATTTAAACCTGAATATGAACTTGTACAAAATGCAGCAAGATATTAAATAAACAGTTTTATTGATTAAAAAACACACTATATCGGATTCATATACAGGGAGTGCAGAATTATTAGGCAAATGAGTATTTTGTCCACATCATCCTCTTCATGCATGTTGTCTTACTCCAAGCTGTATAGGCTCGAAAGCCTACTACCAATTAAGCATATTAGGTGATGTGCATCTCTGTAATGAGAAGGGGTGTGGTCTAATGACATCGACACCCTATATCAGGTGTGCATAATTATTAGGCAACTTCCTTTCCTTTGGCAAAATGGGTCAAAAGAAGGACTTGACAGGCCCAGAAAAGTCAAAAATAGTGAGATATCTTGCAGAGGGATGCAGCAGTCTCAAAATTGCAAAGCTTCTGAAGCGTGATCATCGAACAATCAAGCGTTTCATTCAAAATAGTCAACAGGGTCGCAAGAAGCGTGTGGAAAAACCAAGGCGCAAAATAACTGCCCATGAACTGAGAAAAGTCAAGCGTGCAGCTGCCAAGATGCCACTTGCCACCAGTTTGGCCATATTTCAGAGCTGCAACATCACTGGAGTGCCCAAAAGCACAAGGTGTGCAATACTCAGAGACATGGCCAAGGTAAGAAAGGCTGAAAGACGACCACCACTGAACAAGACACACAAGCTGAAACGTCAAGACTGGGCCAAGAAATATCTCAAGACTGGTTTTTCTAAGGTTTTATGGACTGATGAAATGAGAGTGAGTCTTGATGGGCCAGATGGATGGGCCCGTGGCTGGATTGGTAAAGGGCAGAGAGCTCCAGTCCCACTCAGACGCCAGCAAGGTGGAGGTGGAGTACTGGTTTGGGCTGGTATCATCAAAGATGAGCTTGTGGGGCCTTTTCGGGTTGAGGATGGAGTCAAGCTCAACTCCCAGTCCTACTGCCAGTTTCTGGAAGACACCTTCTTCAAGCAGTGGTACAGGAAGAAGTCTGCATCCTTCAAGAAAAACATGATTTTCATGCAGGACAATGCTCCATCACACGCGTCCAAGTACTCCACAGCGTGGCTGGCAAGAAAGGGTATAAAAGAAGAAAAACTAATGACATGGCCACCTTGTTCACCTGATCTGAACCCCATTGAGAACCTGTGGTCCATCATCAAATGTGAGATTTACAAGGAGGGAAAACAGTACACCTCTCTGAACAGTGTCTGGGAGGCTGTGGTTGCTGCTGCACGCAATGTTGATGGTGAACAGATCAAAACACTGACAGAATCCATGGATGGCAGGCTTTTGAGTGTCCTTGCAAAGAAAGGTGGCTATATTGGTCGCTGATTTGTTTTTGTTTTGTTTTTGAATGTCAGAAATGTATATTTGTGAATGTGGAGATGTTATATTGGTTTCACTGGTAAAAATAAATAATTGAAATGGGTATATATTTGTTTTTGTTAAGTTGCCTAATAATTATGCACAGTAATAGTCACCTGCACACACAGATATCCCCCTAAAATAGCTAAAACTAAAAACTAACTAAAAACTACTTCCAAAAACATTCAGCTTTGATATTAATGAGTTTTTTGGGTTCATTGAGAACATGGTGTTAGGATGCCTGGGTCATTGACCCAGGGTTTTTGAGTTTATTATATTATTTATACTTTCTAGTCTTTGGTTTCTTTGAGTTCTGTCTTATGGTTTATGTCTCTGTCTTCTTTAGTTGCTCTGTCTCCCCTATCACCTGTATCCCCTTGTCTAGTTCGCGTCTCTGTGTATCCTTAGTTCCTATATCCCCGTGTTCAGTCAGTGTTTGTGTCTGCCCTGGTCCCACGTCTCTGTTCCCTCTGTAGTGCCTGCATGTGAGTCTGTGTTATGTGTTTCCTGTTTTACTTTGAAGATCTCTGTCTTATCTCAGTGTGTTCAGTTTACGCTTCCTTTTGTCTCGTCAGTTCTGATTTGCCCCAGCTGTGTTTCCCTCCTGTTATTCATTCCCTGATTGCTCCCTCTTTGTATTTAAGCCCTGTGTTTCTCTGTGTCCGTGTCGCGATCTACCGTTTATTTTGCTGTGTGTTTTGTCAATCCGCCGGTTTAAGTTTATTTAGATTTTTTCCAGTTATGTTATGTTTGAGTTCAGCATTAAAGCTATTTCAATTTACATTTGTCTCTGGAGTCTGCACCTTGGGTCCTATCCCTGTCCGCACACAGCCCACACCTAACACATGGTTGTTGTTCAATAATAAAATTATTCCTCAAAAATACAACTTTCCTAATAATTCTGCACTCCCTGAAGGTATCGGCAGATTTCCAGATTTATGATATCGGTATTGGACATAAAAAAGTGGTATTGTGCTATCTCTACTTTATTAAAGAATAGGTGACAATGTGATTTCATTCATTCAAAACAAAAGCTGTGCATCTGAGTCACACTGCTGCACTCTTCTATGAATGAGAACACTTTGCAGCTGCTTCATCAGCACAAGAGTAAGCGCACTTTTGCACTTCACTTCCTTCCCACTTCCTTCTGTCATCCTGTGCCATCACTCTCGCGCAGCCACGCTTCATGGCGAAACACTTTAAGCAAACAACAGCACGAGCTTAACTTTGCACCTTACAAGAGTCACATGACAAATCAGAGTACAGTTGCTTCTTGCGGCAGCTTCTAGAGAGGAAGTGAGACAACAGGATGTGTCACATACAGCAAAGAGTCACAGTTATATGGTCAATGTATTTCCAACCCTTCCAGGACCGGCAAACAACCCTTTTTACATCTGATGCCCACCATGTACAAAAGAAACACATCCATCATTACACAGTATAGACCATTTTGTTGTTGTTGAATACAAAAGAAACTGTTATACTCATGATACATGTTCATTTACAAGTGTGATAAACTTTTGAAGTATTTTAATACTCAGTGAAAACTATAAAGAAATTTTTAATAGGCCAGCTCTGAATTAAAAGTAATTTAACCATATTTCCCTAAAAAGTGGGAACGTATTTAGAATGTACTTAGAATTAGAGATGGCACGATACCACTTTTTTATGTCCGATACCGATATCACAAATTTGGATATCTGCCGATACATATATGACTCCGATATAGTGTGTTTTTTAATCAATAAAACTGTTTTTTTAATATCTTGCTGCATTTTGTATAAGTTCATATTCAGATTTAAATACACAACAACACTAAAGCCATTCTGTTATACCTGTATGTAAAAAATACACTGCGCCCAAAATATTTTAGTAGTATAGCTTACTAGGGTATATTAGACTTAACAGTTATACAGTAATGGACTTCTATATATTTTACATAAGATTAAAACTTTGGGTGTAAGATTCAAATAATTATTTATTAAAAGCTAGACATTTTAAATGAGAATAAGAAAGAAAAGTATGTCTTTGTGCCCCCTTTTCCCTATTAATGCCCTATCGGCCCCCCTGGCTAAACTTTGCTAGATCCGCCCCTGCACAGTTACCAGCCGTCAGCTAGAAAAGGATCCTGGTGTAGAAAGTAATATTAAATAAATTCTAACAACAGCTTATCAAGGTTAAACGTGCTGCTGTTGTTCAGCCGCTGGTTTCCTCTTTCTGGTGCAAAGTGGGCCAAAAACAAAGAGGAGAGACGGACTCTCAAAAGCCAATCAGCTGATCATTAATCAGTTTCATGATTGAAGTAGCAGCAGGAGAGGGAGGGAGGGAGAGAAGAGGCAGTTGCTCCATATATCGGTTGTTAAGCTTAACGCTGGAATGCTTTACAAACATTCAGAGATGAACTTACACAGTTGCTTTACTTCTCTCTGGGAAAACTTCCTCGGAGATGAAATGCTGGTTTGGTAGCGAGGCTCCAAATACACACAGCCGCTCTATCACGTGATGCATACTGCTCCGACGCATTTTATGAGCTGCTTTTTTGATATTTAATGGATCGGATTACATTTTTTATTTCTCTCCGATATCCGATCCAGTAATTTACGTCAGTATCAGACCGATACCGATACGTAATATCGGATCGGTCCAGCTCTACTTAGAATGCAATACCTATTTTACTATATTTAAAGTCTCTACAGTGATGTGCATACGACAATAAGGTTTGCGCCAGCCCTCATTTCTTTATTTTTTGTTAGGACAATGGGAAATAGGTGGAGCACTTCATTAAAATGTGCAAACATTCAAGGAAATGCAGCATATAGGCCAAAAACAGTTTGGACAGTTCTAAAAAGCTTGAAAGTTAATATTAGGCATGACCACTTTTATTCTTCAGCAGAGCCTGAACTCTCTTAGACAGTTTTCTTGTCAGTGCATTAAGTAGCTTTCAGGAATATTTCTTCGAGCCTCTTGAAGAACACACAAAGCTCTTCTTTGGATGCTGACTTCAATAATGATCAGGTTCAGGTTCTGGGGAGGCCATCCATGATTGATAGTGTTTTATTGTATTATTCTTTTTTACATTGGCAGTGTGTTTGAGATCATTCAAGAATGTTAAATGAATTAGTTGCATATCAGATGCTTTCCACATGGTAAATCAAAAGATTCTGTGTTCATAATTCCATCAATTTCGATCTCCAACACTAACCGGGTGAAATGCCTCCCCAAACCATGACAGAGCCTCCAACACGTTTTGTTGAAGGCTGAAGACAATGTGGTAACTCTCTCCTGACCTCCTCCGTACATATTTACAACAAGTTGAACCAAAAACTTCAAATTTGGATGTGTTGCTGCCACAACTTTTCAGTCAAGTTCTTGTGTAATTTGGCATGTCTCACTTTTCCCCCCTTGTTCACCTCATTTGAATGGTTCTTTGCAGCCACCTTTTGCAGGCCATTTCAGTCCTATAAAAAATGGACAGGTAAAAAAGAGCCAAAGACAAACAAGCTTCAGAAACCCTGAAAAACTGTTGCTTAAGACCACTTTTTAAAAATTATAAGAAACTCTGACTCCTTTGGAACAAATTATAATGAAATGAGGGGGTGGCTAAAGACTTTTGTACAATGTTATATATTCTACTAGAAAATGTAGAACTGTCTCTTGCAAGTGCAGTTTCTCTAGTGAAACTAGCTCAATGAAACAGCGAAGTAGTGAGAGTTGTGTTGATGGCAGCTGTTCCAATAAAGCATACAGCTAAAAATGCTGATAAAAGCTGATAAAACTGATTATATCTCTATTATGCGTATGTAAATGACAAAGAGTTAGATATCATACATAAAAAAATTAACTTCTATATCTACGTCCTACTGAGAGGATCAAACTGTATTATTAGAAATGCAATCCAAATGGCCACTTTTGACTTCCAATATGAGTGTCCATGGGTACTTTAGTGCAGACACTGCAGTACATACAGTGGGGCAAAAAAGTATTTAGTCAGCCACCGATTGTGCAAGTTCCCCCACTTAAAATGATGACAGAGGTCAGTAATTTGCACCTGAGGTACACGTCAACTGTGAGAGACAGAATGTGAAAAAACAATCCATGAATTCACATG